>NW_028318326.1:3706250-4455625 GCF_062004578.1 Staurois parvus | reverse complement strand
ACCCTCTGTCTGTACAGTGATGATTGGCCGTGCTAATCACATGCACTCTCCCAAGAAAAAAAAAATAACCTCTCTAGCAATACACACGAAACTGAGCATGCACAAAGTGTCTCCACACGATATGTTTTATCAGGATAAGAGGGGTGCACTGGAAGAAGGAGAGGATCATAGAAGACAGGATCAAACATCTTTTTTACACAATGTGAAGGATTAACCCCTTAGGTTCCACAGTGAGTATAACAAGCATGCTTTACTGCATATACAGACTGATTTTATTGTTGTGGGTTTAGTAACACTTTAACTGTCAAAGTTGTGTATATTGCATTAAATCTTTTATTCGTGCTTCAAATAATTGCATTTTCCTGTTTAATGACCACAGATGCTTCACCGCTTAATATGCACTTAACAAGGGCATACATGTAATGTTAACCTATTCAGGATGACCCTGACAAGAAGTAAGTGACAGCTTCAGACTTTATATGCAGAGTGCTTAGTGAGAATGGAGAATGGAGGGGATTCTGGAAGAAGTATTTATTTCGGGTTCTTGCCTGGATCAGATGCTCGTAATATAGAATGATTTGCACACTGGTAGCTTAGCTTCTTTTTACTACTTCTACCAAGCCTAGTTTAGGCTAATGCAGAATGGCGCTGTTAACACATACATCATATTTGCAATGTTCTCCATTATAGATGGGTCTTCAAAACCCTGCATACATTTAAAAAGCATAACATAGGAAAAAAGTGTTTAACATTCTTCAAGAAAGAAGATATTTTTGCAGCTCATGAAGGATTTGTCAACTTCGATCCTTCTAGTATCCTTTAAAACAAGGGTCTCCAAACTTTCTAGACAAAGGGCCAGTTTCCTGTCCTGCAGACTTTAGGGGGGGCTGGACTGTGGCCACTGGGAGTAGAAAAGTTCCCGATGTCAGTGGGGGAAAAACAATGCCCCATCTTTGGTGTCAGTGGAAGGAATTGTGCCCCATCATTGGTGTCATTGGGAAGAATTGTGCCCTATCATTGGTGTCAGTAGGGGGAAGTATACCCAATTGTTGGTATCAGAAGATGAAATAGTGCCCCAAGGGACAGTTACAAGCAAGCAAAAGGCCACATCTGTGCTCGGGCCACAGTTTGGAGACCACTGCTCTAAAACAATAACATGGACTGTGTGGCATAGGTTTAAATGGCCACAGCAAACATGTTAATTACAAAAGGAAACAAACAACATAAACAACAAACAATCAATGACGAAATCTAGAAGAAGTCTTCGAGTGTCCTTCAAGTCACAATTGATAGCTAGAATCACCCATGTCTTCAGCTGCTCCAACAGGCTCGAAGATGTTAAAACTTTTTTTTCTTACTTTTTTCCCTGTTGATCTGGCTCCTAGTAGAACCACCAATATCCAACCAGGTGGAAGCACTATAACCCAGATGCCCCCCCCCCTTACATAGTTTTGTAACAATTCAAGTATTCACTGGTCCCCCAAAGTTTCCCTGACCCAACTAGCTGCTGTGACAATTTATTATTATTATTATTATTATTATTATTGTTAATAATAAAATCTCCCCACAACCATTGATTTAGAATGAACCACAAGTCTAGGGCAGGTGAGTGGGGAAACTTCCTCTTCACCTGAACTTTCTAGAATGAATACTCAGCATCCTTTGCATGAACAACCCTTGTGGCTCCACATTGCCCATCTGGTCTTAAGCCGCCCCTTCTACAGCGAGCTCACATTTTTTTGTAACCCTTTTCTAACCTTTGCTTTCCTTTAGTCATACAGACCCTTCGTCCATTTTCTCTTCTCCAAGTCTCACTTTATTTATAAGGAAACTGTTACAGAGAATAAACCAGGAAAAAATTTGAACAGTAATTGACAAAACTGAAAGTGAACATATGCTTTGACCAGGCAACTTATATTTACCTTCTCTTTGCTCTCCCGCTGCTTTGTGTGACTACCGGGAGCAAAGAGAATTGGCCATAGATACCAATTGACCCTCGTTTGGAGTGCCTTTTTTGGAACCAATTTCCTCTGCCTCTCTTTCCTGCTTAGTTGTCCCTCTTTTTGGTCTGATGTACAGATATCTATGAGAATGTACCATTTAACTACCAAAAGTGCTATTCTGTGCTAAAACCTCCATTCTATCACTTTTTTTTCATTTTAAAAAACAGTGTCAAGGAAAATTAATGTAAAAAAACCTATTTTGGGTTTAAGTGGTTGTAAACAGTTACATATACACAGTGAAGTAATTGGCCTTAGGTAATACACAGAGATTCAACAAATTCTCCTACATACGTTGTACCTGTTTGTCTGCAGTCTTCTCTTCTGTACATCCATTCAAAGTACAGAATTTATAAAGCTAGTCTGAGAGTTCAGAAAAAAAAGGGGTGGAGAGCTGAAGTTACACTCGGTAGAGCTCAGTGAGGAGAGTTCTGAGAGCTGATTGGGGGGAAGAGATACAGCACACAGGAACAAGGCTGAGGCTATCAATCTGCTGAGGGTCCCTCCCCTGTCACCATTTTTCTCTTGGTGTCAAGTAAACTTTTCAGAAGTGACTCATTAAGATAGCAGATGAATGAAGTAGTGGACAGAAATGGCACTTAGTGCTCTTAAATGATACAAGTACACACTATAAAGGGATATGCTTTGTTCATATGTCCGAGGTTTACAGCCACTTTAGATAATAGTTTTGGTATATACATTATTACCAGTTTGCACGTTTGGGGGGAGGTAAGTTCATGTTCTTTGCCTAAATATATTGTGCTAGAAGGTGTCCCTCTTTCTCAACTCAGAAAGTTGGGATGAATGGAAATAACACTGTGCAACTTGCAACTTGGTGCTTGCACAGGGTTGAACACTGTCTACATGCCTCCATGTGACAGCACTGGATTTATCACCTGCATGTGACTAAGCACCAGTTCTGTAACATGGAAGGCAGGGAAGTCTTATGTTCCCTAAACCTTGAAGGTCCAGGTGTTTTTTTTTCACTCATTGCAACTTAACAGGGTTGCTACTTGGACTGCCATTAATATAAACCTGTTGCATTGAACCACATGGACAAAGCAAATATTCTCTTTCAAAACATTTATTTCTGATGGGCATAGAAGAATGTTATATTTCTAGTAGCATTACTAATATTAGTTAACAGAAAGGACTCCACATTTTTACTTTATGTTTTGGTTTTCAAGCATACTAAAATGTTCTGAAAATGGTTAAGTTTGTTTTGTTTGAACAAAATGTTTAATTATTGGAGCTGATGTCTTTTTCCACTGATGCAATATCAAACAGTAAGCAGAAGTACAAGTTATAAAAATTATGTATTTTATGGTAGTGAAAGCGTAAATGAGCTTTTTATTAAAGAATCCTATGTATCTAAAAGAACTGTAGTGTTACACTATAATGTGCTAATTACCACCTTCCAAAACTTTCCTTTCAGCTTGTGATAGGTGATGAAAACAGTGTGATGTCATCAGCAGGGGAGATATTTCCTATTTCCTGCACAGTGTTGATCTTTCCCTCTTCCTACCCTGCTGGAGCGACTACTTCAAAATAATATTTTCCGCCCCTCTTCACTGAAAAGAATCAATGTATTTGCTTTAACAACCTCACATATGCAACACTGACATCCTGTGGGCACTCTCAAAAATCACACGAGTATTTATATAATATACATAAATCAAGGATAGGAACAGTTACTCATTAAAGAAGCACCGATCGAGTGAGTGAAAAATCAGTGCCTGTAGAAAGAAAAAACTAGGAAGCCAAAATCTTTTTTTCTTTGAACAAGGTGTTACTAAATAAAATGGATATGTGTATTTAAAAAATGAATTTTGATTTAAATTGATACAGGCTGGGGGCTGCTATAGGAATATATGAAGCCCTGGCACAAACTTTATAGAGGAGATGAGACAATAGTGGTAAACACCAAACATTTATACTGTTAACATTTGGTTCAAGAAGCCCATTGCTTGAAAAACCCCCCACATAGTAGTACTTTTTAAGCATAAGCACTGTGCCCAACCCAGATCTGTAGACACAATGCCCATTATGAAAAAGAGGAGGAATGAAAAGCAAGAAACTATACAAACAAAAGCAAGCTTACCCTAGCTGAACTTTATGTCCTTAGCATCATGGCAATGTTTATTGGATATCATTGACAGTTCTCTAATTAATTGCATTTAACTGTGAGTGCAGCTGGTTGCTTTACATTATTCTAACCCATAGATGAGTCATATGGGTTTCGGCGGGGTGGCTACACAAGAGAGAAAGAGTTTTTTTCTAGCAGAAGTTGTTCTTTGTCAATGTGAGATCTCTCACCAATATTCTAGATGCTCTTGTAGGCAGGTGGTAGCGTAGGTTTCCCTTTAATGTGACCCCCCACCCCAGGAGACAGCTGGGAGACTAGGCAGGACTTAGGAGGGAAGTGGGTCAGACTAGGAGAGGGAGAGGCAACATCTGTCTTCTGGCTCCTGCTCTCCCTCTTCCCCATCCTACCACCAAGAGAGAGAGAAGTAGAGGACATTGAAAGGTGGAATACCCCTATGTCTCTCCCATCCTTAGCCCAGGAAATACATCAGGCCCACAGGCAGTGAGTGCCTTCTTCAGAGACAGGAGTAGCCACTGACAGGGCCTGGGATCAAGAGTTTGTTGCTGTTGGAACTGTGTTGTGGTCTGCAACCCATTGATGCCATGTGATTGATTGAAGATTCAACCAGAGAACATTAACCGCATCCAGCCTCGTGGTGTCTTTATCTGGTCAGAATTCTGCTCTGAAGAGAGTTAGAGTACCATGGTTGTCAGGACTAGAAAAAGGTAGACCAACGTATGGAAACCCTGGGAGTGAGGGGGCGAAGCTGCACAACCAGGAGACTGGACAGGGGCTCGGTCTCCGCTCATCACCCACACATTGGAGGCATTGTGGGCAAAGGTATTTTATTGCCCAGAAGGTCAGTGTTATGTTGGGGGTCGGCTGCTCGCTATGGCCACCACATGCAAGGCAGCCCTCCACACACCAACACTCTGTCTTAGCACCCTATGACAGTAGTAGATACGTAGCATATTTCCTGCCATACTCTCTTCTATGTGCACCCTACCCAAAATGCTTCTTCGGTCATTGGACAGGATCTCACCAGTCTATTGACTTATCATTGCTCAACTAATCCCTCACTAGGTTGGATATCAAATAAGCACCCATCTCACTCTCCACGCCTCATGGGAAATAGGACTAATATTTCCAATAAAGAAATTTGCCAGATTGGGTCAACTCCATTTCTTTATTTTCTATGCCTTACTGCTTCCTCCCAGACCCTGGCTGACTTTGAAATCTTGATCTCTTCCTTTAACCTTTGTTATTCTTTCCCCTTGTAATTTCTATACATTGCATTGTTATAAACAGCAGAAACCAATCAATCAATCAAGAAAAGAAAAGAGTGCAAATGGAACTCTCCTAGATTGTAAGCTCTAACGAGCAGGGCCCTCTGTTTCCTCTTTTACCAAATTGTATTGTAACTGTAATGTCTACCTTCATTTTGTAAAGCGCTGAGCAAACTGTTGGCGCTATATAAATCCTGTATAATAATAATAATAATAATAACTTCTCCAGCATATTGGATGTTTTTAATGCTGCTCTTAGGGGTGTCTGGCTTTTTTTCCTGCCTTTAAATGCCCCTGCATTTTAGCCTATGTGTCCATATTTGCATAGGTATTTAGAGGAGTTTAGAGGCAGAAACAAACCTGCTGCCAGCACATTCAGAAGCAGTGATTTTTTTGTCAGAAAAAATGCTTGATGCACCTAAACACTTCTAAATGTGTGTTAAAATTAGGCATGTTTAGTGCTTGAGAGTTGCTTGAGTGAGGCTCCTAGGAGTGATGTCCAAAGCATCCAGTGTGCACGGAAGTATATCTAAAGCCAAAATTTAAAATAATAAAACAAAGTTGTGGTGCTCTACCTCCTCATAAATGAATCCATAGACTTTAAAAACATGCAGTGACAGTCCAGAAAACTAACAAAATAATGTGATAATAAACGTCCAATCCAACATGTGTTGTGCTATCATGCAGCAATATTCAAAGCCGTGCTTGAATTGTGGCCCCACTCCCTGCTAGTGACATCACTTCCAGTCATGTGCAAACCGGCACGAGTGATGTGAGGAACCATTTTTATTGATGGCTATGGTCATGCTATTGATTTAACAATTTTCTGAGTGCATTTTTTTACCTAAATAAAATGTTCATATGTTATGGGGTTGCACTATGATCTATTCCTTTCATTTTTGACTATATACATCATAATCCCACTGGATGTCCTGGAGTTCATTCCCTTAAAGGTCCAGAGCTAAGGAAGTAGCCACAAAGGATCAGAAGAGGATAAGCAGAATCTGTTTATTATCTCTAAGCGTGTATGACCTATATGATAGGTCTGGGAAGAAATTGAGTGCATGGTGCACCTACTCGGTGATGGGAAACACTAAAAGGTAGCTGGCACGGTCAAGTAATGCAAATAATTGTTCACCACAATTTGGAGCCACATATAATTTGTTTAATGTGAGTGGATATTGTAGCACATTTAATTTTTGGTCATATAAAAAACAGTGTTGCACTATGGTATATTTTTGCTTTATTTTGCACAAATTTGGAGCTTAAAGGTCCAACAGAGGCATAATATGTGGAAGGAACATGTCATGGATCAGAAATCTGAAAGCACATAATCCTTTTAAAGTGTTTGGCCTATTATAATTTATTGGTCAACAGTAAGGTGAGCAGGAAGTGGGGCCACAATTCAAGCATGGCGTTCAATATTGCTGGATGATAATGCAACACATGTTGGATTGGACGTTAATTATCACATTATTTTGTTAGTTTTCTGGACTGTCACTGCATGTTTTTAAAGTCTATGGTTTCATTTATGAGGAGGTAACGCACCACAACTTTGTTTTATTATTTCATTTTTGAGTGTGAGTACACTAGAGTAGTGAGTGCACCAATCTCCTTCCCCCAGTATTATTATTGTGGCATAGCAGTGCACAAGCTTTTACTATTTGTAAAGCCAAAATGTATTTTCATTTTGCTAGTAGTGAATGGTTAAAAACCCTGCTATTTTTTTCCATCTGTGTCCCATTCAAGAGAATTCCCTTCACTTCTGTCTGTCCTGTAGACACAACAGGTAAGAACAAATATCTCTATAGTGAAATAAACCTCTTTCACAGTCGCCACTGGAACAGATGTCTCCATTGGTAGATCCACCCCCTTCATTACTGATTTGGTACCAATTTAAATTTTTACATTTTCCTTGCTTTCTGTTCCAATGACATTGGTCATCAAGACAGATAGAAAGGGAGAATCTACAAAATCGGGACACAGACATCAATAAAAAACCTTAATGAATTATAGTCCTTCATTATCCAAAACAAAACAACAACTAAGGTTTTGTCCTTAGATATACTTTAAGAGAGAATAACACCATCCTCTTAAAGACTTGATAAGACACATTCCAACCCACCTCAACTTCATAGTGGTAGCTGTGAACAAGAGACAGGGCCTCACCTACCTGCTACTATGACAGAACTAATAGACACTTTTTTTTTTATATCCATGAACGGGTGACAAGGCACCATTTTCTTGCCCCCATGGTAGCACCCATTTGAGCATCATTCCAATCTTCCCAACTTTTAAAAAAGTATGTCACTGCAGGAGGACCCACAACCTACAGGATACTAGTCAATGGTCAGTTGATACTAGTATAACCCTTCTATTTGTAGCTTGTGTCATTATCTGTCTCTTAAATCCCTATACCAGCATCCAGTTATTAAGGTCCAGAAAATGTATTTTCTGTGTCCACATGCCATCTATATTAAAATCCTTTATAGTTAATTCTCATATCATGTTTAAACAAAATGCTCACTGTATTCTTGGTACCAAACATTTTGATATTATTTTCCCTTTACAAGCAACCTTTACACTTGGGCACCTTCTTTGTGTGTTCTAATGTGCATTAACATACAACACAACAACATGCAGTGCCTTGCCATTCATTTTTAATGCCACATCATAGCATATGCATACACAAAACTAATGCATCTGAAGCTCAGCATCCTACAGGGCATGCAATAAAAAACCGATGTCACCTTGTGGTGCATTGAAAAAAACATGGCTAATTCACTGTTGAGTCTGTTTGGGGATTGTAAAAAATATATGATTCCCATTCAACATAACATGAATTGATGTGTCAGAAAGAGATGTCAACACATGTACAAGCTTAAAAACAGCCTTAAATCCTGCAACACCTCCAATATACTCTGTTATTATACTCTCCAGATTAAGCATTTTTTTTGTCTAAATAAACATTTCATGTGTATTCTTGGTAATTCTTCTAATCTTGGTGTGCTTTGTGTATTTCTTCCAGATCTGTGTAGTAATCCAATGTGAAGCAATACTGCTGTGCAGCAGCTTCCTGTAATAAAGACCATAACAGAAAAAGGTACATGTGATGGGAGTTTAAATACTCCTCCAATGGTCAAAGCTACACATAACAAAAATCTTAAAATAATTTACATGTCTTTATTACATCAATTTAAAACACTTTTTCAATTAAAAACATATATGATTTGAAATAGGATGTCAACTCTACCACTTGTCTTCCACATAAACAAATAGAAGAACTATAGCATAAGTCCTCAGAGATCATTTAATGCAGGTTGACGCAGTTCGTGGGATGACCCGCTTCATCAGATCTTAGATCTCAAATATGAGCACAGTTGGTCACTTCCAAACTATGGACTCAAATTCACTTATAAATGTACCCTTTGTTGGAACATAAGTGGGGGAGTCTGTCCTAAGAAGTCTTGCTGGCCCATGGGAAGACCACCAACAAAGAGATGTCATAAACATATATTAGATAGATAGTTAAACATGCCACCAAACATGCAAAATGCGACCATTGGAGGGGTATTTAAAATGTATGTTTCAATTCTAATAATAAATTCTTTTCTATCACCATGGAGGCTAATGCTGAAAGTTGAGTCTGTCCAATCGTAATTCTGACATATGTTATTGTACGCCTGTTAGATGGCCCCAGAGTCGCTAACTCAGAATCTGATTGGTTAAAGCAACAGTTTCATTGCCATTTACTGTAAGCTATGGGAGCCAACACAATTGATTCCAAAGGCCTCAAAGCAGATTTCTTTGTCCCTGGCAACACATGATGGCTATCATAGCTGAAATGTGATTGGATAAAAGTTCTAACATAAAAATACATTACTGGAAGCTGTGCAACCAAGAGAAAAGCTATGAAATGAATAGAATAGACTATTGGGATTATTTAATATATATTCATAGAAAAAATATATTGAACTCGTTATATTTATTAATGTTAGTAACTTATATAAAGCTCACTATACTTTTGATAGCATTGAATACCAATTTACAATATTCCCAGAGATCACCAAGACTATTGATAAACTACCATAGAATTTCACAATTGGTTACAAAAGGAGGGAATTTTACAGCTGACATTTCTACTAAAACCTATACAGTATATGATACAAAGCTCAAATTGCAGGGTTTATGCTTCATAGTTATGTACTGTTTTTCTTAATGGGGAGAACTGGAATAACTAAAAAACACAAGGAACCTTTGCAGTTTCAATATTCCTACTCTGTCACTTTCATTGTCCAAAAGGTGATTTATTGCTTTATAATAGGTTCTTTCTTTCTAAATAAAAAAAGCATACTAAAAAACATACAGTATATGCATTACAAATATTGTGTATGTATACTTGTCTTGCTATCAACAGTCAGGAAATTTTCATACTACACATAGGAGAACTGAGACAGCAGATTTTGGGCTCATTTCAAAAAAATAACACACCAGGATAAGTATCCTTATTTTCAAATAAAGAGACAGATATCATTGAGTCTAATGAAATTTGAAAACTACAGTCACATACTGTAGTTGAAAATAAAGTGCCTTGGGCTGGTGTTAAAGCAGACTTAACTGGTATAAAAAAAGATTTGTATACTTACCTAATTTTAATCTGCTCTGGTCTGATCACATGATCCTGCAGCTCTGTGTAAGGGAGTACTCAACAATTCTTGAGAATTCCTGGAGCCATGACATCACCCATAGGCCTCCATGGCCCAGACATCGTTGACTAGAGAAGTGGGTTTACATGACTGAACTGGAGCAGATTAAAAATAGGTAAGTACACAGATCTTTTTATACAGGTTAAATGGGATAGGTAGCAGCAAGGCGTAGGGAAAATTTAAAAAAAAGGATAGTGTTAGGCTTTTCTTCTACTTGGAACTAAAGTCTCAATTTAACAAAGCTGCTGGCAGGCAGACATGCAATGTCTCTTCAGCAATAAAATAAACCTGCTCACCTGCTTGCAGTCTTCTTTAGAATGTATAATGAGCTGCACATGCACAGCACTGTTTACATTCTGGCACAGATCTTGAGTGCTGGGATAACTGAACTCCTGTGCATATGCAGAAGTGAGGTCATCCCATGCTGGCCAGTCAAGACTGCCACAGTCAGCGCCTGGAAGAAGCTGGTTAGAAGATTTCAGTACTGGAGAGGGATCTTGAACCGTTGAAGTAGAGCTAAGTATTGTGCACCTCAGTTCCTCTTTAAACCAGCACCAAAAAATAAACCAGGCCCCCAAAATCTGTTTTCCATAATGTGCTAGTATGCACCACATACTAGCACATTATAGCAGACTTACCTACCAAAGCAATGTCAGCAATCTTTTCTGTCAAGCTTCTATCTTCTTGTTTTCTTCTGGATTCAGCTTCTTCATTCTCTTGACTGGCCAAGCTAGGATGATAGAACTCCTGCAAATGTGCGGGGGAGTGACTTCATCATGACATAGAACTACACCAAAACTGTATATTGAGCTGCACATTCGTGGCTCAGTGTACAAAAACACTGAGCAACAAGGAGAAGCAATTATGCTAGAATAGACCTTCAGCATCTCTTTGTCATTAAAATCCTACCTATCAGCAAGTTTTTAAAAAATCGACTTTACTTCCATTTTAAAGTTTTTTTTAATTGAGCCTTTTTCATTCCATATAGAATTTAAAGTGGAACTTTACCCATAACAGTCTAATTACAAATAATGTTCTTTGTCAAAATAACATACAGTACATTCAACATTAATAAGTAACTACCAAAATTAGTGTGCTGAAAATTGCTTCCAGCATTGCTCCTGCTTCTTCTTGCTGAGAACCGTCATTTTGTTAAAGCCCAGAGAAGCCACTTCCTTATTGGAATCTGTCCCCCTCTTCTCGGCCTCAAAACCTACAGATCACTTTTTTCAATTAAAATATGTGCATTTCCAGCATTGATTGTATGTCTGGGTGAAGTTAGAAAGGAAGGCTGACAAAAGCTTTACAGAGCTGAAGTTGAGGGAAAAAGGAAAAAATATCAGGGAGACAGATAAGACACTATCCCTGTAAGCCTTACTCATTTGTCTCCCTGGCAGCAGAGTTTGTCCTTTCACCTATCTTGCTTTTCTTTTTTCCCTCCATAATCTGTGTTCCCTCTGCACAGTCCAGCCTGTGTCATTCCTGTTATTTTTTCCCCCATTAAGCAACAGTAAATCTTAAAACTGTGAGCAGCCTCTAGTGACTCACTGATTTTAGGCACAGTGCTGACAATAGAGAGCAACTGAGCATGTGCAGAGCAGGGTGCGACAGTGCATTACTGGATTTTAGCACAGTATAGGCACTTATTTTTAATGTTTTACATAGCTATACCTGCAAAAGGGGCCAACCTAAATTGACCTATCAGGACATAATTTTCTGACTAAAGTTCCACTTTAATGTAAGCACACAGCTGTTTAAAAAAGGTGTATAGCAGTTTTGCTTGGACCCACTAACAGTAGTAATTCCTGTAGTTACACCATAGACTGCTAGAGATTCAGTGTTGCACTGCCGCTCTGCCTTATTTTATCAAAAGCTCCTTACATTCATATCTGTCCACTAACTTTCCTTGCCATGATAACATTCAGTCTGAAATAGTGCCTGCGATTTTATCAGTGTTGAATTCCTCAGCACGTCTTGCGTTGCTTTGTATTCTAAACTATTACAGTTTGGCCCCATAATTGTCTTTCACTCAGGAAAATGTCCTCTTTCAAACTGAATAAATCAGTCTGTTTAATATTGTAGATTTATGAAGAGTTCCAATGTTTTTTCAGTTTTATTGAATCCATATATATAGAAATCTAATAAAACATACTCCAGCCAGATGAAAATACAGCGGAAGATTTTACTTTATGAGCGCGCTATAATTTTTATGTTCAGAATTGTCTCGGTTTATTAGGGCTATACATATTGAAGCATCTGTATTTAAAATATTTCATGTAATGTAGGTAGACTCTGATTTGCCAGACAAGGGTGTTAGGTCAGCCATCCTATTAGGCCATCGAGTGCTGAATTAGGTTTATTCTTAATGTAAATAATTGCACCCTATAACATTGCAAACTTTTTTTTTCTTTTCTTTTTTGACTTAAGACTTACTACCTATATAATCATGGCTCCCTGCCCGCTAATATTTCCTGTGATGCAGTATGATCAATGCTGTGGAAAAACATTTATTATATTTCTTCCAGCTACTTAGAGACATTACTGAATTATGGGTATCGCAAAATGAATCTGGAATGCATTCTTCCTTTATGTGACGTTTTTACAGTCTTCATTTCAGCTCTGAAGCCTCCAAGCTCCAGTGAATGCAGTGATCCCTTTCTCCAAACTGCCGCAGGGGTAAATGGTGCCTTCCTATTCTATTTTTTCCTTTTCAGTGCATTCCCTGTGCTCTGCTTGCTATGCATTTTCATTTGCTCATAGAAGTCATCTGTAGAGCACAGATGACAGCACCAGTAAAGGGAAACTGTGGTATATTCTAGGAAGCACATATTTTGAGTTATTACTGTTAATGGCCAATTCTACCTAAAACTAGTATTTCAGTATTGGATAGAAAATGGTGGGTTGAATTATCTGGCAGCTTCCAATATGTCTTAGAGGTTCCTCTGCAGTAGTTTGTGTCTCCTCAGCCTCCATAGTGGCCATAATAAAAGTGTTCATTTCTATTAGCTGGCTTTCCAGTTATTTATTTTACATTATGGATAATCTCTTGTGGGCATTTGAAACCGTAATGTGGCTTGGTAATAGCTGCTGCTGTTAGACAAAAACATGAATTCTGGTGGAGATTTCTCATCACAGGCATCTATAAATGAAGCCAGTATGGCATTTAACTTGGCAGAAGCCAAACAAAATTATAAAGTCTATTGTATTTTAATCAGATAAGTGTTTTTTAAAAGGTTTATCATTTTCAATAAACAACAGAGGCACTTTTACAATCTGCAACACAATAAACGCATATCATCTATGAGAACCATAGATTATATATCCCATAGAAATAAGAAGGGCAAACACTTAACCAAACAAGAACATCAAAACAGTTGCTCTGTAGGCACCACAAAAGATTTTGTGCAAAATTCTAAGATTAGACAAATACTAGTAATCAAAACATCCACCGTAGTATGAACCTTAGACCTCAGACTATGCCCAGCATTACCTATTTAAATTGAAATATGGTAAGTAAACATATTATCAGTGTAGCACTACCCTCTTCAGTGCTGCTGGTTTTGGGTCCTCCTATTTTCCTGCACAGCCAGGCAACACACATTTTCCACTCCTGCATCCAAAGTCAGTGATCAGTCCATGAGCATGGTATTGTTGGTTTGAGGGTTAAAAAACTTGGATGGTGTGTAGAGGTATATGGGATGCCCAATTGAACTGAAAAAACCTGGAAGACAAAACGTCTTCTGTACAAAAAGTGAAAATTAGATCCTGGACTTTCTACTCCCTCTGGAGTGGCTTTTGTCTCTTAACAGATCAGCACATAGTAAATACTAGGAGCACTCAGTCCCCTTGGATGAACTTCTTCAGATCCCAGATGAAAATCTCCTGATTCACCTGGCTGTCATGAAAAGTATCCCAGGTCAAAGGATTCCGAGACACATAAGTATACTGTCCCAGGGAGAACTAGTTGGGTATGGAATCTGACTGCTCTCTCCCTTGTAGGCCCAGGGGGTGTAGAGGTACTCACACTTTCCTGTTCCTGTAGCTTTAAGGGTGAAATTGCTTTCAGGCCTTACACTGGGCTGGCTTCTTCACCTGTTGATAGGCTGTCCTTCCCTGGTGGAGGTCCCTCTTTTATGCTCCCAGGTTGTAGATAGACCCCCCCTTCTCCAAGACCCCCCTCCCAGGCTCCACACCAGCACCTTCCTCAATCCATCTTCCACCCAACTCCAGACTCTCTGACCATTGCTTGCATGGCTCTCTCGTATTTATGGGCTGGTCTACCACACTACCAGGGCCTCTTAGCCTGGGATTAGTCAGATTCCCATTAATATTTTTATGGCTTCTGGAAGCTTCCAATGGCCTCCAGAAACAGGTTGAGGCAATAAAGTCCCAACCTTCTGAGTCACCCAGCATGACCTCACATTAAACCCACAGTAAATTTAGGCTCACTCACTACCATGAGCCAAAAATAAATTTACCTTACATTAGCCCCACTTAGTGGGCGCTACATCACCTTTCTGTTCTGTTAGTTAATTCTGAATGGTAGGTATCTCAACATATCTTTTTCAAAATCCAACAATATTACCAAGATACAGTATGTTAGTTACAGATGCACAACAGGGTGACACCCAACAGGGTGATGTGTATTCCACTGTAAATGACAAGGAGAATAGGGTATTATCCTAGCAGTCTGTTTAGAATGAGATCTTGCAGAGCCACTTTAGGCCTGTTTAACCATCCTTTTTCAAATGTATTATGTCAGCCCTATTTTTGGTATGTACATTTTTCCAGCATGAAATAGTTGACTTCTTTAATCCACATATCTACTGTTGGGGGTTGGTGAGAGCCATTTCTTTGCCACTAACTTTCTAGGCAGGAGTAACAGTCTTCAGATCACAGAAGAGTGAAATTGGTCATCAATAGGAAGCTCAAACTGGCCTGGTATACAAGTCAGCACAGATTTTTCAAAATAGATACCAAATATTTTATTTATGAGGTACGTTATTGGTTTCCATTATCTAATAATTTGGGACATTGCCACAGCATGTGACTCAGATTGCATGTTATGGTACAGCACCTAGGGCAATTAGGGTAATTCTTTCTAATTTATGTAGCCATTGTGGGGTTCTATGTATCCTGTGAAGGATAAACACGTGTGTGAGACAGTTATGGAGAGGGAAATAAAGCAAGATGTTAAGTAGGATGATGTTCTATTGTTTCTGCTGGTATTAAGTAGCTGTGTTCCCAGTAGGGTAAAGTTTATATGCGCTATAACCTCTTTTTTGGTTGTGGAAACTAGTATGGTCATGAAGAGCTGAGCTCTATGAAAACTGGGAGGATACATCCTAAACTGTTCCAGGATCACATTTGAGCTGCAGGTACTGAAAAAATTGTGTTCTTGCAGCTGAGAGGAAGGGAGGCCAGACCGAAATTAAATTAGAGTTTCTGCAATGTTCCCCTGAGGAAGGTAGTTTGGTTTTGCCAAATCCATGGCTATATTATGTTGCTACACAGTTGTAATATTTTGATGGGCTAGCCAGCATGGATAATAAGGATTCTACTCATGACCAGATGATGCATATTCTAGAAATCACAACCCTAGCATCCTCATCAGAGTCCAGTCATTTACGTGAATATTGAGACTCAACATATGTCCTAAGTAGCATTTCTAAGTTTCAGGTACTGACAAAATTGTGTTCTTGAAATATTAAAAGTTTCTTGCAGCCACTGGAAGGATTTCATTTTATTGTTATCAAAAATGTAGTATACATGAGTGATTTTTAAAGCCTTCCAGTTTTCAGAAGTAGCAAGTCTACAAACTTTAGGCAGGTTGAGGTTTCCCCATAGGGAGTATGTACATTATAGCCAGTGTATCAGTAGTTAATGGTATTCCAGGCTTTATACACAAGAAGTAAAGTAGGGGAATCTCAATGTTCAAGTAAATAACTGGACTCTAATGTGGATGGTAGGGATCTGATTTTTGGGAAATGCATTATCATGACATCAGTAGGATCCTTTTTAACCATTTTTGCTAGGCCAGCTAAATGTTACAATTGTGCAGTTACATAATATAGTCACAGTTATGGCAAAGCCAAACTGCCTTCCTCAGGAGTGCATTGCAGAAACTGTAATTTAATTATGACCTGGCCTCTCTTCCATATTAATTCACAAAACAGGGTGTTTATAATCTTAAACTATTATTTAGGTTACCATACTGGTGCATTAAGTAATATATAAAGTAGTTGGGACATCCAGATCATTTTTTTAAAAACTGACTCATGCAACCACCAAGAGGGGCACACAACCCCAGCTTTTACCTTTCTCACAGTCTTGTTAATTATTCAGAACAGATTCAATTTTATACAATCTTTGAGACAGGATAAAATATTGATGCCCAAGTAGTGAGATGTTAAAACCATTTTAAAAGAGAAAGCAGTTGGGAAATAAAGGAATCAGAGTGGACTTGTCCCATTTACTTTAAAATCCTGAATATGAACCAGATGTAAGAATCATATCCATGAAGTTCTGGAGGGAGTAACAGATGTCCCCTAAGAATAACAGGGCCTCATCAGCATATGATACAAGTTTTTCTTCCATGGTGCCTCTCTTAAAACTCACAACATTTAGAGAGTCCCTGATCAGTATAGCTCGTGGCTCTAGTGCTAATGCAAACAAGAGAGGTGAACGTTGACACCCCTATTGGGTTTCTCTGGTGGGGTGTATGGGGGCAAAACAGGCACCTTTGATACTGATAGGGTGGTGGGGTAACAGTATAGGATTTGCAGCCAGGAAATGAATTTAGGGAAGTAAGGGATAAAAGATCTCTTGCTATTTATTAAAGCCAAATAAAACCACACACAGATATTGTCTACACCTACACATTACTATAACATAGTTTATGTGCTGCCAGGCAGCCCCTGGTTGTGCATCATCCTAGCAACTTCCCAAGTGTCAAATGTCAGAGCAATCATTACATTTGCAAAAAAATCACTGAGTTGAAATCATTGACAGGATAGGTTACTGGGTATTTGGATTGTGATCAAATGAACATTATGGGCTGGTCTATGATGATGGAACAGTAATGCAATATCTCTGTGCAGGAATCTCAGCTTAGATCAGCCTTTCTCATCCAGGGTGCCCAGGCACTTTGAGGTGCCTTCAGGCTTCTTTAGGGGTGCCTTGGCAGAATGCCCAAAAAATTTTATACAAGCTAGAAAGTGGATCAACCTGCCTTTTTGTACAGAAAGTTAGAGGTTTTCATTGTGCATTTTTATGTCCTTCTAGCTGCCAGCATCCTAAGAACTAATGACATCATCAGTTGATAAGGAGGGCATCGAGTGCATGCACATCATCCTTGTTTGGCCCTCCCCTGCCCCTTTCCCTCAGCACTGGGGTCACATTAGCAGAGTGTGGGAGAGAAAATGAGAGAGACACACTGGAATACTAATCGGTACCAGTGTGCAAAGGTGTATTTGCTTTGGAAGTATAAATCACCTCTAACGTTGGGTGTGCTGGGGGTGTGTAGAATAGTTTTTTACATTTTAGATTGGGGTGCCTTGAGATTTTGCAGAATTTTAAAGGGTGTTTTGAGATTATCCATGATTTCAAAGGGTGCCTTCATTGAAAAAAGGTTGAGAAACACTGGCTTAGATAAATAGAAAACAGCTTCTCCCCACGTAGATAATGTATATCACCAAGCCTATAAAAAAGTTTTAAAAACATTACCACATTATATCAGACATAGTATCAGATATATTTTTCATGTTAAATTGTATCTAAAGCCAAAATGTGTTTTTTCTTTTGGAAAGCGTAGAGAGGTGTCAATCCCTGTTGGGATGTATATTGCTATCTGTGGCCCCAGTTGGGGATTTACTCTTCTTATTTGTCATGGTGACCATAATCTCCTGGAGTGAAACCAATAAAAATTCAAAACTTCCAGTTTTCATGGGAACAGGAATACAGAGGAAATCTTCCAATGGGGACACTTATTTCAGTGAAAAATGTCTAGGAGGGCCTTTCCTTCACATAGGAGACAGTTGCTCTCACTTCTTGTTGTGTCTCTAGGTCAGGAAGTCAAGAAAAAGCTCTACACTTGGACACAGAGGGCAAAAATCCCTGACAGGGGGATACACCCTTTTCTACACTATCCAACATGATGAAAAAAGTGTTGGTGTTAGATATATAATTGCAAGCAAATTGTAATGTGTATGTGTAAGACTTACAGGCATTTACTATCTCTTACAGTAATCCCCCCAACAATGACATTGCTATTACCTGTGCCACTTTTGTTCAGGCATCATCCAGGGTGAACATGTTCTTCCTGGATTGGGATTGGAGATGGCACAGTCATGTAAACACTTGTACCTGTGAGGTTCTTGGCTTAGTTCACAAATGTCTGACACAGATAAGCCCCTGATGCAGCCTCTCACCTTAACAGTTAAAATATTGCAGTCTGATCACTAGGGGAGCTGAGACTCTGTCTACAGCAGACTAATGACTCACCCTAGGCATAGTCACTGACCAGAGCTCAAAGACTGAATTTTTAAAAAGGTGGAGCTATTACAAATACAGTAGCTGAATATTGTGAGACTCCATGTATGTATTCTATGTATTCTGCAAACAAGAAAAGATTCTTTAATTTATTGCAGAGAAAACCACTGATATGATAGGTGTTTCAGAAACTCTAGGACATGCCCAAACACATGGCAGTTCAGATATAAATTATTTACCACCACCAGTATGTCACTTACTGTGAAGGTTCAGCTTCATGAGACTTTATAGCTGTTCAGTGGGGCTTGGAATATAACTATACAGAAGGTGTGTGATATAAAGCATCATGAGTGTATCGACATAACGTTGATGGAATGCACGATGGACTTTGCTGCAGTAAAATGTTTCTCAGGTCCTAAGATTTTAAATGATGAGTTTATTTTCATAAAAAAAATGGTATTGCCCCTCCATTTCCCCCACCATCTTTTTATAGATAAGCCGAACTTCTCACTGTCTGCAAACTACCCAAGGCAGTAAAATGTAGACATCCTGCTGTGTTCTGGCTCCCCATGAAAATGCATGCATGTGGTTCTATAAGGAATATTAGATGCCTCCCATAAAAATAAAGGTTCTTCCCATATATTTGGTACACCCATTGTAGTTGGGCTCAGCACATGCATGACCTTTAATGGGACATCCATAGGTCTGATAGGAGTGTGTAATGTTCCTGTCACCTGTCACCTGACAGCTGCTGATATCATTCTGGCTGAGCTGCATTCTTACTGTTTGCCTGTCCACCTGCAGGGTGATTGATGTAGACACAACTTCTGGGTGAAAACCAAACCTGTTTTAAGCCTACCAAGCCCTCAGTGTGATGCTTGTGATAGTGTTTGCACCATGTGCTTCAAGCTTCCTGTTTGCCTGTATTGTTCCTGTGCCTTGACCTTTGCCTCCATCTTCATCCCTGCCTGCTAGTTTGGATGCCCTTGTTATTGGACTTTGGACTACTCTCTGAACTCTGCCTGTCTTCTGACCAATTATTTGACCTCAACTACTCTCTGAATGTTGTATGCCCTGAACCTGATATCGTATGTACTCTCCAGCGCCTCAGGATATGCACAGCCAAAAGGGAAGCCAAGGGTACCAGGACAGCGACAACCAAAGGAAATGCTTCAGGGGTGCAGCCCTCCTCAAACGGGGAAATCAGCCACTGGATAGAGAGAAAACAGGTGGCGCACACACCTAGTGCATTATCCAAGGTTTATTGTAGGAGTGAAAGAATAATAAAAACATACTCACAGACGAAGCATGTATCTAAAAAGCATAGAAAAATGATAATGGCCACAATGGCAGGCAAGGTGTTCTCACTGTCAGTGCGGTCAAATGGCTGACGCATTTCGGGGATGAATCCCTTTCCTCAGAGCTGATGACCAACCTCTGATGCTGATGTATGATGAATGGAAAGTAAGAGCCTTGCTGTTGATGCCTCTGGACTGGCATTGTACCACTCTGCCTGTCTGCTAACCAAAATTATCTGTTCGCTATGCCTCGTTAACGCCTTCCCTGTCATGGTAGCCAGGCACTATAGCAGTGTGTATAAGACCTGGGGGCAACAGAGTACCAGTAGGCTTGCTTGTCATATGGGAAAGTTGGCTGCTATAGGTGAAGAACACAAAAGCCAGCTATAGTGCCTGACCACCAATGCTAGGGGTAGGCATGACATGGTCCAGTTAAGATATGTTTTATTAGCAACTTCCTATCCCTGTTTTGATTTCCCTCCATTATACTCAAGAACACATTGGTGAACCCAAGGAGTACTCTCCTATCTCTGGCCTTTCCTTTTACTGTATAAATATAAAGAAAGTTCCGTATGGTCATTTCTTTAAAGTAGATCTCCATGCAAAACCTAACTAGTCTTAAAAATGCTCTTTCCCCATCCTAATACCTATTCTGACTAACCTGTGTAAGAAAAACCTGTATATTTATCTATTTTCAGACCACTCCAGTCCGGTCACATGAGCCAGCTCCCCTCTGTCAGCCAGCAGCAGCTAAAGGGAGGAGGAGGGAGAACCAACAACAGGTAGACCACAGGAGCCTATAAGTGATGTCACTGTTCCTGTGCATTGTCAGCCATTGTCAAGCACTCTCCCCTCTTCCCTCCAGCTGGCTGACAGCTGGGAGATCATGTGGCTGGACCAGAGCTGCCTAAAAATAGGTACCTGTACAGATCTTTCTTATTCAGGTTAGTTAGAAAAGGTGTTGGGGTGGTGCAGTTTTAAGACTAGTTTGCTTTTCAAGGAATTTAAAGCTGGCCATACACTAATAGAATTTAGTTCAAAATGTTTTGTTTCAGCAGCGTTTGTTTGATTTTCTAATCATTAGTGGGGTCAAATCGACATTCATTTTTTGAGTGTAGTGATGAAAAAATTCAAGTAGAATATATTTATCAAATGAAAGAATTTCTAACAATGTATGTAGTTTTCCGTCAGGAATGTCAATTCATTCCCAAATCAAAACAAAAAAATTTTGATTTCAAATAGATCACTTTAAGTAAATCCTTCTTTTAAATTAAAATTTTTTTACTTGATAGGTCATATACATTTTTTTTGTGTCTTTATGTGTTTGGACATGCACACTTGATCCAATCATAAGACAATTTTCTTTTTAAAATTTTTACCATAAGGTAAGTTTATAGAGCCAGAAGGGAGAGTAGACAAACCATTTCTACCACTGACCTCAATTGATAGAATTGATTGACTAAAAACATCTGATATCTTTGATCTTTAGTTTCTCTAAGATTGTTTAGCTAGATATGTCTGGTGTTGTCTGCTACTCCAGTGCAAAAAATGTTCACTGCCCCAGTCTATAACTGGCCTTCACAGCAAACAGCACATGGAAGAGCGACGCATGTCAAATAACAAAAAAGAAAAATTCCCAGCTCAACTTGCCAGCCAGCCTGCAAACAAACCAAATTAACCTTCTACAAATAGTAGAGGCACATGTATTTAATGGATAGACCAAGGGCAGGTGGACCTGAGGGAGCCCACCCCTTCTTAAAGGTACAGGACTGCACTGGACACCCAGCATGTAGCACAATGGTAACTAAGGTGTCCAGTGCGCCCCCATGACCAACAATTCAACAGTACAAAAAATGGCCACTGCCCCAATCTATAACTGGCCTTTACAGCAAGGAGCACATGGAAGGGCGACGCATGTCAAACAACAAAAAAGAAAAATTCTCAGCTTACCTTGCCAACCAGCCTGCAAACAAACCAAATTAACCTGTCTAACAGCTTGCTATAGAAACAGGGGTTTAGTTAGCACACATTTGCAAACACATGCGTAAGCTACAGAGCCTCGTCAAGGCACCCGAGTATTCTGTAGTTCCTAACTCTACAAATTTTAAGAGCCCCCATAGTAGAGGCACATGTATTTAATGGATAGACCAAGGGCAGGTGGACCTGAGGGAGACCACCCCTCCTTAAAGGTACTGGAGCGCACTGGACATCCAGCATGTAGCACAATGGCAGATAAGGTGTCTGGTGTTGTCTGCTACTCCCCATAGACTGTTTTATGATCAAGAAAAAAATAAACAAATTGAGTGTTGACTGGTCTTAGTGACGTTTGATAGGAAGTCATCAGGACAGCACTCTTTGCCTACAGAACTGGGATATTTACTTCACACACCTGAAGCTTTCTCATAGATTCATTGAGAATATTGCCTTTAGTCCATTCTCCCCACAGAATGGAATTCTCATGACTGCATCAACAGCTTAAACAAGCACATAAAACACTCACATTTAAGTCTAGTTATTCACTTCCTATTGCAACTTTGAAGTGGGAAGACTGAACTGTAAGTAAAAAAACACAGATGTTGTAATTGTGTCCATATGAATAAATCTGTGCAAAAATGAAAGGTGTTCTAAAGAAGAACTCCAGGTATGGATATTTTTACAGTTACATATTTCAATGATACAATAATTCCATTGGTCCAGCTTAAACCAATGTACTGTAACTTTGCATATTCCATACTTGTGGTATCCCTCTAGAAGCTGGAAACCACTGTAATAGACACCACTAATCTAATGATCTCCATTAGCTATGAGCGCTTTCCTTTCTTCATTCTGAACACAGGAATTTCAGCTGCTGGGTACGGGTGCCATTCAGAGGATATTTTGCATTTACTCAGTGAATGCAAAGTGTTCTCTGATTGGAGGACCTGGAAAGGCAGGGTGGCGTTGTCAATGTCTCTACCTTTTCTAATCAGAGAATGCTTTGCATTTATTGAGCAAATGTAACGTATTCTCTGAATAGTACCCACGCCCAGCAGCTGACCTCCTGTGTTCAGAATGCAGCAGGGTAGCCACTCGGCATGGGATCCAGAAGTTAATAGAGATCACTGGAGTAATGGTGTCTACTGTAGGGATTTCAAGCTTCTAGAGGGATCACTCTGGTATGGTATATACATAGTTACATTGGTCCAAGCTGCGCCAGTGTACTGTATGTTGTAACTATGTAAAAATATCCAGACCTAGAATTCTTCTATATTTTCATCCACAGTCAACAAACCTGCAGGCTGCAAGTTATTATACATGCCTGCTATAGCCTAAAGATGAAACTGTATCTAAACTAAAAAAAAATTATAATATCTTGCAGCTATTTCAGTCATTAGATGTGATAGCTGCTTAGATTTTTTTTTAGATTTTCTTTGTTTTATTTTAAACTGTCAGTCCAATCAGTAATACACTTCGAGAGAGATTTACTAAAACTGGCACACTCAGACCATGCAGCTGTGCATGGTAGCCAATCAGCTTCTACCTTCAGCTTGTTCATTTAAGGTTTTATTGTAAAACCTGGAAACTGATTGGTTTCTATGCAGAGTTGCGCCAGATTTGGCACTATCTAGTTTTAGTAAATAACCCCCACAGTCTTTGAAGTAAATCAGTAATTGTCAGCAATATGTTTACATTTCAAAATCGTTTTCAAATTCAATTTCGTTTTTGAATAATGAAAATGTTGTCCAAATTTTGTTTCAGGATGACACATGCCTAATGAGAGTGTGAAAGTCATGAATAGCACTTTGCACCTTGTCTGAGGCATACCATATGTGCAGGTATAAAAAAGTGATGTTGAGGAAGAGTACTTTAGGGCAATGGACTGACCAAGTGGCCAAAGCTAAGCCTAAGTCCCCGGTCCTTTTGGTGGGCTCCTGACAAGAAGTGAGGTGGGGATATTGTCCTGAGGCCAGAACCTGCCCACACTTCTGAATTTCAGAGTTTAGCTACATTTGGAAGGCTTTTCTAAAAGCAGCTGAACTAACGATTAGAAACATTTAGTTACACAGTCCATAAGAATGAGCTCAACAAAAGTCCTGCGTCCAGCCCAAGAGTGCCCAACGATGAGCAGCCGCTAGAGCTCACAGATTCATTCCCACACAGGGAAAAAAGACCCCCCTTCTCGGAGCTCTAGACTATTTAACAGGAACCCATCCACCGGGGGCACACCGCCCCAGGGATTGGATAGGCCCTACTAAATATTCAGGCCGGTTATTTGAATCCTCCCATCCTTATATTTAGAGGCTTCTCCCAGATTCAGAGGATGGTAATTCCTGTAGAGCAATAAGCAGACCAAGCTAAACGATTGTGGCTCCTATGGCTGCAACAGAAGACCCTTAATAAATTTACCTAACAGGCTATGTGTGAGGGTCATACATTGGGATAGGTTCTGATTTCCTCATTGGGACAAAATATCCCCCAGTTAGTATGTTAGGGGATGTACCCATCTTTGCTTCATTTTCCTTTTTCTCTGCCTCTCTATCTGCCTCAATCTTCTTCTGCTCTCAACCAGGCACACAATGGTAAGCACCAACTTGACTCCGTTTTCCATTTCAATTGCAAAGCTCTATCTCCTTGCTCAGAACACTACCCACAAAAAAGGCAGAGGAGGTGCCTGGCATATACATCACCCCAAAAATGGGGTATTGGAAAAAATGCCTGAAAATACTGACACACATAAACACAGGTAAATGCAAAACTGCAACTACTGCAGGAAATATTAAATATTTTTTCAAGGGCAGATTACTGGAATTTAGCTGCTGTCAGATACAAACATCTGTGTGAATGTAACCGTTGGCTCCCACTGCTGTTAATCACAGCTAGTGAGGAGGGAGCAGGGGGTGGGGCTGAGCCACATTCTGTGTGTCTATAGACACACAGAGCGGGGCTCAGGAGTGAGCATGCATGAGTGCCCCCATAGCAAGTGGCTTGCTATGGGGGCATTTGTGGAGGGGGGGAACCAGGAGCGCTGGTGGGGGACCCTAGAAGAGAGGGTTTGGGGCAAAACTGTTGCACAGAGCAGGTAAGTATAACATGCTTGTTATTTTTTTTATTTACCTTTAGTATCACTTTATTAAAAATAAAATATCCTTTTTTTGTAATTTGCCAAGAATTCTGTAAAATAAGCCTCTTTAGGCACTATACATAGCAAGAATGTTGTTTATGCATTTTTATACTAGTTCTTGGTTTACTATGAGGAAGATTAGTAAATAGTAAAGTATTTCTTCAGTGCATGCTAAAATGCATTAAACCTTTAGACAGTCTACAAATGCCTATACAAATGTAACATCCCTCTGTGACCCTGTGTAGGGTGGCTTGGTATGCGGATGCATAAATTCCTCTTTGTTTACAGTCTGATGAGATGGTGAGGTGAACAGCTCTTTATTAAACTCTTCCCTAAACAGACACCACATCACAGAATCTGCATTTTATAGTAACTTTTTTGATTCATCTAGTGGTTCTTTCCGCAATCTATAGCTGGATTTATAGCTTCAAGACTTATGGTAAATTGACCCCCCCCACAGTCTGAATCAGAAAACCATAGTAGTAAAAGTAACATAGGTATTTGGTCAGGAGGGTGCTAATAGAAGAAAAAAAAAATCAAAGTTCAAAGCTGTAAACACTAAAAACCAACAGGAAATTATTGACTTGATACCAATTAGGAAGAAGACAAGATTCTTCAGTAAATATCAAATTACTATTTTCCAAGTTTATAACATCCATATAATTTTATTATGAAAACTTTATAGGCTTTGGACTGACATTTAAGATTTTGCTATGTTTAAAGCTGAAGCTTAATTTGCTTATATTTTGACTATCTTGGGTTTCTCTTTCCCCCTTCTTTAACATACTGATGAAATTTTTAAATTAAACCTTTCCATTTTCATTTCATATCTATTTTAGACCCATTGACATCATCACTGGGTCTCTGAGCTTTTGCATGCAATACAGGCAGATCATGGCTGGTGGGAGGGGATAAAGGAGTACTGTACAGAGTTTCCTGAAAACATCACTGCACCTTCGATTAGTTCTTGTCTCATATGTCCTGAGCCCTGATGCAAGCAGTGGGCTGGCTCTTGGGAAGAATTATGCAAATATCAAATATGCCTGATGCCTATCAGTCTGGACCAGTGGGAGTTTCAATCCAGGCTGCATTTGAATGTAGACTGTCCTTGAAAATAGTGCAAGACATCCACCAGCAGGAAATGAAGCAGACACTATCTGGTTTGCTGCAGCTTCTAATGCACACATGTGGGTAGGTGCAGCAAGGTGAGGGTAGTAAATACACCAAGTCCAGCTGCAGCAAAACTTGAAACGTGTATTAAACAGCATGCCAATGTTACAGACACCCTGGCAGGACAACACCTCTAGGGTAACTCACACTTCAATGTTGTCAGAAGTGTAGGAGAAGGGTGTCGACAGCGTCTGCTTCAGACGGTGAAACACAGCCTGACTGGTCCGGTCCTAAGAGGGAAGCTCCTTTCCAAGATAGAGTCCCTAATCTTTCCCTCCTTGCCAGGAACCTTTCTCTACTGCTATTTACTTTCCCTAACAAGCAAGATCTCTCTGCCTACACTGGCCACACGCTAGAAATGTGCCAAATCCTGGGGACAGGGACTTAAATAGACCCTGCTGACCCAAGATGACTGTCAAGGGTCACATTGGTGCAGCTTAACCAACCCAAACACTGCTCAAATGAACCTGGAAACCATAGAGAAACATTGTTTCTCTTGGTCTTCCTCTCCAGGCTGAGGTGCCCATGAGCGCCACATGCAGTGGAGACAACAAACTGCACCTGCCTACACGCAGTGTGCAGTGAGATCAGAATAAGTGTTTTCAGTTAGGGAGAGGAGCTTGTTGAAAGTAAGGCTGGAGTTCATCTTTAAAGAGGAGGAATTGGAGCTACTTAATGCAGTGCTAATCCAAAAACACCAAGCTCTAGGAATACATGAATGATGAATCTTTCTAATACAGATTCCAACCATTTACTCACCAATCATTTCATGGCAATCACTGACATGCCAAGACTGGGGGCACAGAAGATAAAGATACATTTTATGTACACTGCATCAGTACCCCTGGAATCAATGAGTAGAAGGGTGGGGAAACCAATCACCATCCCTTTAACCACTTGCCTACCGGGCACTTATACCCCCTTCTTTACCAGGCCAATTTTCAGCTTTCAGCGCTGTCGCACTTTGATTGACAATTGCGCGTTCATGCAAGATTGTACCCATATGAAATTTTTATCATTTTTTTTCACTAATAGAGCTTTCTTTTGGTGGTATTTAATCGCCGCTGGGCACTTTACTTTTTGCGCTATAAACTAAAATTGCAAAAAATTAGAAAAAAAAAAGTTTCTTTGTTTCTATTATAAAATTTTTCAAACAGCTAATTTTTTCTCCTTCACTGATGTGCGTTGATGAGGCAGCACTGATGGGCACTAATAGGTGGCACTGATGGGCACTGATAGGCAGCACTAATGAGGTGTCATGGATAGGCGGCACTGATAGACAGCACTGATAGGTGGCACTGACTGGCATCACTGCTGGGCACTGACTGGCTGAACTGCTAGGCATTGACTGGCGCAACTGCTGGGCACTGACTGGAACAACCACTGGGCACTGACTGGTGGCAATGACTGGCAGCACTGCTGGGCTGCACTGACGGGCACTGGTGGGTGGCACTGGTGGGCACAGGTGGGTGGCACTGGTGGGCACATGTGGGTGGGTACAGGTGGGTGGCACTGCTGGGCTCAGGTAGGTGGCACTTCTAAGCACAGGTGTGTGGCACTGCTTAGCGGCACAGGTGGGTGCACTGTTGGGCACAGGAGGGTGCACTGCTGGGCACAGGTGGGCGCACTGCTAGGCACAGATGGGTGCACTGCTGGGCACAGGTAGGCGCACTGCTGGGAACAGGTGGGCAGAACTGGTGGGTGGCACTGCTGGGCACCGATCATCAGGGCACTGATCCCTGCTCTGACAACTGCCGGTTTTCGGCAGTACTTTCCTCACGCTCTGACAGCGTGAGGAAAGTGCAGCCGAGAACCAGCAATTGCATTTCCCGGTGATCAGCGTGTCATTGGACACGGCTGATCACGTGGTAAAAGGCCACTGTGATTGGCCTTTTACCACATCATGTGATCAGCTGTGTCCATAGGACACAGCGATCACGGAGATCGCCGGGTGCGCGCCCCCGAGTGCGTTCTGGGAGGATGTCATATGACACCCTCGCAGAACTGGCCGGCCGCAGTGTAGCGGTCATTCGGCTATCTGCGGTCGGCAAGTGGTTAATCTGCTAGCAGTTTGTTTCTAGGGTTACAGACCTAAAATAGATGAACTGTTAGTAAAGACCAGGACTTTTTTTCTCAGAGAAAAAGGTGCAGGAACTCACCCCTTCTGAGTCACCCCTTATCTCCGTCCTTTTCCCACTCTGAATACCATCCCTTGGTTACCGACCTCCCAGTACTGCCAATTTTAGAGAATATGGAACCAAGTATCATTTGGTGGTGCTAAGTAATCTGTATACAATTTGTTAATGATAACAAGAAAAGCAGTAAACTAGATCCCCTGCAACCAGCCAGCAATAATAGACCCCCCCACAGTAAAAAAATATAATGCCCAGCAACAGTAGATCATTCACAACAGCATCAACAGTAAGCACACAGTTTGCTCTGAAAGCAGTTTGAAACCTTATATTATACACAAGAGATTCTTACTTACAGCAACATGAGGTGTTGGTGGCTTTGTGCCTTCCCTGGCTGCCCTAAGATACTGCTTTTGTTGGCTATGTAGGCATTTTCTTCAGTGGCCCCATTGGATAACATTAACAGAAATAGGACAAACTGTAAATGTTGTGCTTTGACATTGATCCTGGTACTGCAAGCACTGAATCATGAGTAAAATCTGGTAAGCATAACCTTGTTGAAATCATGTCTTCTCAGTTCACCTTAAAGTAGACCTTTCATGAAAAGAATTTGAGAATTTACTTTGTTGACCTATTTAAAAAAGTTAGTTCCTGAATATTGTTTACCCACTAAATTTAATAGTTTAGAAGCCCTCATTTGCAAGATTGTTCCGAGTCAGAGACTGTAAGTATTGAAATTAGAAGGTCAGCATGTGATCCAGGCAACATACAAGGATGTCTATCCTTCCTAAAGTTATAGAGCAGTGGTCTCCTAACTGTAGCCCTGTGTGGCTCTTTGCTTGCCTTTATCTGGCCCTTGAGTCAGTACTCCTGCCATTGACACCAATATTAGGGCACTAGTCCTTCCACTGACACCAACAATGAGGAATAGTTCCCTCCATTGACAACAAAAATGGGGCACTATTCTCTCACCGGCACCAACTATTTCTCCCCCTAATACCAAAGATCAGACATTGCTTACTCCCATTGGGCACAGTCAGGCCCCCCTAAAGTCCTTAGACAGTAAACTGGCCCTTTTTTTTTACAACATTTGGAGACCCTTGCTATGGAGGATGAGAAACAGGATAAAATCCTGAGCCCTTAAATATACTTGTCTACATTTGGATGCTGTGTAGTACCAGCACAAAAAGAGGACAGCAACTGTGAGCTAGGTAGCTAATCACACAAGATGATGTCACCATATTGCTTATGTTCACTCTCAGCCTGGTTTAGACTTCCATCAACTTTAATAGCATTTCTGGTTCTAATTTTTTTTTATAATTTAGCTGAACCACAATTATTTCCTAATCTCTAGTACTTACTTACACCTCCATAACTCAAGATGTACAGTATTAGGGACAAAAACAAACAAACTGGCATTGACCGCCTGTATCAAACTTTGCATTTTGAAATCTGTTATTTCTAAAACACCACACAACACTTTACTATATTTTTTGATAGACTTCCATCATGTCTGATTCCATAAATACATAACATCTATCTAAAACCTCTAGTTTTTTACTTTTAGAGTGTAATGCTTTCTAGAGGTTGCATGCTTTTTGGGAGCATGCAAACGTTTGCCTTGACAGGACTATGATTTAGCAGCCAATCGTTTGGTTTAAGCACTGTCACATGACCAAGGGACTAAGGTCACTGCTACCCCTAGTGCCAGACCCCAGCCAACACTAGCGGATTTAGTGCTGCCTGAATGGGGGCCTCCACACATACACTGTCACTTTTCCCCTTATTGCCAAGGTGAAAATGTTGATCAATGTAAAATTGGTGGTTGATGATGGCAAAGGAATATAAACAGTATATATATATATATATATATATATATTGCAGATTCAGTCTTCCCAGCCTGGTGCAGGTCTACAATTTTGTTTCTGGTGTCCTTCGACAGCTCTTTGGTCTTCACCATAGTGGAGTTTGGAGTGTGACTGTTTGAGGTTGTGGACAGGTGTCTTTTATACTGATAACAAGTTCAAACAGGTGCCATTGATACAGGTAATGAGTGCAGGACAGAGGAGCCTCTTAAAGAAGAAGGTACAGGTCTGTGAGAGCCAGACATCTTGCTTGTTTGTAGGTGACCAAATACTTATTTTCCACCATAATTTGCAAATAAATTCTTTACAAATCAGCCAATGTGATTGTCTGGATTTTGTTTCTCATTTTGTCTCTAATCGTTGAGGTCTACCTATGATGCCAATTACAGGCCTCTCTCATCTTTTTAAGTGGGAGAACTTGCACAATTGGTGGCTGACTAAATACTTTTTTGCCCCACTGTATACTGTTTATATACATATATCTATATATATATATATATATATATATATATATATATACTGTTTATATCTATATCTATATATATATATATATACTGTGTATATATATATATATATTTATACTGTATATATGTCCATAAGTTTAATATACATGTTAATAATTACCATCAATGCTTAGGTTAATGCAGGGGTGTCAAACTCAATTTCATTCAAACAAAGGGCCGGTTGTATCCATAAGACTAGATATCCAGAGCATGGCACCCCCCCCCACCATCAGAAGTTTGGAGTCCCCCACCCTCCTTTACATCACAGCATCTTCTGAATGCTGAGATCAGGGGAAGAGGAGATGAGGGGGTGCTGCAGCTGCACATTGTGGCGCAGGATCTGTACGGGTAGTCCTGTCCATCCTCTCTGCTGCTGACTGCTGAGACTGTTGTTCAGAGACAAGCCGCCCCTTTGCAGCTGCACAAAGGGTCACAGGGTATGGCAGAGGAGTTCTGTCTTCCTTTCTGCTGCTGACTGCTGCTCCAAGGTGGGAATGGAGAGGAGGGCTGCGAGGGGCACATGAAATGGCCTGGAGGGCCGCATTCGGCCCTCAGGCCCTGTGTTTGACACATGTGGGTTAATGGATTGATAAACATGTGAAATGTGGTTAGATACCAATTTGAGTGGCCATGCACTGAGATCAATAAAAGCAATCGGGCAATGTTCTGTGAATTCAGGATTTACTAAAATGATAGTGACGCCAAAATAAAATTAGATCTGTTTCACTTCTGAAAGTGGCAACAGCAAAATACAAGAAAATAAAAGAATACACCACTGGCTTTAGATTATATTGTTGTGACAAATTAATTTCTCTGACAAATTTGACAGTGTAAGGCCAAACTGTGAATTCATCAGCTTTGTAAATGGCCTTAATTGTCTGTCTTGCACTTTTACGCTAACAGGGGCTCTCGACACATGTATTCTCCAGAAAAAATAAATGTTGTAATTATGGTTATGTTTATGAGGGAAATATAGTGACAGATATGTATTTGGAATTTTTTAAAATGTTGTCCGTGTATGCTGATCACTATTAGAAAAGTATTCCATAAACACAGCTGTATTTTCCAAATACTGCTTTCTACAAATTCTGCGAGGCAATGATCAGCACTGTAACATATCAAAGAAGGTTCAGCTAAATGACTGCTGTGTGTAATAAATACTATTTAAAAATGTGTAAATATTACTGCCGTCTCATTCAAAATTTGAAGAATTGTAGCAAGCATTTTTAGTCCAAAATAGCAAATTTAATTGTAACATCACAAAAATAATTAACTTTCTGGTGAAAAGAGATTTATTTTACAGTAACTCAGTAACTTCTTGATTTAACGTGAATCTGTCCTTAATTTAAAACCTTTAAAAGTTGTGCCTAAGAAGAAACTGCTATTACTTTTCTTAGCCTCTTTTCTGCCAATGGCATGGTCTGACCTGCATGTTGACTACACTACCATTACAAGCAATGTATGGCCATTTGCTGAGTGACCGTATTTACTGAGCTCCTTTAAATTAAGATATTGCTTTTAAAGTAGTGTTTTAAATGTATAATAATAATCATAATAATGTCAATGCCATTACTACTACATATAATCATAGTAATCATTTTTATAACAACTTTGTGATCAACAAAACCTAACTTTAAAATTCTGAAATTACATTTATATTTGTAATTTTTCAAAGTATGACACTATTATCCCCTTCTAAAACACTATGCAATATTAACACATAATGGCCTAGGCTCTTTGCCAAGTTGAATCCACAGTGCAGATAAGCTGTGATTTTGCTGTGAAGAATTAAAAGTAAATGTGAAATATGCCTACCAGAATGTCATTATTGGCTTTATTAATAACTTAATTGACATTAAGGCAAGCGCTTCAACCCTTAATGCAGTTTATAGAATTGCCAGAACACTGTGAGAACAGATTTTATTTTCCCTGAAGCTACAGTACTTGATAAGACCACATTTTATTCCAAGTGTTCAATGCGAATAGAGAAGAACACTAAATACTGAGTGTGAGAATAGTCACCATAAATCATTATAAATGCATTATAATAAAGACGTTATGAGCTATCGTATATTAGCTGTACTCTTCACATTGGAGATGATCTACATGTATATTCTGAATAAGTGTCTGATGTGGAGAGGTGGTTAATGTAGCCCTACCCTAATATGATCCCAGTCTACACCCATCTCTGCTGGGTGAGAGTCCAAAGTCAAAGCTTAGACCAGCCAGATTAAGCTTGCAAATAGCAAGCATGATTTTTACATGGAGAAAAGAAACCTGGGGGTAAATGGGGAGCTGTTGCCCACTGCAACTTTTTTCTGGGAAATAGTTATTTATTTACTTATTACAGGTACATATATAGTGCCGTCAATTTACGCAGCGCTTTACATACATATTGTACATTCACATCAGTCCCTAACCCTCAAGGAGGGTACTATCTAAGGTACCTAACTCACATTCATACATACACATACTAGAGTCAATTTAGACAAGATCCAGGTAACCTAATATAAAGATAAATCAATTCATAATGAATTCCAGGCTGATATATATAACAAAATGCACTGCTCAAAAAAATTAAAGGAACACTTTTTAATCAGAGTATAGCATCAAGTCAATTAACCACTTCAAGTCCAGACACATTTACCCCCTTCCTGTCCAGGCCAATTTTCAGCTTTCAGTGCTATCACACTTTGAATGACAATTGCGCGGTCATGCAACACTGTACCCATATGAATTTTTTAGCATTTTGTTGAGACAGATAAAGCTTTATTTTTGTGGTATTTATTCACCACTGGGAATTTTATTTTTTTTGCTATGTAAATGAAAATGTCCAAAGATTTTGAAAAAAAGTGTTTTTCTTATAAAATTTTGCAAATAAATAATATTTCATCATAAACCTTGGCCAAAATTTATTCCGTTATCTTTTTAGTAAAAAAAAAAATAACCCAAATTAGTTTAGAACCAAAAATTATCTACTTTTAACATTTTTATTTTTTTTTTTATATTATTTATGTTTTTTTTGGTTTTTACATACTGTCACCCTAGCAGTACAGTGTCACCATGGTGACACTGTACTACTTGTGAGGGGTGATGAATATTTTTTTTTTTTTTACACTGATTGCTTTTACACCCATAAAGGCTTGAAAAGCAATCATTTCTCCTTCTCTCTGGCTGCATTCTTGCAGCCATTGAGAACTACTGTGTAAGATGTGATTGGTCACAGCTTGTCATATGTACAAGGCTGTTGTGAATAGCCTTGTACCATGTGACCTTTGTGATCACTCACAGATTTCACACATAGTAAGCAATGATGTCAGAAGTGACATCTTGCTTACTACTCTGCATGTGATCACAGATTGGACAATCAGTGATCACATGATCGGGACCTCGCACAGAGGTCTCGTATGACTATTGGTGTTCCACTGTGTCCATCGGGCACCGGATCACGGTGCTGCACACTCCCAGGGAGCGCGCACAAGCAGGGGGCAGGGAGGCCGTTTATAAATGGCCACCCGACCCTGCACTGCCACCATCCGGCTGTTTATATATGGGATATTGATCTGTTCATTTAAGTAGCAGAGGGGGTTGTTAATTAGTTTCAGCTACTTTGGTGTTAATGAAATTAACAACAGATTCACTAGGTGGGCAGCAATGAGACAACCCCCAAAACAGGAATGGTTTTACAGGTGGAGGCCACTGACATTTTTTCCCTACTCATCTTTTCTGACTGTTTTTCACTAGTTTTGCATTTGGCTAGGGTCAGTGTCACTACTGGTAGCATGAGGCAATACCTGGACCCTACAGAGGTTGCACAGGCAGTCCAACTCCTCCAGGATGACACATCAATACGTGCCATTGCCAGAAGGTTTGCTGTGTCTCCCAGCACAGTCTCAAGAGCATGTAGGAGATTCCAGGAGACAGGCAGTTGCTCTAGAAGAGCTGGACAGGGCCGTAGAAGGTCCTTAACCCATCAGTAGGACCGGTATTTGCTCCTTTGTGCAAGGAGGAACAGGATGAGCACTGCCAGAGCCCTACAAAATTACCTCCAGCAGGCCACTGGTGTGAATGTCTCTGACCAAACAATCAGAAACAGACTTTATGAGAGTGGCCTGAGAGCCCAACGTTCTCTAGTGGTCCCTGTGCTCACTGCCCAGCACCATAGAGTTCAATTGGCATTTGTAGATGAAATGTAGCAGAATACATCTTGGCCTAAATTTATGAAGTACAATTATTTATTTGCAAAATTTTAGAACAGAAACAAAGAAAATTTGTTTTTTTCTTCAACATTTTCGGTATTTTATTGTTACTTTAGCAAAAAATAAAAACCCCTGTGGTGAATAAATACCACCAAAAGAAAGCTTACAGCGTTGCGTGACCACGTAATTGTCTATCAAAGTGTGAGAGCGCTGAAACCTGAAAATTGGCCTGGGCAGGAAGGGGGTAAATGTGCCTGGTATTGAAGTGGTTACAGCATTCAAAAAGACTGCACTCTATTTAGTGTGTAGCACAGTAAAGCTTTCTTAGCCATTAGCCGCCCGGCCTATAGCCGTTTGGCGGCGGCAAAAATGCTTCACCTTTCCGGGTGCACGCCACCTGGCGTGCTCCCACACATGCACAGTTCGCGCGGTTGCAGGGCCGCGCAGCGGCGCGATCTGTCACCAGCCATGTACCTCGGACACGGCCGATGACAGATCTGAGTACCGGCCCCCGTTGCCGGTACCATGTGACCTGCTGTGACCAATCACAGCAGGTCACATGACAGTTGCATACAATGGATGGCTTCATTCATGCCATCCATTGTATACTAGTGCCTAGCTGTGAATGGTCACAGCAGGTCACATGCACATGTCATGTGATTAGCTGTGGCCAAATCACAGCTAAGCACAAAAAAAAAAAAAAACCTGAATGAATCGATTTCATTCTGGTAAATGCTTGCTTATAGCAAAGTAATTCTTTGCTATAAGCAAATTGTGTAAAAAAAAAAAAAAATACTGATCACTTCCCCAAAGTAGTACAATGTTACTATGGTATATTTTTTCATCTTTGTTTTGCATTGGCAGTCCATTCATGTTAAAACAATGCGTGGTAATGTGTTCCATAGAAGGCATGTGTAACATGTGTGAATCATCGCATAGCAATGGAAAGCATAAGTGTGAATGGACCTTTAACCCACAATTTAAATACATTTTGGCCTAAATTTGTAACGAAATTTGATTTTTTAATTTATTTTACTGAATATGTTTTATAGCAAAAAGTCAAAAATATATATTTTGTTCAAACTTATCGGTCTTTTTTTTGTCTATAACGCAAAAAATAAATAACGCAGAGGCAATCAAATACCACTGAAAGAAAGATCCATTTGTGGGAAAAAAACTCCCAAACACTCCAAACATAATACAATGTACATGCATATGGGGCAGCACAGTGACTAAATGGTTAGCACTTCCTCATGGCAGTACTAGGGTCGTTGGTTCGAATCCCAACCTGGAGTTTGCATGTTCTCCCTGTGCCTGCGTGGGTTTCCTCTGGGTACTCCGGTTTCCTTCCACATTCCAAAGACATGCTGGTAGGTTAATTGGCTCCTGTCTAAATTGACCCTAGTATGTATGAATGTGAGTTAGGGACCTTAGATTGTACGCCCCTTGAGAGTTAGGGACTGATGTGAATGTATAATATATATGTAAAGCGCTGCGTAAATTGACGGCGCTATATAAGTACCTGAAATAAATAAGAACCTGAAATAAATAAGAAAATAAATATCTCAATGGTCTAATCCCTTGTTAGAACATATGTAGCAGGGATACTTTACTTTACACATTTTTTTTTAGAGGTATCTTCCCACTGGCAGGTTCCCACTGACATCATTGATCTTTTTGGCTATCTATAAGGGGGTAATTCTTCCCAGTGACCATCACACTAACGTATCATGAGTTTATTTTTTATTTATTTATTACAGGTACTTCTATAGCGCTGTCAATTTACGCAGTGCTTTACATATATATTGTACATTAACATCAGTCCCTAACCTAAGGTGAGTAGTAGATATAGTCATTTTTAGCAGGGGTTCTTTGAGACCGGAAAAATATTTCAAGGGTTCCTCTGTGTTGAAAAGGTTGAGAAAGGCTACTCGAAAGTGTAACTAAAGGCAAAGTTTTCTTTTTCATTTTGGATAGAGTAGTAGAGGGTTAGAACCCCTGTCAGTTTTTGCCATCTGTTTACCCATTAGAAGATGTCCTCTCTATTACTTTTCTGGGGAAAACCCAACATTTAAGATTTTCTGTTCTTTTCACTTTTAATGATAATGGTAAATGGGACAAATTGAGAGGGTGAATCTCCCTAATGGGGGCACAGACGATTAATAACCTAATAAGTGTTCTAATACCTCTCCTCTCAAGTCCTGGTGAAGAGGGTAATATTGGACCCATGAAACATGTTGGATATTCTTTCAATTGTCCCATTGACCTTTAGTGTAATAGGGTTGCAATTAGACCTTTTAGCAGTGGTGTGGCATTTCAATTTACATTTTTGCTACATTATAGTACCAATATTTGCTGGATTGCTTTTACAAGCGGGGGATGGGACTCTCCCCCTCCCGCTGCCTTCCTTGGCAGTCCTGGGCTCTCCCGAGCCTGTTCTGTGGGCTGACCATAGAGTTGATTGGGGACAGGAATGGCTTCTATGATCTGAGAAAGCGGAAGTGACAAGTATTCAGTCACTTCCAGTTTTGCCGAATGTTAAAAAACCACTGGTGGTTTGAAAAAAGCATTGGATCATACCGATCTTGGTATGATCCAAAGCTTTTAAGGGCAGAGGAGAGATCTGGAATCTAATAGAAGATCTCTCAGTAAAAAGTACCTGTCACTGCCTATTGTTATCGCAGGGGATATTTACATTGCTTGTGATAACAAAAAAACTTAATTGTATGCCCCTTGAGGGTTAGGGACCAGGGGCGGACTGACCATTCGAGCACTTGAGCACTGCCCGAGGGCCCGGGGTCAGTAGGGGGCCCCATGAGATGCTCCTGGTACCTTTCATTAGCTTTTTCATAGGCTTTTGTGGGTGTGGGCGAGGACACAGGGGCCCCATGATCCCCTATTGTCTGGGGGCCCCATGAGTTGTTACTCCGCCCCTGTTAGGGACTGATGTGAATGTATTATATATATGTAAAGCACTGCGTAAATTGATGGCGCTATATAAGTACCTGAAATAATAAAAAAATTAAAGGTTCAGTGTAAAAAAAAAAAAAAAGAATTTTAAAGCACCCCTGTGCTCACACACAGAGGCAAACTCACCTTTGCCTCTGTGTGGTCACGTAGTAACCTATAAAGGCTTTTAAAGGATAATAAAATGTATGTATGTGTAAGTGATTTGAGTGGGTGTAGAACCTCCTGATCACCTCTACAGTACAGATGGCAAAAAGGGCCCACCAGGCTGGTGCCCCCTCTTTTACCAGGCTCTCCCGTCCCATCGAGAAGCATAGTAAGGATGTGACCAGTGGCATCAGCTTCTGAGCACACAGTAAGAGGAACTGATGTTGTTCCCCCCACTGTGTGATGTCAGAAAATATTTTATACTTTACCAAACAATTGGGTATTATATTGTGTTTTTGTGGATTCAAATTCATAAAAGTGTATCTTTTTCCCAAAAAAATGCATTTGAAAAACCTCTGCACAATGTCATGCGACATAAAAAAATGCAACACTCATCATTTTATTCTCTAGGGCCTATGCTTAAAAAAAAAAAAATAACAATAAAATGTATATATTTATATATATTTAATGTTTAGGGGCTATAGGTAATTTTCTAAAAAAAATAATGATTTTTACATGTAAACAAAGAGGTAAAAAAAACCCTCGGTCTTGAAGTGTTTTTTTTGCTGCTTGCGTCTTGTTAGGGAGTTTTCCCTTCACTTCCTACCCTGGAGAAGTAATGGGAAATGGGAGGAATTCCCTCTAAAGTTGCTGTGACAAAAACAGGTGTCAGAATTGGAGAAATTTCTGCGCCTGATGACATCTTGAATTTTTTGGACTTCCACCCTTCACTTTATCATTGACAATGGTCTCCATGACAAATAGAAAGAGTAAATCTCACAAATATCTCTTGATTCTGAGGTGCTTGCACAGGCACTGCAGCATATATGAGCCTCTTCACTATAAATTGCCTGCGGCAGACAACCCCAAGTCATTGGTGTCATTTAGGACAACAGTGTCCTTAACTATCCCACTCCACCCAACTTCCAGAGTTTGTAAGAATTGATACATATCCTTGGAAGTCTGCCTAATGTTATCATCCCCTCACCAAGGGTGGACTGACCATTCGAGCACTGCCTGAGGGCCCGGGGTCAGTAGGGGGCCCCATGAAATGCCCCTGGTACCTTTTCCTTTTTATAGGCTTTTTTTGAGTGTGGGCAAGGACACAGGGGCCCCATGTTCCCTTATTGCCTGGGGGCCACATGAGTTGTCAGTCCAACCCTGCCCCTCACTGTTTCCAATTCAAACCTCCTCCTACTCTTCACGCTAATTCTCCTAATGCTGCCTCACAGGGATGCTGACTTTTGTGAAAGGATCTTGTAGGCCCTGAAACACCAGGAAATCTTCCTTTGTCTCTGGCTGCTGTAGCTCCAATGTCTGGTCTAGTAAACCATACAGCGTGCACTCCAGCAGGAACGCCAGTGGGACTGTGTCACCTTGTTATAGCTTACTATTTTTGTCTGAACTCCAAACCTATATATTTTTTTAATTATCAGAAACTTGAAATTAGAGAAAAATAGATAATAAAACACCAAGCAAAAAAAAATGCAAACTAGAGCCCAGCAGCTAAACAACAACAGAAGTTATTGCTGTTTCACTGACAGATAATTAACTGTTCCAAACTCTATCCAAAACTAAATAGAAATAGCCAAGTTAGACTTTAAATGTGCCACATCCTTAAAATCTCTATTAGTATTATCAGTCCAACACTTTAAGCAAAATGGTCCAATGAGTGGGATAAGATGCTGCAAACTGCAATTTTTTCTGGCAAATTTAATCTAATACCATCTGCAGCCTGGCTGCAAAACAGGACACGCATACTAAAAAAATGGTCATCCTCAGTACGATAAAATTATAGTTAATACAGGGTCAAATTCTGGTCAGGACTGAGAGACTCTGCAGGCCAGCCCCTCTGGAATTTTTCCATCCGACATGAGTCGGGTGGAAAAGGAGTGAGGAGGATATGAGGATAAGGTAGAAGGCTGCCAGGAGGCCTAGTGGGATGGGGCCTGCCTCCAAGCCTGGAGCTGGAAAGGAGGAAAACTCAAGACTCACTGGCCCCCTAACAGAGGACCACTTGTATGGCAGGAAAGGAGCAGCCCAGCTGAGCAGCCCAGCCCGTCTGGAAGCAGCAGCCTTTCTGCAAGCGGTACAGGAGAAGATCTGTGTGAGTACACCTACACCCTTTGGGCGGATAGAGGAAGGAGCACTCTGGTGGGAAACCAGATTAACCCTCTTCTAGTGACTGTGCACCTAATTTAAAGGGACAGGAGCCAGATCTCCTGCTCAGGAGGAGAGTCTCCAGATTGCTGGGTGAAGAGGAGTTCATCTAGGGTCTGGGGTAGTAAAACTGGAGTTGCTGGCTAGCACTCCAACAGAGACTGCATCAGAGGAGAGAAGCTGTGAATTGTCCAGGAAGTTGTCCACAGATTTCAGTTTCCTTGGGCATCCTATACACCCCTTTACCCTATCCAAGTTTTATCCCCTCACTAAAATAACAAAACCAATGCTCAAGGCCTGAGTTCTGTCTGTAGATGAAAGCTGTGTGGAAAATGCTAATTGACTGGCTATGTAGAACTATAGGGGGACCCAAATTCAACAGCAACCCCTAAGGGAGTAGTGCTACACACAGGTGAAAACCACACACTCACGATATGAGGCAGACAAGACTGGTGACTGCTGAGAACCAAGGGATGTATGAGGTGGGCCACCATTGGGACATTAGTGTAGGAGAGGGCTTCATCATGATTAGAAGTTGTTCAGCCAGGGAGTTTGGTGGGTCTCAAATGATTCCTGCAACTTCTTATTCAGCTATTGGTAAATCAATGGTAATGGAGGGAGGGGGAGTGGAAGGCCCACAATAAGGTCTCACCCCTTGTTGGAAGGTTTTAGTGGTGTCACAGCCATTATTGACAGGACACTGGAAATCATGTTTTCCAGTATTGGTAAATCAAGTATGTGTAGGCAAATGAGACTAGTATCTGTCAGCACAGGAGAGGACTGTTTATGTGCAAAGGATAAGAAAATGTTGGAGTCCATATTTAATCCAAAATTGATCTCCTCGGCAGAAGTGACAACCGCAGGAACATTCCCCCAGACCTGCCATTATCTCTGAGGAAAGGGATTAGTCAGTAGGCTGACCGCACCATCGGTTGAACACTCTACCGTCCTTGTGGCCACTTCTATGGCCTTATAGGCTTTACATACATGCTATGTTTTTGAGTATATTTTTTGCCCTTTTATACTTTTAATAACACTTGGATAATGCACTAGGTGTTTTCGCCACCTGTATGCTTTCTTCCAGCCCTGCCATTGCCTATGCTTTGCAGGTCAAAGCTGGGCTGTCTCCCTCCGGCCTGAGGTGCACTGCACAAGCTCTGAAAATTAGAATTGCCACTTTGTTTTTTTATTTCATAAGTGTTGTGCAAAACCTGTATGCTCTTTCTGTGTTTTCTTGTCATTTTGTGGATACCCTCCATTCAGATTGGAGCTGCTGGATGCTAAATGGTTGTTCTTTTTTGTGAGCTTTTCCCATCCTACACATACCCGCCACTTCTACTCCATTGCTCCCCAAGAATGCATTTTTTTACTCCCCTTTTTGTTAAGGAATAAGCAAACATACTTAGCTTATTCCACTCTCCCAGAGACTTTATTCCTGCCATAAACCATCCCAGGAAGATTCTCTTCTTCACTAGTTGTGCAGTTTTAGACTCTCTGACATCATTGCGTATCATGCAAGACCAGTGGTCCTGTATTGTACATGAGGCTTCTGAGAGTCCATCCACATACCAGGAGCAGAGGAAAATGCTGGCTGCTTATGGAACGAGGAATTACTATGTCTGTATGTTGGCAGGCACCTAAAGTTTAGATTTTAAAGCCCAGTATTTCCATACATGAGAGGCATTCAACCAAATGACTGTATCAAATTACATCTGAATAGTGAAGACATTGTCCTGCATACCCTGATCCAAGATTTCCAATCATTTATGAAAACATTAGTTACTCAGATATTCTGTATTTTAAACATTCCCGCACACGCTGTTTGTTTTAATTTTTCTCAGTCTGACTGAAAGTACATATTTTTCCTCACAGTAGGAAATTTTTAATATTTTGCACATGGAATCTCTTTAAACATGCAGTGAACAGTCATGCTAACCTCAAATCTGGCAGGACTAAGCATTTCAGAAATAAAGCTGTCAGAGTCTTCTTGCCTGCAGTAAGCCTCAAAGGTTATAAGGGAAGAGACTAGCTATAAATCTGACCGAATGGGAAGGAAACTTGTGGCACAAGCACAAGTGAACACTCATCGCTTTCAACACCATGAAATGTATTGCGATACAAAAGTCACTAAACTTGTAGCATTTCAATTGGACTAGTCCACAGCTACACTGGCAGCCTTATTCAACATGGTAACGAGCAGCGCAAAGTGCAGTACCCAAGACACCAATCAGCTCATACAATATAAAATGTAAAAAATAAATGTGAACCCTAGTGAATTATATCAAAAGCAAATCAAAATATTCCAAAGTCTACATCATCGCGCCTTGGTGACCACATCACCACGTGACCGCAACCACGTCATCTGTTGCAGGCTGTTGAGACACCACTGTGTGTGTAGGAATCGGTGTACTAAGCGCTGCAGGCTGAAAGGTTTTAATATACAAGGCTTTTCATGTACTGACATAATGTGAGTAGGGTTTTTATGGGGGTATTCTGTTGGAATAAATTTTCTGAAACAGTATTATGCAATGGGGAGTGTTTTTTACTCATTGGGATCTTCTGCTGATTACAAATGATGTGCTGCAGAGTTTATTATACCTTCTGAGTTTATAAAGAAATGCTGGTTTTTCACCAGTTTCTGGTGAGTTTGTACTTTGATGGGGTGTTGAGCACTGGATCATGCACTGGCGAAGGAAGTTTATAGGATTCCATAACTTCATTGATTGAAGATCATATATGCTCTATATGGACTTTATTTAATGGACTTTATTTAGGATCCATTATATTTTGTTTTTCCACACACTATTTTATTTGGTGGTTGGATTACTAATATTATTATTAGTATTATTTTTTATTAATTTCAGTTGTTTTGTGGTGAGCGCTTTTATTGTGGTTATATATTTTATTTCACAAATTTGATATATTTCAAGCTCATACAATAAACTGAAAGCTGATTGGTTGACAGGGATGACTGCATTTGCTTTACTGATGCATACTGATATATTTCTAATGATAATAACAATAATTAGGCAGGTAAAATATGAAGCCAGAAGTTCTAGGACAGCGTTTCTCAATGTATTTTCAGTCAGTAGGTGGAGAAGGTCTGAAGGAGGTAGACTTTCATATTCTCCCAAATGCTGGAGTTGGCCCTGCATGCAACTTTCCCTGAATCTAACGCATTGCCATTGGGCAGGCGAGCCACCTGCCATCAAAATCGCAACGAATGACACTGTGAATCCCTGCCATAGAGCCCAATTATATTACTGTCGGCTGGCCTGCCCACACCAGGTCAACTAATGATGGTGATTCAGATTCGTGGAAACCTGGGGTACACAGGTGACACCCCAGGTCGCCATGACATCCTTTTTAAGAACTCATGTTCTAGGGAATTGAAAGCAGAGTTGTGTGATGTTCAGATATGCCTTTAACCCCTTTGTGCCTCCTGTCTCTTTAAGGGGTTTTAGATGCTGGGAGGTGGGGCGGGGTTTGTGATAATGTGACCACCGTGATTGGCTGTCATAGCGTTCACATGATCGGAAAGCTACCTCAAGTAGATATCGGGAGCTTTTCTTTAGCCACCAGTAACTGTGCCAGGAGCGCTCACTGTGCGGGCTCTTGGAACAGTTCTGTTTTTTTTGGGTACACATACATGTGGCTTCTTGGCGTTAAGGCTCACCTGCTGAGAGGCTGCTTATATGCGTGTGGCCAGCAGAAAGGAGTTAAAATCAGTGTTCATATAGGTATCCATATACTCCACCTATTTCTTGCGAATGTGGTTCAGTTTAAAGTCAAAGTTTACTGTTTTATGTTTTTAGCCTGCAACTAAGTCTGTATTAAATGTACATTAGGACCTAGGAACACCTTATTGATGAAGTTCTTCTGAGCAAACTGTACTCTTCATGTCATTAGATTATTTAAAAAAATGTAGAGTATGCTTTTGAAGGAAGCATTCTGTCGGCTTAATATTTACTGCTACTTTTTATCTATATATGCCAAGAGATATTTTCATATTTTTTGGACTGTAATGAGTCTACTACCTTTCCCTGTAGTTCTCTTCTTGACATTAGCTACACATGTCCAGAAGAAAGAAACAAGTAAAAAAAAAATGTTATAGTTTATAAATTTGGTGGCTTAATACGATCTCCATTACTATGCTGCCCTAGGTACTAGTCACACAGGTGGGCTACATGTCATTGATTATGTCTTCTGAAAGCATACTGTTACACCAGTTTTTGTCTGTATTCTCGTGGAGAGATTTTCCATCACTTCCTGCTCTGACAGGAAGTGAAGGGAAGCCTCTACAATATGAGCACAGGCACCAATAAAAATCTGAGCAAAGGCTTTAACCCCTCTGGTTGGAGTTGTGTTTTAACAGAAACAATAAGACAGAAGTAGTAGGTGCACAGCAGTGCATTGCCACAGGTCTGTCACTGACAAGAAAGTGACAGTCAATAGTTTGGTGGTGGAAGAAGAATGCTGTATTCTCAGGTAATGATCTCCACAGATCTTCATTTGCTAGTGTAGATCACCTTTTTCTCAAAAATTCTACCACGGAGTAACCCTTGAAATAATTTTCAAGTCTCAGGGAGCCCTTTGCTTTAAATGACTGTAGAGTTCATTATGCTTAAAGAGGACCCACCCCTCACCAGAAAATGGCAATAACATGTAATAGAGCAGGGGTCTTCAAGCTTTCTAAGCAAAAGGCCAGTTTACTGTCCTTCAGACTTTAAGGGGGCCGGACTGTGGCCAGTGGTAAAAAATGCCCCATTAGTGGGCATAAGCAACACACTATCACTGGTTTAAATGGAAGGAATAATGCCCCATTGTTGGTATCAATAGTGTCCCATTGATGCTGTTAGTGGAAGGAATAGTGCCCCATAGATGGGCTCAGTGGAAGGAATAGTGCCCCATAGATGGGGTCAGTGGGAGAAATAGTGCCCCATAGATGGGGTCAGTGGGAGGAATAGTGCCCCATAGATGGGGTCAGTGGGAGGAATAGTGCCCCATAGATGGGGTCAGTGGGAGGAATAGTGCCCCATAGGTAGGGTCAGTGGAATGGGAGGAATAGTGCCCCAAGGGCCAGGTAAAGGCAAGCCAACGCCCACATCCAGCCCCCGGGCCATAGTTTGGAGACCACTGTAATAGAGTGTACATAAATGCCTCTTTCTTTCTTGTGGTTCTCTTTTCAGGCTGCATCTCTGCAGCCTTTGTCCCCACAACCGTCACTTTGAAAATGTGTGTCATGCCTCGCATGTGTGACATGGAGCATATGACATCACACACTTTGTCTCATGCATGCATCATACAACATTACATTCTTCTGTTTAGAAAAAAGTCTTCCCTCAAGATCTCACAGAGAAAGTTTTGTTTTTTTTTTTACAACAAATGAGTTTATTGACATACGGCACTCTCTTGAGATGAATTGCCTGACATCAAGCTCTTCATATCACACATGTGCAGTACGAGAATACTGCAAGATCTTGCTTCCCAGCACTTGAGGTGTCACTTTAATAATAATCCGAAATCCTCCTGCGCTATACAAATGGAACTACTAAACCTCTTCTCTAGCTGCCAGCACTCAAAACTGATACCAAAAGCAGTGTGAATAAATTGTAAAAAAGTAGTGCAGCGCTCAAAACAACTACAACTCAAGAATAATACAAATGACAAAAAAATCAACAGTGATATATATTAGTGCCAACCCTTAAAAAAAAAAAAAATTAAGTGCCAAACTATGACCATAAACATAATGTGCATACATTTAATAAATATTGCTTCAAAAAATATTGCTTCAAAAAAATTGTCCAATAAGGAAAAAAACTTTAGCAGTGCTCACAAAGTGCCACACAAATAAAACCACATATGTGTATAAATAAAGAACAATGTCCTTTCGGTGAAAAGAAAAATATATATATATTCATGCGGACAGTACTATTTCCTAGCATTGCCCTCACTAAAGATGGCCGCTAAGGTCATCCAGTTTTGCAGTGTGTAATGCTTCCCTGATGGCTTCTATGAAGGCTTCAGAGGAACAGATCACCTCTAATCCTCCATTCCCTCTATATATCGGCCAGCAAAACAGCGCCACCTACAGAGGAGGGGAATAATCTGCACCTGATTACACACTGTTTTCTACAAAACCCCTAGCAACCTCGAGACCAACTTTTTTACTTTTTTAGGCCACACTGGAAGAAGAGGAATTGTCTTGTGCCACACATAAAATACACTAACAATAAGGATAGCTGATGAGCAGATAAAGTCGGCAGATCACAAGTTAAAGATCACTGTTATAGATAATGTACCTAAGTAATAAAACTTAATTTTCTGTAATATCTTTTATTATAGAATTAAAAGAGGGCAACATAAAACAGTATTTGATACTGTTTTTGATAAACTAATGCATCAATATCTGGTTTGATGGATGCAGTAACAATTCTCAATGAATTCTGAAGGTGCTTATCAGATATTTTGCTTCTAATTTTGCCCTTTGTTTGCTTCATCCTTGAAAATAGTTGCTCACAAATATAGGTGCTGCCACAAACTGATGACATGAATAAGGTGTGATTGTGAAAAGTGGGATATTTTTATTTGGCAACATAAAAAGTATAAAAGTCCAGTAAAGAGATACTCTCAAATATTTCTTCGGTCGCATGTGTTTGCTAAGTGTAAATGCATTTTTACAAAAAATTCACCCCCCAAAATCAACATTTTTAAGTAGGTTTATGATTTTGTGTTGGGCCGCATTCATGGCCATCTTGGACCACATGGGCCCTGTGGGCGGCAGGTAGGACACCCCTGCTCTAGAACAACCCTGACTGAGAAAGCCTGATGTGGATCAATGAACTGCAGTGTACACAAGTAATTATATAACAATTTTAGCACTTTGGGAAGCTGGAGGAAATGCGTGATTCCCTGGTAACAATGGCTTGTGTTCATTTCCATGCTACCAAAACAACATTTTTTAAATATATATAGGAGAACCCCATAAAAAACAATTTTTTTTTCAGAAATGTAATGACACTCACTGCCAGGATATACCAGAGGTTCAGACATTGTGTTTCGCCTGACACAAACCCTTTAACTACATGCTATTAAACAATTCCTGGGCACACAAGCATACAGAGGTTTGCGTATTTGCTAATAGTACCCAAAAGCACAAGGGAATGAATCATTATTTAAACAATTTACTTTCAGTTAGTGCATGAATGCCTTCCCATGATGCTTTGCTGCTTTGTTTGCCCTTCTATAAAAATTATTTCTGACCCAAGTGTGATCTTCTAAATCACAATACTAATTCCTGCAATCGAAGCTTCGGCAAGCTAATGCAGGAAGAAAACCTGACTAATTTTTCACCGCAACGCTGAATATTAAAGAGGCAATGGCGGAGGGAAGAAGTTAACGTTAATTAATATTTGAAGCAGTGAAATAAAAGCAACAGTGGAGCTAATTTTGCAGGACAATTAATCATGAGTCCTACTAATTACACAGGGGATTCTGCAAATGATTTTTTTTTCAGGTAGCTGAATAAAAATGATAATTCACTAACCATCAAAACTGTTGGCTTCCAACCAACAACCCCAGCAAGTACAATTAGGAAACACAGTAGAGAGCTGTAGTAATTGCATGCGAGGAGACGAACATGTTAGCATTTTATTTGGGAAAATAAATAAAATGTTTACCCAAGCAAATGTCTGATGCCTGAATGTAAAAAAAAAGGAAAGGAATTGTTCCAGGTCATAAAATAAAAATGGACTAATTCTCGACAGGCCATAGTAAGCTGCTGTTATCAGCGAAGAGAATAAATAAAGTTTTAAATTTCAAAATGCCCTGTCATATGAGCATTCGATGATTTTTATCACACGCTGAATGTGTAAATCTGTGCTAAATTATTACAGCAGACAACTTATTTTATTTATTTATTGTTACAGGGGTAGTTGCCAATGCTAGCAGTGGATTTCTAGACAGGAATAAAAAATAAAATTGCCAATAAAATATGGTGTTTTCTTTCAAAAAGACAATTCAGGAGGGCATAAAATCAAACAAATTACCATATTCATGAGCACGGCCTGTGAAATTGCAATGCAGTAAACTGCGTTCATGTAATTTGCATGTAGCTTTGTTAATTAAAAAACACTGCTAATTAGAAACAATGGTGCAATTCAGGAACATCCATCTTGAACGCAAGTGACATATACCCTTAATAAACTTTCATAAAGATGTACACAGAAAAAGAGCCGGATTATTTACTATTACGTACTTGAGCTAAATAAAGATGAACTTACACAAGTGGTTACAGAATGAGATATTCTTACCAGCAACATATTGCAGCAATGCTGTCAAATGTAATCACTACGCATTACTAATGCTTAAAGGGATATTCCAACTTAAGGCAGAACTCAAACTCAAAATTACAAAATGAAAATTAAAAGATGAAATAAAGAGGTTTTATTTCAAGACTCATTTTCAATCCAGAGCTCTCCCCTGCAGTACTTTTATTCTGACTTAAAGTGATACTAAACCCACAACAGTAAAATCAGTCTGTATATGCAGTAAAGCATGCTTGTTATATTCACAGTGGAATCTAAGGGGTTAATCTTCCGCATTGTGTAAAAAGGATGTTTGATCCTGTCTTCTCTGATCCTCCCTTTCTTCTACTGTCCCCAATCCATCTGCTCATAGTACAGAGCTATAGGAGTCACTCTGCATATGCTCAGTTTAGTGTGCATTGCTAGAGTTTTGGGTTTTTTTCGGGACGGTGCAAGTGATCAGCACAGGGTCAATCAGCACTGTTCAGACAGAGGGTCAGGGGTTATGCAGAGGTGAATGAAAACTCCTCCTACAAGCTCTAACCAGTGCTTAGCTAGACACTGATAGACGTCACCAGACTGCTGTAATTGCTGATGAGAAAAGGTATTTAGCAGTTTATATTTACTAAAATAATTGAATTTCCATGTTCTGTGTACTGTGGGAGACCAGATATAATGAACGCAGGGTCCTGTGTTTAGTAACACTTTAGGATGTCCTCAGTATGATCGCCAGCGTCATATAACCCACTTCTTCTGAGACCAAGCTGTCCTGGACCCACCCCTTCCTGTGACTGGACAGTGAAAACAGAAGCAGCACAGAAATAAGATTGTCTCTTCTGTCTGCTTTCTCCTCCTATCTGTATGGTTCTTGTCAGCACATAAACTGGTTGTGCTGCTTCTTCCTTTCATACACCACCCTTGCTGAACAATCATTGCAAGAGGATGATACCAGTTCAAATGTAGGTATTTAAGACGATTATACATGGATCAATATTTGACTGGTTCAACAGCTTTTATTTATTTATATTGCTCAAAAAAATTAAATGAACACTTTGAAAACACATCAGATCTCAATGGAAAATATCGTGCTGGATATCTATACTGATATGGACTGGGTAATGTGTTAGGAACGTAAGGATGCCCCATCGTTTGATGGAAATGAAAATTATCAACCTACAGAAGACTGAACTCAAAGACACCCAAAAGATCAAAGTGAAAAAATTATGCAGCAGGCTAGTCAATTTTGCTGAAATTTCATTGCAGCAACTCAAAATGGTACTCAGTAGTTTGTATGGCCTCCATGTGCTTGTATGCATGCCTGACGTCGTGGATGGTGTCCTGGGGTATTTCCTCCCAGATCTGGACCAGGGCATCACTGAGCTCCTGGACAGTCTGAGGTGCACCCTGGAGTCGTCAGATGGACAGAAACATGATATCCCAAAGGTGTTCTGTTGGATTTAGGTCAGGTGAGCGTGAAGGCCATTCAATGATATCAATTCCTCCATCCTCCAGGAACTGCCTGCATACTCTCACCATATGAGGCCAGGCATTGTTGTGCACCAGGAGAAACCCAGGACCCACTGCACCAGCGTAGGATCTGACAATGGGTCCAAGGATTTCATCTCGATACCTAATGGCAGTCAGGGTGCCATTGAGTAGCCTGTAGAGGTCTGTGCGTCCCTCCATGGATATGCCTCCCCAGACCATCACTGACCCACCACCAAAACGGTCAGGCTGAATGATGTTACAGGCAGCATAACATTCTCAACGGCTTCTCCAGGCCCTTTCACGTCTGTCACATGTGCTCAGGGTGAATCTGCTTTCATCTGTGAAAAGCACATGGCACCAGTTGTAGACCTGCCAATTCTGGTGTTCAATGGCAAATGCCAATTGAGCTCTATGGTGTCAGGCAGTGAGCACAGTACCCACTAGAAGACGTTAGGCCCTCAGGCCATCCTCATGAAGTCTGTTTCTGATTGTTTGGTCAGAGTCATTCACACCAGTGGCCTGCTGGAGGTCATTTTGTAGGGCTCTGGCAGTGCTCATCCTGTTCCTCCTTGCACAAAGGAGCAGATACCGGTCCTGCTGATGGGTTAAGGACCTTCTACGGCCCTATCCAGCTCTCCTAGAGTAACTGCCTGTCTCCTGGAATCTCCTCCATGCTCTTGAGACTGTGCTGGGAGACACAGCAAATCTTCTGGCAATGGCATGTATTGATGTGCCATCCTGGAGGAGTTGGACTGCCTGTGCAAACTCTATAGGGTCCAGGTATCGCCTCATACTACCAGTCATGACACTGACCCTAGCCAAATGCAAAACTAGTGAAAAACAGTCAGAAAAGATGAGTAGGGAAAAAATGTCAGTGACCTCCACCTGTAAAACCATTCCTGTTTTGGGGAGTATCTCATTGTTGCACCTGTTCTTAATTTCAAAGCAACTAAAACTGATTAACAACCCCCTCTGCTACTTAACTGACCAGATCAGTATCCCAGGAGTTTAACTGACTTGATGCTATACTCAGATTAAAAAGTGTTCCTTTAATATTTTTGAGCAGTGTATATGAAACCTTTATACCAAAGGGAACAACACTGCAGCTGTAACTGCTTATAAAGTGTTAGCTGGAGTTCAGCTTCAATTTGTTAGTGCATTCTAATCTGCTATTACATCTTAACCCCCCCCCCTCCCCCTCCCCCAGATTAACAATGCTGCTGTCCAAATATACCCCCTCTGTTCCTTCATCCAGAGAGGAGGTTCAGTCTTTGCGTGTGTTGCTGGCCAGATCACCAGGTGAAAACAGAGGGAAAAAGCCTAAATAAAGAAAACTAGTGCAGCTACCACATTTAAAGATTGATAAGCTGAAATATATTATAGTTTTTTATTTTGGGTTTAATACCACTTTAACATTTTGTAAATGTTCCCTAAAACATAACAGATCTACACTCACTGAATTCAGGTCCATTTTAATAGCACAAAACGTATGATTGGGCTTATTTGCACTTTCAATTTTCCTGCAGTAAGACACATAGGGGGGTTATTTACTAAAAACTGAAGAGTATAAAATCTAATGCAACTCTGCATGTAGGTTTTATTGCCAAAGCTTAATTGAACAAGCTGAAGTTAGAAGCTGATTGGCTACCATGCACATCTGCACCAGATTCTGAGTGCACTAGGTTTAGTAAATCTACACCATATATTTTGATGCATGGAAATGCATACTCGCTAGAAATTCTATCATTTCTGCTGTGGTTGGTTCATATCTATGTAGAGTAGTTTAGTGGGGTTTTTTTTTTTTAAAGGGAAATAAGAGGTAAACACATACATCAATGTAAATGAAGGGATGGACTCTGCTCAACCATCCCCAGGAGTCCAATGTTGAGGAATGGCCTCAGCCGCCATTCTAGCCAAACCTTCTGACACATTTTGCCTTGCCCACTGGATCTTGGTCACAGAGGTAGTGAGGATGTGAGAAGCCAGGAAATATAAATACATCATTGGCCTTGAAAAAAGAATCAGGAGTGTATTTGTGTTGATAAAGTCATTGGAAAACAGGAAGAAGACGAGAAACTAAATAGTAATGCTGAAATACAAGAGAAGAGAAAAAAAGAGAGAGAAAATATACAGTATATATATATAGTAAGAATGGGAAAGAAGAGAAAAAGAAGGGAAAAAAAATCAGTCTCTAAAATTAAGCTTTATTCTGAAAAAGGTACAAATAGGAAGAAATAGAAAAACAACTATATGTGATGTGTATGTGTGAAAAATAAAAACTGTTATAAAACTAAAGGAATTATCAAATGTTCTGAGAATAGCAACAACTAAGGAGAATGACAACATCCAGGGGAAAGAAAACCGTTATTTGTTATCTTTTTCCTTCTATGTATAGCTTGGAGCAGAGGCATAAGGTATACTTTTTACTATATACATCACGTACATACGTTTATTTGCGTCTTTGCCCCATTTTTTCCGAATTTTATGTTTTCCTGCGGCCAGCAGGCAAAACGTTTCTATCCCAAACGTGATTCTTCTGCGTTCAGAAGAGGGAGCTTTAACCTCACCTAAACATGGCAGCTTTTAAACTCTTCTAAAAGCCTATGTGTACATGGACACAGGCTTTTATGGAGTTGAGTTTAGGAGCTTTGGCAAAAAAAACCACCAAAAGCTCCTAAATTCAAGTTTAGGAGCTGCCAGTGTACATGAAGCCTAAAGGTAGCACATTTTATTGCAGTTGCTGTACTTGCTTTACATTCACATCACAGTAAGCCAGAGAAATGGGTAGAGAGATATCTGGAATTTCACACTGGTGTCACAAGGCAACATTACAAATGTGCAAAAATAAAGTGTTATTGGGTGTAATATTCAAAGAAAGGGAGGTGAGGCTCTGAATATAGATCCTCTACCTGTAATGAGGAATGAATAATTATTTAATGGCTTGGTTTTGGCAGCTCTCTACAAAGAAGAAGGCTCCCCAAAAGACAGGGGCTACCTAAATTGAGAAGTCCACATAAAAAGGAAAAAAGTACTTGAACAGGGACCCTGAGGAAGTCACATTATAATGGGACGTAATGCGTAGGAACGTGGTAATGTATTTCCTGTGCGGACACCATTTTGCTACACCAAAACCCATGCAAGTACACCCATAGCATGCGGTTTCAATGCTTAAAGCGGAGTTCCACCCAAAAGGGGAAGTTCGGCTTTAAGGACTGCTCCCCCGCTCCCCATTAAGGATTGGCACCTTTGGGGGGCGGGGGTGAGCAGGTACCCAAATTTGACAGGTACCGGCTCCCAATTTTGGTCGGACTGCCTAGGCGATCGGAAACAGAAGGTGTCCTCCCTCCTTCCCTTCCCATAGTCTTCTGGGACATGTGACAGGTCCCAGAAGGCTACAGGACCATTCATGAAGCGCAGCGCTACTCATGCATGCAGTGTGAAGCCGCAAGCAGTCACAGCTGGGTGCCCACACTGAAGATGCTGGCCTCTAGGAATCCAGGACGGCAGGTGAAACGGGCTGCGGGGGACACACCACGGAACCGAGGGACAGGTAAGTGGCTGTTTTTTAAAAGTCAGCAGCTACAGTTTTTGTAGATGCTGACTTTTATTTTTTGACAGGATGAGTGGAACTCCGCTTTAAGTTTGTTTTATGAAAAATGAGTGGGCAATTGGCTCAAATTTATGTCTAAATTTAACTAAACTGTTTTACACTATGGAAGATCTCTTTTATGTCTTTGTAATGTGAGTTGGCTGTATCACATCTATACTTACCTGGAGGGGATCCTGCTATCGGAAACGCATATAATTGAAGGGGATATCACCGCTTTGGGAGGATATCATCCGCAGAGGAGATTCTTATCGTGGAGGATCCTATTGTGATCCTACAAGCGCTTTGGCCCGTTTGGGTCACTGCAAGGAGGTGAGGGGGCATTTCAACTGATTTGGGATTTTTTCCCATTGGTTGTTATGCACATCCACCATATCACAAGCACGTTTGGAAAAGTCATTGGACCACTTGGTGTTGATGCACCTTTGAACTTTTTTATATATATGTGTTTATTATAATTTTTTGACATGGTTCTTTTCATTTCTTTTTTGCACATCTTTATATTTTCTTTTTTTTTCAATTTTATATATATATTTTTTTTATTATTTTTCTGTTGGTGTATACATTTATCATTATCCAAAATTGAAGGATGGTGATTTTTTTTTTATGCATATTCTGTTCATAGAAAATTGGACTGTGTTTGAGTCATATTAAGGGATTTGTGACACTCTTTATTCATATTCTTAACTTTTTGTCCAGTCCCATTTGGACTGTTTAGATTCATAGTATTTTCATACCACAATGTTCTATCACTTTTTGGATCCCTGAGTGGATCAGCTCACATTGTACACCTTATCTCAGTCCTATTTGGACTTATTTGATTTATCACTTTTTGGATGTCACATTGGATCCCTGGCTGGATCGTTTCACTCTGTACACTTTTGGAGTAGTCCCATTCCCATTTGGACTTGGTTGATTTTATTGTTTAATCATTATGTTTAACCACTTATTTTCACTTTAAGATCCCAGTAGGGATCAAGTTCACGTTTTTTTCACGTATATAATTCTAATTATTATTGGTTAATAGTTTATTTATAGGTTAGCGTTGCACCATTTTATTTAATACAATCACATATTAATTCTTAAGGGTGTGATGCCCTAATAGAAAATATTCACAAATATTAAATGTGACGTTTAGTTAAAAAAGCGTTTTCTCTACAGCTTTAGTTACATGACTTACCTGAAATGAAGGATGTCTCATGATGTGCAGGCTACTGAATTTTGTATAAATGCTAACAGCAAGGCTGCCCTGTCCTCTTCCTGCTGAACTTCTGGCACTAAGGGAGTTTACAAATTCTGGTCTCTGGACTCAGCCCAGTATGTCAGTCAGGACGACAACAGGGACATGTCCCCTCCTACGCTCTCCTCCATTGAGAAAACTTCTTTCACTGATTACACTGCCTGTAACAGGATTCATTAATGGGAGAGATAATCCTGTGACTGATCAGACTCTCCTCCATTTACAGTTCATGTTACAGGCAGTGTAATCAGTGAAAGACGTTTTCTCAATGGAGGAGAGTGCAGGAGTGGACATGTCCCCCTCAGATTGTCTTTAGTGCAGCTAAGCCCAATGAGCTGAAGCTATTAACCCCCACATCATTGAATGTTCTAGCAGCAGGAAGAAGACAGGGCAGCCTTGAAGTGAAGATTTCTACAGAATCCAGCAACCTGCACATCATGAGACATTCAACATTACGAGTAAGTTATGTAACTACAGCTGTAGAGACAAAAAAAATATTTTTTTAACTAAGCTTCAGCTTTAATTTCTGCTATTGGAGCCCAATAGCATAGAAGCTATGGCCATATGCATCAACCCTAGTTATTATATTGATTATATCCATGAATATAAAATATATTATGGATTTTATGTCCACAGTGGGTATACCCATTATTAGCATGAAGTTGCTATCCATTAAATGACATCACTGACATATGTGGTGTATATTTTTTTTACCTACATGGACAAAGGTGCAGAAAATATGTTAATCTGTGCCCCAGACCATTGAAAATGACCTTCAGTGTGTTTTAAAGGACATGGTAAACTCATTTGTACTCACATCTATCATTACTTAAACAGATACTGTGGGCCTGATCAAACCGGTGATTTCAGAAATGTCCTATAGAATGTTAAACACACTATCACATAAACACAGCTGGAGCTGAACAAGGTCAGCAGAGAAAAGATACATTAATGAACCAAAAGTAGACGGTACTGGGCACAGCTAGTGTGACCGGAAACAAACTAGATTACAGGAACTTTATAAAGAAGTCAATTTCAATTTTCTTTTTTAAATCTAAATTCACTTATTACTCCCAAATTTGCAGAGGTAGCTATACAGCTAGTATACTACAAGCAATACAATTGTCCATTGACTGTTTTCTTCCCTCTTCATTGTAGACAACTATGTACCCCCCCAAATATGAATAGATGGTCCAAAAACAATGCTTCAAAATGAGAAAAACAACCAGTCTGTAAATGTATTAAAAGAGCCTGTCATCGGACCATTAATTTCAACAAAACTATTTTGATAAGATTACACGTGCATTGAATATATGATAGGTACTCTATTTACCTGTAAAAGCCTCCCATTCAACAGTACTGAAACTGTTCTGGGCACTGCCAACTTGGATGTGATATCAGCAGACTTACAGCCGTTACTAATTTAACACACTATAGCAGGTTTACTCAACCTTTTTATCACAGAGGAACCCCTAAAATAAGTTTCAGATCCCAGGGAGCCCTTACTAAACCAATGCAATGGGGGTCAATAGAGAAATTACCATTGTGTTGAGCAGGAAGAGTGCAGCCATTACAGAGGTGATAGGATGCCAGCCTTACAAACAGCTAACAAAGAGTTTTCATGGCGCTAGTTTTGCCAAGTGACTTTGGCCATGGAACTACGAAGATACCATCAGATTGGAGGTCAATCAGCCACAGCTCAAGTAACCCCTAGCATGCTTTGGAGGAACCCTGGTTAAGAATGGCTGATCTATACAATTAGATATAGAGTTCCTCCTGTGCTTCTGTATGGGGATAAATGTGTAAATAAGCTGCTAACACTCTAACCTACACCTTATAAGTAAATGTGCAAAATATTAAATTAGTCTAGCGCTAATAAATAAAAAATAAAATATTAATCATAAATATAAACAATAATGATAAATGTACTAATAAATTAAACAAACAAATCTATAGTGATCTGATCCAGTAAGGATCTAATTTGTGCCACAAAAACATGTAATACAAACAACGTGAAATGACAAACTGGTCCTACATTTTGACCCCGTGTGGTGAAAATCAAAAGGATAAGGTTAGGCATAGGGTCAAGTGATGCAAAAGGTAATACCTGAGAGAAATGAGCTGCTAGAGAAAATAAAAGGACAGTTTTTAGGGAGAGACAGGATAGGCTGTGCTGAAAAGATTCATTTTCAGGGATCCTTTAAAGGTGCACATGGTAGAAAATAGCTGGAAAGATTTGGGTATGAAGTTCTAGAGCAGTGGTTCTTAACCTTGTTGGAGGTACTGAACCCCACCAGTTTCATATGCGCATTCACCGAACCCTTCTTAATTGGAAAAATAAAATATGATTTTTCAAATTCAAAACATAGGTATATATTTATACATAGGTGCACAAAATGAACAAAACCATTAAGAACAAAGAACAAAACCATTAAAACATGATTTTCACACAAAAACAAAAACATAATAATGAATATTTACTGCACGAATCATATGAGTCGGGTGTGGGTCTTCACCTCCGCCGAACCCGCGAGACTGACTCACCGAACCCCTGGGGTTCGATCGAACCCAGGTTAAGAACCACTGTTCTAGAGGAAGGTAGAGGCCAGAGAAATCCTGGAGTTGCACATGGTGGACTCTCTCCTGCCAGTTCAGCTTCTTATTGATGATATACACAGGGCAGTACATTTCCTGCTCAGTGTACAATTTCAGCATATGCCAGGATGAATCATTTTCTATATTAGGTCATCCAGACACTGCCAGTGAAGATGGTTGAAGATCCTGAAACCAAGAAGAAAAGACGGGGAAAAGATGTAGGTGCTGAAGAGGAAGTTTGTGGACTTTGCAATGCTGAAAGGGAGGTGAGTATACTTAAGTAAGAGACAATCAAAATAAATCACAACTCCAGCGAACATTTTTTGCATAATCTTGTTTAGATTTTCCAGAAAAAGAAAGAACAATCAAATATATACAACTGCAGCACAGAAATACAGTATCTTCATACAAATAAGGTGTGCTTACTGTATAAGCAACTCCTAGAGGAATATTGAATCCAAAATTGCAACAAACCTTATAGTCATATTAAGTAAATGCTTAAATAGTAAAGGACATTGTCAAGTAAAGACAATCAATGTTACATAATACCCTGCAACCAATTTGTAGTGCTGCTCAAGGTGCTCTGCTGGTAAACAATCCAGTGTCTCACAGCGATGTAAGGGTGCAGGCTGTCTTGTGCTTGATTCAGAAAGCAGTGAGGCATGAGGAGATAAGGGACACTGGACACCACTAGCTCAACAGGTGAGAAGGAATGTGAATGGTCTCAGCCTTGAGTTCCTCCTGAGCCATGCCCCTCAATAGACCAACATTTTAGGTGAGGCATCAAACCAGGTAATGAAAACTAACTATAAGTCATAACAGAAAACACCTTCAGACACTCCATGGTAACATCAATCAGGGCCAACAGGATCTGAAGAAATGCCAAAATCAGTCTAATTTCATTTGGGGAAAGAAAAACTAGAACCCTGGACTGCCTGATAGAAGACATTACAAAGTAAAAAAGATCTAAGTTTCTTAAAAATAAATCTGACTATGAGGAGAGTAAAATATACAAGTGGAGAGAACCTACAATACATAGAGGAGCCAGTCGGGGCATGGATCAAGAGGGGCTCAAGGCTAAGGCCGTTCACATTCCTTCTCCTCTGTTGAGCTAGTGGTGTGCGTTTTCTCTTATCCCCTCAATCAATGTTACATACAGTAGTTGTAGCAAAAGGACAGAAAGCCATTGGTAATCAGCAGAAAACAGTGTCTGCAGTCCAGTCATCAAAATGTGCAAGAGAACCTAATATAGAAACAACAAAGAAACCCAGAAGACCAATGTAGGGGGAACAAAAATATTGATGGAAAGTAAAAGAAAGTTATAAGATGCAACACATGAGGTAGTGAAGGAGAGAGCAAGCTGTCCAGTATGAATGTATCCAGCCAAACCTTAGGGATGCCTTAATGCCAGTTTTGGAGCAAGTAAGTGTCTTAGGTACTCTAGACTATTGAATTTATACAAAGTGTTTTGGATTCTCACAGTCAGTTTCATCATAATCCGAACCACCCTAATTCACCTGAGCAGGCCATGAATAGAAGGTGGAGTTTATTGTTCCCATTTTTCAAGTATTGGGCAATGTATTGCCATTAGTACATGAGAGAGCAGTTTTTAAATTTTTTCCCATTCTACTAAATGGCAGTCCCAACAGATACATTAGTAGGCCTGAGTCTAGTGAGAATTCTGCCACCTGTATTATCAGGACCAGATCACAAAAGATGATATAAAGGACACTCCAGCAGCTTTTATTAACTGGGGATATGCTGTATGCAGTGCAGGACTTCAGAGGTGTAGTACCAGTGTATCAGTATTTTAAAAGCTTTTTCTGCTTTTCCTTTGTAACATGTACAAATGGAGCTCCTGTGGGCATATGTCCAGATTGTCCTTCACAATTCTAAAGGGATTTTACAAGCTAACACCTTTTATGGCAAGTCTTAAAAGTGGAACTAAACCACAAAATTTACTGTTTCCCAATAAAGTTACATTCAAAGCATGCTTTGAATGATAACTGTCACAGTTGACAGCATGCTTAAGTCAGTTCTTAAAGCGGAACTGAAGTTCCAGATTTAAAGTCTCTGAACTGGCAGGGTCTTTATTGCAGAAGAGACATGCTTTTTCTGCAATAAAATAACCCTACCTGCCTGCTCACAGTATTCTTTGGAATTTACAGTGAGCTGCACAGCTCCAGACATCGCTGGGAACAGCAGTCAGGCTCTACTTCCACCATCAAGCAGCCTCTCTCAGATCTCACATGGTTTCCATCGCGCGTGTCCCCTATTCCATCTCTTCTTCTAAGGGGAGGTGCTGCCCCCCATGAAAAATGCTGCCCTGGGCAAGTGCCTTGTTTGCCTTGTGGTAAATACACCCCTGCCTACACCAGCCAATAAGATGACCACAAGAAGCCAGTTAGATGCTGAAGCCAGCGAAGAACATTGAGGTAGGTTTCGGGAATATAGCTCTGCTTTAACCAAAATATCAAGCCATCAAATGGTTGGTTTCATAACTGATCACATGTGCAATACCATGACAATTGAAGATCAAACAGATGCGAAGATGGCAGCTTCCTTGGCTGTAAATTACAAAGCCCATATTTCTCTACATATAATACTGTATCTTAGGCTCATCGACGGCATCTTGATTTAAGAGCAGAAAACAAAATATGACACAGTGCTTCCATAAAAGGCAAATAAAGGGGAATAGGCATCAGAGCTGTTCTGCTGAAGCTGCTTGCTGCATTTTAACATGTAGGCGTTAGGGAGTTATAATGGCCCTTTTATATGGTGCATCCCCATAAAGGAGGCTTCCAAACATGATATAGAAAAACAAACCATGTGAACAGTTATGAAAAAGTCACCATGTGATATCTCCGGCAATTGTTAAAGCTTTTAGGAAAATAGATAACAATGATGTGGAAATAGTAATATGGACATGGTTTTGGCAATAACCAACAAAACTAGTGAATGATCAACTCATGCAATTAATTGCAAAATTTGTACTGGGAACTATCAAAGGAATTCCTCTAGCTGACCTGCCTAGGGGGTGAGCAGTGCCTTTTTTCATCATGGCTGATAATACAGGAACGCACTTTAAGGATTAGCAATTATGCATTGCTTTGGAGATAAAATCATACATCTCCCTAGAATGATTTCAGTTCTTCTTGTTTAGAAAATGAAAAGCTTTACTTATATTTTCAAATTAACGCTGATCAACAGCAAACTTAGAGAAATCAGATTTACTTCCCTCATCAAAATGTACGTTACATGAGTTAATAAGAACAGTTATATAAAGAGCAAGTGATTTGTAAGCTAAATGTATCCGAAGCAATGGTAAATAAAATCTCCAGTAAATGAGTTTACATTAGTTTGACATTTATAAAGTAATTTGAAGCAGAATTGATAGATGGGAGACACCTACAAGCTTATTTACTATAAGAGTGACAAAACACTTTGAGCAGAGATAGGAGATGGGATATCGTGTTCGAGTGGTAACTCTTTCGGATAACTGCTGAGCAGAGGTTAGTGTCACTAAAGGCAAAACTTTTTATTATTATTATTATTATTATTATAATAATACAGGATTTATATAGCGCCAACAGTTTGCTCAGCACTTTACAATATAAAGGGATACAATAAAGCAACAATACAGTTCAATACAAGAGGGTTAGGAGGGCCCTGCTTCTTAGAGCTTACAATCTACCCTATTTGTCCTGTTTACTGTTATCATCGAAAGTGGAAGTAATAAAAATCCTAAATTTAGGGTTGACATCAGAACAGCAAAAGAGGGGAAATCTTCCAAAGGGGACATAATTTCAGGTGACCCTGGTGACACTCTGGGATTTCCTCAGTTTGGAGGGACTTCCACTCACTTCCTGTTTTGGTAATGAGGCAGGAAGTGAAGGAAAATCTTTCATATTGGACACAAAAAAAGCTCTCTTACTCTATCAAAAATAAAAAAAAATTTTTTTTGTCTACAATGACACTTTAAAGTGTATAACTAGTCATTTCCCAAATTTACTCCCAATTAGCCCTCTCTCCCTAGAGCATGACCAAGTGTTATGTTATTTTTTTCATTTACCTTGTTCCTGTCATGAGAAATAGCTTTTATTATCCATATGTCATGGTTAACAGGGTTGTAAAACTCTTTCAGGAGTTGTTTTTGGGATGTCAATTCTTACTGAGATACAACTACCCCCCCCCCCCAAGCCAAATTATATTTCTTAAAGCTGGCCATACATGTATAGATTTTCATTTCAAGAATATTCGTTTGATTTTCCAATCGTTAGTGGGGTCAAATCGAAGTTTGTTTTTGACCACAGTATACTGTATATATATATATATATATATATATATATATATATATATATATATATATATATATATATATATATATATATATACACATACACACATACACTGCATGTTTAGATATAAAAAAAATCATTGTAACATATATTTTTACATATATTTGTAAATGCATTTCAAAAATGTAGATTTTTATTTTTAAAGACATACAATATATTAGAAATATATTTTTAAAAATATTTTTCATATATTTTGTAATAAAAATGCATTTCAACATGCAGTATATTTATTTAAATATATTTTGAAATATATTGAATATGGCCAAAATTGTAGCATTTCAAATATATGTCAATATATTTGGGAAGAATATTTTAAAAATATATTTCAAATATATTTTTCTTCCATATGGGTACAATGGGTGAACACAGTTAAAGGGTCCCATAGAACCCAAGCCAGCTGAGAAGTTACTAAATCTTTTAGTGATAATAGGCTCATTTCATAGAGAACACCTTACTCAGTACAATGCACAGGGAGCAGTAAGAATACAGTTATCATCCTTACTGGTAAACTATGTTTTTATTGATAGGGCTGACTGCTCTGTTAAATGCTGAAAATATTAAAATTCAAACTTCAGCAAGAAAGAGTCTTGCATCTCCTAAACAGCTTTGTTTTCCAAAGTACTGTCACTGCATTAAATGTTGCTACAGAGAGCCAATGAGTTTCCCCATTTAGTAAAATATTTTTTTAATTCTGCACATGCATGTACCTGAATACCATATATTATATATCCATGTTACTTACATTTGTGAAAGTCACTGATTTCCTTTCCTCTTTGAAGGATCAACTTTATTATGAAGTGAGGTGGAAGGGAGGCGGAGTAGTGATGAAGTGAGGTGGAAGGGAGGCGGAGTAGTGATGAAGTGAGGTGGAAGGGAGGCGGAGTAGTGATGTAGGAGGTGGAAGGGCCTAAGTCTTCACCACTGACCAACACAATCCTCCCACTCCTAAGCCTACACAAATCACTCTTATCCTACATTATGAAAAAGAAGTAAAATCATTTCCTCCTCAACTGAGAAAAATTGGTGCAATGATTTAAAAAAAAAAAGGAAAAGATACAATGTAATTCGGTCCCCACTGAGACCGCCTATGCATACACAAGAAGTTCCTCTGCTCTATCCATTGCTGTCTATGCATTCTTAAGTGTGGTATGGCGAGGGCTGTTGTTGACCATCTTTTCTGCTGTTTGGTTTTTCTTTATACTCTAAAATTGCCCACTTTACTAATCTATAGTACATTTGTTATTTCCCACAGTGATCATTGGTTTTATCCATGTATTTGTAATTTTTAGCTCTCATTGTCCTTGCTGCATATGACTCCCTGTATATATGATTCTTTATGACAAATAGTATAGCACAGGGGTGGACTGACCATTCGGGCACTCGGGCACTGCTCGAGGGCCCAAGGTCAGTAGTGGGCCCCATGAGATGCCCCTGATACCTTTCATAGGTTTTTTTGGGTGTGGTTTGAGTGTTGGTGAGGACACAGGGGCACCATGATTTCCTATTGCCCGAGGGCCCCATGAGTTGTCAGTCCGCCCCTGGTATAGCATCATAGCTTTGTGAACTGAAACTTTTGCTTGCTACAGTATGCTCCATACTTTTGTGCTTTCCTGGCTTTCTGCAGCCATTCACTGCTTCTCTTCTCTCCTCTCTTAGGTATGGCCACAAGTCTGGAGGAGTAGTTCTCAAACTCATTGTAAACTTTGCTTTGAATACAGTACACATGGTTACCTTTCCCTGTGTAATTGTTCTGTGGATAGGGGTACCCTGTGGTCATTTATTAATTAGTAGTACAAACTCATCATATTGAAAGTTTGCAAACATTGCTTTTCAATGATAAAATAAATCCTATGTGGCTAACATCCAAAGTTCAAAAATCTATAAATAACAAGAAAAGAACATTTGAAAAAATAAAATTGAAGGAACTGTATCATCATTTAAAAGTTCAAAAAAGTCTAACAGAATATGTAAAAAGGTAATCAAGACTGCAAAAATTCAAAACGAACATCAAGTTGCAAAAGAGAGTAGGACAAATCCCCCTAAATTCTTCAAATATATTATTAGTACGAAGGTTAGGACTGAGCATGTAGGCTCTTTACAAGATCATTTTATACTGGTGACTGTGGACAAGGAGACATCATATTTATTAGGGCGGTTCTAAAGCCTAAACATTTTTTTACCTCAATGCATCCTTTGAATTAAGGTAAAAAAATGTTTAGGCATCGGTACTGGCCCCTCACCCCCCCCCCCCCCCTTATACTTATCTGAGCCCTCATTTGATCCACCGCTGTGCTGAGGCAGTGGGAAGCATTGACTCAGAATGGTCTAAGGTTATCAGTGGTGTATCCTAAGGTTCAGTGTTGGGACCCTTATTTTTTAACCTATTTAAAAACAACAGAGAGTCTGGGATTAAAACTACAATCTCGGTGTTTGCAGATGACACCAAGCTATACAGTGGAATAATGTCCTTACAGCATGTCTCCAATTTACAGGCCAGCCTCAATGCATTATTAAAGGGGTCAATATGTGGCAAATGAGGTTTAATGTTGATAAATGTAAAGATATGCACTTAAAGGCTAAAAACATACACTATATTGCCAAAGGTATTGGGACGCCTGCCTTTATACGCACAAGAACTTTAATGGCATCCCAGTCTTAGTGCATAGGGTTCAATATTGAGTTGGCCCTGCCCTTTGCAGCTATAACAGCTTCAACTCTTCTGGGAAGGTTGTCCACAAGGTTTAGGAAAGTGTCTATGGGAATGTTTGCAAATTTTAAAGTAGTGATGCACTGTCCTTCTAAAATCCAGAAATATCAATATAAATTTAACAGGCAGTGTCCGTCACTAACTAGTATGTGAGTCCATAAATATGCTATATATTAATCGCTTTCTCGAATCCCAATATTGTGCCTGTGAAAAGACATAATCAACGTACACTGCTCCCTTTGAGTGAAAAACTTGCTCACCTTATGACCAGACCTAAAAACTATACGTCAAGTGCGCTATTTATTCAATATTTTTCAAGCGACTCCTCCATCAGAATTCTACCTTAAAGCTCCAAGATGTGATGATCCACCAAAATCCACACTCACATTCACTTTGGTAAAGACGTGCCCACAACCAATTTGTCCTTGTGTTATAAATAATGTTTACTCCAAATCATCACCTCCAAATGTGCTCTTTAGCCCATCACCCTTATGTGCAATGCATGCTTACCTTCTCTTTTGACCTACATAACCATAGGTCAAAAACACATTCTGTAACTCCAACTCCATACGTCCATTTAGCAGCCACTTCATCCATTCTGTCCCTTTAAGAGGCCGGAAAGGCTTCTTCACAGAAAGAGCTGTGAAAATGTGGAATAGACTCCCTTAAGAACTAGTTCTGGCCAGCTCAGTAGATTGTTTTAAGAAACAGCTAGAAGCATTCATAAATACACAAAATAAAACTGGATATTAACATTTAACCTTCACATACTGAAAGGCTTCTTCACAGTAAGAGCTGTGAACATGTGGAATAGACTCTCTTAAGAACTAGTTCTGGCCAGCTCAGTAGATTGTTTTAAGAAACAGCTGGATGCATTCTTAAATACACAAAATAAAACTGGAGGAAACTGAGTTATTCACATTCAGCTCATTACAGAAGACAAGGGGCCACTCTTTACATCTGGAGGAAAAGAAATTTAACCTCCACATATGGAAACCCTATGGACTCCCTTAAGAACTAGTTCTAGCAAGCTCAGTAGATTGTTTTAAGCAACACAATATAAAACTGAATATTAACATTTATAGGTAATAACACTAGGGATAGTTGATCCAGGAAATATTTCATTTCCTCTTGAGAGATCAGGAAGGAATTTTTCCCCTGCTGGAGCTAACTGCATCATGCTTTATTTTTTCTTTTTACCCTTCCTTTGGATCAACTGTGGGTATAGGATTGTGTATATGGAGGTTTTCTATTTTATTTTTCTATGTAAGCTCCACAGTTTTGTTATTTGCTGTCTCTTTACCTATAAAGATGACCATGGCTCACTCTCAGTGCAGCAAAATCTCAAAAACAGGCAGCTGATTGGGAAAAGCAGTATTACTGATCTGTTCCTCTCCTCCCGCAGGCTTCTGTACACTGCTATACAGTCTCTTCAGCCTTTTCTGCTCTGCACACCAGCAGTCTAAGTTCCACTGATGTTATCAAGGCTGATGCACGGTCCATAGCCCTGCACTGGACATGAAGACGCTGAGGGAATGTTCACTTTTAGAGCAGAGAAGAGTGTTGTTTTCCAAGGGGAGCAGAGTATCAGTTAAGTAAAAGCACTCTTACTGTCCTCTAGATTAAACAAGCAGTTAACCCCTTCAGTGCAGGGGCAGCCTCACTGCAAGGGAGAACTTCTAATTATCCTACAGTTCATCTTTAAAAGTGTAACAGCTCCCTACTGTAAAGTTACATCCAGTTAGTTTCGAAGAGCAGATTTGTATTCAGTATATGGGCAGGGGTTAAGACAGGTAGAAAAGATTCAGGATTGAGGTAGCAGGTCAAGATTGGTACACAAACAAACATAAGCAGCTGAACAAAGCTTTAGGAAGGACTGTAAACATTCTAAGTTCACCTGTGCCTAGACTATGGGCACTCAAGTATTTAAATATTCTTAAGAAGCAGTATTAGCATTAGGAAAAAGGAGGCGCCACCTAAGTGCAGTATTAAAAGCAGTGGGTTTATTCACAAGGGTAAAAACACTCACAAGATTGACAATACTATAGGGCTCATCTGACAGCGCATCTTTGGCTGCTCCTCTTCGTTCCACAGGTAGCTGCCAGCCCAGATCCTGCGTGGAACGCACAGGCTGATGTGGCATAACCAGAAGAATCAGAGGCCCAGTAGACTGACAGTATTTCTGATACTTTCTGTCAGTCTTCCAGTCCTCCTTCTTTGCTGGCTGTACTCTGAGGATGTAGGTTGGCGTCGCACCGTCTACCCCACATTTAAACTGATGAACTTCATGGATTACTTATGGTCATTGTTTTTATTTCCAGTGCCCTATATGTTGTTTACATGTCTGCTGGATACCAAACCTCTGTGCACCAGAATATCTCTATTTGTACTAGTATACGCATTAAAACAACCCATCACTGACCTCTCTAGCTGCATGTACTGCAAAGTAGTTTTCCTCAAACTTCACAACAAAGACTCTAAATTCTGGTTCCAATTAGTTATTAACAGCTCACAAATACTTGCCGTTTGCTTACTTTAGAGCAGGGGTGTCAAACTCAATTTCATCGCAGGCCACATAAGCATTATGGTTGCCCTCAAAGGCCATTTGTATCTGTCAGACTAGATGTCAAGAGCAACCCCCCCTTACATCAGATATCAAGAGCCCCCCCATCATCAGAAGTCAAGAGCCCCCCACCCTCCCTTACATCACAGTGAATCCCCCCTTACCTTGTGCTGCTGCCGAGAAGAAGCTTCGGACAGAGCTGGGAAGCAGAAAGTGTAGAGTCTGGAGGAGGACCAGAGCAGGGCTGGAGTCAGCTGCCAGACTCTGCTGAGAGCTGAGACCAGGGGAGGTGTGGACTAGGAGGTGCTGCAGCTGCAGCAGCAGAAATACAGGATCTCTAGTAGAAGTTCTGACCTCCTCTCTGCTGTTGACTGATGAGATGAGGGAGCAGACACGAGCCTCTCCATGGCTGCAGAGAGAAGTGCAGGATCTGGAGGAGGAGTTCTGTGCTGCTCTCTGCTGCCAACTGCTGAGACAAGGTCGAGGCTGAGATGAGCAGGTTGCCGCTGCATGAGATGTGTGAGGGCCACATGAAAAGGCCAGACAGGCTGGATTCGGCCTGTGGGCCTTGTGTTTGACACGTGTGCATTAGAGGGTTGACAGATTGCCAAAATTCTGCTTTTCACAGAATGTAAAGGAGACAGTAGTTGCGATTTCAGTGCCTCTGTAATGATGTTGAAAGATGAGTCTCACCACAATACCTTTAACTTGATAACTACATGGAGGTTTGTTTTAAAGTCCTTTTGTTACTTTTTTGGAATGCACAAATACTTTAATGAGCATAGTCTAGGCACAAGTTTACTTTACATAATCTCCATGCCATAAGTGGTTGTGGAGGAGGCCAGTGAATCCGTGATGGTTTCTACAATTTGTTTACAAGTTGGAGACATCCAGGCTGTCTTACAAGTACAGAGGTAAAGCAAAGCACTGCAGTACTAGGTCCCAGGTTTAATTCCCACCAAATCCTCATTCTATGGGGGGAATTTACTAAAACTGGATCAGCTTCTATATTCAGCTTGTTCAGTTAAAGTGGAATTAAAGTCTTCATACTTACAGTTGCAAGAAAAAGTATGTGAACCCCTTGGGATTACATGGAGTTTTGCATGAATTGGGCATAAAATGTGCTCTGAACGTCATCTAAGTCAAAACAATAGAAGAACACAGTCTGCTGAACATAATACTACACAAACATTAGATGTTGCCATGGTTTAATTGCACATAATATGTAAACATTCACAGTGCAGGGAGGAAAAAGTATGTGAACCTTTGGACTTAATAACTGGTTGACCCTCCTTTGACAGCAATAACCTCAACCAAACGTTTCCTGTAGTTGCAGATCAGACCTGCACAAGGATCTGGAGTAATTTTGGACCACTCCTCTTCACAAAACTGTTTCAGTATAGCAATATTCTTGGGATGTCTGGTGTGAATCGCTCTCTTAAGGTCATGCCACAGCATTTCAATCGGGTTGAGGTCAGGACTCTGACTGGGCCACTCCAGAAGGCGTATTCTGTGCTGTTGCAGCCATTGTTTTGTTGAATTACTTGTATGCTTTGGGTCATTGTCCTGTTTCATCACCCATCCTCTGCGGAGCTTCAGTTGGCAGACAGATGTTCGTACGTTTTCCTGCAAAATGTCTTGATAAACTCTGGAATTCATTTTCCCATCAAGGACAACAATCCGTCCAGGCCCTGAGGCAGCAAAGCAGCCCCAAACCACAATGCTCCCTCCGCCATGTTTTACAGTGGGGATGAGGTTTTTATGTGCTGTGCCTTTTTTTCTCCACACATAGTGTTGTGTGTTCTTCCCAAACAACTCAATCTCAGTTTCATCTGTCCACAGTATATTTTGTCAGTAGTGCTGTGGAACATCCAGGTGCTCTTTTGCAAACTTCAAACGTGCTGCAATATTCTTTTTGGACAGCAATGGCTTCCTCCGTGGTGTCCTCCCATGTACTCCATTCTTGTTTAATGTTTTCCTTATTGTAGATGTGTCAACAAAAATGTTAGCATGTGCCAGAGATTTCTGTAGATCTTTAGCTGACACTCTGGGATTCTTCTTTACCTCATGCAGCATTCTGCGCTGTGCTCTTTAATTTTTACAGGACGACCACGCCTAGGGAGAGTAGCAACAGTGCTAAACTTTCTCCATTTGTAGACAGTCTGTCTTACCGTGGACACATGAACATAAAGGCTTTTGGAGATACTTTTGTAACCCTTTCCAGCTTCATGCAAGTCAACAATTCTTGATCGTAGGTCTTCTGAGAACTCTTTTCTGCGAGGCATGGTTCACATTAGACAGTGCTTCTTGAAACCAGTAAACCCAAAACAGATGTGTGTTTTTTAAGGGCAGGACAGCTGTCAGCAACACATCCAATATCATCACACTGATTGGAGTCAAGGTTGGCTCACTCCTGGCTCCAATTAGCTCTGGGAGAAGTCATTAAGCTAGGGCCTCACATACTTTTTCCTCCCTGCACTGTGAATGTTTACATGTTATGTGCAATTAAACCATGGCAACATCTAATGTTTGTGTAGTATTATGTTCAGCAGACTGTGTTCTATTGTTGTGACTTAGATGACGTTCAGAGCACATTTTATGCCCAATTCATGCAAAACTCCACGTAATCCCAAGGGGTTCACATACTTTTTCTTGCAACTGTACCTATTCAACGGTCCTGTGTCGGCATCTTCTTCTTACTGATAGTCTTCAGAGTTCTTCATTGGCTGGCGGAGGATGACGTCACCCTTGCAAATGCTACAGAATTTTGTCTTGTTTACTGACAACACTTCTGCTTGATCCCTACCTGCTATATTAGCTAATGGTCTCTGGCGTGTTTACCTCCTAATGGGGCAATCCTGAGGACCACGACCTGGTACTAACACGCAGCAAAACCCATCTCCACCATCACAAGCTCTGGTGAACACTGGTTAGTGCTTAGACTCTGTACCTCGGGTGAACCTGTGTCATCTGCCTGGGTGACCTGCTTCTGTACTTATTCAACTCGTTGGAGGGAGCCTCTCTACTGCTATAGCTACTGGTCTCTGAATCTGACCCCTGACTGTGACAGATTCAATCACTTTTTTGGACAGCTTCTCAGTGGCTAAAATCGGACCCGGAAACTACAAATCTATGTCCAAAGTAACCTACTAGCCCCATCTTTTCCTGTCTAAAGTGTTGTGGTCCACACTTGTCATCAGCACTGATCATACTCCTTTATTGTACATTTTCCACATGTCTTACTCTGCATATTTGTTGTTGGTTTTGGCAGTGACAGAACCATGTGGAGCTCACTGTCCAAGACTGGACATATACAGAAGAAAATTTTTAAAAGTACAGTAGATTGTACAAACCCCAAATAAATAGGGAGACATAGTGAATAATCTGAAAACAACAGTACCTTCCATGTACAATAAGAAAGCACTGTTACTAGCAACTATCTGATTACATGTTGTCCCATTATGAACAAAAGTATTGGCAGCCTGCAGCCCATGTCACCTAAACCTAACTATACCTAGACTGCCATGCCCTCTGGACTTTGTCATCTAACATCGACCTAATGCTGTAGCCCAATGCCATTAATCTTATTTTAACAATATTGTGTGGGGAACTTTTTCCTATCTATAAGGAGGAGGCAAAAGAAGTGGCAAAATGTCTGCTGAGGACGCAAAATTACTATATACCCTGTATTTGAAAATATAAAAGCTAATTGAAGCCTTAATGAAAATATAAGTTGAATGCATTTCTTGATAAATAATAACCCAAACTTCACTTTTTATTTGTGCATACATAGCTTTAGCTTCAGAGCATTGCTATTTAAAATGTGAGGTGCATGTTGGAAATTAGTTTGGATCATTCAAACCGGAAAAGATCGCAATGCCATATTCACATTGCTTTGATATGCTTCCCTCAAAGTGTCAAGACACCTTAAGATTGCATTAAATCAACTTTAAAACCAACAGAAAATGTAGGCAGAGAAAGGTGCTGGCAAAGCAATTTTAAATGAACTAGCTTCATATCATGCAGTGCATTAACTTGCAAACCATGACAAAAATCACTTTGTGGGCATATATTACACTCCTGCCTTACTGGCACTTAGCCCATCACAGCGCTTATCCGGGAGACGCTTAAAAAGGAGGTGACAAGTTCTTCTGGCACATTAATTAAGATATAGGAAGTCCTTGTTAGAGATGCATGATCAGATTCAAATGAATCAGGATTTGACCCAGGTCATTCTAGTTCTCTAGATGCAGATATACACAAACCTTTGACTGCCCATGGTGAAGAGTTTGCGCCATCTTCAGATCCCGGCTACCACACACTGCCATACATGTAATCTTTTCCCCACTTGTGCTTCCCATCCTAATTTACAGTGCAGCAAAGTTGTGTTTTGAGACACAATGCAGGGTTTTGTACTTTTTCTCAGTGCTGCTCATTACCATTATCAGTTACAGTGCATCATCAGCATTGCCACCATCCTTTAGGCTATGTTCACACCTACAGTTGTGTTCAAAATAATAGCAGTCAGACATCACTAACCTGATCAATCACTGTTTTTGGTAGAAATTATATTTCTACATGGCAAATAATTTACTAGCAGGTGTAGTAGAGTAATAGAAATCCAACAGAGCCAACAGTCATGACATGCATGCTGCTGATTCTGTGTAATTGAATCACTAATTAAAAGGGGCATGTTCAAAATAATAGCAGTGTGGAGTTCTATTAGTGAGGTCATTCATTCTTTGAAAAACAGGTGGCAATTATTGCCCTTATTTAAGGAAGGAAGGCAGCAAATGTTGTACATGCTGGTTACAGTGCATTTCTCTCTGAAATTCTGAGGAAAATGGGTCGTTCCAGACATTGTTCAGAAGCACATCGTACCTTGATTAAAAAGTTGATTGGAGAGGGGAAAACATAAGTGCAGAAAATGATAGGCTGCTCAGCTAAAATGATCGCAAATGCTTTAAAATGGCAACCAAAACCTGATAGACGTGGAAGAAAGCGAAAAACTACCATTCGAATGGATAGAAGAATAGCCAAAATGGCAAGGACTCAGCCAACAATCAGTTCCAGGAAGATGAAAGAAGGTCTAAAGTTACCTGTGAGTACTGTTACAATTAGAAGACGCCTATGTGAAGCCAAGCTATCTGCAAGAAGCCCCTGCAAAGTCCCACTGTTGAAAAAAAGACGTGCTGAAGAGGTTACAATTTGCCCAAGAGCACATTGACTGGCCTAAAGAGAAATGGCGCAACATTTTGTGGACTGATGAAAGTAAGATTGTTCTTTTTGGGTCTAGTGGCCGGAGACAGTTTGTCAGATGACCCCCAAACACTGAATTCAAGCCACAGTACACTGTGAAGACAGTGAAGCATGGTTGCGCAAGCATCATGATATGGGGATGTTTCTCATACTACAGTGTTGGGCCAATTTATCGCTTACCAGGGATCATGGATCAGTTTGAATACATCAGAATACTTGAAGAGGTCATGCTGCCTTATGCTGAAGAGAAAATGCCCTTGAAATGGGTGTTCCAACAAGACAACGACCCCAAACACACCAGTAAACGTGCAACATCTTGGTTCCAGACCAACAAGATTGACGTTATGGAGTGGCCAGCCCAATCCCTGGATCTTAATCCAATAGAAAACTTGTGGGGTGACATCAAAAATGCAGTTTCTGAGGCAAAACCAAGAAATAGAGAAGAACTGTGGAATGTAGTCCAATCATCCTGGGCTGGAATACCTGTTCACAGGTGCCAGAAGTTGGGTGACTCCATGCAACACAGATGTACAGCAGTTCTCAGAAACAGTGCTTATACAACTAAATATTCATTAAGTGATTCAAAGGAAAGCAAAATCTTCAAACATTTTTCAGTTTATATAGTGAATGTTTGAGTTTGTAAAGAAGAATACAAACACTGCTATTTTTTTGAACAGTCTAATATTTACTTTTCTTAAATTTTTTTAGAGTAACAACACAAATTTGATATATTTTTCTTCATGTTTTGATTTGGAATAGAATGTGTAGTGTTCCCAATGCATTTGTGTGTATGGAAATAAAAGCTATTAGAAGGATTTGAGCTTTATTCACTTTTTTCAACACACTGCTATTATTTTGAACATAACTGTATGCAGTTTGCTTTTTGTCCGTTTTGCAGTTCATTTTGCGTTTTTCTACACGCGTCTTTGATGTGCTTTTGACGTGTTTTTAATGCATTTTGTGTTTTGTTCAGCTCTTTTTTTTCTGTTACAGTGGAATTTTTTTTGTTGCTGGGCAGAATAAAAATACAAAATGGAAACAGTGGCAAAAACACACTACCATGCATTTCAGCTGATTCTCCATTGAAAAGTCCCTGACCCTTTCCAAAAATGCAGCAGCTCAAAAAAGCATAGATGTGAACATGTTCCATATGAAACCATGTTAAATAGACTGTAGTGAGTTTCTGAAAAAAGCACTAAAAAACATATTGGTGTGAACAGAGCCTTATACTAAAAAAAAGAGTTAAGGAGCAAAACTGGAAGTTTATGTGACATGAGATTCAGGAGTATTTTGGTGCAATCCTATTTCCAGCGCAGAAAAACTCATGCAGTGAAGAATCTATCATCCAAATATTTAAAAAGTTAGTGGATTCCATACACTTTTTTCTTTGAAGTTGAAGTTGAGTGACATATACCAATAATGGATTGTAAAGGTCTTACACCAACACATACAGACTAATTAGTCCAAACATATATTTTACTTTCAGGCTGCAGTGGGAAAAATATGTCTCTGGCAATGTATTAGCACAGGGCTTGAAATTTCCACTCGCCTGCTCGCCAATGGTGAGTGGAAATTATGGTGGGGGCGAGCGTGTCCCCCAGGGCTATCTTGCTGAGCAGGCTCGGAGCTCAGGCTGGATTTGTCATTGGCACTGGGAGCCGTCAGACTGCTCAATAGCTGAGCACAGTGCAAGCAAAGCAAGGAGTGTGTGCTGTGCTCTCTGCCTCCCCCTAGAGTGCAGTATGCGGAGCTGTGAGTGAACAACGAAGTACTGCAACTTTTTATGGGGGGGTTGTATGTGTGTGTGTGTGTACATGTGTGTGTTTGTGTGTACGTGTGTGTGTTTGTGTGTGTCTGTGTATGCATGTACAATTGTATATGTGTGTGTGTACATGTGTCTGTGTGTGTGTGCGTATGTACGTACATGTGTCTGTGTATGTACAGGTGAAACTCAAAAAATTAGAATATCGTGCAAAAGTTCATTTATTTCAGTAATGCAACTTAAAGGGTGAAACTAATATATTAGATAGACTCATAACATGCAAAGCAAAATAGTTCAAGCTGTGATTTGTCATAATTGTGATGATTATGGCTTACAGCTCATGAAAACCCCAAATACACAATCTCAGAAAATTAGAATATTGTGAAAAGCCTATTCTAGGCTCAAAGTGTCCCACTCTAATCAGCTAATTAAGCCATAACACCTGCAAAGGGTTCCTGAGCCTTTAAATGGTCTCTCAGTCTGGTTCAGTAGGAATCACAATCATGGGAAAGACTGCTGACCTGACAGTTGTGCAGAAAACCATCATTGACACCCTCCATAAAGGAGTGAAAGCCTCAAAAGGTAATTGCAAAAGAAGTTGGATATTCCCAAAATGCTGTATCAAAGCACATTAATAGAAAGTTACGTGGAAGGGAAAAGTGTGAAAGAAAAGGGTGCACAAGCAGCAGGGATGACTGCAGCCTGGAGAGGATTGTCAGGAAAAGGCCATTCAAAAGTGTTGGGGACTTTCACAAGGAGTGGACTAAGGCTGGAGTCAGTGCATCAAGAGCCACCACACACATGGGCTTCAAATGTCGTATTCCTCTTGTCAAACCGCTCCTGAACAACAAACAACGTCAGAAGCGTCTTACATGGGCTAAAGAAAAACAGACCTGGTCTGTTGCTCAGTGGTCCAAAGTCCTCTTTTCTGATGAGAGCAACTTTTGCATCTCATTTGGAAACCAAGGACCCAGAGTATGGAGGAAGAATGGAGAGGCATACACTGCAAGATGCTTGAAGTCCAGTGTGAAGTTTCCACAGTCTGTGTTGATTTGGGGAGCCATGTCATCTGCTGGTGTTGGTCCACTGTGCTTCATTAAGTCCAGGGTCAATGCAGCCGTCTACCAGGAGATATTGAGCACTTCATGCTTCCTTCCGCAGATGAGCTTTATGGGGATGGTGACTTCATTTTCCACCAGGACTTGGCACCTGCCCACACTGCCAAAAGCACCAAAACCTGGTTCAATGACTGTGGGATTACTGTGCTTGATTGGCCAGCAAACTCGCCTGACCTGAACCTCATAGAGAATCTATGGGGCATTGCCGAGAGAAAGATGAGAGACATGAGACCGAACAATGCAGAAGGAAGAGCTGAAGGCCGCTATTGAAGCATCCTGGTCTTCCATAACACCTCAGCAGTGCCACAGGCTGATAGCTTCCATGCCATGCCGCATTGAGACAGTAATTGCTGCAAAAGGGGCCCAAACCAAGTACTGAGTACATATGCATGCTTATACTTTTCAGAGGTCCGATATTGTTCTATGTACAATCCTTGTTTTATTGATTGCATGTAATATTCTAATTTTCTGAGATTGTAGATTTGGGGTTTTCATGAGCTGTAAGCCATAATCATCACAATTATGACAAATCACGGCTTGAACTATCTTGCTTTGCATGTAATGAGTCTATCTCATATATTAGTTTCACATTTTAAGTTGCATTACTGAAATAAATTAATTTTTGCACGATATTCTAATTTGTCGAGTTTCACCTGTATGTACATGTGTCTGTGTGTGTATTTCTGTGTATGTACATGTATCTGTGTGTATGCATGTCTGTACGTGCCTGTGTGTGTATACATGTGTCTGTATGTATGTGTGTGTTCATGTGTCCCTGTGCGTGTGTGTACATGTTTCTGTGTGTGTATGTGTGTGTGTGTATGTACATGTTTGTGTGTGTGTACAGGTGTCTCTGTTTTTGTTTGTTTGTTGGTCTAAGGCCTGGCTAGTAGCTCAGGACTTGAAATTTTAAGTTCTGTATTAGCATATAGTTACATAGTTACATAGCTAGTCTGGTTGAAAAAAAGACACAAGTCCATTTAGTTCAACCAATAAAAGAAAAAAAAAAAAAGTATAAAATCCTATATACACAATCCTATACCCACAGTTGCTCCAGAGGAAGGCAAAAAAAACCCAAAACAATAACGCATGATCCAAATTGCTCCAGCAGGGGAAAAAATCCTTCTTGATCCTTCAAGAGGCAATCAGTTATTCCCCGGATCAACTTTACTTATAAATATTAGTATCTAGTTATATTTTGTGCATTTAGGAAAGAATCCAGACCTTTTTTTAAAACAATCTACTGATCTGGCCAGAACCACCTCTTGAGGGAGTCTATTCCACATCTTCACAGCTCTTACTGTGAAGAAGTCTTTCCATGTGCGAAGGTAAACCTCTTTTTCCTCCAGAGAGTGCCCCCTTGTATTCTGTGCTGACCTTAAAGTGAATAACGCAACAACAAGTTTGCTTTATGGATCAATTATATATTTCTAGATGTTGATCATATCCCCCCTTAATCTCCTCTTCTGAAGAGACAATACATTAATTACATTAATACAAGAGAGGATTTGCTCGCTTTACAAACCGCAGCTTGGCATTGCATGCCATTATTAAGCTTGTGATCTACCAGAACTCCCAGATCCTTCTCCACTATTAACAGAAATTATATGTACTGTATATCCTTCAATATTCGGGATACAGTGAAAAAAAAAATCCAACTTCCTGTTAGTGGGTGGCTACATTTGATCTCTAAGGTGCCACTGAATTTTGGTAGATAGCCACCCTCTCATGCACGCACCCAAGATGGACTATGAACTTTGGGATTTATAGTATGTATAGAGCAATGCACATGATCACAACGAACATGGATTGCTCATTCCAAAATGATGGAAGTGAGGGGAAAAAAGAGAGTTTCAGGAGCTCATGGAGAACATTACAAGGAGTCAATCAGGAAGTAAAAGAAAGAAAGTAAGAAACCTTTTAATGAAAACTAGATTAAGGAACTATTATGTTGTATATATTGTATGTATTGATTATTTTTGGAGAAAAAGGATTGTAAGTAAAAATATCTTATTAACTGGCATTCATTTTGTATAATGCCTCTATTTTAGATGTGTGAACAAGTTAGTTTAGTTTTTGAGTTTCACTTTAATTCTTTCATTTCATAGCTTTGATTTATATTCTGATGAAATGGAACTACCTTATATGGTGGTCCTCAGCCATTTGTAGTTACTATATTTTTTGATAAGAGTACAATATTTCATTGGTCATTCTGACTTTGTATAAAACTGCTTGTACCCATTAAACTTTCAGAGATTTAGCTTGCACACTTCAGTGTCTGGAGCTTTATTTCTCCTGAGCTCAGAGGCCTAAATATTCAAGGACATTTTTGGGGGCTACACACAGGTTGATTCCTTGCAAGGATATTATTCAGTTCAATCCTAAAGAGAAATCTTTTTTTTTTCCGCTAAACTTCAGCTTTAAAAATTCTTGGGAAAAATTATTTCCAATTCATCAAATAAACTGTGACAATCTATTTTATAATCTTAATGATGTCACTTTTTAAAACAAACATTCAGACTGTTTTGGTAATAGTGGTTATAGTAATAGAGTAGTGGCAGAACGTATGTTATATCTTTTGAGGAAGGTTGTGAGCAGAGATGCAGCAAGGTGTAGCAGCCGCAGAGAACACACAGAGGTAGAGGAGGGTTAACTGTATGTTGTTAATGTTCCAACAAAGTACAAACAGGTCCAGAAGGTAAGCACAGCCAACCAGAGCCATTTACAAAACACACAGCAGTGATCCTGTAGCTTGGAGCGATTCTAACAGCTTCTGCAACAAGGAGCCTGGCCGATCCAACCCAACTTGAGGCTTCTCCAATGAGGATAACATAGTCCCTGCACTTTTCCTGCTCCTCCAAAACCTTTCCCTACCACTAAGTGCTGTCCCAAACAGACAGGGAACCTGGCCCTACGCTAGACACTCACAAAAAAAGTGCGCCAAATCAAGGGGGCCAGGCACTTAAATAAGCTCTGCCTTCACCCAAGATGGTCATTGAGGTCGCAAGGGTCCCATCATCCAACCAGACAGCTGTTCCCAAGTGACCCTAGGGAATCATAATGGAACTAAGTTCCCCACAATTTCCAACCCCTTCTGTATTGCAGCTTTAGCCTAGCACCACCTACAATGGGGAGCATGGACTGGACCTGCCTACAAGGTGTTAGTTGCACATAAAGGCAAAGTATTTTCTGTACTTGCTGAAAAATGATAATGAATGAGACCACCCAACCTATTGACTGGTAAGCTGCAATATATTAAATTTTTGTTGTTGAGTTTAGATATTCTTTACTCTGCTAAAGGCCAAAGTTGTTTACAAAACAAATTGGATGGCAGAAGTGAATCAAGTGAACCATAAGTGAAGCAGATTTTTATAAAGTATGCAAGTATCTAACCCTCATCTCAAGGCCTTTTTCACATGGCCTTTTTCTTGTATAGGAGCTGTCAGGAATGGACTCACCACTGGTGGTGCTGTGGCTCACTTGCTCTGTGGGCTGCAGTACCAGCTCCTACCAGAGGGTGCTTTCAGCAGCCAGGGTCTCACTCCTGCAATCAAGCCATCACCTGAGGCTGATTGCAGGAGGTCTATTTAAGCAGGACCAGGCCTGCAATCAGTGCCTTGGTGTTTGTTTCCCATGAGCCCCTGTACCTGGTATCCTGTGAATCTTCTGTTGCCGACCTCTGCATTGTTCCTGACCCTGCTGACCGTCTCCTGTTTAACCCCTGGCTTGCCTGACCATCCTTCTGCCTGATCCTCTGTACCGCGCTGCCCGTGAGTTACTGAACCCGGCTTGTGACCCTGACCATTCTCTGCCTGCTCCTCCGGTACCTCGCTGCCCGCACGTTGCGTACCTGGCCTGCCTGACTATGCCTTGCACTACCCAGACGATCCATCCATCCCACACGGATCTGTCCCTGTTACCAGGTCTGCCAGCCTCTTCACGTCAGGCTCCTTTCCCCGCAAACCTCTGACGACGCTCTCTACCATTGCCGGACGTACTCAGGGGTCGCGACCTGGTCTCAGTCTGCTCCAAGTCCATCCCCAACATCAGGGGCCCTGGTGAATAAGCAGATTGGGACTTAGACCCCGCACCCTGAGGAACCTCGTGCTGTGGGCTGCTTGAGACGCCGCCAGGCAGTGCTTAACAGTACCAAACGGCCTGCCTGACCATTCTACCTCTCCAACCCTGACTACACCTGTGTTCCCACACATTTCTGGTCATACCCGGACCTCTAACAGGAGCAGTGTGCATAACAAGCATTTATGAAACTTTCAGCAAGCTTCGGGCAGCTTTCTCTAAGCCTTTTTTAAGAACAGCTCATCTCCTGTTTGGATATGTTATACACACTTTAAACAAGTTGCTAGCAGGTTTCACCTGAAGCCTGCTAGAAACTTGTTTAAAGTGACAATCAGCAATCCCATTAAGATCTGTGCTCAACATTCACAAACTGGCGCTGAAGGGCTCTTTACCAAAAGTTCAACAAAGCTTGCTGGAAGCTCTGCAATTTCTCTGAAAAGTGATTGTAAAGGCTAAGTGTCACGTTTACCCCTAATGCAGGTGGATATACACTTTAGCTGGTTTCTGTGCTCTTCACTTATAGCAGCCCCCCTTCCCAGAAGGCAAGCAGACTTGTACACCATGCCTGACTAGCATGACGGGGTAGGCGCAAACTAAGCAGACAGGCAGAGTGGTTCAATGACAGTCCAGTATAAGGCAGGAAAGGTTCAGAATAGTCAGGGTCAAATCTATAGTCAAAAAGCAGGCAGAGTTCTGAGAGTAGCTGATATCTGATCCGAAGTGGTAAACAAGGGAATCCAAACTAGCAGGGCAGATAAATAGGGAGCTTGGAGTATGTGTTACAAATGCAATATCACAAGCATGACACTGCAGACTTTGCTGGCTTACTTAGGTTTGTTCTCCACCCAGAGACTGGCTGCATCAATCACCTTGCAGGTAGACAGATAGACAGGGAGAATGTATCACAGCCTAAACCAGGATGTTGGAATGAGATCAGCAGCTGTGATGGAGCAGGAGCGCTGCATACTCCTGGCACTAAACCCTGGTTAACACCAGTGCAACTTCAGGTGCGACATGTGATTTACAAATTGTACCTGAAGTTGCATCTAATACATTTCTTTGGTACTGTCTTAATCAGTGCGATTTGAAGTAGCGCAATTTCAAAGATAGTTGCTGTACTACTTTTTCGATTTCATTGCAAATTGCATTGTTAAATGAAGCCGCAGTGAAATCAGAGGTTCAAATTGCACTGATCTGTGGCTTTGAAACTGTGCTTCTTCAAGTGCAGTTGCTCAATTTCAAAGTCACATTCAGTGTGAACCAGGGCTAAGATATTTTTTTAAAATAACAAACATGTTATACCTAAAAGTATTGCACGAAGAGGCCCTGAACCTTCTCTTCTGGGGTTCCTCGCCGGCCCTCTTGGCTCTTCTGCTCCATGAGCCACCATAAAAATCTGCTTCCCAATGGGGTGCACTGCGGGCTCACTCCCGAACTAAATTGTGTACATCCATAGATATACACAGTGTGGGTTGACCCTCCCCCCCGCTCCCTCCTTACAGGACTTGATTGACAGCAGCAGAAGCCGGCTAGCAACGGGCACAGTGTTGGGTCGAATGAGGATTCAGGTAAGTATAAGGAAGGGGGTGTTAGGGGGAGATACAATTTTTTATTTACCTTAATGCAAGGAATGCATTAAAAACTGTAAAAACTATCCTGGCCTTATAACTACTTCAATTACTACATAGGATTTTATACCCACAAATTAAGGGTACTCTCCATTTTAGCGGTCAGGTTAAATGTTAAAGGATATGGGTACAGGATAGGAGGTGCTACAAAAGGAGTTCTCAGTCTAACTGACAAGAGGGCTCACCAGTTTCCAGTACTAAAATACTGACACCTTTGTTATGACATTTCAACTTAATGATTATAAATGTTCGCTGTCTGTATGCATTCATTTATGTGGAGTAAAAAAAAAATATGTACATAAATATACAGTGCTCAGCATGAATGAGTACACCCCTTTTGGAAAGTAAGATTTTAATCAATATCAATGCAAGAACAATTTCCAACATTTTGACAAAACTCAGTTTTATAGAACATTTGTTTAGCTCATTATATGAAAGTAAGGTTATTAACCGCTTGCCTACTGAGCACTTATACCCCCTTCCTGCCCAGACCAATTTTCAGCTTTCAGCACTATCAAATTACTCAGTCATGCAACACTGTACCCATATGAAATTTGTGTCCTTTTTTTCACACAAAAAGAGATTTCTTTTGGTGGTATTCAATCAGCACTGGGTTTTTTATTCTTTGTGCTATAAATGAAAAAATGACCCAAAAATTTGAAAAAAAACAAAAAACAAAAAAACATTTTTCTTTGTTTCTGTTGTAAAATTTCACAAATAAGTAATTTTTCTTCATAAATGTTGGCCAAAATTTATACTGCTACATTTCTTTGGTAAAACTAACTTAAAATTGTGTATATTAGTTGGTCTTTGTGAAAGTTATAAAGTCTACAAGCTATGGTACTAATCATTGAAAACTGATCACACCTGATGTACCAATGTCCTATCTAATTTCGTGAGACACTAATGCAGGCCATAGACGGGGAGAAAAACGGCCGATTTTTCTTTTAAAAAACAAAAAATCGGTCGTTCAAGCGGCCGTCGTTACCACCAATGGTAAAAAAAATTGGCCGATTTTCATCCCGTCTACAGCCGGCAAAAAGTGCAGAGAGCTCTGCTATTTCTTTGACAGTTCTTTGACAGTTCCTTGACATTTACAGAGGTTGCAACAATGTATCTATTTGTATCCATTTAGGATACAGATGTTTTTATTTGGAAACAAATAGATACAATGTTGCAACCTCTGTAAATGTCAAGGAACTGTCAAAGAACTGTCAAAGAAATAGCAGAGCTCTCTGCAGGGACACTTTTTGCCGGACTGGAATTCCTCTTATTTTTCATCCTTCTTCTTCTTCTCCTTCTTCATCATCATCCTCTTCTTCTTCTTCATCATCATCCTCTTCTTCTTCTTCATCATCATCCTCTTCTTCTTCTTCTTCTTCATCATCATCCTCTTCTTCTTCATCATCATCCTCTTCTTCTTCTTCTTCATCCTCTTCTTCTTCTTCATCATCATCCTCCTCCTCCTCTTCTTCTTTTTCTTCATCATCATCCTCTTCTTCTTCTTCTTCTTCTTCTTCTTCTTCTTCTTCGTCATCATCATCATTCTCTTCTTCTTCTTCTTCTACTTCTTCATCATCATCCTCTTCTTCTACTACTTCTTCATCATCATCCTCTTCTTCTTCTACTTCTTCATTATCATCATCATCATCCTCTTCTTCTTCATCATCATCCTCTTCTTCTTCTTCTTCTTCTTCTTCTTCTACTTCTTCTTCATCATCATCCTCTTCTTCTACTTCTTCTTCCTCTTCTTCATCATCATCCTCCTCTTCTTCATCCTCCTCCTCCTCTTCTTCATCATCATCATCCTCCTCTTCTTCTTCATCATCATAATCCTCCTCTTCTTCTTCTTCTTTCTTAATCATCATCATCCCCTTCTTCATCGTCATCATCCTCTTCTTCTTCATCATCATCATCCTCTTCCTCTTCTTTTTCTTCATCATCATCCTCTTCTTCTTCATCATCATCCTCTTCTTCTTCATCATCATCCTCTTCTTCTTCTTCATCATCATCCTCTTCTTCTTCATCATCATCTTCATCCTCTTCTTCTTCCTCTTCTTTTTCTTCTTTTTGTCTTCCTCTTGCAGGTCACTGCTCATGCGCAGATTTTTTATCGGTAAAAAATCGGCCAATTTGCCCATTATTGCCGCGAAAATCTGCCGATCAGCAAAATCGGATGATTTTTTTCCAACTTTACCGAAAAAAAAAAACGGCCAAAATACCGAAAAACGGCCGAACAAATAGCCCACTAACGATCCGAAAATTGTCCGATTTTATTTTCGGCCGAAAAATCGGCCGATTTTAGACCCATCTATGGCCTGCATAACAAGCCAGAACAGTGGAAATAGCCCCCAAATAACCCATTTTTGGAAAGTAGACAGTCCAAGGTATTTAGTCAGAGGCATAGTGAGTTTTTTGAAGTTGTATTTTTTTTCCACAATTCTATTGAATATGAAGATTTTTTTTTTTTTGCTTAACAAAATTGTCATATTAAAAGGTTATTTATTCCACACGACATATACATACTTGCAACTACACCCCAAAAACACATTCTGCTACTCCTGAGTATGGGGATACCACGTGTGAGACTTTTTCACAGCCTAGCCACACAGAGAGGCCCAACATGCAAGGAGAACCATCAGGTGACCTAGGGGTAAAAATTACACATTTAATTTCCTGACTACCTATTAGACTTTTGAAGGCCCTGGAGCACCAGGGCAATGGAATCACCCACAAAATGACCCCATATTGAGAAGCAAACACTCCAATGTATATTCTGTGAGGCATAATGAGTCTTTTGAACATGTAATGTGGAAAGAAAATTTATACTTTTTTTTTTACACACTGTTGTCCATTTTTAAGATATTTACAACACATAGCACGTACATACCAAAAATTACATCCCAAAATACATTCTACTACTCCTCCTGAGTATGGGGATACCACATGTATGAGACTTTTCCACAGCCTGGCCACATAGAGAGCCCCAACATCCAAGTAGCACCTTTAGGCCTTCTAGGGGCAAAAATTACACATATAATTTCTTGAGAACCTATCATGTTTTGAAGGCCCTGGAGCACCAGGACAGTGGAAACACCCACAAAATGATCCCATTTTGGAAAGAAAACACCCCAACATATTTTTTGTGAGACATTATAAGTCTTTTAAACATGTCTTTTTTTTCACAAGTTTTAAGATAATGTGGAAAGAAAATGAAAACGTATTTTTTTAGCACAAAGTTGTCCATTTATAAGATATTTCTCACACATAGCATGCACATACCAAAAATTACACCCCAAAATACATTCAGCTACCTCTCGTGATTATGGCGATACCGCTTGTGTGACACTTTCCCACAGCCTGGGCACATAGAGATACCCAACATCCAAGAAACACCTTTAGGCGATCTAGGGGAAAAAATTATACTTCTAATTTCCTGACAACCGAACACGTTTTTGAAGCCACTGGAGCAACAGAAAGTGGAAACACTCACAAATTGACCCCATTTTGGAAAGAGAACACCACAATGTATTTTCAAAGAGGCATAATGAGTCTCTTCCACAAGCTTTTGGAAAATGTGGAAAGAAAATGAAAATTTATTTTTTTAACACAAAGTTGTCAATCTATAAGATATTTCTAAAAAAAACCAGCATGGACATACCAAGAATTACACCCAAAAATATATTCTGCTACTCCTCCTGATTATGAGGATACCACGTGTGTAAGACCTTTTCAATGTTTGTACAGATTATGTGCCCAACATTGCAACAGATGTAACAAAAAAAATAATCAAACACTGTATAGAAAACAATGTAAACAAAATATTACTTGTGGTATGAGGAGAGCATTGGTCCAGGTCAGTACAGACAGCAGGCTTGCATCCAGGCAGCAGGCAGGAACAAGGTCCATAAAAGGTCCTGGGTCAGTACAGGCAGCAGGCAGATATATGGTCAGAACAGCCAAAGTATTTGTCCAGGCAGCAGGCAGGAACATGGTCCATAAAATGCCTTTGGTCATTACAGGCAGCAGGCAGAGATATGGTCAGTACAGCCAAGGTATTTGTCCAGGCAACAGGCAGGAATATGGTACATAAAATGTCCTGGGTTATTACAGGCATCAGGCAGAGATATGGTCAGCACAGTCAAAGTTTTAGTCCAGGCAGCAAGCAGGAACATGGCCCATAAAAAGTCCTGGGTCAGTAAAAGGCAGTAGACAGATATGGTCAGCACAGCCAAAACATTGGGCCAGGCAGCAGGCAGGAACATCAGGCTTAGGGCCTTGGTCAGGTAGGACCAGGGCACAGGGGTAGAGGTTTCCTTTCCACCCAATGTCTTTGAAGCTTCCGGACAAACAGACCCTGTTCCGGGAATTACAAAACCCGGAGAAAACCAAAAACTGCTTTTCTCTACTCAGAACTCTACTCTGAAGCCCCTCACATATGTGAGAACCCTGTGTTCTCTTGAATCCTACTAGTACAATAGCAGGGCAAAATATCAATCCAAGTGGCCGGGAAAAAACATGGTCAATTAACAGGCTGAAGTCAGTCCAGGAAGAAGGCATAAACGTGGTTGATAATCCAGACAGCAGGCAGACTTTGCAACTTTTTTATACCAGAAACGGAACCTTCTTGATGCTAAATAGGGCTGCAACATCTGATTGTTGAAATCCACCCCATATAGAGATTATAATCTTGGATGGCCGCAGGCTTTTGATTTGGACCATAATTTCCACCGAGGTGTTGTTGTGGATGGTGGACAGGATGTAAATGTCTCCCTTATCCTTCCACTTCAGGGCCAGCATGTCATCATTTCTTAGGCTTGCTGATTCCCCCTTTGTAGCCTGGTATTCACAAGAGATTGTGGGAAGCCCTTTCTGATTTTTTTGGGAGGTACCGCAGGCCAAGGTTTTCTCACGGTACAAGTGTAAAAAAGGGGCAGACTGGTAGAGAAATTATCCATGTAAATGTAATAGCCTTTTTGGAAAAGTGGATAAGCCAGGTCCCAGACAATTTTTCCACTTGTTCCAATATAGGTTGGGCACTCAGGGGGCTGGAGCTGGGAATCTTTGCCTTCATATACGCGGAACGCATATACATATCCCATGGCTCTTTCACAAAGCTTTTAGAGCTTTACTCCATATCTCACCCTCTTACTTGGAATATATTGCTTAATTCGTAGCCGGCCAGTGAAGTGGACAAGGGATTTGTCTGTACATACGTTTTTATCTGGGACAAGAAGTTCAGCAAATCTTTTTGAAAAAAAATTAAGAAGTGGGCAAATTTTGTAAAATTTGTCATAGTTAGGATGATCTATGGGAGGGCACTGGGTATTGTCACTGAAATGAAAGAAATGCATGATCATCTCATAGCATGACCTAGGCATTGCAGCAGATTAAATTGGCATGTGGTGGATTGGGTGTGTGGACCAGTATGCATGTCCTTCATTTTTTTTTGTAAGACCCATGTTAAGGGTGAGGCCCAAAAATAGCATATTACTCCAATGTAAGAGGTCTCCATTCAAATGGACAGGCATAGGATGAACTGGGGTTGTTAGTAATGAATTGTTGGGCAAAAAGGTTTGCTGGTCCACAATAAACTGTAGTAAAGTGTTGGGCAAAGATAAATAAAAAAAAATCAATTTCTGAAAAATTCTCAGTGTTGGCCTGCACACCTGGCTGTGCGGTGAAAGGGGGAATGCTTGCTGATCCGGAGTTGGAGGACAGCCATAATGGGTTGGCAAGAGTATCTAGGAGGTATGTTTGGGCCCTGATTCTTTGGGGTTGATGGAATATTCCAGTGCTGGTACTTTCATCTATGGGTCTAGCGACATTGGCTTTTGCATATTGACCATTGGGGTGTATGGCTGCCTCGTTTTCAGAGCACCATATCCTTTTAGGAGGGACCCTTTCCTCCTCTGATTCAGTCATTGATCCACTGCTTTCGATGGGTTCATACACTAAATCAGAATTGAACAGTGAGAGCTCCACGTTGCTCTCATCTGTCATACTGAGGATTTTGAATGCTTCCTCACTAGTGTAAACTTGTTTTGGCATAGCTGGCTCTGGTGGCACTGGGACAAGTAGACTGCTGATATTGGCTGTAGGGTGGGTACCCTAGTGATGGTGGCTGTGTGACGGTACTCTGATTGTGGCTGTGTGATGGTTCTTTGCTGATGGTGGCACTGATGGACGATGTGCAACAGGTGCACTGCTGATTAGCACTGATGGGCATCAGGTAGACTGCTGATGGGCACTGATGGGCTACAGGTACATTATTGGGTGACAAGTACACTGATGGGCATTGATGGGTGACAGGTGCACTGCTGGGTGACAGATGCACTGCTGATGGGTGCCATAGGCACTGCTGATGAGCACTGATGGGCGACGGGTACACTGATGTGCAACAGGTGCATTGCTGGTCATGTGACATGTACACTAATGGGTGATGAGTGCACTGATGGGCACTGATGGGCGACAGGTGCACTGATGGGCACTGATGGGCAACAGGTGCACTGATGGTTACTAGTGGGTGACAGGTGCACTACTGATGGGCACTGATGGGAGACAGGTGCCATGCTGATTGGCACGAATGGGTGACAGGTACACTGATGGGCACTGATGGTCAACAAGTATACTGATGGGTGACAGGAACACTGATGGGCACTGTGACAGGGGCTGTAATGTGTGTATGCACTGTAAAAACTGTAAGTCACTGTTAAAAGATTTCTCTCCTCACACAAGAATTGTGTGTGAGGAAAGGAAGCTGGTAACAGTGAGTTACTGCTCTGTGTTTACATTTGTGACAGGCTGTGATTGCACACAGCCTGTCACATGGTAAAAAACCTCAGCCAATGGTTCTTTACCACGGTCGATGATGAGCTGTGTCCAAGGGACACAGATAACCAGCGATCGCCGTGCAGTGTGTTCCTGGGGCCATGCATGCGAAATTAGAGTCGGAGGACGTAATTTTCCAAGTATGGCAGGCGGGAGGTGGTTAATATAACTTAGATTACAAAATCTTCAGTTTTACTCAAATTAGTTGATGCAAAAATGAATATACCCACAACATAAACTACATCTAGTATTTTGTATGACCTCCATAGTTTGTAAGGACAGAACCAAGTCTTCTAGGCATGGAATGAACCAGTCGTGACATATTGCAACATCTGTCTTTTTCCATTTCTCAAGAACAACCTTTTTTACAGCCTGGATGCTGGATGGAGAGTGATGCTCAACTTGTCTCTTCAGAATTCCCCATAGGTGTTCAATTGAGTTCAGATCAGGAGACTTAGTTGGCCACTGAATCACTTTCACCCTGTCCTTCTTCAGAAATGCAACAGTGGCCTTAGATGTGTGTTTTGGATCATTGTCATGTTGGAAAAGTGCTCAACGACCAAGGGTATGGTAGCATCTTCATTTTCAACATAAAGCAGTATATCTGTGAATTCATTATACCATCTATGAAATGCAGCTCCCCGACACCAGCAGCACTCATGCAGCCCCACAGAAGGACACTGCCACCACCATGTTTCACTGTAGGCACCCATGCATTTTTCTTTGTACTCCTCACCTTTGCGACGCAATACAGGTTTGAAGCCATCAATTCCAAAAACATTTATCTTGGTCCCATCACTCCAGAGTACAGAGGCCCAGTAGTCTTCTTCTTTTTCAGCATGGGCCCTGGCAAATTCTATGTGGACTTTTTTGTGCATGGGCTTTAGGAGAGGCTTCATGGACGACAAACATGCATAGCATTCCTTTGCAGTGTACGCCGTATTGTGTCACAAACAAACAATCACCCCAGTTTAACTTTTTACTTCATTAGCTAACTGCAGTGAACTTGCATGGCAATTTTCTTCAACCCTTCTCATTAGAAGATGCTCCTGTTAAGGTGTTAACTATCATGGATGGCCTGGACGTCTTTGTGAGATGGTTGCAGTTCCATCTTTGTTAAATTTTTGTATCACTTTTGCTACAATATTCTGACTGATAAGTAAAGCTTTGCTGATCTTCTTGTAGCATTCACCTTTCTGGTGTAAAGAAATTATTTTCTTTCTCAGGCCTTGTGACATTTCTTTTCCATGTGGTGCCATTGCTGACAGCATAAAATGGGAAGGAGTTTTCTTTGTTAAGTAACGCCCTTTTATAATCGACTGTCTGCTGGACATCTGTTTAATGAATAATTAGACTCACCTATAGTTGAATTCATGTTAATTAGGATTTTGTTGTCTAAAATTTAGCTTTGCTCCTAAGACTTTCATTGGGGTGTATTCATTGTTGCAACATGGTCTTGAATGAATTTTTGTGTGTGCAAACTAACAAATCTTGTTTGCAATCAATGGCCTGCATTTGTGAGCGTATTTTGTAATATAGTGTCCCATAGAAAATGTTGATTCTGTAAAGAAAGTAAAGTTTTTCTGAAAAGTCTGTTGGGGTGTACTCATTCATGCTGAGCACTGTGTATGTATATATGTATGTGTGTATATATATATATATATATGAGATGTAAATATTTATGTATACAGGCATCTGCTGTCTTACACATTTACTTACCTAGGTCATCTCTAGTATCAGCCACATCGTTCCACTGCAGACAGATTAACCGGTCATCTGAACCAGAACATCATGTTCACTTCAAAGGGGAATGATGTAGAGAACAAGTCACATTTATTGTCAAGCTGTAAATATATTTTATTATGTCTAAATCAAACTGGCAGTCTATCCTTCAACTCTTTTCCAGATTGATGGACGTTTTGCAGTATATGACTGGTAAAATCATTACATCTAGTATTTATATTTTTTCCCAGAATCGTTATTTACTGCCACACAATTTTATAGAGCAACAACATTCCCAAAGCCTAACTTGTCATCGGGAACTGTAACAAAATCTTTAATGAAACACCACAATTAGTTAATGAGGACCAAATGCAAACATGGCGGCCGTTCTAGGTCAGCACTATAAATTAAAGTTTATTCTATTAAGTTTTTACATATCAAAGGCAATACTTATTCTTTTATTTTATTTTTTTTTTTTTTAAGACTTTGACCGAAAGTGAAATGGGAGTGAAATTGTTAGTCTTTGTTTCGGGGGATAAATAGCACTTGTGCATTATGGACATAATGTAAATAGTGTGGAATGACACTGAACTGTACACAGAGTCAATTACAAGAGCTCAGAAGGAATGATTTGTTGGAACAGCCACTGTTCAACCTCGGTGACATCAATGTTTCTATGGCAACGGATATTTCTTTCCTCCTTAGAATTAAGTATTGATCAAAGTAGCAGGAACAGTATTTCAGACTTGCTACTTTACTATGTTGCAATTTACGATAGGAACCCATAACATCGCTGTATATATTTCAGGCCCCAAGGAACCAATTTTGCAGACAGTTACAGTAGAATATTAGAAGAGGTCAATAATGTTAGTCTGATTATTATCCTTGGATTCATACTCAATGTTTTTACTGTATATTGCTTACCACATAGTTTGAAATACTGCAGCACCACTTAAAATAAAAAAGAACAGCTCTGTAAAGCATGGTTTCATTGTTTTATTCTTCAGCTTTATTTGACATAGTTAATTTGACACTAAAACTACTCAGTGGTGTCTGTAAAGACTGGGTCTCTGTGAAATAAATAAGTATTGATCAAGGTGGGACAATCTCACAATGTACTCCTTACACAGCTTCAATTAATGATTCCATTGGGCAAGCTGATAAGATTTGTACAAAAGCCGGACTGAAGGATTGTATCACTGTGTTACTGACAGCAGCCCATAAACCATTGTATACAATGGTAAACCACAAAGGCATGGCCATTAACCACGGCTTTGTTGTCAGTAAAGAAATAGATGTGATAGTCCTACAATGTGCAAGGTCACTTCATACATAGAACTGGCTTACATATACAATAAGCAGCAAGATAAGCTACAAATGAAACTATTCCTGCTTTTATTGTGAATTCTACCTGCACATTATCAGTCAGGTCAATGGTGATTATCCCCTAAGAATAGTCATACACTTTGTGACATATGCAAGTGATGTGACCAATTTGAACATCATTTGCAACAACTAAGTTGTGTATGGGACACTCCAAGACTCATTGCTTGTACGAGGTTGGTGAAAAGATTTTCCATCCTACCTGTTTTTCCAGCGTCTAATCAATGACAGTTCTGTTTTCCATAGGAAAGAAAATGATCTGTGACATGCTGCAGTTAAACTTTGTCCAAGTCATTGGTTGTACTAGGTAGCAGTATTTGGCTACGGTTTAGATCAGGCTTTCTGAAGCAGGGTTCCTCCAGAGGTTGCTAGGAGTTCCTTGAGCAAAGAGCAATTTCTGCCTCACAGATATGTTCCCACTGACACCATTGATCTTTTTTGCTACCTGTAAGGGGGTAATTCTTCCCAAAGACCACAGATATTAGGAGCATTCTTCCTACTGACCATCACACTAATGTATCATGAGTTGTAGATATAGTCATTTTTAGCAGGGGTTCCCTGAGACTGGAAAGTTATTTCAAGGGTTCCTCTGTGTTGAAAAAGTTGAGAAAGGCTGGTTTAGACAGCAAGTAGGGTACTTGGGTATAGTTTTAGGTTAGATTTAAACTATGCTGTTTTTGTGCATTACGTTTATGCACACATGCACATCATTGCTTATAGTGTCACAAATCAGCATGTGTTGCGTTAAGGCAACACATTAATTTGTAAGAACACAAGAATGGACATTAGGCATTGCAAGATATGGTAATACTTTACTTTGTTTTGTGGTGACCGTTACTGCATGTGAATCAGAGCTGCATTGCCCTAGTGTGTTGGGATAGCATTCAAAAGGAATAGCACCATAGTGCACTATTGCACACATCACACTGCATCACAAAAGTGTTTTCCAGCTCTTAAAGATTGGTAAAACCCACAATCACCTATAGACTGGCCCATCCATTTTTTTCAGTTCATATCGGAATCAGTATACTGCTTATAAGAGTGGTTTTGCAATTGGCTATCAATGGTGCAAAGAGCACAAGTCCCTACCCCGCTCCAGTCTTTGCTAGAACACTGTCCCTCCTGCTGAGGCTCAACCCTCTACCATATTGTGCCCCACTCCATGCCAGCGGCCTCCACACAAGGCCATTGACATTTATATCCAAAGGAAGAAATGTCCACACATGAATAGGATTTCTGCACTTTACTGATGGTATTCAGGAAAATGACATAAACAGTCACATCACATTGACATACTTTCTGGGGTTACTTGACAATACATAGTCAATCACATTTAGTAGACGGTCCGTAGCAGTCACATATGCAGCACTCTAATGCAGCCATCTCCCTCTAACAGTTCCTGCTTCCACTCGGGATCATTAGTACTCACAAAACTGGTTCATTAGTACTCACAGGACTGGTTCTCTGTAGGCACCTCCTCCATCAATACACCTCTCCCAAGGGCATAGCTCCGGGGACTCTTGGCCTGGCATAAAAGGCCTTTTGCAACTTGCTCTAGCTCCTACCTCCATAAGGGTCAATAAGTCTACAGCTGGCTGCAGGTCTACTTCTCTCCATCCTCTAGGCCTGTACAAGGCCTCCACATGCTGGTGACATCTGTGCTGGTGTGGGGTGTTTGGATACCGTCCCCCATCTGCACTAGGGCTCCTCCCAACCTGGCTCATATCTGGGACCTAATTCACCCATGACATCACTGCAGGAGGGCTCTAACTAAAAGGGACCTAGCACCTGATGACACTGTCTGCAGAACCCAGACACTATTCTAGCACAGAGCCACCCAGTGGCAGACTAGCTAACTGCACCTGCTTACATGCTGATCACACTTTTTAGTATTTACAGAATCATTCAACACATAAGTAATACATTTGTTTCTGTAGATGCCAAAGGCTTCAACTGTCCAAGGTTTTGATAGTAAGTTCCCTGTTCCATTCATTTGCCATGGCTGTTAGAAGAGAGTTTCAGTCTCTCCTGTTTCATATATGCTACATTACAGCAAGCACAACAATACTGGCTCTTCTACTACTATACCAGGAGGGGGGAGACTCCACAGAACTTTTGTAAGAATCAGACGATATGCCATTTTATGTCCTTAACTGGCAGGGAGAAATCTTAGAGTAGATGAAAAGAGCCCAAAGACATGTTACTTTTTTATAATCTGACTGTAATGGACCAAATGGGTCAACAATTATATAATGGGCATGGGAATGTTATTGTCAAGAATCATACATTTTGGGATGGTGTCCTCAAGGAAATAAACTTTTGAAAGATATATGGATTTCTGTTACACGTTTGACCCTAGCATAGGCTGTGAATTAATCTGTGATTACTTTGTCTCTTACAGATATGAAACAATGCGGATTCCCCCAAAACTTTCTTCATATTTTGTACCATTGCTGCCCCAACGTAAACACCACTTGGAAATGATCCAGCTATTGCTTTGTTTAATTTGGTTTGAGTGGAGAAGACCTAAAACAGCCAGGTTTTTAATCACTGTAAAGGGCCACAGTAAACCTCCCGACTTTCCAAAATGAGAACGAATGACACCTTTCAGCTCAAAGTGTATAAGCAAAGGACAAAACCAGGCAATGCCCCCAGTTACTTGAACCTGAGAATTAATATGCAAAAAATTATTGTCTAAACCCACAAGTGTTTTTTAATCAATACTTTCCTATTATGCTGGCTCTTTAAAATTGCAAATGCAATAATATAGGGGTAGATGACCGCTTTAGTGTAGTGTAACACTGTTGGTGGTTATCCATTAATGTTTTACTGTTCTATAGAGGTCTATACATCATTCCAATATTAGGTGCAACTGAGGAGGAAAGAGTGACAGAGGGGTTTGTACCCAAAAGCAGGTCAGGTCCAAAAGAGGGACAGTTGGGTGCTATGGTCTATAATGTCTATTTCTTCTAATTCCCTGCTTTGTCTGAAATCTATTAAACATAAATGACAGAACAACTCTCTATTTGGGATACCAACAGCAGGAATATCTTGTCAGCATTTTAAACACTTCCCCCTCTATTAAGAACTAAAGTGCAGTTTAGCTCAGAAGGACAGTGAAGGGAAGAATGAGTAAATGCTAGTTTAGGTAACAGTACAGCTTTCCTTTAATATATCATATATTTGAGCACTCATGTCCCTCTTGTAACAATTTCACAGAATTCAATTTGTCTTAATTTGACATATGTATCACAGGAAATAACTTGCCCCTACTGTAAAATAAAAGAATATTAGAGGTTAGCAAGGAGTCCCATGCCCTGCATAAAATCACTCAGACAGCAGCATAAGGCTTTGTTAAGGCAATGACATGGTTCTGAATTCTCTAAAATCCTCTTTTACCCTAGTAGGTTTACATTATGCTGCACAGTTATATGTATACCATATTAAATAATCGCTTTTCAAATTCACAAAGCAAAATATGTTCAAACTTTAAAGCAGAATTTCAGCCCATTAAAAGATAACAAAAATAACAAAACCATCCTGTGCTGCAATGTTTACCTTCATTTCAGAGATTTCCCCTGCAGTACTTTTTTCAGCCACTAGATATCCTCAGTCTGGTGGCCAGCATAATCCAAACTACTTTCTGTGAGTCGAGGTCATCCTGGACCCACCCCAGCTTACTACAGTGAATGGAGAAGTTCCACAATGATGAGCTCATCTTGTTGTAACTCTGCTTTTTCTACCTATCAGCATGCTTCTTCTCAGCTCATGAACTGGTTTACTCCTTGTGCTGTTTCCTCTCACAACTCCAGCCCCGCTGTACAGAAATTGCAAGAGGCTGATGCCAGGCCAAATGCAGGTATTTGCATTGCTAGCATTTAAAAATACATTTAGCGATGCAATTCATTTGTGTACTTTATAGGATGCCTAGAATTCAGCTGTGAACCTCAGGATAAAATATTGGAAATGTCCTACTTGTTTTTAAGGGTGCTGTCTCCTCTGCTATTTTTCTCATCCTTGATTTACTATCTGGCGAATTACTGATTGTAAATGCATGAAGCTAAGAAGTCCAAAATTCAGATCTAAGTTTTTCTCTGAGCTCAATGCCTCCTTCAGTGAAGCAAGGATGAAGATGACAGCCCAAGAATCCATAACTTAAACCATACCAGGTTGACATTTGAAAAAAAGAAAATAAGTAGTAAAGAAAGATGAATAAAATAAGAGTAGAGACCATTCACTTAGCAAAGTGAATGCTCACTGAACTTCGTAAGTAATGTGAAGTTGTGTTCATTTTGAATACCTTTCATGTACAAAGGGAAACAAAAATAACAGATTTATGTCTTGCACATGATTAGATGATTGAAAAAAAAACACAACTTCCTCTTATTTATTAACCTAAGTGAGCATTCACTTTTTAAAATGAACATTCATTTTCCTATGTGAACAGGCTATACTGTCAGTATAACTCCCAATATAATCTTCAAAAGAAATATGTATACATCTTAGAGTATAAATCAAAATATCAGAAAGCTTGTACCAAACATATTATATATGGATGATAAAGATGTAATAATCATGTAACAGTAGTGGCACTACTCTCACAAAATAGCCGCAGTTCCTTAAATGGCTCCCTAATGGAAATTATAATTACATATCATCCATATCTGGGAGAGCTCAATGAAGACTTCTTGTATTGCTGGGAATAACACATCAGGCAGTTGAAAACAGAACAGTAGGATGACATATCCAATCTGTAAATGCTATCATGCTGTTATCCAACAAACTTGAATACTCCAAACTTGGAAAAGGCTCATGGTGGGTTTAGCCTGTGGTCTGACAAAAAATGTCCACATATGCACTTTAACAGGGACCACCTACACAACATACTGTATAAATATTTGGTGCAACATCATTCAATCTCCAGTTTAACTTGTTATTAATGGTACACAGAGGTCCGTATGCAGATTTCTACAGAAACCGAGACCTTACTGTATATGCATAGTTTAGATCAGGGCTTAAAATTTTGAGTCTAGACCTACTAGCCAGGCACAAACCTTGCTCTCCACCAGTTGCCCCACCCAACCTTGCCCAGGTCCGCCTCCAACCTCACCCCTGTCCCATCCCCAGCCCTGCCCCCAACCACGCCCCCTTAAACTTTATGAAATTACATTTTTCTTTAAAATAAAGAGTCCAAAATAGAAAAAACTGCAATTATAACATAGCTTTATTATGCCAATTTAAACATAACGGCAATAGCTTAATAGCAATAGGGTGCAATCAGAATATCAAGTTTTACAGCTTTAAACCTGTAGTAAACATTTTGTATTTTTTTTGTTTATCTCCTGCATCTTTAAAAAGAGACTTTAGTAACTAAAGTCTCTTTTAAAAGATGTAAGTTTAGTTAATGTCATTTACCTTAAGCTGGCAGGTGTAGTGATGTACACCGTTGGTGGGTCTCTCCTTCACGTGTCCCCCATGCCGGTGTAGAGTGGGCCTCTCCTCATGTCCCACAAGGCATTGTAGAGCGGGACTCTCCTCTTGTCCCCCAAGGAGGTGTTGAGCGGGCCTCGTGTCCCCCAAGGCGGTGTAGAGCAGGATTCGTGTCCCCCAAGGTGGTGTAGAGCAGGCCTTGTGTCCCCCAAGGCAGTGGAGAGTGGGCCTCGTGTCCCCCAAGGCAGTGGTGAACGGGCCTCATGTCCCCCAAGGCGGTGTAGAGTGGGCCTCGTGTCCCCCAAGGCGGTGTTGAGCGGGCCTCGTGTTCCCCTAGGTGGTGTAGAGCGGGCCTCGTGTCCACCTAGGCGGTGGAGAGCGGGCCTCGTGTCCACCTAGGCGGTGGAGAGCGGGCCTCGTGTCCACCTAGGCGGTGGAGAGCGGGCCTCCTTTCCCCCACGGCGGGGGAGAGCGGACCTCTCCTCGAGTCCCCCGTGGCGGTGGAGAGTGGGTGTCTCCTCTCAGTGGAGGAGAGTGGACCTCTCCTGCACCTGTCCCCTCAGCGGAGCTGCCAGTGTAATGGCGGTGCCGAAGAAGCCGGAAGTCGGAAACCGGAAGTCAGAAACCGGAACTCGGCTTCATAATGAGGCTTGAAGTGCAGGTGGAGCCTCTCCATCTGCGCTCGCGACACAAGGATTTTCCCTTGCATTTGGCGAGCGGGCGAGCGTTTTTTTCAAGCCCTGGTTTAGATGCATAGTTTATATGCAAGGCTCATATTGTTGGTGCATCATCATCCAGTCTCCAGGTGGATTTAAACTGGCATTGGTGATACACAGATGTCACAAGCAGGCTGCTACAGGGACCACCGAGACCTTATATGCATGGCTTAGATGTCACCCCAGATACTTAGGAGCCCATTGAGCAGGCGACCAGAGTGTGGTTGTAAATGGGGTTCACTCGAAACAGAGACCAGTCACTAGTGGTGTACCACAAGGCTCTGTACTAGGTCCTGTTCTATTTAATCCATATGCAAGTGATATAACTAAAGGTTTGCTGGGTAAGGTATGTCTTTTTGCTCATGACACCAAGGTGTCAATAGGGTTGATATCCCAGGAGGTGTATGTAATATGGAACATGATTTGGCGTTGCTTTAAGACTGATACAGTGTTGGCCAGCACTTCAGAGGAAAAGGGGGGTACTTATTTCAGATGATTGCAAAATGAGCAAACACAGTGTGCCCATGCAGTAGGGAAAGCAAATAGAATTCTAGGATGCATCATTAGAGGGGTCACCAGCAGGAAGAAGGAGGCCCTGACTCCCCTATATAGATCTTTACTTCAACCTCATTTAGAATTCTGTGTCCAGTTCTGGAGGCCTCACTTACAAAAAGATATTGATAAGATAGAACAAATCCAGAGACGGGTAACAAAATTGGTGACATGTCTTGGGGAAAAATATATCAAGAGCGACTTCAGGAACTTAACATGTACAGTCTGGAAGAAAGAAGGGAAACATGATTGAGATCTTTAAATACATCAAGGAGGTGAATAAGGTTCAGGAGGGCAGTACTTTCAACACAAAACCAAAATCAAAAACATTGGGACATGGCCTTAAACTAAGTGGAGGAAAGTTCAAACCTAATCTCAGAAAGTACTATTTTACTGAAAGAGTAGTTGATGCTTGGAATAAACTTCCAGCAGAGGTAGTGAGCCAGTCAACAGTAAATAGCTTCAAACATGCTTGGGACAAGCATAGATCTATACTCAAATAAAAAAAGTTAACAACCCCCCCTCAAAAAAAAAGCATGCACAAAAAAAAACAAAAAAAATGGGACCACTCTGTCTTTTTCTGCCATCATGTTTCTATGTGACCAAAGTAGACGCAGATACATGATAGTCCACTCGTTCAAGCAGAAATTCAAAGAATAAATGATTTGTTTCAGATGTAAAGACAAAAGTCCATCCATGATACAGGAACATGGAAAGCACCACTGGATCAAATGGAAGAAAGGAAACTGACATCTGTCTCTTTTCTCCCATTTGATCCAGTAGAGGAATTTCCCTTCTTCCCTTTGCAGCTATACCTCCATTGTCCTGTTTATATTAAAATGAATATATATATATATATATATATATATATATATATATATATATATATATATATATATATATATATACATAAATATATATACAGTTGCAAGAAAAAGTATGTGAACCCCTTGGGATTACATGGAGGTTTGCATGAATTGGGCATAAAATGTGCTCTGAACGTCATCTAAGTCACAACAATAGAAGAACACAGTCTGCTGAACATAATACTACACAAACATTAGATGTTGCCATGGTTTAATTGCACATAACATGTAAACATTCACAGTGCAGGGAGGAAAAAGTATGTGAACCTTTGGACTTAATAACTGGTTGACCCTCCTTTGGCAGCAATAACCTAAACCAAACATTTCCTGTAGTTGCAGATCAGACCTGCACAACGATTTGGAGTAATTTTGGACCACTCCTCTTCACAAAACTGTTTCAGTGTAGCAATATTCTTGGGATGTCTGGTGTGAATCGCTCTCTTAAGGTCATGCCAGAGCATTTCAATCGGGTTGAGGTCAGGACTCTGACTGGGCCACTCCAGAAGGCGTATTCTGTGCTGTTGCAGCCATTGTTTTGTTGAATTACTTGTATGCTTTGGGTCATTGTCCTGTTGCATCACCCATCCTCTGCGGAGCTTCAGTTGGCGGACAGATGGTCGTACGTTTTCCTGCAAAATGTCTTGATAAACTCTGGAATTCATTTTCCCATCAATGACAACAATCCGTCCAGGCCCTGAGGCAGCACAGCAGCCCCAAACCATTATGCTCCCTCCGCCATGTTTTACAGTGGGGATGAGGTTTTGATGTTGGTGTGCTGTGCCTTTTTTTCTCCACACATAGTGTTGTGTGTTCTTCCCAAACAACTCAATCTTGGTTTCATCTGTCCACAGTATATTTTGCCAGTAGTGCTGTGGAACATCCAGGTGCTCTTTTGCAAACTTCAAACGTGCTGCAATATTCTTTTTGGACAGCAATGGCTTCCTCCGTGGTGTCCTCCCATGTACTCCATTCTTGTTTAATGTTTTCCTTATTGTAGATGTGTCAACAAAAATGTTAGCATGTGCCAGAGATTTCTGTAGGTCTTTAGCTGACACTCTGGGATTCTTCTTTACCTCATGCAGCATTCTGCGCTATGCTCTTGCAGTCATTTTTACAGGACAACCACGCCTAGGGAGAGTAGCAACAGTGCTAAACGTTATCCATTTGTAGACAGTCTGTCTTACCGTGGACACATGAACATCAAGGCTTTTGGAGATACTTTTGTAACCCTTTCCAGCTTCATGCAAGTCAACAATTCTTGATCGTAGGTCTTCTGAGAGCTCTTTTCTGCGAGGCATGGTTCACATCAGACAGTGCTTCTTGAAACCAGTAAACCCAAAACAGGTGTGTGTTTTTTAAGGGCAGGACAGCTCTCAGCAACACATCCAATATCATCACACTGATTGGAGTCAAGGTTGGCTCACTCCTGGCTCCAATTAGCTCTGGGAGAAGTCATTAAGCTAGGGCCTCACATACTTTTTCCTCCCTGCACTGTGAATGTTTACATGTTATGTGCAATTAAACCATGGCAACATCTAAAGTTTGTGCAGTATTATGTTCAGCAGACTGTGTTCTTCTATTGTTGTGACTTAGATGACGTTCAGAGCACATTTTATGCCCAATTCATGCAAACCTCTACGTAATCCCAAGGGGTTCACATACTTTTTCTTGCAACTGTACATACATACATACACAGTGTGTGTATATATATATATATACCGTATTTTTCGCTCCATAAGACGCACTTTTTTCCCCCCAAAAAAGGGGGGAAAATGTCAGTGCGTCTTATGGAGCGAATATAAAGTGGCCGGTCCGGTATTTCTGCCGCCACCATGTCAAAATACCGGACCGGACGCTCAGCTGTTCTCTCCTGCAGGGCCTTACCTGTTCCTCGCTCCAGCGCTGCACAGTCTTCCCGCGCTGGCTTCTGTGACAGCTGGGTGCCCACTGCGCATGTGCTGCGCTTTGTGAATGATCTGGTGTCTTCTGGGACACATGACAGGTCCCACAAGGCGCCGGGCCATTCACAAAGCGCAGCGCTTCTCGCGCATGTGCAGTGGGCACCCGGCTGTCACAGAAGCCGGCCCGGGAAGAAGAGGGAAGGACAGTTCCGTGGAAGTGGGAGCAGGTACCTGTCAAATTCAGGTACCCGCTCCCCCTCCCTCCCCAAAGGTCAGCAGTCTCTGGTCATTCCCTGCACTGTCTGCAGTCTCTGGTCATTCCTTGCACTGGCTGCAGTCTCTGGTCATCCCCTGCACTGGCTGCAGTCTCTGGTCATCCCCTGCACTGGCTGCAGTCTCTGGTCATCCCCTGCACTGGCTGCAGTCTCTGGTCATCCCCTGCACTGGCTGCAGTCTCTGGTCATCCCCTGCACTGGCTGCAGTCTCTGGTCATCCCCTGCACTGGCTGCAGTCTCTGGTCATCCCCTGCACTGGCTGCAGTCTCTGGTCATCCCCTGCACTGGCTGCAGTCTCTGGTCATCCCCTGCACTGGCTGCAGTCTCTGGTCATCCCCTGCACTGTCTGCAGTCTCTGGTCATCCCCTGCACTGTCTGCAGTCTCTGGTCATCCCCTGCACTGTCTGCAGTCTCTGGTCATTCCCTGCACTGTCTGCAGTCTCTGGTCATCTACTGCACTGTGTCCGCAGTCTCTGGTCATCCCCTGTACTGTGTCCTCAGTCTCTGGTCATCTCCTGTACTGTGTCTGCAGTCTCTGGTCATCCCCTGTACTGTCTGCAGTCTCTGGTCATCTCCTGTACTGTGTCTGCAGTCTCTGGTCATCTCCTGTACTGTGTCTGCAGTCTCTGGTCATCTCCTGTACTGTGTCTGCAGTCTCTGGTCATCTCTTGTACTGTGTCTGCAGTCTCTGGTCATCTCCTGTACTGTGTCTGCAGTCTCTGGTCATCTCCTGTACTGTGTCCGCAGTCTCTGGTCATCTCCTGTACTATGTCTGCAGTCCATTGGTTCAGAATATTTTTTTTTCTTGTTTTTCGCCTCTAAAACCTAGGTGCGTCTTATGGTCAGGTGCGTCTTATGGAGCGAAAAATACGGTATATATATCTCTATCTGCTGAGTATCTGGTGGGATCAGGATTATTATCTGTTGTAGTTACTACATTTATCAGAAAATATAGGCCTATTACAGCTGAATAAAAAAATAGGTGTCACAGCCCAAACTACCTTAAAAAGCCTTTGAATTGAAATGGATTAGACTGGGGTGCTGCTTTTGTTTTAAAGCCAAACTAAATGTAAAAATATGTGCTACCAGATTACAGTGTTGCTGACACTGTATGAAAAGTGTATTCTTCTGCAACCCCTCCTACAGCTTAAAGCTTCCCCCCCCCCCTAAAAAAATGTAATAGGTTTGTTTCTAAGTTTGAGTTTCACAGATTTCAAGAACTCTCCGCGAATCAAATCTGAGCAAAGTCATCCCTAAAATCAAACTTAATGCATGTGCTTGCCATTAATCATCTTCATCTCTTTTATAGTACTTTCAGTTTATTATGACATTTCACTACTAATTAAAATGGTCACTATAAAATTTCTATAATACTAATTTCAGATATTTTTCTAATGCAAATCCAAAGTTTTTTTTAATTCTGTTGGATTCTACAAGTTTAGTACTGTACTTTATGGTTCTGAATAATACTTTAGCTTTTTCACTTATAAGCACTCAGGCTCTGTTTTTTTTCCATCAATTTAATATTTCCTATTTTAACTAAAATTGGTTTGGGGCTAATACTGTTAATTTGAATTTCTTGATTGCATTTAAACTTATGTAACCTGATATTAAATCCTACTAGCCTCTGAGGAGCACAAATATATTTGTGCAATTAAACCCTAAAATATCTCATGCTGTCTGATATAACAGATACCAGATCAAAAGGACAGATTGTATTACAGAGATTCTCTGTTTTTCTCTTGGTAATGGCTGGCCATAGATACCCTAATAAAGGCAAGTGATCCAACCAATTTAAACACTGCTTGTGATTATTAGTCTTTGTTGAGGTTAACTGGACGGTGACAATGAGCACATCAGAGCACTGAATGCATTTGTTTTGGCTAACAGAAGTTTTCCAATGTACATGGCAGTTTCAGATTTTGCGAATGTATAGTAAACCTAGGGGCACCAAAATTTTTGTGGTCCAAAAGTTTTAAAAATCCAAAGTTACGAGTCAATGCATTTTGAGGGCTATCAAGTGCCATTCCCATCAGGGTTCAATGGCTGGATGAGATGACTGGTGGACCGAAGAGGATCAACTGGTTCAGAGACACTGACTATGAACACATCAGAGATTAACAGTGGTTTTCCAACGTATGTAATAGTGTCATAGATTTGGTGGATGTGTACTAGATCTAGGAATATCAAACTTTTTAGAATCCAAAATTATTCAAAATCCAAAGCCAATGCATTTCAGAGGACTGTTAAGTGCCATTTCCATCAGGGTTCAATGACTGGATGAGACAAATGGTGGACTTTAGAGGATAAAAAAGTTCAGAATTAAAATAACTGGTATAAAGTAGGTTTCCTTCATATCCTAGACTCCCTCTGTGGTTGTCCTTTTTTGTTTGACAGCTTCTAAGCTGAAAGGAGATGGCTTTTTTTATCACAGATTTCATTACACACTACAAATTTAAACTGCACTTGAATCCTGTGCCACTACCCAGCACTTCCATTATTAAATGGCCAGTAAGACTGCAGTAAGCATAGAGCTGAGCTAGAGAGCATTCTATACACAGCATGCATATCTTGGGTTCCCCTACCTGGTACTAGTTGAGTACCATCACCAGTTGTTCTTCTATTCCACCTAAATTGGGGCTGGAGAAAAAAGAAAATGAGTGCATTATTCCACCTCTTTGCTGATTTAAGAACTACTGATCTATCAGATTTTTTAAACAGAGGAATCAATTTGCCACTTACCAGCTCTTTCTACATGATTAAAAACTTTCAGCATTGTTGACACTGCTTGGACAGCCCAGGAAAAGGCAAAGCCTATTCCTGAGAAGCTTGTTGGCTGTTTTAATAATGTTTACAAAGACTTAACTGTCTCCTGTTTTGACATCCAGACAACCGGGTGTGGATAGCTACCCTGTGCACTCCAACCATTGTCAGCACCTGTGTTAGTGAGCTCTTAATCCATAGCTTGAGGTTCCCCAGGGCGCGGAGTCTAAGCCCCAGCCTGCTTGTTCACCAGAGCCCCTGATGGTGGGGATGGACTTGCAGCAGGCTGGGACCAGGTCGCGGCCCCCAGGTACACCCAGCTGAGGTAGAAGAGACCGCCAGCAGGAGCAGAGTACAATGGGAGTTGACTCAGGAGATCCAGTAGGCAAGCCGAGGTCAGGACAGGCGGAAGTCAGGCAATGTCAGGAACGAAGCAAGAGGTCGGTACACGGATAGTCAATAAAGGAGGAATGTCAGGGACAAGCCGGGGTCGGTACACAGATACACTTGAATGGATTCTCAGAGGAATTCAGGAGCTCAGACAACAAACGTTGCTCAGGCAAAGTGAGACAGACTGAGCATGTCTTAAATAGACAGGCCAGCTAGGAGGCGGGCCAGGAAGTGATGAAAGGGAAGCACATAAAACCCAGGGAATAGCAGACAACGCCCATAGGTGAGCACAGGGAAACACACATGTGAAGGAACAGCAAGGAGGTAAGACAAACAAGAGGCTGCAGGCTAATTTGTGACAGTACCCCTCCTCTTACGAGGTCTCCCCACTTTTTTAGGGCCAGGCTTAAGGGGAAACTTCCGATGAAAAAATTCCACCAGAAGGGGAGCAGAAACATCAGCAGAAGGAATCCAACACCTCTCCTCAGGACCATATCCCTTCCAGTCAATAAGATACAAAAGCTTCCCTCTGATGAACTTAGAATCTAAGATTTGCTTGACTTTGTACTAATCCGAAGTACTCGCTATTGGGGAAGGATGACGATGAGGACGGGAAAACCTGTTGATAATATAGGGTCTCAGAAGAGAAACATGAAAACATTAGGGATTCTCAGATGTGAAGGGAGGCAAAGTTTGAAAGCAACAGGATTGACCTGGCGGAGAATGGTAAATGGACCAATGAAACGAGGAGCAAATTTCATAGAGGGTACTCGTAGACGGATATTCTTGGTAGAGAGCCAAGGCTTGTCACCAGGGAGGAATTTGGGACTTACGTGGCGATGACGATCTGCAGCCGTTTTGTACTTGGAAGCTGCCAGATGTAAATTCTTGGCAACCTCTGCCCAGATGAAATTGAAGGATCGTTGTTTATCTGCAGCCGCGGGAACTGTAGAAGAGATAGGAACAGGAAATGGCACCGAAGGATGATGACCATACACCGTGAAAAAGGGGGACTCACCAGCACCAGCACTGGCATGGTTATTAAGGGCAAACTCAGCCCATGGTAGAAGGTCTACCCAATCATCCTGATGGGCCGAAATGAAGGCACGAATATAGCGTTCCACATTTTGGTTGACCCTTTCGGTTTGGCCATTAGACTGTGGATGGAAGGCTGAAGAGAAGTCCAACTCGACTCCGAAGGACGTGGCTAGAGCCCTCCAGAAGTGAGCTGTAAATTGAACCCCTCTATCTGAAACGATGTGAGAAGGCATACCGTGAAGACGGAAAATCTCCTTAATGAAGGTGACCAACGTGACGGCCGAAGGAAGTCCCGAAAGTGGAGTTAGGTGGCACATTTTAGAAAACCTGTCCACAACCACCAAGATAACAGTGGAACCAGAAGAAGGGGGTAGTTTAGAAATAAAGTCCATGGAAATGCAACGCCAAGGCTCATCTGGAACCGGTAGAAGTAAAAGGAGACCTGCTGGAGCAGACGTGAAGGACTTAGATTGCACACAAATGGCGCAAGCCTGGACATATTCTTGAACGGATTCTCAGAAGAACACGAGAGCTCAGACAACAAACGTTGCTCAGGCAAAGTGAGACAGACTGAGCATGTCTTAAATAGACAGGCCAGCTAGGAGGCGGGTCAGGAAGTGATGAAAGGGAAGCACATAAAACCCAGGGAATAGCAGACGACGCCCATAGGTGAGCACAGAGAAACACACATGTGAAGGAACAGCAAGGAGGTAAGACAAACAAACAAAAGGCTGCAGGCTAACTTGTGACAACCATATTCTTCCTAGGAAATATTCTCTTCACTGTCTGCCCTGGTAACCACTAAGAAATGTAAGAACTTTCCTCAAACATTCGCTGAAAAAAGGTACTTTTATTTTTGCTTTTGTCTACAATGGACAGACGCTCTTCATTTATTGTCCCAGTGACTCCACAAGAAATAAAGGAGAGTGTACCCAATGGAGTAAAAACATTAATTAAAATCTAAAATATGTTCTATTATTTCCCAACTATATAAAAAAAACGATGGTTGGATTTGCGCTTAAGATCACACATGTATCTGTAACAATATAAAAGATTTTAGGTTACCTTTAAAGTGCACTAATGCCTAGACAATGGACATAAAAGTATTTATGAATTCTTGACAAGCAGTAAAAGAGCCCACACTGACCTCCATAGCTGCAGGCACTGTAGAGTAATTCATCTTCAAAGATCACAACACACTCTAAAATTTGGTATACATTGGTTTCTAGCAGCTTATAGTTCCTACTGTATGTTTATATTAACTCTAAAGGTGTGTTTGTTAAGTGGCAGTGTTTTAGCATGTGTGAACAAGGCCATACTGCTTGCTAAGAACATGTACTGTAAATACCCTAAGTTACATTGTCTGGGCACATATTCACTTCTTTAGGCTCATCCCCAAGTCAGCACTACTCTCTGCTGCAATATGAATAAAGGAGTGTAATGACTCTTAGGGACATCATTCAACTTGGAAGACTGATGACTTATTGTGTACCATGGAGAACAGCTCCAGACTGAGTTTCTTTGCAGCTTGCCTACATTTGACTTCCTTCTAAGCTGAATCAGTCTGCCTTACTTGAAGATAATTTTGCAAACCTCTTGACATGTATGGGGAGAAAAGCAGTTCTGAAGTGGCTAAAAGCCCATGTGTATGGGCCCTTCAAGCAGAAAGCCTTTCAAAATGTTTTATTTGGTTTTGGACAATGTGGGAAGGGGAATATATGTCAAGAATACAGAGGTTGCTGTTTATGTGATAAATTGAATTTTGTATTGTGTATCTTCATGTTCTAGTGCCAGAACTCCCCAGTAGGCAATATACGTGGATTGAGGCTCTAACCCTTCTTTTCTATATCCAATACTGAGGATAAGCAGATCCCTCACCATTGTGAAAGTAAAACTATAAGTGCATACACTCTCCAAATACCATGAACCAAATAAAACCAAATAAAAATAAAAAAGATATGGCGTCTTTCCTCCAAGCTAAATTACTGCCTGTGCAGAACATAATACCATTCATATATTACCAAAAGTGAAATACAAATATAGTGAAACCTTATGTACACCTGCACAATATAGGTGCATTGCAATATTTTTGTAGCTGCCTTTTTAAGAGCAGGTGATTTTTTTTTTAGCTTCCCCTTTAAGAGCACTGAGTGGTGCTCCTAGTTGTGAAATTGAAACTATAAGTGGGCGTTTACAATCCCCATAGACACCGGCACTCAATCTCCAAATGCCATAAACCAAAATAACAAACAATGCTACATGCAGTCCAACACCAATATGGAAATACTGTTTCTGTGCCAACGAATCTTTCTAAAGTGCTTCACCTCCTATGTCACCACAACGCAGTCACCAAAGATCCATGACCCTCTTATTTAAAAGAAAAAGGTCATAAAGCACTGTTTGCCCTAGATGCTCTCCAACTGCTGTTCATCACTTTTCCTCTAATTATCACTTGTCCTGTGTACCCGGTGTCTCTCCTGTGGTTCAAGAATGCACCTATCAAAGGGATAAATGGAAAAGCTCATAACACACATCTAAAATGCAGCACATCTCTCATGCAGAGGTGTGAACGTAGCCGAAGTTATCTTTCTGTAGCACTGTGCACACCTCAGTGGGTTCACTACCATCAGATAAAAACTTTAATAACCTTTTCACCTCTATCTACATTTCTAATCTACATAAAAACAATCAATTTATAGTTATTTAGAGCTAAGCCGGCAGTCTCCTAGTTTTGGCGTGATGCCTTTTTCGAAGTAAAGAAAAAGGACTATGAAATGTGACAAGAGACATATGGTCTTTTATGGCTCATAAAACTATAGCCCTGGCTATAAAATAAAATATATTATATTTGTCATATTATAAGAGTTTTTCTCTGTTGATATGAATTGCTACAAATCTATTGGTACTTTATGGCAAAGATGAAAAGTGGGCAGCAACGCATCTCATAGAGTAATAATCTTTATTGATAGACTGAACCTAAATGCAAGTGCTTCATCAGGGATTGTGCCTTGATGACTGTCAAACAAAGTACAGATTCGATCCAATGAAGAATAAAGAACCAGTTCAGAAAAACACATTTCCTGATACATTCTGGATGAACTAGTTCAGGTACAGAAAAGTCATATTTTTACTATTTTTATTACTCTAAATAATTAGGGATTGCGTGGATCAAACGCAGATTTACACAACAATTAAAAAACTAGTAAATCATTAAATTATTAAAACTATCCTGAACACATTGCATCTTCACATCAATATAAATTTAATTCATTAAGATTCAGACAAATTTGTTAAAGTATAACTAAACCTCAACCTTATGCTGTAAATTGTCACTAGCCAAAATGTGATAAATTAAAAAAGTCCTTAATAGTTACCTTTTTGACTGTTGAAGTTTAGTGCTGTACCTGTCCAACAAGCTTTCCTCGATCGCTGCTGATCTCTGCACCCATACTGCAACAAGGAATTTTTCCTTTCTCAAACAGAAAAGAGAATGAGCGTGTTGCTTCTTTTGCAATGGAAAAAGTCATCTAAATGTAGCACCCACTCCTGAAAGGACCCACTGAGCAGTCCCAGGTTCTCTTCCCTTGTTAGAGTAAAAGCAGCCAGGCACACCACTACAGTCACCTTCTGGCTCGATGATCAGCCTAGGAGCATATTTTGATGCTTTATTATAAGTTGAACTTTGATAGGATGCAGAGAGCTATGGAATATTCCTGTAGTACAGAACAATAAACAGGCCACTTTTTGCTTTGGTCTAAACTACTTAGTACAGTCCCTCAGTGTCAGCACCTGTGGTAGTAAGCCCTTGTAAATAGTCAACTTGGGGTTCCCCAGGGCACAGAGTCTAAGCCCCAGCCTGCTTCTTCACCAGAGCCCCTGATGGTTGGGATGGACTTGCAGCAAGCTGGGACCAGGTCGCAGCCCCCTTGGTATGCCCAGCCGAGGATGAGGAGACCACTTGCAGGAGCAGAGTACAATGGGAGGAGACAAATGGAAATATGATAGACTAGCCGAGGTCAGGACGGGCGGAAAACAAGCACAGTCAGAGAACAAAGCCGGGGTCGGTACACAAGTAGTCAATGCAGGATACAGTAGATAGCAACACACAGGAGCTCAGACAACTAGGAAGTTGCTCAGGCAAAGTGGCCTAGACTGAGCATCTTATATAGGCAGGCAAACAAGGAGGCGGGCCAGGAAGTGATGGAAGGGAAGGAAATAAAACCCAGAGAACAGCAGACGATGTCCATAGGTGAGCACAGACAAACACACATGTGAAGGGGATCAGGAACAACACTGCAGCAAGGAGGTAAGAATACACAAACAAGAAACTGCAGGCTAACTTGTGACACTCAGCAGTGAGACCCCAAAAGGGAATGTTCAATGCAAGCCAATGCTGGCACTGATGCACAAAAGGATAGTAGCAGCAAACAGTCACTAGGATCCTGCATTCAGGTCTATGTTCACAATGTAAGGATAGAGAAAACACAGCAGCCCCATTCTAAAGTGTAGATTGTTTAAAACCAGGCAAATGTAATGAATAAAACACTCACAAGTAAGAAGTAAAAACAGGCATGGCTGGGAAAGTGGCTTTGTGCGGTCTGGTGACGGTGTGGTATCCCATGCGATCCTATCCCATGTCCCCACTGCTCCGGTGGATTCCAGGGCCTCGGGGGATAGCAGACAGGTGCAGGGAGGCTCTGGGTTGTGACGTCACCCAGGACCGCAACTATGCCACGCGTTCAGAACATGCTCCCTCCTTCCTCAAGGCAATCAGTTGGCCATCATGAGTGAAGCTTATATGGGCAGCGGGGGCAGGCGGAGCATGAAACAAGCAGGCTCGCCTGCACTGTAGCAAGCCGATGGAAAGTAACATATGCACTCAAGTGGCCTGATGATAGTGGTATATATGGCAATAGACATGCAACAATAACATTCTAATAAAAGGATATGTGCAGTACTTACAATCGATGTTTTCTTACAGAGAGATGTAGTCAAAAAAAGAAGCTTTCAAAAAAGGACGATATCGTTAACAAAAGAGATAGGCTGTAAGCATGACAGACCATAAGGGTCCTGTGAAAATTAAAATGAAAATAAAAAAACATAAGAAACAGTAGCACGATGGAGCCCTGAGGAATTAAAGGGAAAGGGTAAAGATGTACGGAATATGATAATAGGATAATATGGGAAACATTGGGTTACATAATATTAGGCGGAAAATGTTAGTATACTTATGTCGGAATATAATCAGAATATAATGGTAGTAAAAAATGTTTTTATTATAAGTGGTTAACGTTCCATTTTTAAAAAATGTCAGGAAGCTCGGGGAGAGAGAGCATGACTATGCTAAAAGAAAAGGATAAGGAGAGGAAATGTATAGTGGCGGATATTACAGTACAGTAAATAGTTCCACCTGGGGCCAAAGTATCTAGAGGGTAGATCCAAAAGGTCTCTCTTTGGCAGAGAAAGTTAAAGCGCTCTGCTTGAGGGAGCACTTGGGGATGGTTTCAATAACCCGCACTCTCAGGCTGGCAGAGGACTGGGAATGAAATTCTGAAAAATGTTTTGGGGCACTCAGTTTGTCCTTCCCATCATCCACTGAATGCCTGTGTTCACCAAATTGTTGGCACAGTGTTCCGATGGTGTGGCCTACATAGAGAAGTCTGCAGGGACAGGATAAACTATAAATCACAAACTCTGAGGAGCAGTTATAAAACTCCTCTATACTGTAGGTTTTACCTTTTGTGGTAAATTGTTTTTGTCCATGTTGGACGTGTTTGCATGTCAAACATTTGGGTTTTTTACACTGGTACATGCCTTTGATAGACAAATAGGTGGGCATTGAGTTTATAGGTGTTTTTAGAGATTTTAGTTTCCTAGCGGCTATTTTTCTTTTCATGTTGTGGACCCTCCATGTTGCACCTCTCTGCTACCCCCCCGTGCCCTGGAATCCACCGCAGTGGTGGGGACGAGGAAGAGGATTGCATAGGATACCACACCATCCCCAGATCGCACAAACCCACTTACCCAGACATGTCTGTTTCTACTTCACACTTGTGAGTGTTTTATTCATTACATTTGCCTGGTTTTAAACAATCTACACTTAGAGTGGCACCGCTGTGTTCTCTCTCTCCTTATCTGTGTATTAGAGTCACTTCAAGCTCTGACAGCTGGCTGCCTCCACCTCCAAGATCCACATTCACCCTGAGACTATACCCATCCTTGAGCTTCCTATTTAGGAAAGTGCTGGATCACACACACACACACACACACACACACACACAAGTCCCTATTCATATGTATGGACTCTCATATATTGGTCCCCATCATTTCTACATTAGCTTGGGTCTATAGTCTAGCACTCTCTAATCTTCTCTGTTATATCTATGTTCACAATGTCCCTGGATACTTGAATGCCTCATTCCAATATTGGACAGACATTCCTTACTATGAATTCCCAGAATAGATCCTCAGTGGAATCCCTTGATCAGCTCCAGCTAGTCTCAGAACAGTAGGCTACCTCAGCTCTAGCTTAGCTGGGACCTCGATGAGCTCCTGTAAAAACTTTAGCTGCAGCCCTTCAGGCTGGGATCTTCATCTCCTGGACAAGAACCCTGTTGTCTCGGGCCTCAGACTATTTATGCACTCATCAGCCACCTACTGGGCATCCTCCCCCAGAGATTGGCCAAGACCACATAAATATTCAGGTTGAGGATCTGTTTTTTCAACCCACCATACTCTAGAAAGCACCAGAAAGCAGGGGGAAGCAGTCGAGCCTGTAACCATTGAAACCTAGAACAGCACAAAATATCACACACTGCTCCAAAGGGGATTCAAAAACATTAAGTTTACCTAAACCTTTCTAGCCATCTACCTAAGGGGGTGCTACATAAATACCAAAAACCTGCAGCCCTTTTGAGTGTTTGGTTATTACAACAAGAACATGCATATTTTATGGACTGTTAAAGGGTCAGTCCACCCAAAAAGAACATTTCAGTTATGAGTAGAACCTGGTAGGCTGTCTCAGCCCCTGGCTTCATGTATGTTTAAGATGCTTCCACAACGAGATCTCTCTGTTGCCATTTCTAACTCTGTCCCTGACCACCTTGGAGTTCTGGGTGTTCCTGTCCAGCTCTGTGCACAGAGAACACTAATAACCCCAGGTTTTAATGAACTTTAACTTATTCGTTTGGACCAAGCTGGTCCAAGCTATTTCCTTCACAAAAGCATGCAGTGGCTTTGTGCGCTATATAGACAGTATGTAGCATCGTGACATCATCCGCACACATCTCTGCACCAGCCAGTCAGAGGAAGGCTTGTATTCATTCATAAAATGCATTGCTTCCAGTGAATGGCTGAGCACTGCTCAGAATGACTCACTTTTGTCCCCAGAATGGGATGGGAAGTTCACATCCTGCTGAGGGAACACAGCGCTGTATACTGTAGCTGATGCTACATACAATTTATACTGACCACACAGCCATTGCATGTGTTAGTGAAAGAAACAGTTCATTGGGAACAGCTTGGTCCAAATTAACTATTTAATAAGGAACTAAACTTCTGCCCATAAACTACTCCTGGACTCACCTATTACAATAGATAAGCTTGCCAAGGTGACCAGTCTGTTCCCCAGTAATAAAGCCCCGGGGGAGGATGGTCTTCCGGTGGAGGTCTATAAGATATATGCTGATTCCATGCTGCCATGTCTATTAGCGGTGCTTCAGGTAGCCTATGACAGATGCACTCTACCAGCCTCCATGACCAGAGCCACAGTGGTACTGCTGCAGAAGCCAGACAAGGTGGCCACTGATCCCAATTCCTATAGACCTCTTTGTTACAGTCTGATTTGAAGATCCTAGCCAAAGTATTAGCACTCAGATTAAATAAAATCATCACCACAATAGTGAACCCTGATCAGGCAGGTTTTATGTCACAGACATCTACTGCTGTCAATTTACGTAGATTTGTTGATATGCAATCGCCGGCTGACAATATGGGTTACAGAGCGCTGTTGTCACTTCATGCAACTAAAGCGATAGTATAGAATGGGACTATTTGTGGAGGACTCTAGAGGGATATGGATTCGGCGAAAATTTTATAACCTGGATAAAGCTTTTATATCATTCTCCCTGTGCAGCTCAGACAAGGTGGAGCAAATTCCCTAACCTTTCAGCTAGCTAGAGGTACCCAACAGGGATGCCCCCTCTCCCCACTACTGTTTGCATTGGCCATTGAGCCTCTGGTGGTACAAATTCAGGCTAGTGAGGAGGTAGTGGGTTTTCGATATGGTAACATCCACGAGAAAATATTGTTATATACAGACGATGTATTGCTTTTGTTTGGCGATACAGGCTTATCCTTACAAACAACCATGCATATAATCTCTCAAATTGGAAAATATTCTGGGCTAAAAATTAACTGGTCTAAGTTGGCCCTGCTGACACTTGATGGGGTTATGGAATGTCTACTTTCTGCCAGGTTATAATAATGTTTCCTTTAAATACCTGACTATTCTCATTAGCTGCAATTTACTAGACTACTGTCGATTAAATCTAGCCCCGTTGCTGACTTGATTTAAAGACAAGGTGAAGATATGGTTTAAGTTCTGGTTGTCTCTGGCAGGTAAAGTGAACCTTAAAAAAAAATTATATTTATGCACCAATTGCTGTATTTTCTTCACAACCCACCAGTAATGATTCCGCTGAAAACTTTCTTGATAGAACAGTTACAGTGTCCTAAGGATAGATCGGGGATAGCTTTGCCCAGTCCCTGGTTGTATTATCTGGCTAGCCAGGTGCAGCATCTGTATAAAGGTATGGCGGAAGGAGACATCACTAGTGCAATGGCTAATGATTCTATGCTGCAAGTGATGTTACATTGTACGACCGGAAGGTCTTTTTGTAAACCAAATAAGTCCTTCCCTACCGATCAACTAATACATAAAATTTGGGTCAAGGTCAAGCAGCTGCAGCAGGTTACAGGTCCCACCACATATAGTCCCATATGGAATAATGTGGCATTACCAGAACTAGCCAAGCTTCAATATGTCTTTAAGTGGAAATCCTATGGGATAACTCATTTGAAACATATATTCAACAGTGGTCAACTCATATCATTTGATACATTGAAATCGAGGTATAAATTTACCGTCTACAATGGTATTTTATTACATACAGTTAAAACATGCAGTTGCCGCTCAAGGCCCGTCAGCCTTTTAACACTCCTCCCCCATTTTCAATTATTTGCACTCAATTACAACTACTAAAAGGATTATTTCTTGCTGCTATACCATGCTTCTGCCAGACTACTTAGAAAAATACCCAAGTAGGGCTAGTGGGCAGTGGGAGTGAGATGTGGGGGCTTTTGAGGCAGACCAGTGGGAAGCTGTTCTGCAGTCTCTCTGTCTTAGCTCACTGACGGTTTCTCACCGTATATCACAACTGTATATTGTACTTAGGACTCATTATACACCAGCTAAAATGTGTATGATGGGGTACACCAGGACCCTCTTTGTGGCAGATGTAAGCGGGACCATGGGGATCTTATTCACATGCTATTGCGGTGCCTGAAACTTCATCGATACTGGGAGGAAGTGGTCAACACTCTTAATTTAGTGTTTCAAACTAACCTAATTCTCGACCCCAAACAATGCCTTTTAGTTTTTTTTTTTATAATGTTACCTAAGATACACTTATACTAAAAGCCCTCTCCAAGGCCCTGTTCCAGGCGCGCAAGGCTATTCTTGTGTGTTGGAAATCAGAAACTCCCCCTACTAGGGAGGATTGGAGGCAGAATATGGAAAGCATCTTACGATACGATTGTTTAATTTACCAATATCATGGGTGCCCAGGTAAATTTGAGAAACTTTGGGAAGCATGATTGACCACTCCGGGTCCAGCCCCATTTGATTGGATAATGCACAGGCTGTTGTAAGTATCCTTTAATGACGTGCTCTGCCTACTGTGTTGTTCACCTTGATTATCATGTAGGGAGATCTATCTGCTTTACTTTCCACTGGTTCGCTGATGGAGAGGAACATCTGCTGCTCTGTGTGTGTGGGGTTCAGCATATGCCTTTACTGCATAATAATACCACAATCTTGTACTTATTTGTTCATTGGACAACTGGTAACACTGGAAATTTTCTTTTAGTACTTTTTTCTTTTTGTTAATGGCTGATTCTTTTGTACTGTTTTATATATGGTACTATATTCTGTACTTTGTATGCCTTAAACATTTATAAATAATATTTCTGATTTTAAAAAAAAGTTAGGATTTAATAGATATAAGCCACTGTCATATTGCTTATTTCTGTCAAAAACTGAAATAAGTTCCATATCAGAAATCAGCATTTGAACAGTTTTGCCAACAGCGTCCGGGTGTCCCGAGTTTTGTTTCCCTACTCTATGCATCCTTGAATAGGTGCCCAATGCATAATTCTCTATCATATGCTGTCCAGTGAGAGCGTGACTTGGGGACGGTCGTGGATCTGGAGAACTGGAATAAGGCCTGGTCATTTGTAGCTAAATGTTCCTTTAATACGGCCACGCTGGAGGTGGCATACAAAGTACTGTTTTGTTGGTATTGGATCCTGGCTCGTATAGCCCAGACGAACCCTGCCTATAGTGATCGCTGCTTTCAGGGGTTGCGGCCATCATGCAGATGTGTTGCATGTATGGTGGTCATGTCCGAGACTGCTTAATTTTTGGTCTCGTGTCTTTGGCCTTCTTTACACCGGTATGCTTTGCTTCATTGTCCCATACCGGGCCTGTTGGCTCATCAGCAGAAGTTGACTTCCTGCCTGTTTATGTCAGCCACTAGAGCAATTGTTCAGGCATGGAAGAGCCCGTCTGTCCCTCTTCAGGGGGTGCGGGACCGTATGACCACTCTGATGCTCAATGAAGAGATGTTGAGTATCCGTAATGACTCCCAATGAAAATTTTTGAAAATATGCTTTTCCCATGCTCCCCCCGGCTAGTCTGGGTTTATGAGGCTGTATGGTGATGGCGTTCCCGGATCCCTGATTCTGGTCTTGTTTTCTTCTTCCTGCTTTGCCCTTTTTTCCTCTTTCTTTTTTGTTTCATTACGTGAGGCGATAGACATTTGCCTTTGGATGGAAATTTTTGTTGGTGTTATAGCACTGTTTCTATATTTTATGTGCTATTGATAGCGCCTACATGGGTGTGCCTCTTGCATTGTTGGAGTTACTATACTGGTTTCTTTATTTTTTATGTACCATTGATAGCCTCTGCGTGAGCGTGTCTTTTGCACTAATCCTTCCTGCTATATTGTTTACAAAAGTTAATAAAAACCATTGAAATACAAACTTTAATAAAAACCATTGAAATACAAAAATTTAAATAAAGGGACATATTTTGAAGGAAAACCTGCTCTAGTGACAAATGTCTAAGAGGGGATACCTACTTGCTTTAAAGACATCTCTTTCTTGTTGTGTCTCTAGGCCAGAAAAGGAAGGGAAATCTCACTGAGAGAACACAGAGAACAACAAAAAAATACTCTAAAACTACAGAAAGAAAGTTTGGGCTTTACATGCAATAACATTTTTAGGCTAATTTGTGCTTTCATACAGTATTTTCACTTGTAGTGTTTTAGTGTTTGTAATTGAAAGTATATTTAAGAAGACAGACTTTACTTAAGTTTAATGGGTAAGTCCAACTAAAACTGGTGTTTCTTGTTCCAGAGGCAACTCACAAGGTTTTGATTTCCCAACACTTTCTATAGCAGAGACAATAGACATCAGGACCAGCTGTGTGTCAGCACAGCTTGGAACTAACTAGCTACACAGGGAAGGGATAATGCTTCACACTCCTTAATTCTGGCTAAAAAGCAAAAGCCAGGATACCTCTGCCAAACTCAATTGTCATTAAGACTGCTTCTTTAGACTAATGAGTAATGAGCCATGAACGTATATATTGACCTCCATGTAGCTGCCTTGCAGATAGTGTCTGGGCACATTTGGCCTGCTGCCACTCACAAAGTCAAGACCTTGTGGGTGGACAGAAGTGATCCCACCTGGCACAGCCAACCCTTTCAACTTGTAGGCTAAGGAGATGAGCTTCACCAACCAGGGAGGCAATAATCTTGTTGGAAGCCTTAAAATCATTACACGCTCCACCTGGAATGACAAACAAATTCTCCGACTTCCTGATGCCAGATGTCGCCTTGATGTTATATTTTAAAGCTTGACTCACATCTGATGGACTAACTTCTTGTGTACTCCCCAAGAGGAATGTAGGAAGGGCAACTTTCTGTGTGATATGGATTATGAAGGACACTTAGGCATGATCTTGAGTAACACCCTATCTGGGATGAATGTAAGACAGGGTTCTTTAAACCCCAGGGCCGCTAATACAGACACTCTTCTGGTTGATGTAATTGCGACCAGGAAAGCAGTTTTCAGCAAGAGGTACCACAAGGGGTCACTTTGATTGAAGGCATCTGAGGCAAGCAAGTCCAACACCAATGGGAGATCCCACTTAACAAACAATCCCTTTGGTAGGTTTCAACCAAGTTGCAGCTTGAAGGACAGTATAATTGAGGGTTGGATGTCCATTGTATGCCGGTGAAGGCAGAGATAGCTGAAATGCGGTAACATAGTGTACTTACGCATAACCCTAAATCAAGCCCTGCCTACAGAAACTTCAGAATGTGACAGAGCCCAGTGTAAAACCTTGATCAGCAGTAATCCTGTGAATTCATGTCATATTCTACTATAGGCACTGTTATTGCTGTTCTGTGCTTTCACAAGAGTATTCACAGCCTTTACAGAGCCCCAGAGATCTATTAGTCTCTGCCTCTCAAGACCCAAGCCATGAGTTTGAGCCTGTCAGGTGTTGAATGAATGTGACTTCTGAAAATCCAATCTTACAGGCAGACGGAGTGGATCCTTGGTGCTCATTAGGAGGGGCAGAGGGTACCAAGGCCCCTTCAACCAATCTGTGATCACCACCAGAACTATAACCTTCCCCTGCCACAGCCTCAGCAGGAAGCTGAGAATCACAGGGAGAGGCAGAAAGGCATAAGCTGTCCTGGAGTTCCACTCTGCGATCAGCATCTCCACACTTTAACACCCCCATTGTTTGTGGATGCTGGACCCTGGAATAGACAGCAACTTTATGTTGACAGAGGATGTGAATAGGTCTACCTCTGGAAGTGATTACCAAGCTCGTTAGTTCTCGAAAGACTTGCGGCAGTCTAGGCTATACATTGTCGTCCAGAATTGTCATGGACAAATTGTTTGCCTAAAGATTCCCCCAACCAGGCATATAGGCAGCAGATAGCTGCAGAATATTGACTTGGGCCAACTCTAGAATCAAAGAAACCTCCTTTAGGAGGGAGACACTATGTGCCCCTTGTTTCCGGATGTAGGCCACAGTTGTTGTGCTGTCTAACCACCAGGGCAGGTCCACCTTGGTCACTGAAGGCTAGGAGAGCCTGAAATTCATTTCTTAACTGCTACTTTGCTGGTGTCTTACTGCACCACCAGTCACTAGGTCGTCAGATGGGAATGACATTGCAGAGGATTCTGCTTTTCCAACTACAAGTTTTGGCTCGCTTCCATACAGGGCGTAATCCATATCTTCTGACGTCATCCCTCTGACTGCTACCAGTCCAGAAATCCAACTTGATAGGGGGTAAGAGTAGAACTGAGTCTACCTGACCTGCTGGATCTGAGATGTGAAGGATGAAAGATCTTCCAAATATGACCTGAAATGCCTGCCTTGAGTGACTATGTGTCTGTCACCAAGACTCCTGGCCAGAATTGCAGAAGCTACCCTCTCTCGAGTGATCGTGGAAACGGACTCTTGAACTCTAGTCTCCTTTAACTCAACAGATGTTTATCTTGAGGCAGGAAATCAAACTGACTACTGTTAATTCAGACTTCACCTTCCAAGATCAAGAACAAAGCAGTTATGGAGTACATCCTTGAAGACCACAGCATCTTCTAATGGTAAAGGCATGTATCTGGCCGATCCCATAAGGGACACACCAACTAAAGGGAAGATTCAAAACCTTTGACATCCTGCTGTGACAACATTCTCCAAACATGTAGAACAGGCACTTGATTCAGTCACCATAAGGGAATTGTCAAGCCATCCTCTGGAGGCACTTGAAATACTTCCACAGTTTTGCTTCTATTTAAAGGAATTCTATCAGCCTTACAAAAGGAGGAATCAACAACCAGGACAAAGGTCGTCCTCATCTTCTTGTTCAGAAGGGACTGATGAGGATTGATTGGCTTGAGAAGGCTCTGAAACCAGTTATAATGGCCCAAAAAGGAAAACTGGACATTGCCAGAGTAGATGGTCCTCGCAGAAGGTGAATTCAGAAATTACTTTAGAGTGGCTTGACCACACGCTTAATTAATTGTGACAACTTGGTCACCATCATCTTAATCACTGCTTAATCCCTACTTAAACAAAGCAGGAATCATACATTTGTCAGGAATGGACTTGCCAATGGTGGTGGGACTCACCTGCCTTGTGGGCTGCAGTACCAAGGCTGGCCAGCGGGTGCTCTCAGCAGCCAGAATCTCACTCCTGCAATCAGGCCATCACCTGAAGCTGATTGCAGGAGGTGTATTTAAGCAGGACCAGGCCTGTGATCAGTGCCTTGGTGTATGTTTCCCATGAGCCCCCTGTACCGTCTATCCTGTGTTCCTGTTCTGCTGACTATCTGATTTGTTGCTGACCCTGCCTGATCCTGACCTCTGCTGACTTCTCCTGCTTGATCCCTGGCTTGCCTGACCATCCTTCTGCCTGATCCTCTGTACCGCGCTGCCCGTGAGTTACTGAACCCGGCTTTTGACCCTGACTATTCTCTGCCTGCTCCTCCGGTACCTCGCTGCCTGCATGTTGCTGACTTGGCCTGCCTGACTATGCCTGACGCTACCCAGACGATCCATCCATCCATCCTGCACGGATCTGTCCCTGTTACCAGGTCTGCCAGCCTCTTCACGTCAGGCTTTCCCCCGGTACGTACCCTCGGCGGACCCCTCTACCACAGTTGGGTGCACTCAGGGGCCACGACCTGGTCTCAGTCCTGCGCCAAGTCCATCCCCACCATCAGGGGCTCTGGTGAAAAGGCAGACTGGGGCTTAGACTCCACGCCCTGGGGAATCCCGTTCTGTGGGTACTAGAGATCCCGCCGGGCGGTGCCTGACAGTACCTAATGGCCTGCCTGACCATTCCACCTCTCCAGCCCTGACTAGGCCTGTGTTCCCACACATTTCTGGTCATACCCGGATTCTTAACAACAGTCATGTTTGTCCACATGTTCTTTTAATAAATCTGGCAGGTTCTGAGACTGCTGATTGGCAGAAAATATGACCCCTTCACAAGGTGAGTGGAAGCAACTCCTTTAGAATGTATTGACCACATGGTCAATGAATGTGATAAATTGTTAGGTGTCAACTTCTTTATCCCTGGTTGCTTCAACCAGCAGGGCTCACACAGTCATGCTCACCTGAATCTTCTTTTTGGAAGATTCTAAGGAGGATTGTTTACCTGGAAGGCTAGGAAACTACTGAATGATAGAACAGATAACCCTTTCACAGTGTAAGTGAAAACATTCCTTTACAGTAGAGTGTATTAGCCTCATGTGACAACCTGTTAGGTGTCAACTTTATCCTTGGTTGCTCGAACAAAGCAGTATTCATGCAGTCATGTCCGTCCACATCGTGCTCTTTGGAAACTCTGAAGAGGGATGCTTCACCTGGGAAGACTAGCCAGCTTCTCATTGCCAAAGCAAACAACCCCTTCAAAGGGTAAGTGGAAACCATTCCTTTAGTGTATTGGCAATGTGTTTATTGAATGGAACATCCTGTTAGGTGTCATCATCTTTATCCCTGGCTGCTTAAACCATCAGGATACATAGTCATGCTCGTTCGCCTCTTCCTTTTCTTAGAGTCTGAACAGGGTGTCTTGACTGGCATGGCTATGAGAGTTCTAATTGCCAGAACATATAACCCTTTCACAGGGTAAGTGGAAAAAACTCTTTGAGTGCACTGGCCACTTAATAATGTGACAACGTGTTGGGTGTCATCATCCTCATTTGTGGTTGCTAGAACAAAGCAAGATTCATATTGTCATGTCCATTTGTCTTTTCCTCTTTGGAGAGTCTGAAGAGGCTGTTCTGCCTGAGAAGGCTATGAGACTGCTCCTTGTTAGAACACTTTATCCCTTCACAGGGTAAATGAAACACATTCATGTTTATCTGCGTCTTCTTTTTTGAAAATTCTGAAGAGGGTTGTCTTGCTTGGGAAAGCTCTGAGACTGCTCATTGCCAGACTAGATAATCCTTTAACAGGGTTTTGCCTGCTGCTTAAAGCAGCTAAACACAAAACAATAATTTAATGAAGTAGAAAACAGCTTGCTTAGTAATAAACCCTAAAGGGTTAACTACTGCTAGAGGGATGCCAATACTTCAGCTTCCAACCATAGCCCTGAAGTCAACAGGTGGTTATTGAATCAAACCTTACCCTGCAGAACAGGACATGATGAAAAGGTTTTGTTAAGAAAAGCAACAAAAATTTAGGAATCTGCATCAGAATTACAATAATATTCTGCAATGTACACAAGTCATCCAAGGGAATTGTTGACGACATAAAGACCTTCTCTTTTTATTTTTAAGAAAATGGAGAACACAAATATTAAAAGGATGTCCTACACTCCAACAGGCAATGCTGGCTATGTTAGTCATCCACAGGCGACTCCTCAACCTTCTCTGGGAATGCTGGTCTTTTGATGGGTAGACATAATGGCAAAGTAGTAAAGCAAATATGAGAAGCCACCAACAGTAAAAGCCGTGTGTAAACAAAGTATTACTTTGTACACCTGTTATGCAGAGTGCTATCTGTGGAGGAGCTCAGGGTATGCACAGCGGCTGCAGCGAGCAAGACACAAAAATAGTGAGCAATGCAGCATTCATTTGGATACAAAGCATTTTTACATTTAGCTCACCCAACGTCTGACTGTAAACACTGGCAGTGTGCGGGTGTGCATGCCTAGAAAGTCTGCTTACGCTGCTGCCCACTTCACATGGACCCAGTGGACCCTAGACAAGGCTGTTATCCGTGATAAAAGCCACCCAAGTACCAGCAGCAGGGCTCTCTGGATTATGGGTCATTTAGAAGGTACACCAGGGATCGCGTCCAGTTGAAACCCACATGCATGGACAGACATCAAGCCCTTTAGACTGGCCAGGTAGGGGAGCACACCTAGGTCCTGCATATGGAAGGAAAAAGGAGGAACACAGAGGCTGCAGGTGGGCTCAGGTTTATGAGTTAGATCCTGGAAGCATGAGGGGGTGGGGCCCTTACCCAGCTGTGCTGACATGGAGCTGACAGGAATAAAAATTACTAATTTGCAAAATTTTATAACATATCCGCCCCAAATCCAAGCACTGTCCAAATCTTGTACACTTCATATCCATAACATCTCCAAAATACGCCCCTTTTAACTGTAGACACCAATATGCAACTTATTCACTCCCTGGTTATCTCTCGCCTTGACTATTGTAACTTCCTCCTCATTGACCTACCTAATCGCAGGCTATCCTCTCTTCAGTCTATCATGAATGCTGCTGCCAGACTCATCCACCTTACCAACTGTTCCCTGTCTGCCACCCCTTTCTGTCAGTCCCTCCACTGGCTTCCCATTGCCCAACAAATAGAATTCAAAACATTACAATAACATACAAAGCCATTTACAATTCAGCCCTGAGCTACATCACCAATGCATTTTTTATGTAACACGGTATTTGCACAGTGTTTTTTCAATCGCAATTTTATGAGAAATTTAAAAGATTTTACTGCAAAAAAAATACAAAACATAACCCACATTTTAAAAAAAAATAAAAGCTGATGTTACTCTGAATAAATAGTTACCAAAACTGATTAAATAGATACCAAATATGCTTTAAAATCGCGCACATGCGTACAGTACATTTTACTATTCGTAGACAACTCTTTATAAGCATTTAAAGATTTACAGAGGAGGTCCGTCTGGTCGCTCTGGTTTCCCAGTGGGACAGAAGATCCTGAGAGAGTGGCGGAAGGGAGATGTCCCCTCCCACTGCTTGTATAAGCAATCAGGTAGCTAGTTAGCTGCTCAGAATACTCATACAAGAGAGCTGACAGACAACTGTAAAAAATGATACTGAGGTGATGCCTGGAGCTGTAGACATCACTCCAGTATAACCACCGGAAGTCCTGCAACATACAGGTGCATCGCTGGTCCAGAAGTGGCTATTTGCCTATGGCACAGTAGGGATAGGTGGATTGTGATTCATAAACTATTTAATTTTCTACAGACAGTTTGCAGATACAATAGCTTCTAAGCTCTGACCGATGTTACACTGTAATCATTTGATTTTCTTTGCTAGAGAAAATGAAGTACTCCAACAAACTTTTTTCGAGAACAAAGTGTCTAGAACACAGAGGCCTTAGGTTATTTCAATTTGACAAAAGGATTCCAATCTATTTTCAAGTATCAGAGACTTGGCTGTCTGTTTCTGTAGGGTGCAGACAGGAGTAAATAATTGATATTACCTGTTCCTTGGTTGCAGGTGGTCTCAAAGCTCCAGGAGTAATTATGTTTAGGAAACAGAAATTACTTTACAATAATGTAAAAAGTATCAATCATATGAATGTTATGCCACCTTTTAGGCAAACAACATACTTAGAAACACAGCTGGCATATAAATAAAATCTAAATATACTTTTGCATCTTTTTGGAGCTTTTTGTGCCATTTTGAGCAAAATTTCCCACTAGCTGATTTAAAATGTGCAGAGTTCCAGTAGAGATATCTCCACCAATAACAGACGATGAACCAATGGGGGTTAGCTTTAAAAAATAAAAAGTAATGGCACTGTACTGTATAATTATATATATGTTGTCACTTTTGTTGCCTGCGGTTTGGACATTAATGGCTGTGTGTTGAGTTATTTTGAGGGGGCAGCAAATTTACACTGTTATACAAGCTGTACACTCACCACTTTACATTGTAGCAAAGTGTCATTTCTTCAGTGTTGTCAAATGAAAAGATATAATAAAATATTTACAAAAATGTGAGGGGTGTACTCACGTCTGTGAGATACTGTATATATATACAGACACAGTATAATGTATTTATTTATTTTTCATGGACAGGACTGAAAAACTGATTCCTAAAAACAATACTTTTTTTTAGCCAGAAAATACAGTATGTAATGTATTTCAATTGTATGCATTCTCAGTTTTGGACAGCATGTAGAATTTTAGGCTCCTTTTTACATGTTTAACATTTTAATATCCTTTTGAAAAAAATATTGTTACTTTGTCACTTTTACAGCTCAGTAGCCTAGGCTGAAAGCTACCTGCACAATTGGATGAATTGCATGGCTTCAATTGATGTTTGATCAAGGAGTGCAAGTTTGAAAGTTCTGTTGTGTTTTTGAATAGCCCATTGTGCTCTGGGAATCCTTTGTCATGTATTAAATGTTTATTTGTAAAATAAAGAATAATGGTTAGTGTTGTTCTACATCATATGTTTTCACAACCTCATGTGCTACACACCCTTGCCTTAAATACAGCTGTGGCAAGTTGAATGATAATGTATCGGGTGTCCTGTCATTAAAAAATCAATACTGAAACTATAAGGTCATAACTTTTTTGTTATAAAACTATCAGGTTAAGCACAAAGGATACAAGACAAATGATGTAGACTTATCCAATGATAAATATGTTTGACATTCACTTGGGGGTAAATTTAGCACCAAGATAGTGGTGTTAGACCCCAGCCTCTAGTTTAGAGGGTGATAAATATTTGGAGATATTTCCTCTGAGTTCTTAATGTACCTAGCAGAGCCTAGGAAATCCCATCTGACTCTATAATGAGAGTCTAAGTGTCCATTTACATAGAAATTACTGATCGCGGCTTAAATTATGACTCCAATTAATATGCAAATAAGCAATTCTGCCTAATTTGCATATATGTTTGCATGACAGTCAATATTCGTGCCTCCTCTGCAAGAGTTAACAAAGTTAGATTTTTTAATAAAAGCTTCATATTCCAATGAATATGCAGTGTCTTCTTGTTCATATAATTTTTCCACTTGCTGAACAATATATTCTTTGTACCTCTGAAACACTTCATTTGCATTTTTTACTTTAGATTTAGATAAACTCAAGCTCTAAAATCTAATATAAGATTTAACACATTAATGTATTTTTCAATCTGAAGGTTTTACTAGAATAATGCCTGATTATTCTGCCATGAAGGTCCTTGTTTAGGAGTTTCTTGTTATAGGGTGGCAACCTTCTCTGTCTACAAACTGTGCTCCAGCATTGTCACCCTGGTACATGAGCTTTGAATACAGACTACAAGTGTCAGTTTTAACAGTTATACAGCCATTGTCCACAGCTTTCACCATCAGAAAACGCCCTAGGAAATAAAGCTATTACTTAACCACTGCTTGACTGTGCTATAGCCAAATGACGGCTACAGAGTGGTCGTCCAGTTCTGGGAAGGCGTCATATGATGTCCTCCCAGAACGCACCCCCCAGAACACGCCCCCCATTGTCCATTGGACACAGCTGATCACATGACATGGTAAAGGGCCAATCACAGCAGCCTTTTACCACGTGATCACAGTGCTGCCAATCTGTGCCCATCAGTGTCGCCTATCAGTGCGACCAGTATGTGCTGTCAGTCAGCTCCCTTCAGTGTTGCCTATTAGTGCCCATCAGTGCCCATCATTGCCACCTATCAGTGCCCATCAGTGCCGCCTCAACAGTGCCTCTTCATCAATGCCCACCAGTGCTGCCACATCAGTGCCTCCTCATCAGTGCAGTATATCAGTGCCGCCTCATCAGTGCTGCCCATCACTGCCACCTATCAGTGCAGCCCCATCAACGTACATCAGCAAAGGAGAAACATTACCTGTTTGCAAAATTCTCTTATAGAAACAAAGAAAACCTTTTTTTTTTCAAAATTTTTGGTCTTTTTTTGATTTATAGTGCAAAAAAAAAAAACCCAGTGGCAATTAACCATTTGCCCTCCAGAGGATTTAGTCCCCCTTCCTGACCAGCCAATTTTTTACGATACGGCACTGTGTTACTTTGACTGACAATTACGTGGTCATGTAACGATGTACATAGATGAAATTTATGTCCTTTTTTTCCCATAAATAGAGCTTTCTTTTGGTGGTCTTTGATTGCCTCTGCGTTTTTTATTTTTTGCGCTATAAACAAAAAAACACCAACAATTTTGAAAAAAAACGATATTTTTTCCTTTTTGCTATAAAACATATCCAATAAAAAAAATCTAATTTTGTCATAAATTTAGGCCAAAATGTATTCTGCTACGTCTTAGCTAAAAAAAAATCCAAATACATGTAAATTAATTGGTTTACATGAAAGTTATAGCGTTTACAAATGGCGGCATATATACTGAAATTTTTTTTTCTCTTTGTACAAGTAACCACGTTCAGTGACTTATAGCTGAAATGTGGGACTTCGGTGGGCATTCTGACACTGGGTGGGAACTGACTAACTGCCATTGACATCCCCAGTGACACTAATACAGTGATTAGAGATGAGCGAATTATTCAAAAATTCGGTTCGGCTGATTCGCCGAATTCGCCGAATAAATTCGCTTCGAGCCGAATATATTCGCTGCAAATTTAACTTATAAAAAGGGTGTTTCTAGGCTTCAGAGAGCCTTTATATTAGTGCAGAACACTGTACCTTTAATTTAAATGCCCTTGGAGTCTGCTGGGGAAGAGAAATAATACTGTCAGTCAGTATGACATGCAGATGAGTGCCGTCGATCTTAGAATCACCGCACACTTCACTCATTTGGGCAGTCACGGGGCCAAAACCAGAGTGTGGAGCCACAGTGTGGCGGTGGAGGCAGCAGCAATGGGAGGCCATACAGCACCCTATGACAAAACGGAACCCACCAGCAGTGTGAGGAGACCTGAAAGTGGCACATGGCAGAGTGTGGCGATGGAGACAGCAGCAATGGGAGGCCGTACAGGGACCCATGACACACTCTGGACCTGGCAGCAGCATGAGGAGGTGTTACAGGGGCCCATGACAGATTAAGGGCCTGGCAGCAGCATGAGGAGTCGGTACGGGGGCCCATGGCAGATTACGGGCCTGGCAGCAGCATGAGGAGGCGGTACAGGGGCCCATGGCAGAGTGGCGGAGCGTAAGCAGCTAAAATTGAAGGCCATACAGAGGCCTATGTTAAAAAGTCCCCCCAGCAGCAGCGTGGGGAGACGACTATCAAGAGTCCAATGGCAGAGTGGCGGAGCAGAAGCAGCTTCAATTGAAGGCCATACACAGGCCTAGGTTTAAAAGTCCCTCACAGTTAATTCCAATAACGAACTCTACTCCTCCGTGCAATCTACTTACGAGACCCTGGGCAGGTCTGGGTCCAATTTGTGGTAGAGACTGGTTTTGTTCAGCCATGCTTGAGCGAGTAATAACAGGTCTGTGCTGCCCTTTGGTGTCTGGCTTAATGCGCACAACACTGAACGTCCCAGCATTTGTCAACGATTTGCCGTTAAGTGATGCAAACCCGCTGAACCACGTTCATGAGGAGCCGGTACAGGGGGCCATGAATCAGTATGGACCTGGCAGCAGTGTGAGGAGACCCGAAAGTGGCACATGGCGCAGGGTGGCGGTGGAGGCAGCAGTATTCGGAAGACATACACAGGACTAGTTTAAAAAGCGGAAGCCGTCAGCAGCGTGAGCAGACGACAGAGGCACATGGCGCAGGGTGGCGGTGGAGGCAGCAGTATTCGGAAGCCATACACAGGCCTAGGTTTAAAACTGGAACCCAGCAGCGTGAGCAGACGACAAAGACGCACATGGCAGAGGATGGATCTGGCAGCAGTATGAGAAGGCGGTACAGGGGCCCGTGGCACAGTGTGGTGATGGGGGCTACAGCAACTGGATGCCAGAAAGTGGCCGATAGGGCTATATACTGCATGGAATTATAAAGTTGTAAAGACAGCGGCCTATAAGGCTATACACACTATAACAATCATGACTTGATTGACCATTGGCCTATAAGGCTATACACAGCATGAATATCATGACTTATTCTGAGAGTGGTTTGGAAGGCTATATACAAAAAGTAATTCATGAGCTGTCCGGACAGCGGACAATAAGTACATATATACAAATCAATTCATCAGCTGTCCAGCCAGCGGCCTCAAAGGCGACACATATAGAAAGCAATTCATGAGCTGTTCATACAGCGTCCTCTAAGGCGACAGATATACAAAGCAATTCCCGAGGTGTTCAGGGAGCGGCCTGAACGGCTAGGTTATTACTAAATATATTTTTGTGGCCAAACATCGGCCTATAAATAGATGTCTACACAGTGACAAAAAATTATGTCGCCAGACAGCGGCCCCTAAGGCGACAGATATACAAAGCAATTCCCGAGGTGTTCAGTGAGCGGCTTGAACGGCTAGGTTATTACTAAATATATCTTTCTGGCCAAACATCGGCCTATAAATAGATGTCTACACAGTGACAAAAAAGTAGGTCGCCTTACAGCGGCGTATCCTACAAATTGACATTATAAGAAATGGTTTAGACCAAAAAAAAAAAAAACTTTGATGCGATGCTATACCTTAGTAGATTGTGGAAAGTCGACAAGTCAAGCGTAACTGTGTACATTACAGAAAATCTTAACAAGACAACCAAACATGTGGCCAAACCGTGACCGATACAACAAGTTAACAATGTAAGAAACAGGAGGGGGCCAAACCGTGGCCAATAAATAAACAGTCCACCTCATTGATGAGATGGACAACACGTGTCAAATAAATATTTAAAAAAATTGCTATTCCATCGGTCTGGAACTGGTCGACTATAAATAATTAAAAAGTTTAAATTCATGTGACAGTCGTCCAGCGACGTATAAATAATTTAAAAACACCAATTCATGAGGGGCCCGACCAGCAGAGTATAAGTCATTAAAAAGGTTCAATTCATGTGACGATCGTCCAGCGAAGTATAAATAATTTAAAAACCCCAATTCATGAGGGGCCCGACCTGCAGAGTATAAGTCATTAAAAATGTGCAAAACATGAGTCGGCCGACCAGCAGCCTCTCAATAAAATATATATACAAATGTACGGATCAGGTGGAGGTCTTCCATTTGTCCCTAATAACATGTTTGGGGCATGATTCATGGCGGATTTAGTCAGTTGTGTCAGGAACTGGTGGTTTGAAATCCAGACTAATCCACGCCTGATTCATTTTCACAAACGGGAGTCTCTCCACACTTTGGGTGGACAGTCGTGTCCTCCGCGGAGTTACAATACCTCCTGCCGCACTAAACACGCGCTCCGATGCCACGCTACTGGCCAGGCATGACAGCCTTTCAGGGGCAAATTCAGCTAGTTGGGGCCAAAGGTCAAGTTTCGTTGCCCAGTAGTCAAGGGGATTGTCTACCTCGGTTGGCAGGGTGCTGTCCAAGTAGGCCCGAGCCTGTTGTTTGAGGTCCTGCTCCAGGTCCACCTGATGCTGCTGCTGCTGCGGCTGGTTAGTAGTTTCCTCACTGCGCTGGTGAAGAAAGCTACTCATCATCGACTGCAGACTGAGGCAGCCGCTGCTGGTGGAGCTGCCACTGCTCCTACCACCCCACCCCTCCCCTGCTGCCATGGCAGTGGAATGCGAGCGCACAGGGCCCACAGTGTCTGAGGATGGACGTTGGCGCAGAAAGGCAGAGACCAACTGACTACATAGGTGTTTTTTATAGTACTTTATTTTGGCCTCCCTCTCAGCAGGTGTGAAAAAGGCCACCATTTTTGAACGGTAGCGAGGGTCCAACAAGATGGACAGCCAAAAGTCATCCCTCTGTCTGATGGTTATTATTCGGCTGTCGCTACGCAAGCAACCGAGCATGCTATGGGCCATTTGTGCCAAGGAATGCGAGGGACTCCCTGCCTCCATCTCCACAGCATATTGCCACGGTGCGTCTGGGTCCTCTGTCTCCTCCTCCTCCTCTACCAGATGCTCCTGCTCCTCCACTCCTGTCCGCTGAGTGGAAAAACCACCCATTTCACTCAATAATTCCTGAGCACCAATGTCCTCCTCTACCTCCTCCTCTTCTTCCTGTCCTGCCCCCACAGGGGTCATGTGGCATTGAGATCTGTGCGCCACGTCTACCGCACCCTGACCAGCCATTGTTAACAGCATTTGTTCCAGGACGTGCAACAGAGGAATGACGTCGTTCATCCCATAGTCCTGCCGACTCACGAATAGCGTGGCCTCCTCAAAGGGCCTCAGCAAGCGGCAGGTGTCACGCATGAGCTGCCAATGGCTGACATCTAAGTTACACAGGGGAGTACCTTTATCCGCTTGTAACATCAGGAAATCGGTGATGGCCTTTCGCTGTTCATAAAGGCGGTCTAACATATGTAGGGTTGAATTCCACCTTGTTGCAACGTCGCAGATCAGGCGATGCTGTGGAATTCCGTTCTGCTGCTGCAGCTCAAGGAGGGTGTGCTTTGCGGTGTAGGAATGGCTGAAATGCATGCAAAGTTTACGTGACATTTTAAGAATGTCTTGCAGTGGGATGGTGGATTTTAGGAACCGCTTGACAACCAGATTGAACATGTGAGCCATGCATGGCGCATGGCACAACCTTCCTTGACGCAGAGCAGACACCATGTTCTTTCCGTTGTCGGTCAACATGGTTCCGATTTTCAGTTTGCGCGGAGACAGCCATCTGTCGATTTCTCTGTTCATTACACTCAGAAGTTCCTCCCCTGTGTGACTACGTTCGCCAAGGCATACCAGGTGCAGCACAGCGTGACACCGTTGCGCCCTGCACATGTGATATGCCGGTCGGGTAATGGGACTTGGCACGGGGGTGGCGGCTGAGGACACGGCGGAAGAAGAGGTGGTAGAGGCGGACCGAGACCCGGCGTGTATATGGATTTAACTCTTTGAACGTACAATAGTGGTTGTGAAGCAGAAAGTCAGTTTATTTAGCACAATCGGTCAATTGCAGCTTGCCGTTGGCTGGAAACTGTACGTTTAGGTCACTGGAATGCACTAATCACCCAAAAAATATTACCGCCACCCGGCGTGTAAATGGATTTAACTCTTTGAACGTACAATAGTGGTTGTGAAGCAGAAAGTCAGTTTATTGTACACAATCGGTCAATTGCAGCTTGCCGTTGGCTGGAAACTGTACGTTTCTGTCACTGGAATGCACTAATCACCCAAAAAATATTACCGCCAGCCGGCGTGTAAATGGATTTAACTCTTTGAACGTACAATAGTGGTTGTGAAGCAGAAAGTCAGTTTATTTAGCACAATCGGTCAATTGCAGCTTGCCGTTGGCTGGAAACTGTACGTTTCTGTCACTGGAATGCACTAATCACCCAAAAAATATTACCGCCACCCGGCGTGTAAATGGATCTAACTCTTTGAACGTACAATAGTGGTTGTGAAGCAGAAAGTCAGTTTATTTAGCACAATCGGTCAATTGCAGCTTGCCGTTGGCTGGAAACTGTACGTTTATGTCACTGGAATGCACTAATCACCCAAAAAATATTACCGCCACCCGGCGTGTATATGGATCTAACTCTTTGAACGTACAATAGTGGTTGTGAAGCAGAAAGTCAGTTTATTGTACACAATCGGTCAATTGCAGCTTGCCGTTGGCTGGAAACTGTACGTTTGTGTCACTGGAATGCACTAATCACCCAAAAAATATTACCACCAGCCGGCGTGTAAATGGATTTAACTCTTTGAACGTACAATAGTGGTTGTGAAGCAGAAAGTCAGTTTATTTTGCACAATCGGCAAACTGCAGCACCAACTGTGCACGACAGCCACCAAAAAAAAAAAGGGTGTATGTCACTTTAAATTTTCGATTCTTTGATAGCTGTGGCCCTAAGTAACGATTCTGTGTCCCTGAGTAACGATTCTGTGTCCCTGAGTAACGATTCTGTGGCCCTAAAGTCTCTGTGGCCCTAACTCTGTCCCTTAATGCACACAGGTCTGTCTCTCTTGAATGACCGGAGGCTAATGGAGAATTCTAAGATGGCCGCGATTTATAGCTCCACCATTACACAGTGCTGGCTGGCTGCTGATTGGCTAATGCGATCACATGTCATGAATGCATTATGGGTCAGCGCGCCTTGTCTGCGCGCCTTCCCAGAGATCCCCGCCCCATCTTCTCTGTCCATTTTCTCCGTCGCCACACATGTCGCCGCCATTTTTGGGAAAATTCGATTTGTGCATCCGAAGTTTTCTAATCTTCGGATTCGTCGCGAATAGAATTTTTCCAAATCTTCGGAACGAATTCCACTTCGTCATGTTCGATTCGCTCATCTCTAACAGTGATCAGTGCTAATAAAAAGCACTGTGTGAGAGGCTTAAGGCTAAACCTACTCCCAACCCCATTCTAAGCCTAATCTAACCCTGTAAAGAAAAGATCTGTATACTTACCTATTCTGAAGCCACTCCGGTCTGGTCTTATGGTCAGCTTCCAGTATAGAGCAGGGGCAGTTGACAATGGATGTCCCATGGTAAGCCTATGTTTGCGTCATCGCTCAGGCTCTGCAGCCATTGTTGGCAATCTCTCTTCTACACACAAGCATCCCCTGGAGAGATCATGTGACCAGACCGGAGTGGCTTCAGAATAGTTAACTATACACATCTTTTCTTTACAGGGTAAATAGAATAGGCTTAGAATGGGGGTGGGAGTAGGTTTAGCCTCAGTTAAACTTTAGAAAACAAGAAAGGAAAAAAGGGGCACACAAGCCTTGTGCATTACCTCAATAAAAACTTTGGGCTATGATGAAGAGGGGATCGCTTCTCGAACTGTATCAGCCATTCTCAAGCATCCTTTTGCTTGTGGGACTCGTGCACCATTTCAGACCATGGACTATTGTCAGTCATGATATGCCTGTGTACATTTGCTGTTTGTGAGTATATATCAGCTACTTTGTACTTACTGGTTCGAATTCTAAGGTCTACGAAGATCCTTCCACATATGCCAGGAGGTTTATTTTTTCTTCTCAGTTAAACTTTGACTGAAATGACACTTTAAATGCATGCATGTAGGCAGAAAGTAATGCAAATGGGTTGCAGGAGATCAGCTGCACAGATGTAACAACTAATAAAAAAAGATCATTAGGACTACTCTAAAAAATAAAATAAATAAGTGTCATAGATACTCCTTAGAAATCTGTCTTGTGGTGGTGCAACAAATGCTGGAACTTTCAACAGACACTTCTGCAAAGTGGCAGAGTTTTACAGTTGTATGAAGAAGTTGGAAAAGTATTGAAAGCATATCAAATATCGGTTCCAGAGGAACTTAGCTGATGCAAGAAAAAATCTGGTTGGCCGCACATCCAATAAAATCACCTTTATTGCAGCATGCTTCATAAAAGCAAATCTAAATACAAAAAAATGTCCCTATAACGTGTTTCACGCTAATTCAATGCTTAATCATAGCTCTAACTATACAGACAAATTGTGTCACAGAATTTTCCTAAAGATATGGCATAATCAACAATTTATTCCAACATGGAAGAGGTCTGTCTTTATTTACCTCCATCTTCCTTAGCACCAGTATGGAAGTATTTCATTATGAATTTATTCCAGCAATTGCATCAGACTTTAAAAGTATGGCAAATAAGAATTTGTCACAAGTGTAAGTGCTAAAAATGAAAATGTCACAGGGTTTTAGTGAATTTGGTGCAACTACATCCACACAGCCAGAAATGTGTCGCAAATACCTTTTTAAATCGCTCCCATAGTGCTTTAGCAAGCTAAAGGTTATTCAGTTAGAATTTACAATATATCTACATAACATATCAGCCTAAGCAGATGCTAACTATTATCTATTACTGTGTGTAATTACAAGTATAATAGTTGTTTCTCTAGTCCAGGGGTCCTCAAACTTTTTAAACAGGGGGCCAGTTCACTGTCCTTCAGACTGTTGGAGGGCCGTACTATAGTTTAGAAAAAAAACCATTGAACAAATGCGGACACAGTACAGGAGATGACTAGAGACTGTGGACACAGTACAGGAGATGACCAGAGACTGCGAACACAGTACAGGAGATGACCAGAGACTGCGGACATACAACGGCAGCGGGAATACTGGGCCGGCCGCTCCATAAGACGCACAGACATTTCCCCCCAAGTGTGTCTTATGGAGCAAAATAGTGCCCCATCATTGGTGTCAGTTGGAGGAATAGTGTCCCATCATTGGTGTCAGTGGGAAGAATCGTGCCCCATCATTAGTGTCAGTGGGAGGAATAATGCCCCATCATTGGTGTCAGTGGGAAGAAATGTGCTCCATCATTGGTGTCAGTGGGAAGAAACGTGCCCCATCATTGGTGTCAGTGGGAGGAATAGTGCCCCATCATTAGTGTCAGTGGGGGGAGGAATAGTGCCCCATTGTTGGTGTCAGTGGGGGGGGAGGAATAGTGCCCCATCGTTGGTGTCAGTGTGGGGGGGGGAATAGTGTATATATTCTTATTATTATAGCCAAATTTACCACCCTAACTCCTCCCACAGTTTTTACACTACATAGACAGTAATATAGCGAAACGTGCGGATTGTTCCCGATTGCTGTGCTATTACTTTGTGGAACGTTTCGCCAAATGGTTCACGAAATATCAGCGTTTTTGTGGTGAAATTGGTCCCATAGGAATGAATGGCGGAATGTTCAAAACTAGAGTGTGAGCTGAAAAATCAGGACATGGATTTCTAAACTGCCATCACTCCCTCATTTTCAAGCCCACCTACACAGATCTTATATCAAAACGTTCAGCTATCCCTGCTGCCACTAAAAATGTCCACGGCTAAGCCATAGTCCTGATAGTTTTCACAATATGACCATTTGTTTGCAACTTACGCCGCCTATTGACATTCATTGAAACTCCACTCTAGCCACCTCAAATTTGAAGGGCAATTTCTAAACTGCGACTGTGCCTTCATTTATAATATTTCAGAGACATACTATGCATGACAATGTAGGTCTGGGTCTTGTGATTCTCACAATATAAAGCTCTTTGCTGTAGGATTTATAATTTTTAAACTACAACCGTTTGATGTGCTATATAAATAATTAAAAGTGGAAATGCATTTCTCACTCTATCAAGCTTGCCATGTGCACTTAAATTTGATCAATCAATTGGCTAGTGTAATGTTTACTATCTTTACTCACGCCAAACACTCCACACAGTTACTCTGCCCACACCATAAAGTTACTCTGCCCAGTCCAACCTTTTCACAGTTACTCCAACCACACAACAGTTACTCAAGCCACTCCACCCAGTTACTCCAACCACTCCAGTTGTAGACTACTGGTGGAGGTAAGAACACTTCACACAATTTCCCCAGAAATTGTAGCTCTTCTAGTTTATTTTTACTTGCGCTGTTTTGATGTTTTATATTTTATATTACTTTATTTTATCTGGCATGCTGCCTATAATGTGATTTTCAGGTGTTAATATTAATTTACAGGATTTATATAGTGCCAACAGTTTGCTCGGCGCTTTACAAAATAAAGGGAGACAATACAGCAACAATATAGTTCTATATAAGAGGGTTAGGAGGGCCCTGCGTTTTAGTTTTATGTTATATCTTTTTGGACCTGTTGTGCTGCAGCACTAATGCTCTCATTATTAGCCATTATCTCCAATAACCTTCAACATTTGGCCCTATATTATATTGTACATGTTCACTTGCTAGTGAGCCAAACTGTAGTTGTTCTTTGTACTTTATATAGATTGGCCTTTCCTATGAGTGGTTCCTTCTTGGGATCCTTCTAGTGGCCATGTGAACTTTGGAGGTGTGGATACCATGAATTTAATGACCCCTCATGGATGATGGTCTTACTATTTTTCTTTTCTTCTGTAGACGTCTACATTGCAACAGGCTCTATTGGTACACACAATAATTGTGTTCTCCTGACCTTTTGGTCGTGTTTTTTCAGCTTCTACATAAAACAACTATAAAGCACAATTACATGGAACAACATGCTAAACTAATTTATCCATCATCTGGTGGTGCTGCTGCACTATATACATATGGATTCTATATAGTAATGCAGAAAAAGTGGTCTTAGGCAGCCTCTAATAACTTGCAGGTGCCAGTATCTTGGCATAGAGTGGCTTTCCCTTCTGTTTGTACCTATTGCAGTTAGTACACTGAGCAATATACGTTCATTTCAGCAGCACTCCTAATAACAATTAGAGTGTCTGTTTGTATTCATCTCAATTACCAATAACATAAGCTCATGTGTGATGTACTTTGCTATTGATTTTAGCATTTGCTAACTGAGAACTTACTGAATATTGCTACATATGACAAGTATCAAGAGCCCTTTAAGTTGAGTTCAGTTGTTTCCAGTGAAGGGTACTGTTAATGCTACAGCAAACAAGATAATTGTAGTCAAGTGCAGTAGGGAGGGATCTTTCTTCGTTCCTACAAGGCTGCACCTTTGTGTACAAACCAGCTCCATAAGCACATGGTTTGACCAGTTTGGTGTGGGAGAAAGTTGAGTGAACTGCAACCATACTGAACACCTTTGAGATGATTTAGGATGCTGATTGTAAGCCAGGTCTTCTTGTCCAACATCAATACCTGAACTCACAAATGCTTTTTTTTTTTTTGCTGAATGGACTCAAATTCCCATAGAGACAATTTAGGATCTTGTGAGAATCTTGTCCAGAGGAGTGGAGGCTGTCAGAGCCCTACAGCCACAAAGAGGGAACACCATATGAATGCCCATGGTTTTGGAATGGGATGTCCAACAATACTGTGAGAATGTTGTTTCCTTTGTAATAAGAAATGTACATTGCCTATCACACGATGCTTCACTTTACATTCACAGCAGCCAGAGGACAGGCCTGACATGTGTCATCAGGGGCCTGGCTGCTTGAACCAGCAAGAGGCACCTGGCATTTGATGAGATGGGGGTGTGGTGCAACACCAGATCCACTGGGCAGGTGAGTATGTAAATTGAGGACAACCCTAAATAAGAGATAAGGGGGGAAGTTCCTCTTTAAGTGCATCAGCAATTTTATCAATCAACCATTTGAAAGCTACCATGTGTTATAATTTAAAAAAACCTGACTTTTAGAAGGTAGTAGGCATTATGAAGGGCCAGGTCATATCTTTATTGTAGAGGTCCACCTCTCCTGTGTGTTTGCAAGAGTCTATGAAGACATTTTTTAAATTATATTTTATTGACCGTATTTACATTTTCTTGCTATACAGAAACTGGGTGTCTGACAAATGCAGCAATAAAAAACACCTATCCAATTCCATTAACCATTACAGTGCACTGGCCCAAGAGGAGGTAAAACTTTCACCTTCTGCCTAAAGCATGTAGAACATGTCAAGTCCGGGTTATGTTGTAAATTGTCCTAGATTGCTGTAGGCAAAAAAATAATAACTGGATGCTTCTGTAATTATTTAAATCCATCTTGATTAGGAACCCGAATTAAATAATACTCCTTTAGCTCCTTTTTTATGCAAGGTGTATTGCCCCTGCATGGGCATGGTACTTTATGCATTTTTTGCAACTACTCAACTCCCTTGTTACTATTTTGTGCTCCTATAATGCATGTAACTTTCTGTTGCAATAAAGTTTATTTTTTTTATCAGAAAAAGAGATAGAAAAAGAAATACCTTACAAAATAAGGAAAGGATAAAAGTATAGAAAAAAGATGGATATGGTTCAATAGTGACCATAATACACAGAAAAGTTAGAAAGCCAAGTTTTTCAATACCTGTTTTTCAGTTTTCTCATTTTCCTGTTCAGCGTTATACCCATACCCATGTATTGTTTTCTGCCGGATGCAGGAATTCCTGCATCCTTCTTGATTGTGCCTGTATGTGATACAAACGACCATAACCGGTCTCTGCCTGTTGATCTCATACTCTGTCCCGATCTTATGTTACTCTTGTTGCATTTTTTTCTGTGTTATTGCATTGGAATTGTAACTTTGGCTTGAAGCTTTCCAATAAAATATTTGGACAAGAGAAAAGTTAGAAACTGGGCTTTTGCATACCATTCTATGTACTTGAATGAAGACATCAGCTGCTCCATTACCCCTCTGATGAAGCTGTTACAGCTTTTTTCAAGAGAAACTCACCATCTGGATCTTGAGGAAATGCTGGCACTTTGGTAGAATCCACATCCTTTGCCATGACTAAGGCCTAATGACCGAAGCATGTTGGCTCCCTGTGTGGATTTTATTAATTGTTGTATTTGATAAAGGCTACCTGTGGATTCTACCAACATGCATCCCCTAAAAATCCAGATTCTATAAGACTTACAGCAGCCAACAGCTTGAGCACCGGTGAACACAATCAATATGATTAGGGAGAGGAGGTTGCAATGCTGTGTGTCTTGTTTCTTAAAACTCACCATCTCCTGTAGAAATTAGTGGTCTGCAATTTTATTTTTGCATTTCAGCATCCAGTTTTTCTCTGAAGAAACAACTTTTACATCTTTTAGCATTGGTGGTTGAGGCATAAGCCAGCCCTGCATAATGTAGCATCTAACCATAGGTAAACAGATAGTGTGTAGCCATTCAAAGCCCCTGACTTGTCAGTCTTGTTTACCTCTGTATGTATCCGAGGTATGAAAATTAAACAATGTCACACCAATAATCCTATTGCTCTTGAAAAATCATGAGATAGGATCACTTCCATGATATCACTTTCTTACTGGCAGAATCAGTGAGACCTCAATGTGTTGCTGCTTCTTGCACTACGGACAGTGAGGGAATCACACCCACTAGAGAAGGCAACAATTGTTCCTCTCTGATTCTGCTGCTGGGGAGGTGTCCTCAGTGGCAGAATCACCAGTGTGACATAACCTTTAAATTGCAGTCAGTCTGTACTATAAGTACTGTAGATCTAAAAACATGTATGCTGGATCACCCAAGCATGGATGTTTATGTCCATCAAGCAGAGAGCAGAAGGCTAGCCTGTTTGCAATCTTTTGGTAAAAAAAAAAAGCATGGATATTGTGGAACTGCCATGAAGGACATGTACCAATGAAAAACAAATACTGCTTAGAACAACAAAAGTGGCAATTAGTAAAAAATACTTTTTCCTTTAAAGGACATTTCCTTCCCTTGCCTGCTTCTGTTTGTAAATAAAGTGGGTGGGGAATCTATGGGGAGTGAATGCTATCTAGTCATTGACTACACGTGGTCATTGCCATATTTGTTCAATGATGATTGCCAGCATCACCAGCCAGTTTGTGGACATTCGAAACTCAGCCAGGATGAGGGTCTGATATGAATTTTGGGGAAGTACACATCATGTTTTTTTTCTTTGCACTGGGGCTGCCATACCAGACTATATATATATATATATATATATATATATATATATATATTGGGAACCTTAGGTGATCACAAGCCTAAAGCCAAGGGATGTACTGTGGATAGCTTCAGAAATCCCAGCGTGTTTCATTAGAAGGCTTCCTCAGGGGAGCAGTATTCTGTGACAAAAACTGAAAAAAATTATATGAGAAAACATACAAAAAAAACATCAGGACAGAAATAAATATATGAGCTATATTTGCCCATGCATCAGGAACACAGGACTCCACTATCAGAAGGGTACAATAATGATTAAGAACAAAACATATTCAATGGTATCCCAAACATTTCCTAGGCCGGCCAGACTGGAACTGCCCAAAAAGCAAAAAAATGTATCTATTCAGAAAACTAGACAATGATAGAGATAGATTCAGCACCCTCCCTGAAATATACCCATGTGGGGCTTCCATGGCTAAATGCCTATAAGGCCAAAAATAAATATAAAAGTATGAATTGACTAGAATTCAAACATGGGGTCACCATATTTTGGTAACTTGAACTCAGGGAATATTTTACCTACCCCATAGTTTTAAAACACATGGGAGTATATCATGAGGGTCTATGATGGAGAAACAGAATGATGCAGCTGTGTGGGCAGAGCCCAGCACAGCCAGGGCTGCAGTTTTTAAAATATGACAGTGGGTGGGGATGGGATCACCTGCCTGCTGTCATAGGGGGTAACAAGGGGGTGTGAGGGACTGCTCCAAAGTAACATGTTATATGTTACACCCTAAATACAGGTGTAACTTTTAACATGTTACAAAACTACCTTTTCCCAAGTTAAAGTGCACTCAACTATATATACAATGATATGTTTTATCATACCATGTTAATCACCCTAGTATATTTACCATATACACAGTGTATATGTGTGTGTGTGTATGTCTATATATATATATATATATATATATATATATAGTAATTTTTCTGTTTTTGCCCTGTTTGGGCAATGACTTTAACTTGTTAGGCACAGAGCACACTTAATATATGTTGATCAAGGACAAAGGAAACGGGCAGAATTTGTGCTTCCACAAAATCAACCCTCTGTTTAATTTTATTGCCTTTTAGTGTTTTACATATTCCCCCAATGGATCCGTTAATCAGAGTGTAAAGTTTTCACTATTTTTAAGAGCATGTTATTATGTAACACATTGAAGGCTTATTCTAAAACACACATTTTATTAAGGAATGACAGCAGGGTATAACAGCAACCATATGTTCCAACTCCTTTAAGTGGAGCCAGGGTGAGAAGGGACATGGTATAATGTTTGTTTGTTTGCCACAATTTCTATTTTCTTCTTACTTTACAGTCCATAAACGAAAATAATTTAAGCCTTGGTTGTTAACGCCTAGAGGATTAAAATATCTAATTAAGAATTTGGGTTTGCACAGTCTCTGTAATGAAAGAAGAAATAAAATATACATCTAAATTGTTAAAAAAACCTAACTTGGCAAAAATAAGAAAGTTCATATTGGGTTTTAGAATGCTCTTCTAGCACATAGAAGCTGACATTCCCCAGAATCTACTATCTGTTATAAAATGGGACCTATTTAAAGTTTGCTTTCAAATACTTCATAATTAGATAAGAGGACTTTTTCTAATGTTTGCAATTATATGTGAAAACCGCAAGATACCATTGAGGCGCTTCTGTGAGTGTGGACTTAATCTAAAGAACAGACGTTAGAGAATGTTCACTCAATATGATTGTTTGTTTAGGGAACATTTGGGTGTTTGAAGGACTGTCTCTGGCCAAGCCTCCTTGGAGGAAAGATGAATGACCAGGGTGGAGCTTCGGGTTGAACATGAGTTTGACCCAAACCCAGCCTGTTCCCAGTTTGGTCGGGTCAATGTCGTCACCCATGATCCCCAGCACTATTTTTTTTTTTTTTTTACGAACAGCAGCTGACTGAGGAACGGTCATTTGTGGTCATAGTGCAGTAGTCGGATCGTCCTGGCAGATGGTGCGTCATCCTGGCAGCGGGACATTTTGATTGACACTAGATTTACATGGCTGGACAATGTGATTGACAAGGGATTTACAGTATATTTATTTGCAATATATGCTTTTATTATTTTTTTTTACCTTTTTTGGAATGAGTAATAATGGGTACTACTGTACTCTGTGTTCATTGTCTGAGAAGGGAATGGATATCTAGGGGGTCCTTTATTATAAAGAGGACTTCCAGATTCTGATAAGTTCCTCCCTTCTCAAACACCCACATCCTCAATGATGTTTCCCAGTTGCCATAATAACTCACTACCTGACACTGTTACCCCACCACACTAATACTACTTAATGGCTAACACATTCCCAGCTTCTGTTTTAAAGAAACCAGCCAGGAATCCTGGGTGATGCATTTGGCCAAATATGTTCATGACTAAGTTTGGTCATAGGTGTGGAATCATTACGGTTTCTCAATAAATCAATATTTAAAGAGACTTAGTCATTAATAAAAAAGAAAGCTGATAGCTGAGAGGATAAACAATCTTTCCTTGTCTGTCTACAAAATGGCTTTTTTTTTTTAAAAGAATACAAAATGTCTTTTGAATGGACAAGGTGAAGTGCAACCTAACCACTATCATTCACTGTATATACTGTATGAGAGATGGAAATGTAAGTTTCCATAATAGTTGACATTTCAAGAACGTTTTTTGGGACACTTTTTCTGTGTGTCCAGAAAGCCACTGTAAGCGGAGCATTACTATAATTAGGGATGGGTTCATTAATTATGGGCGTGGCTCAACAAGCAGGAGGAAAAATAAAAATGTGGGGTGCAAAGCTTGCCACGGCGAAAAGTGGACATGGTTTACATTACATGTATCTTAAAGGGGGTATGGTTAAATAGAGTCTGAGATTACTTACATAGTACTTTATGTTGTAATGTTAAATAGGGAACGTATGGTGCAGAACGAGGGGGCAAAGATGCCAAGTGTGAACCTTTCCCCATACCAAAAAGAATGATTAGTGCATAGAGTGGCTGGGTTGGCATAGTGGACCAAAATGAGAACCCTAAGATACTAGCGCCATTAAAAATATTAGGAGGATAGGGAAGGGTATTTCATTTGTGCAATTTTGTCATATGAATGGCAAAACAGAGTCAGTCTTCAAACTTTCTATCTGGGAAGCAAGATAGCTTATAATTCTTGTAATTCTGCAAATTAACTTTATACAATTATATATCTACTTTCAGATTTATGATGTTAAGAAACTGCATCCCTGTTCCTCTCTTATATATCATCCTATTCATCCATATACCACTCTTATATACCATCCTATTCATCCATGTACCGCTCTTATATACCATCCTATTCATCCATGTACCGCTCTTATATACCATCCATGTACCTCCCTTATATAACATCCATGGTCAACCATGTACCTCCCTTATATAACATCCATGGTCAACCATGTACCAGTGTACAGAGGTCAGTAGAAGGAGCTAACCCCATCAATTAACCATTTCCCAAAACAGTTACAATGAAGGCATGCTGTGACTAACAACATTTGCTTGAGCTCTCAATTGAGCTGTCAAGCCAACAAATGACTGGTGTCATAACTGATCATATGTGCAGCACCATGGCAACTATAGATCAAACATAGGCAAAGATGGCAACTTTCTTGGCTGTAAAGGACAGAAAGGTTCAGGTCTGCTGTAAATGCCCATTAGAATTGATTGTGCAAAGCAACACTCGCCAACACATGAAAAAGCACCCGAAAGGTGTGAAAGGGCCCCTAAAAGGCCATTCCCCATTTGCAATCTCCCAAGGCCCCCAGCATTGTTTTAAGCTTTTCATAGAGCCCGTTTTCCTGATGTCTCCATTCTGATCACATGACATATGGAGTGTGCCTCATCTGTCCTCTGAAGGTGGGTCCTGAATGCAGCAGAGAATGGCACCCTTGGTTCACTGGAAGTTGGTTAAATGATACTGGACATAACATATTGAGCAGTGGTTCAGGGTCTGTGAAAGCAAGTGCTTCAAAGGAAGACACCTTGAGTGCCGCCCCCCATGAGTAGTAAACTACTTTAGCAGCATAGATTGCAGGTCCTGTCTTTTTTGTGCCCTCCTCCCAAGGAGACCACTACTTCTGCCCTTCCCACCTCCCAGCCCTGCCTTCATTGCATGCCATGGAATCTGATGCTCCTCTATGTGGCTGATGACATTATTCATGCGCAGAGAGGCTACATGGCTCTGCAAAAAAACTGGCATAGACTAGTAGCATGTCTGTGTATGAGCTGGATCTCTTTTAAAGTTGGTGGAGCGAGAGAACTTTGGCTTCATGCTATTTTTTTTATTTGAGACAGGGACAAGTATTAGGGTATTTTCGTGGGAGGTTAAGTAGAGCGAAGTTCCTCTTTAAAGATGAATTCCAGGTATGTAAAATTTTACATAGTTACATGGGTCCAACTTGGCTCAATGTAACTATATATAAACCATACCTGGCTGATGGCCCTGGAAGCATCACTGCCCTGCCACTCCACTTTATCCAATCATAGAACACTTTGCATTTATTCAGAAAATGCAAGGCATTCTCTGAATGACAGGCATAATGAAAGGCCAACCTCCTATGTCCACAAGGCATCAGGCTGGCAGCTCAGCACAGGACAAGGAAGCAGGTGGAGATCACTGGGGCATGAAAAAGAGAGGAAGGCACCTCTAAGTGCAGTATAGACAATTTATTAGTGAACGATAAATTGCACTTGACATTAAGTATGACCAGACTGTGTCCTGGTCTGCCAGGGCCACTGTTTAGCTCGGCTTCAGCCTCCTCTTCCCCACAACATGCTCCCACAACAGTTCGGCTCAATGCAGAATGACCAATCACACAAAGAGGCAGGCACCACCTGACTTCCTGGAGGCGGAGGAGGTGGGGGGAGGCATCTGTCGGTGTGTCTGTGATGACTTGTGTTACCCGGCACCGTGGTTAATGTTTTGCCATAGTGACTGAACCAGCAACTCTCTCAGCTGTCTGTGACAGACCTAAATTTTTGGGATTCAGCCCGAGACATCATCTGATCGGGACATCTGTCAAATGTACATGAATGTCCCAGGCATTTCAGGGCTGTTGGAAATGCTGCACAACACATCAGCATCCCCACACATGGGACACCCATTATTAGAGCGGATTTATTTTTACAAAGCAATAATCTACAACATACAAATTGTTATTTTACCAGAGTTCAAGTTTAAGTGTAAATGTTACTGCAATAAAAAATAACATATCATAGATTATGGATAAAGAAAAGTTGGTAAGAATTCTTCAGGACAAATGAGAGGCTTAAGTCCTAAGGGGGTCAGCAGGGTGGGTATTTAGCCAGGAGGGAAGTTTGCATTTGTTTGGGTTGTGCTCCAGTGGTAAATGTACCTGAACTTGATTGACACCGACATACCTGGAAACATCTCAATGGGCTTTAATAAGAAAAGCTCTGATAAGCAAGTTGCTTAAACAGAAATAGTACAGATAGTAGTAATGCAATAAAACCGTGGCACATGCAGTTGTATAACCAGTATGAAGACTTTCACGTCTACATGTAAATGGCCTATCTACTACTGACCAGACCATTTTTTGCAATACAGTGCTGTGTTACTTTAACTGACAATTGCACGATCATGCAATGCTGCACCCAAATTAAATTTATGTCCTTTTTTTCCCACAAATAGAGCTTTCTTTTCGTGGTATTTGATTGCTTCTGCGTTATTTATTTTTTGAGCTATAAACAAAAAAACTGACAATTTTGAAAAAAAATATTTTTGCTATAAAACATATCCAGTAAAAAAAAATATTTAAAAATCAAATTTCGTCATAAATTTAGGCAAAAATGTATTCTGCGGGACTGCAGCGAGAATTCTGACACTGGAGGGGAACTGACTAACTGTCACTGACATCCCAACTGACACTAATATAGTGATCAGTGCTAATAAAAAGCACTGACACTGTACTAATGACACTGGGCAGGAAGGGTTTAACTTATGGGGCGATCAAAGGATTAACTGTGTGCTGTTTTACTATTTTGTCTGTGTGTGCTTTACTGTGTAAGGACGCTGCTTTGTATTGCTCTGCTATGTAGAGCAATACAAAGCAGCATGCTGGTGCTGAAAGAGGAGAGATCTGTATTGTTTACATACAGACCTCTTCTTTGTCAGTGTTCCTTGGAAATCGCCGGATGCTGGCGGGGAATCTCTAGCAGGGACCCGTTGATCGACAGCTGTAGCTGCCAATGGTGGTGCGGGTAGGCGGCATGTGCGCCCCCTACCCAGAACTACAAAATCATGTATATATACATGATTTTGCACAACCTGTAGCAGTAGTTCTTCTATAGGGCGGTAGGGATGCAGTTAATCTCCACCCCAGTCACTGGCCCGTGGAGTAAAACTACAGTTCAGTCTGCCACCATTGGGTCCCTTACTCTCAGTGGTGAGCGCTTTTAAAGGAAAATAACCTAAATGGCCTCCCGTTACTATACATCCATGACCTTCACCATTTGTTCCTGTATCACTCTTTTGTTCAGTTGGGTAGTAGAATTAAGTCAAAACTCTTGGATGGAGTCCAATAGAAGAAGATCTCCTTTGGGTAGCTATGCATTATTTTGCTCTGCCACCAAAAATCTTCATTAAAACTCTTTCTGTAGCTCTAAAGGGATCTCACAAGCAGTGTTAATTTTGCTGACAAAAAACATTTTTGTCATCAGCATATTTCCAGTGACAAAAATGAAATGAAAATTACCCCATAGTTTCATCAATTGCCGAAAACTATGACGAAAATCAATTCCATTTTCGTCAACGAAGGAAAACGGAATAAAAATGTGAGGGAGGGGCATTTACTCATATGAACTTCCAGTTTCCTTGTAGCTCCATCTGTAGAACCTGTGCGTGCTTCCCCTCCCAGAAAGCAAAGTAGCAACCATAGTGTGCTTAGTGGTGTGGCATGCTTAGCACTGTGCAGTTTTACAAGCCTCCTCAGATAGCCATCCAGAGCACTGTGCGTTACAGGTCTCCTCAGACCACCATCCAGAGTACTGCACACCATTACAGGCCTCCTCAGACCACCATCCTAGAGCACTGTACATTACAGGCCTCCTCAGACCACAGCCCAGAGCACTGCATTACAGACCTCCCCTCAGACCACCATCCAGAGCACTGTGCAGCATTACAGGCCTCCTCAGACCACCGTTCAGAACACTGTATAGTATTACATGCCTCCTCGAATCACCGTCCAGAGCACTGTGCAGCATTACAGGCATCTTCAGACAGTTCAGAGCACTGTGTGCATTATAGGACTCCTCAGACCGTCCAGAGCACTCACTGTGTATTACATGCCTCTTCAGACCGTCCAGAGCACTGTGTGCATTACAGGCCTCCTCAGACCGTCCACAGCACTCACTGTGCATTACAGGCCTCCTCAGACCGTCCACAGCACTCACTGTGCATTACAGGCCTCCTCAGACCGTCCACAGCACTCACTGTGCATTACAGGCCTCCTCAGACCGTCCACAGCACTCACTGTGCATTACAGGCCTCCTCAGACCGTCCAGAGCACTGTGTGCATTGCAGGACTCCTCAGACCGTCCACAGCACTCACTGTGCATTGCAGGACTCCTCAGACCGTCCACAGCACTCACTGTGCATTGCAGGACTCCTCAGACCGTCCACAGCACTCACTGTGCATTGCAGGACTCCTCAGACCGTCCACAGCACTCACTGTGCATTGCAGGACTCCTCAGACCGTCCACAGCACTCACTGTGCATTGCAGGACTCCTCAGACCGTCCACAGCACTCACTGTGCATTGCAGGACTCCTCAGACCGTCCACAGCACTCACTGTGCATTGCAGGACTCCTCAGACCGTCCACAGCACTCACTGTGCATTGCAGGCCTCCTCAGACCGTCCACAGCACTCACTGTGCATTGCAGGCCTCCTCAGACCGTCCACAGCACTCACTGTGCATTGCAGGCCTCCTCAGACCGTCCACAGCACTGTGCATTGCAGGCCTTCTCACCATCCAGACCTCTCTGAGGCAAGTCAGAGTCACTCCTATTCACTTCCTATCCCCACTGCTGCACAAACTCTACAGAAATGTGGGCGTCTGTGACTGGGAGAAACAGAAGAGAAGATCTATGAATGTATTATACATTGCTAAGGATAAGACCCTTTGCAAACCATGAGGAGCTGGTAAAAATACAACAAACTTGAAGTGTCATTTGTGGACAAGTCATCACAAAATTCATACAAAGGTAAGGACACCTAGCGCCACTTTTGTTGATAAAAGTCTTACCTTTGTACAGTACATGGATTTTTTTACCAAATTTTGTTGCACTCAGATTTCATATCTTTTGTTATTCTGAAGTAATAGCTGTTTGTTTGTTTGTCTGTGTCCATGTTGTGCAGTCACTGAATCTTTATGGGATTGATTTCAGAATTATCAGCTGCTGCACCAGCACCTGCAGGGCTGTCTCTAAATAATGAGGAAAATTGCAGGGTCTGCATAATGTATCCCTTTAGAGGTGGTTTCCCAGAATGGAAGTATCTAACCAAAAAGGATATTTTTGTTGCACAGGGGATGCCAAAAAATCTGGCTTGCATCTTAATGCAGACTTCTGGGAAAATCATTAAGCCAGTCCAGTCACACAAGCAGGAATGGAAATTATTCCATTACTGGGGGGGCATTCCGTATACCAATAGCATTTGTGTACAGAATGCCTCCAGGTTTCCACATTGTATTACATTTTACATAAAATTTCAGCACTGTAGATTGAAAAGTAAAGGTCACTTTTAATAACATTTCAATATGACTTGTGTCGCTATTGTATATACGCTTTATTTTTGGTAAAATGTTTTCCCCATATCAGAATTACCCTTTAAATCTTTGTTAAGCTAAAGTTATATAGTCAGGTAACCAAACTGGTATGTCTTCTGATTTGGAAAATTAGCTGAATTGGAGAATTTTTCAAATTTGACTATTTTGACCTCCATTTTTAAACTCTTCTCTGCAGTTTACTTTGAGTAAACCTGTTTGTGTCTCTGTTACACACTCACACACACACACACACACATTGTGTGTCTCTTATAAACACTTGTCACTCACCGAGTTTCACAGCGCCATTCATATACACTATATTGCCAAAAATATTGGGATGCCTGCCTTTACATGCACATGAACTTTAATGGCATCCCAGTCTTAGGGTTCAATATTGAATTGGTCTACCCTTTGCAGCTATAACAGCTTCAGCTCTTCTGGAAAGGCTGTCCACAAGGTTTAAAAGTGTGTCTATGGGAATGTTTGAACATTCTTCCAGAAGCGCATTTGTGAAGTTGGGCAATGATGTTGGGCGAGAAGGCCTGGATTGCAGTCTTCGCTCTAATTCATCCCAAAGGTGTTCTATTGGGCTGTGCAGGCCAGTCAAGTTCCTCCACCCAAGACTCGTTCATCCATGTCTTTACGGATCTTGCTTTGTACACTGGTGCGCAGTCATTTTGGAGCAGGAAGCGGCCATCCCAAACTGTTCCCACTAAGTTGGGAGCATGAAACTGTCCAAAAGAGTTCCCTTCACTCAAACTAAGGGGACAAGCTCAACCCCTGAAAAACAACCCCACAGCATAATCCCCCCTCCACCAAACTTTATTCTTGGCACAATGCAGTCTGGCAAGTATCGCACTTCTGGCATTAACCGAACCCAGACACATCCAGATAGAGAAGCGTGATTTGTCACTCCAGAGAACATGTTTCCACTGCTCTAGAGTCCAGTGGCGGCGTGCCTTACACCACTGCATCTGACGCTTTGCATTGCACTTGGTGATGTAAGGTTTGGCTGCAGCACCTCGGCAATGGAAACCCATTCCATGAAGCTCTCTACACACTGTTGTTGTGCTAATCTGAAGGCCACATGAACTTTGGAGGTCTTTAGCTATTTACTCTGCAGACAGTTGGTGACTTCTACGCGCTTCAGCATGTGCTTACCCCGCTCTGTCATTTTACATGGCCTATCACTTCATGGCTGAGTTGCTGTTCCCAGTTGCTTCCACTTGGTTATAATATCACCAACAGTTGACCGTGGAATATTTAGTAGCAAGGAAAATTAATGGATGGACTTATTGCACAGGTGGCAACCTATCACGGTACCACGCTTGAATTCACTGAGCTGAGAACGACCCATTCATTCACAAATGTTTGTAGAAGCAGTCTGCATGCCTAGGTTCTTGATGTTATATACTTTTGGCCATGGAGGTGAATGGAACACCTGAATCCAATGATTTGGAGGGATGTCCCAATACTTTTGGCAATATAGTGTATATAGAGGGATGTGGTCACTGGTCAGGGAGGGGCACTATGAAGAATATTTCAACAGGGCTCCTAAAGACCTAAGGCTGGCCCTGGGAAGGAACATATATGTAGTATATTATAGAGGGACAACTTGGAGCTGTGTGCATGGATGAGAGAAAGAAAATCAGAATAACTTGATTTTTACCCCTTAATTCAACCCCACAGATACAAAAAACCTCCAATGATGGGCCAACAAGAAGTCCAGCCAACTCTTTCAAGTGCTTCAAAATACAAAATTGACTCAAAGGAACAACAGGCCAAGGAGGAGGCCAGAGCAAAATGGATTGCGTGCACTGGATTACGAGTCAGAACGATTGAAGATGAGGACTTTGTTATCATGATGGAGACAGTAGATAGGAAGCTGACTGTTCCAAAGAAAACAAATAAGCAATCTGATTGACAAACATTATGAAGATGAAAAACAAAAATTTAAAGAGACTGGCTGCTGCCTGTTGAGTGTCTATTTGCACTGATTTGTGAACAAAAAAGACTCACAGCTTCATTCCTTGCTACTTTTGTGTTGAACAAAATAAATCTGAACACATATTGTTGGACCTTAAACAAGTAGCCAATCCACACACTGCACTGTCAATTTAATCATGTGTGGACAAATGCTTGCAAGAGTGGGACATATCAAAGAGGAAGACCCTTACAGTGATAACAGATAATGGGAGCAATATGGTCGCAGCATTTAAATAAACCACAGCAGCAGCAAAAGAACCACCCTGCTCTAGTGAGGAAGACTCCCCCATGACGGAAAGTGACTCTGAGTCCAAAATTGATGATCTGATTGATGAGCCATTTTTATTTATTATTTTTTGACATGATGGCAATCAATTATCACAACGATATGAGATGACTGATATTGGGGCTCTGTCTGCTCTACTCTACTGGGACATCCTATTTCTAAACTTTATTTTAATCTCATGTAAAAGTATGATATAAGATGTTGAGAGTTAAAATAGAATGGAAATGGTAACCTTTTCTATATTTAATGCTTATTTGGCTGTTCCTCTTGTTAGGTACCAACAGATCGATATGGATCAGTGACCGTGTATAATGCATACCTTACAACTTGCGGGCAACATGGTGCAGAAGGAGCAATTGTTACAAAAATCCTTGATAAAGCAAGATCAACAATGAACCTCTTCCGTAAGTCTTCCATTGCAACAAAGAATATATTGGAGCAGTGTGGCCTTACTCTTTTAAATGACTGCCCCACACGCTGGTCAAGTACATTCAACATGATCTCAAGACACCTCCAACTGAAAGTCGGTCTGCCAAATCACAAATGATATGGAATAGGGCAGCTTGCTTCTTAGTGAATGCCAAAAGGTCACATCATTGCATGACCTAAATGTGCACTGCATGGTGGTATTACAGACAAAGAGTTTATTTTTTTTATTTTTATTTCAGCGTTACACTTTGGTCAAAAAAGCAATATTCTTGTAAAAAAAAAACAAAACTTGGTTTTACTTGAAGGCATCATATAACGGCTAAGTTTGTGTCTGTGTAGTTTGTTCAAACTTTAATCCTATAAATAATAACATGATATTAGATTTATAATGAGTTTGGAAATTCTAGAGAAATGCTTAAATAATGCATTACAATTTAACTAAACCCATTCAATTTTAGTGGACTAAAATGTACTGGAAATTTTAATCAAATAAAACGTAGGACATTTTAGTCGACTAAAATGTACTGCAGATTTTAATTGACTAAATACAACTTAGGCTGGCCATACATTATACAATTATCTGGAGATTTTTGGTTTAGATTTACCAAAAACCATATAATAGGAGGACAAACCTAAACAACACTTTCAGTTGTATCCAATTAGGCAGGCCCTTGCACTACACAGTTGAAGGTAAATCTAAAAGAAATTGGGCAGAAAATTGGAAGATAATTGTATAATGTATGGCCAGCCTAAAACTAAAACAACTCTAGATTACTAAAATGCAACTAAAACTAAGATGGCATTTAATCAAAAGACTATAACTAAAACTAAATCAAAGTTTGATGGCAAAAGTAACACTGCTCACAGGGCAGCATGATACTGAGATAATAGCATAGGAACAGCAACATATGACCTTGAGGCTCTTCAGCACACTCACCCCAAATGCAGCATAGCAGCCGCATTGGTACTCTTTATGCAGCACAGTTCATGGCAGCAGTATGTGGTCCAGCAAGAGCCAGAAAAGTCCCACAGCACAGTCCACTGGGTTCATAGCAGCAAATCCCTTGGCCCAGCTTCTTCTGCAGGCAGCAGCAGTCTGGTAACAGTCTTGATTCTTCTCTTCTGGACTTCTGGCAGCTTTATCTGCAGCCAAAGCTATTTACAATGCTCTGGGCTTACATATTCTGCAGCCACCTTGAATCCCTGTACACAGGCTGCTGGTCCACAGCATTGCTTTTCCAGGCATCCCGCTTTCCACATGGGTCCCCACTTTACTCCAATCACAACTTCTCATGTCCCCTCTATCAGCAACAGCCTTTGAGTGTTCTCTACCTGCTCCCCTCTCCCTGAAGTTATTCATCAAGCAGGACTGGGGAGAATGCTCTGCAGATGAGAGTGACACCCTGTTAGGTGGCTTAAAGGGGCCCCCACAACCTGCCACAACTACAAATTTTGCAAGCTAAAACAACTTGCAAAATTTCCACAATTTATTTTGGATAGGAGTCTATGTGATCACTACTGGAATGCCAGACAGCACCAGGTTCAGGCTTTCTTTTGATTATCTATGCAACAGAGTGTTAGACCCAGACTAGGACCCTACCTTCTGGAACACAGCTCTGTTCAGTTTGTATTTGATCCTACTGCTATTGAATACATATTTTAGTTGGACCTTTAAATGTACAATCCACCTATTATATATGACAGATATCTTTACACATGCAATGCTCTTAACTGCTCTTTAAAGTACCTGAAAACCTTCCCAGCGCCCAGCGTCCATAAATAACTATTGAACCACTAATGCACAGTAAATACTTACACTCATTTTTAACTCTCCTTAAGAACGATAAGTAGATCAATTAGTGAGGGCTACAAGTTCAGCATCTTTGCGTGTACAATCACTTGTTTTCTGTAGCAAAAAAGTGCCTTTCTACTATCTCTGATCTGCTTGACTTTTCCAATTCCAGAACTACTTTCATTAAAGCAAATTCTCGTGAAATATGGAACCCTGGTTTGCTAATTCCCATTACTAATGGTCCTGAATTGATTCTTAATTAGTTGTAGTTTTGGACACCATCCAGTGAAAAAAAAGAAATCGCTGAATTTCCACCAAGAAAGGAAAAACCAACATTATGTGCAAAGTGTTAAAGACATTTGCTGACTACATTTTAAATTCTAATAAATATAGAGCATTGTATAATTACATAATTAAACAGTTTTGCTTCAAAGTTAAGTATTCGTGTATGTGAGTGTGTGTGTTGTCCATCTTTTGGTAATACAAATCTTTAAAAGGACCCTGACTTCAAACCTTTGATTTCAACAACAATTTGTAATAAAACTATATGTCCTCTTAAAATAGTTTATTTAAAGGAGTTCTATAGTCACACTATACACTTTTTCATTCTATAACATTGTAATGACAATACAAACAATAGTTATTTTTTACAATCCAATGTAAGCTTACTTGAAAAATATCCTTTCATGTTGTGAGATCTGCCTGTCATTTCCACAACTTCCTGGATTCCCTGCATGCTTTGCAGTTTATCATCTGCTGTTTGCGTTCCATTTCTAAGAACTACATATCCCATGATACCTTGCTACCTGCAAGGGGTGATCCCTGTACTGGCTCTACCTCCTAAAACTCCTCCTCTCAGCACCTCTGTAGTTCAGAAGGCAGGCTCAATGAAATGTGTGACACAGCAGTGCCTACTCACAGGGCATAGTGAATATATGTCATACAATTCAAGGAAGTACATTTGCGGCAATCTTCACAAAGAATGTACTTCAATATTATTCAGATTAATAGGAATAGGCTAAAAATAATTTAAATACATTGTGGAAATGAATGTATGATTTCACATTTTGACCATAGATATACTTTAAACATGGTATTTATCAGTAAAAGCCTCCCTCGTGTAGACATTCAAAAGCTCTGAGATTGCTGCTGGGCACCACCATCTTGACTCTGGTGTCAGCAACTCCAGCAGAATCACACCAGTCACTTAAGTAACACTCTATGGTATTTTCCTTCACTCCTCCCCCAGCATCTACATAAAAGGGGATGGATAAGAAGCTGGTTCAGCACAAAGAGTACATTGGAAGAGAAATAGTTATGATGTGCAAAATTGAAGCAGCCTGTAGTAGGGTACCTAAAGTGATATTAAAGGCAATAAAAAAAATAACAAACAAGTTATACTTACCTTCTCTGTGCAATGGTTTTGCACAAAGCAGCCTGATCCTCCTATTCCCGAGCCCCCTGAGGGCGCTCCTGGCCCATCCCTCATGCCAAGTGCCCCCAGAGTTAGAAGCTTGCTATGGGGGCACCCAAGCAGACTCACTCCCACGCCACTGCTCTGCCTGTCCATTCACACACAGAGACGCAGCAGCTCTACCCTGCCCACTCTCTCTTCTTCTTCTAGGCACATTGGCTGTGATTGACAGCAACAGGAGGGAGAGTCCCAGAAGAGGCTCTAAAATTATCAAGTTGTCCATTGAGCCTGTCCACCAACATTTGTTTTTCTTTTTTTGCCTTTGTATAGATTTATGTTTGTCCCAAGCATATTTATTTTCACTTGCTGTTGACTGACTCAATACCATCCACTACGCTTTTGGCATAATAATATTTTAAGTTTTATTTTGAACTTTCCTCCAGATAGTTTGAGGCCACACCCTTGTGTTCTTGATCTCAGCTTCATTTTTAAAATATTGTATTAATATTGCATAATAATGCTTTATATTGTTCTTCTGAAGGAATAGGTGCATCTTTAGTCTTCTTTTAATTTATTTCCAGATTCTCTTTCCTGCTGGAAAAAACTCTGTTTACAGAGTTCAATAGTTTTGGAATAAATTTACAAACCCAAGTGAACTAGTCAGAGCATTGATTCATGGCAGTGCCGCATCCCTTATCAGATAGCTCAGTTCAAGGTTTCACTGAAAGCCAGACTGCCTGAAAGGAGATGATTAGTGCTGTGATGTCTAACTAACCCATAGTGCTCTGACAATCCTTGTCAGTTTCTAAATGTTTATTTGTAAAATAAATATTGTACAATGTAGCAATATAATCGATCAACTAGCACAAATCATTTAAGCCACTCCACTACAGTGTGCTTATGTCTAATATCTGGTATTATGTCTTAAAAAAGTAAAACCTGTGTATACCTCCATGTGCCACGTTACAGGTGAGGATTTCATCCTTTTTGGAGTATTCATTTTTATTTTCTTTATTTGTTTAAAACATGTATAAATTAGGTTAAAAAAGAAGATTTGAAATACCAGTTTGAAAGTATATAAACTTGAAAAAAAGATTAAAATAAAATTGACCCAAAACTATTATAATTTCCCTTTCAGTTATTTTTCTGTTGAGTGTCAGTTTACCTCCTAAAGCATGCCTGGGCTCTTCCTGGGTTTTAGTGTGCTAAATAAATATCTCTATATTCCAAATAATGAAACAGGCCACTGTTGATAACTAATTAGATTTTATTTCTTATTCTTTATGTGTGTCCAATTCACTTTGCCGTTCACATCTTCACCTTTTTGTTACCAGTGACCAATATTAATGCTCAGTAGAGGAGAGAGTGGTGCAACACCCATAAATCATGGACTATCAATCAATTGAAGACTGCAATATGATCCGATGAATCAAGCTTCACACTGTTCCCAACCACTGGATTAATTTACTCGTGGCGAACACAGTCCCAAACGAAGAACCAGGACTATCTTGTGCCAACGGTAAAGCATGGTGGTGACGCAATCATGGTTATCTAGGTATTCTGCAGGCCCCATTATCACCTTGAAAGGAAAAGTCACTGTCAAGGACTATGTACAAATTTTGGCCAACTATGTGCACCCCATGGTGCAGACGTTGTTTTCCCAAAGACAGCTCTATATACCGAGATGATAATGCTCCAATACACACAACTGGCATTGTCAAATTGTGGTTTGATGAGCATGCAGGTGAAGTCTCATAACTTCTCTGGGCATTGCAGGTGGTGGATCTCAATATCATAGAGCCACTATGGTCATTCCATCTTCGGCATCTCTGCAAGATTTGGAATGATTTTTGCATGGAGAGTGGTATCAGATTCCATTATCTACCATCCAAAACTTATATTTGTCAATTCCCAGGAGTATTCAGGCCATCTTGGATGCGAAAGGCAGTCCAAAACCATATTAGGTAACAATTTTGTTCTTTTACCTAGTGTTTCCATAATTTTGTCCAACCCCTGTAAGTGTTTGTCTGTTGTATACAGCCATTTAATTGGATAGGCATGTCTCAGATTGCCATTTTAAATATTCTCAGACCTATTAATCTGCAAAACATATTCACCTACGATTTTCATTTGTTTCTTGCAGTTTAATAACTTAACTTCAGCAGCCAGTGCAGATGTACCATCCTGGTTTTGTCTGATATGCAGGGATAGTACAAACTGGAAAAAAAGACATGTACTTCAGCCAACAGCCATAGAACAGAGGTTCCACATAACCATTTCTTAGGCCTGGCTCCGGTATGTCTACAGGAAGAATCAAGATGGGTTCAATACAATTAAGTGTTTTGCCACCTTTTATGCAGATTTTTTTTGTAAATAATTTTTCTCATTTCCAAAGGAAAGTCCTATCAGAAGTAAAAGGCTCATTGTACCATAAAAGTCCTTCCACTATGACAAATGAACTATCTTATCAAAAGTGCATCCTACAGTAGAGTTGCATTTCTTCAAATCAATGTGTTTTGATTTTCTTGAACGGATGCCTCTTAAGAGCTGTACCAAAGATATCGAGCTCATAGAAAGCCTTAAGGCAGACCAAAAAAAGATTGCAAACAGGTTGAAATGCTGGGTAGTAGGAGAGCTGCTGCCCTGGCCAGGAGGGAAAGGAGTTAACCCCTTACCTGCACTTTCTACTAGGCTCTGCCTCTCTCCCTGTGCTGGTATAAAAGGGGAGAGGGCTCTGCCCAGATTTGTTCAGTCTGCTGCATGGGGGGAAAGATACAGCAAGGCAGCAAGATGTAATCTCCAGCTGCTGCTTCTCTCAGGGCATGCACACATGTGTACACCTTAGGATGGCCTGCTGTAAGGAACCTGCCATCATGTAGGACCAGTGGTCCTTCCAAAAAACACTAACTGCTGGACTCTGCCGATACCCATGGACTTTGGTGATACCAATAGACACTACCTTTGCAGGTATGCAGGGACAGCACACAAGCCTGAGTTAGGGATTAGGGGCGTAGGAAAAATGAACTGTTCATGTCTGCTGTACTCTGTAATGTCTTTGACACCTTTTCTAAGTAAAGCATTGAAACTTTGCCTATTGCCTGGTCTGAAGTTATTAAAAGGAGTATAAAGCAAGTAACTAGCACCACACATAGTCTGCCATTTGAGTCACTAAGCACATTGGGGTATGAAGACAGCACATGGTTACCATGGGTAGCGAATGTCAACAGTCAGTCAAGCAGCCTGTCATTAAGTGTATACCTGTGTTAGGTGGGATAGCTTCTAGCAATGAGGCAGATGTTGTCGGCACTCCTTTTGCCAGCTGTCTGTCTCCCATAGCAACAGGAGCAGACTCACACCGCAGAGGTCCCTATCCTCTGCAGAGGTATAGGAGTTCAAGCGTTAAGTCAAGTGCACATATGGAGCCCATACTAGGTGCATGGTGGGTTCCATTCAGCTTGTTCAATTAAGCTTTGACAATAAAAAACCTGGAAGCTGATTGGTTTCTATGCAGATTTTGCACTCTCTAGTTTTAGTAAATCAACCCCAAAATGGATAAATACTACTTTATTACAACTCAACATCAGCAAATGGGATATGCAAAGAGCAGTAACTGGTAACTTCCAATCAGATATGAGCTTACGGAAGCCAGGCGGTCATTGCACTTTGTACATTGCTCACTGATATTTACTATTTTAGTTAAAAATGATATTAAAGTAAAAAAAAAACAAAAGTCATACTTATCAACGATATGCAGTGGTTTTACACAAAGCAGCCCCAATGCTCCTCTTCTCAGGTCCCCCACAGGTGCTCTTGGACCCACCCTCCTGCCTAGGACCCCTAGAGCAAGCAGCTTACTATGGGGACACCCAAGAAGGCTTGATCCTGAGCTGCTGCTCTGCGTGTCCAATCACACACAGAGCTGTGGCTCAGCCCCACCTCTCCTCCTCATTGGCTCACTGGTTGTGATTGACAGCAGTGGGAGACAATGCTGTCTCAGCCATTGAGGAGGGAGACTCCCTGGAGAGCTGAGGCTTCCGTGTGCATCAGTGGATCACGATAGAGCTAAGGTATCGGGGGGGGGGGGCTGGGAGTGCTGCTGCGCACAGGTTTTTTACCTTCATGTATAGAATGCATGAAGGTAAAAAACCTCGAGACTTTACAACCACTTTAATATATTACTGCTGAAAATATCTGAAGCACCCAAATACATGTACATCAATCGAGAAGTTCACATGCCCTTCTGGCATGTGCCTAACCTGTGAGAATACCAGTCTGGACTATATATGAATAATAATTACTTCTAATATTTTTCCCATATTCAAAACAATTCTTGTTCTCAAAGGCAGTAAACTAAGGCCAAAACAAGGACCTGTATATGTGCATTGAGATATACAGTACATTTAAATGCTATTCAGTATTATTTTTTTTATATTATTTACTATATTTCTTTTTTTTCCTAAATAACTGCTGGTTAGGCATTTTTTTTTCTATTCTTGCGCTAAGCTTTAAGCACCGACACAATCAAATAACATATAATAGCACATAAAATGTCATTTTAATTGATATTCAAAGCCTTACATTACCTCCTTAATGCAATACTTAAAAAACTGCAAACTTGTAAATCACAATTTGTCAAAAAGGAAGGACGTTCCATGTTTATAAAACAATCAGAGGTCACTCCGCAGCTAATTTTTCATACATCAAGTTTAATTATGCTTTACAATGGGTGCAAAAGGATTTCAGCAAAACAGCAGCGCTGCCGGTGACAGCGAAATCACGTGTTCGCCTTTTGTATTCCGAGGTAATAATTCAATGCCTGCAGCCGAGATATCCCCTAGAGAAAGCTTCTTCCACAGTGGACTCACACATTTTGTGATCTTAACGATTAGCATGGCCAAATTCACAAGGCTTTGTCTTTTGGCCTTAGAAGTTGTAACAAGCCAAAGGTTGATCTATGCAATTTTTAGACATAGGGGATGCAGATAACAAATTGCAGCTATTAATGCAAACATGACTTCATCCTTTAAACATGTTTCTGCTTTAGGACCCTCTCTTCTTGCAGATGGTATGATCTGCTCATAGAAAGATACAATGTAGTGTTAAATTGAAGGAATATACAAATGTATCATTTCAAATTTTCTCTTCATTACAAAAATGTACAATATATATAAAATATGTTTACTGTATATATTGTATTTACCGAATTTAAACATATTTCTTATTATGATTACAGATGAATTCAAGCTAATACAGCAATTCAGTTGGATATGAAGGATATACTGTGTTTTGACTGCAAGAGGACAATGCTGATTAACTGGACAGGCAGCTGATGTGTGCCTGAAATAAGAATGATACCCCGGCAGTACAAAGGCTGTTTAATATTAGAGGAATAGACTTTGGAACACACACAGGACCGAGAGGTACCTGATTAACCTTTCACTGACTCCTACGAGTCACGTGACCGCGAGCATGCTTTTCCTCAGACTGATGCCTTTAAAAGAAGATGTTAAATTTAACCTCCACCGCAGTGATAAATTGACAATAAAAAATTCAATGGCTTGGTAATTACCAATCACTTTGGACACCGGCAACATTTTTCAGTTCTGTCAGCGCACGTTGGCACAAAAGCGTCCACTAAAACCTGCTCGGTTTTTCCTTTTTTAACTTTGTTTTCGTGATGCAGATTAAATCTGCCACCCTATTGCTGATTCATTTTCCTAATTTTTCATGTCTGATCCCTGCCCCAGCTGCACCAGGCTGATAATTGCTCAGACCAGCCCTGATGATTAACATCAGAAGAATTAATTATGCCTGCCGTTAAAAATTCAGGTTCCACACGGTGATCAAGAAAAATTAAGTTTCTGCAAGCTTCTAAATCATTTCACCTTTGAGGGGAGTGATAGTGCTTAGACAGCGATGCTACAGTGTGCGTTCCTGCAGAGGTTTAAATGATGTACCCTTTGTGGAATGAGCACACTACCTTGCTGGTTGTTTTTACTCCTACGCAGTGTTTACAAAATGGGTTTGATGTTTCTCAAATGGCTCGCCATCTGCACTGCCACTTGTGCTATGCGGGGCTATCCGACGCGGCACTGCTGAGATTAATTCTGAATTTAAAAAGGAAAAAAAAGACCTTAAAGAAGAATTCCAGTCCAACTAAATAAAATAATTTTTTTTTTTTGGGGGGGGGGGACAGTTAAAATCACCAAATAAAAAACAGATACATTTTTAAGGTCCTCATATGCAACGAGGGACTAGAAACCGTATGTGTGACAACTCAAAATTGTTCTGTATTAGCCAATCGTCCCCAAATACAGGCAAATGGCAAAGGAGATTTAAAATCTCATATAGGCTTTGAAGTGACCCTGTTAGCCAAAAAAACGGGAAGCACTCTGTATAGGTAGCAGCTTAATACTTACTATTCAGACAGGCGGTTAATCCTGTATTGTACATGATGGTGCTGGAGAGACAGTGACCACAAGATAGGCAAAGAGGATTGGCTTTGTATGGTGGGGAGGAAGCTGTGGAAGTGAGGAATTAGGTAAGTATTCCTTAGCTTTCAAGTAATTCTAAATCTATATTTTTTTGCATTAAAATAACAAACATGTCATACTTACCTGCTTTGCACAATTCTTTTGCACAGAACAGCCCTGATCCTCCTCTTCTCTGGTCCCCCGCTGGTGCTCCTGGCTCCTCTCCCATCAAATGCCCCCATAGCAAGGGGCTTGATATGGGGGCATTTGTGCTTGCTCACTTCTGAGCAGGCTTTGTGTGTCCATTGACACAAAGAGCGCAGCTCAGCCCTGCCCCCCACTCTGTCCTCATTGGCTGTGATTGAAAACAGCAGGAGTCAATGGATCTCACTGTTGTCTCTGAGCCAATGAGGTGGGAGAGAGCAAAGAAAGTGTCTGCTTTTGTGCACATCGCTATATCAAGCTTAGGGTATGTATAAGGGGGGCTGGGGGGAGCTGCATGCAGAAGGTTTTTGTTACCTAAATGCATAGAATGCATGCATTAAGGTTAAAAAAAAATCTTTCACCTTGAAAACCACTTTACATTGACCCTGTTAGCATAGCCGAAAAAAACTGGCAACACCCTATACAGAACGTGGCTCAATGCTTTTTATTTGGGCAGGCAGTGAATCCTGTATTGTGCATGATGGTGCTGGAGAGACAGTGACCACAAGACAAGCAAAGAGGATTAGCTTTGTATGGTGGGGAGGAAGCTGTGGAAGTGAGGAATTGGGTAAGTATTCCTTAGCTTTCAAGTAATTCCAAACCTTTTTTCTGTTCATTAAAATAACAAACATGTCATACTTACCTGCTTTGCACAATTAATTTTGCACAGAACAGCCCTGATCCTCCTCTTCTTTGGTCCCCCACCAGTGCTCCTGGCTCCTCCCCCATCAAGTGCCCCCATAGCAAGGGGCTTCATATGGGGGCACTTGTGCTTGCTCACTCCTGAGCAGGCTCTGTGTGTCCATTGATACAAAGAGCACAGCTTAGCCCTGCCTCCCCCCCCCACTCTGTCCTCATTGGCTGTGATTGACAGCAGCAGGAGTCAATGGCTCTCACTGCTGTCTCTGAGCCAATGAAGAGGGAGAGAGCAGAGAAAGCATCTGCTTTTGTGCACATCACTAGATCAAGATCGGCTCAGGTAAGTATAGGGGGGGGGCTGCATACAGAAGGTTTTTTTACCATAATGCATAGAATGCATTAAGGTTAAAAAACACTTCTACATTTAGACCACTTTAAATTGACCCTGTTAGCATAGCCAAAAAAACTGGCAGTACCATATACAGGAAGTGGCTCAATGCTTTTTATTCGGGCAGGCAGTGAATCCTGTATTGTACATGATGGCGCTGGAGAGACAGTGACCACAAGACAGGCAGAGAGGATTGGCTTTGTACGGTGGGGAGGAAGCTGTGGAAGTGAGGACTTAGGTAAGTATTCCTTCTTTTTAAACCTCCCATAAACTAAATGAGCAACTAGAGTGTAACTAAACTCACTCAAACAAAGAATTAACAGAAGGTAGAGTCTCTTTTGAAAAAAATAAAGAAAAAACCCTTTTTTTCTGCCTCCTGGTAATTTTTGTGCGTTTGGGTGCTGGGGACATTGTAATTCCTGTGTGAATGTGCAGGCATTACATCATTAGTGGCCTTCTAGTGGCCAAAGAGAATTGCTGTGAGACCCAAAAGTATCAGCAGAGAAGGTGGCAGTGGGAAAAGTGCTGATAGGATTCTTGACCCATCAAGTGTGCCATAATGTGCAATTATGTTGTGCTTCCTTGGCGAGAGCTCACCCCTTAACCATTTCTGCTCTCACGTCTAAGGACCAGAGCAATTTTTTATATTTCTGCGCCTATTGATTCAGCCACAATTTGTCATTGCTTATGATAATAAAGTTATACAAATACAAAGAATACATTTATACAAATAGATTTTTTTGGGACAAAGCTTTCTTTTGAAATTATTATCTTGCAAATATAATTGAATTTTATATGCAATCCATAGACAATAAGGATTACAAAACTAAAAAAAAACAAAAACTTTCTACTGTGATAGTGTTGGTGTAATAAAATAGCGTTACTTAAAATAAAAATTATGCATTTTATTTCCATCCTTTGTACCATTTACAGTGAGGCTAAAATTATTATTCTGACACAAGGGTTGATTTACTAAAACTGGAGTACAAAATCTGCTGCAGCTCTGCATAGTAGCCAATCAGCTTCTACCTTCAGCTTGTTCAGTTAAGCTTTGAGAAAAAAAAAACCTGAAAGCTGAGTTTTGCTGGTTTCTATGCAGAGCTACACCAGATTTTGCACTCTTCATTTTTAGTAAATCCACTACATAGCATTGCAAAGTTAAAGTTTTTTTTTTTCTGGGGGGGGGGGGTAAATGCAAGCCTGAAAAAAAAAAAGAATTAACAAAATGAATTCTTAAAAGGGATTAAATATCAATGGTTAGAAAATAAGAAATAAAAAATAGCAGGAAAATTATTTATATGAAAAGGAGAAAGAAGGGGTCCGATTTAAAGCGGTGCTTCACACAATCAGCATTGACTATTTTTCATGTTTATGCTGATAGCATTGGTAAATAGAGAGGAAAGTATATCATGTTTACTTGTTTTAAACTTTTCGGCACTTTTTTTAGTTACTTTCTGGTTTCCAGGCCTAGACAAATGATGATCTTAGGAGTCTCCGGGGGAAGGGGGGTTTTTCGCAGCGAAGTACACCCTCCTGCCTGCATGCCTGAGCATGGGCACATGGATTCCAGGAATGCTGTATGAATCATCTGCATTTACTCAGGATGGCCAAGGCCAGAAATGCTACTGGGTGTTTTCCAAAGTGATTTCTGTTCAACATAAAGCATGGAGACACGGATGGGTGAGTGCTTTGAATATTAAAAATGCCCCCAGTCAGTGTCCTTGATCACCGCCACACCAGTTATATGATGACGCTGTACTCCACTGGTGACAGTAAGTAAAAAAATATATATATTTTGAAAAACATTTTTTTTTATTTCTTAATTTTCAAAAAAAAATGACAAAAATGTAGACCTTTAAATACTCAAAACTTGCCATGCCCCATACTAAATACATTTTACTGTCTACTTTCCAAAAAGGGGTAATTTGGGGGATATCTGAGGCACTATCCTGACATTTTTTGGCCTCAAGAAATGAGATAAGCCATAAGGATTGATCGATTTTCAGATATAGATCAGTTTGTGGACTCTATAACTTTCCTACTGACTAAATAATATACACTGATTTTAGTTATTTTCACCAAAGAAATGTAGCAAAATACATTTTGGCCTAAATTTATTTGCAAACTTTTATAACAGAAACAAAGAAAATGTGGGAGGGGGGTTCTAAAATTTTCAGTATTTTTTTTGTTTATTTAGTAAAGAATATAAAACCCAGTGGTAATTAAATAACACCAAAACAAAGCTATATTTATGTGAACAAAATGATAAAAATTTAGTTTATGTACAGTTTTGCATGGCCGTACAATTGTCTTTCAAACTGCGACAGCTCTGAAAGCTAAAAATTGGCGTGTGCAGGAATGGGGCAACAGTGATTGGCATTGAAGTAGTTAAAGTGTATTGTTTTCAAGAAAATTTGGGTTCGTTAAACCTCTGCACAAATATCATGTGATATAAAATTGCAATATCAACCATGTTATTCTCCAGGGTCTCTGCTTTAAAAAATGTATAATGTTTGGGGGTTCTAAGTAATTTTCCAGCAAAGGAATACTGATTTTTACATGTATGAGAGAAATGTAAGAATGGAAAACTGGAATGGAACTAGTTAATAAAAACTTTTTTTTACTTATAAGGTTGCTTTACCTGACATCATATGCAGATGGAAAGCATCGCTTTGATCTGCAGAAGAATGAAACAGCGTAGATAAAAAAGTAACAATGTTACTTTATATGTGAACAGTGTTTATAAACACTGTTTCAGGTGGTCTGTATTTTTGACAGGCTTCTACAGCTGCTATAGCAACTCACAACAGGAGTTGTCAGAGAGCATAAGGGTAGGAGTAGCAGAGGGGCAGAGGGACAGGATGTACTACACACACCCTGTGTACTGTAATGTGTATTGTATGTCCTGTGCCCACAACTGGTTAGCACCACTTTATGCCTTGCTTTATGTGGATGGGGAGGAACAAAATAGTAAATTTTTGGCGTAACTGAAATACAGCCCCCACTGCCACTATCAGTAAGCCTGTCCTGGCCAATGATGTGCAGCTGACCCTAGAGTGAATGCATGTATTCAAGAATTGGCTGAAACAGGCTACAAGAGACCAGCAGCACTGAGATATAAAAGAGGTTGAAAAAAGGTTGAAAGCAGTATTTTATGGGGAAAAAAAATGGCATTTAAGGATACACATTACACTAGAAAATGATATGTTGTCTAGGAAGGGTTTAGATCGACTTTAAAGAGTAAATCGTCAGATCTTTGCACAAACTTCTCTTTACCTGAAATACACATCCAATATTTATAGCATGTCTGCTAATCTTCCCAATACTGTCTGTGAAGTAGTATTTCAGAGTACCAGGTCACCTCTATTCATCTTTTGCTTTATCAGCAGAGTAGGATATTGGATAAAAAAAAAAATTCCATTTGCCTCATTGCTAGCAACACAAGTCTCATGCGGTCTGCCAATATTATGATTTACGCTTTATACACCGAGCAACTATTGCATGATAGCACCTAAAATTATTGTATTGTGCTGTAATCTCTACCCATGTGTGGCAGCTTTTATATTAGGTTGATTGATTGCAGGTTCCTGGATAACAAAAGAATATTAGTAGTAAACATAGCGATATAGTAGGGTATTATGAGGACCCATAACATACACTGCACAGCATTAGAGGTTAGTGATGAGTGAATTGGTTTGAAAGCCAGGTTAAATCGGGGAAGTTTTTCATCTTTTGGGTAGATGCGTGCAGGTTTGTCATTCATTGGTCATGATTTGTTGGATTTCTAAATGGAATGGTTTTCTGCAGATCACAAAAACCTATATGGAAATATTCAAGAGAATTGATAATAGAAGATTCAGCTATTACCCTGATTCACTAATAATTTTAGGTTCCTCTGGTTGAGGTGATTGTAGCCGTATTAGTGCATTTGCGACAGAAACAATTGAGTACTGTCCGTGATACTTTTTTTATTTGCACTAACATACAATTTTGAGGACAAGCTTTCGGGGTATGTCCCCTTCTTCAAGGTCTAAGCAGTACTATTACAAATCACAAAGTTTAAGCAGAATGTTAGAAGGGATTGAGAAAAAAAAAAAGGCTACAGATAAGATACATCAAAAGCGAGGGGGGAGGGGAGGGGGAATACTACACTCACACAGAGGGGGTCAAGCTTTAGCTAATAGATAGTCATAAAGCTGTTGGATAATGGTTGAGGAATCCCATGTCCAAGTTAAGGCCGTTATCTTTTGTGTCAAATAGAATTAACATTCTTAGTTCAAATGTTTTTCTTTCCTGGATGGATTTGAATTTTCCTCTCACAAAGAAACAATTGAGTACTGTCCATGATACTTTTTTTATTTGCACTAACATACAATTTTGAGGACAAGCTTTCGGGTATGTTCCCTTCTTCAAGGTCTAAGCTGTAATATTACAAATCACAAAGTTTAAGCAGAATGTTAGAAGTCTTCCCTCTGAGGAAGACTGCAGTACTATAAGCGAAGGTGCCAAAATTTGAAGCTGATAGTGTTAGGAGGCTTGGACCAGACCTCCTAGGCCAACCATGCTCATCTTGAAGAGATCGGAGATGAGGCCCAATCCTGGGTAAAATATATTAAATATGTGTATCACCTAACCCCAAAACCCCTCAAAAAGTCACGCTTTCTCCCCAGAAAGCAACACAGTATTATAACCTTTTTGAAAACAAATTCAAATAAATAAATGAATATAATAAAATCCAAACACTTCAATATAATAATAAAATTCAAATTGAAAAATAAATAAATAAATAAAAAATAAATAAAAAAGTCCAATACAAAGTGTCCCAAAAAGTCCCAATATAAACAAAAATTAGTGTCCAACAGAATTAGTGTCCAAAAATTGTCCAAATTTCCAAATTAAATTCATCCAGTCATAAGAAATTCTTTTTTCATCCCGTAATACCTCGAGAAAAACAAATTTTAGAAATATTAAAATTGCCAAATTCCGGCTTCCAACATGCCTTCTATGTGAGTCCTAACAAACAAATGCGATTTGCCATGTGTTGATAACCCACAAAATGGCCGCGGCGACACTTCCGGTCTGCGTGCGTGCGTCACTACGTCACACCCTTAACGCGTTTCGTCACTTCCGGACTTCGTCCGGAAGTGACGAAACGCGTTAAGGGTGTGACGTAGTGACGCACGCACGCAGACCGGAAGTGTCGCCGCGGCCATTTTGTGGGTTATCAACACATGGCAAATCGCATTTGTTTGTTAGGACTCACATAGAAGGCATGTTGGAAGCCGGAATTTGGCAATTTTAATATTTCTAAAATTTGTTTTTCTCGAGGTATTACGGGATGAAAAAAGAATTTCTTATGACTGGATGAATTTAATTTGGAAATTTGGACAATTTTTGGACACTAATTCTGTTGGACACTAATTTTTGTTTATATTGGGACTTTTTGGGACACTTTGTATTGGACTTTTTTATTTATTTTTTATTTATTTATTTATTTTTCAATTTGAATTTTATTATTATATTGAAGTGTTTGGATTTTATTATATTCATTTATTTATTTGAATTTGTTTTCAAAAAGGTTATAATACTGGGTAAAATATAATCTGAAAAAGGGAAGAGTTTGTCTCTATTGAGCCTCATGTTCAGATAATTCTGTAGCAATTCTTTAATTCTTAATCTGCAGACTTCAATGGCAGGACAAGCAGGAACTGTTGGAGAACCAAGTTTGAGAATGAAGCCTCCTTTGATGCAGAGCTATGTACCCATTGCCACACCGGATGCATCTTTCTGAGGCGGAAAGCAGCACCATTAGTGTAGATTAACACAGGTGCACTGCGAATTGAAGCTCCGTTTTCACAACTAATTGACAAAGTAGCTGTTGAGCGGTTCAGGTCAGGTTTACATCAGGTCAGGTTTACATCAAAATCAGGAGAGAAAACCAGCCTGAAATCTTGTACACAACCTTCGTGATGTGTGATTTAGTAGCGGTTCCCATAGAAGTCATTGAGCCTGTAATCCGCACCTGAACCAGACCACACTGCCCAGAAATTGGACATGACTCTTTTACAATCTGCAGTGAATCTGCACTGAATCAGCACAGCCAGTGCACTGGACGTATGTGAACAGGCACTATACGAAGCAATGTTATTTCACATGTCATGAGGATTGGATGCAATTCAAACCTCAACCATTCCGCATATATGTGAACCAGCTCATAAAGAAAAGAATGATGTAATAATTTTTAATAAATGCATGTGAATTTCCAAAGTTCTTTAGTAAAGGATTTCAAAAAGTATCTCTGTTTGTATTGTTTGATTATTATATTATATATTACTATGCCTTTGACATCCCAAAAACCCTCATTTCTGTCATGGAGAGGTAATAGAAGACTGCAGAGACCTCAGAGCGAGTAAAGTAAGACTAGCTAGTGATGAAAGCGCAATCAGAGAAGTTAAGTACAATACTGTATTAGTGCACTTTCAATCCAAACCTTTTTTTGTTTTGATGGAGAGGTAAAGCAATGACACTCTGGTCAGGTTTTAATTACTGTCTTTGGTTTTATTGTGGAAATTTGTCTTCACTTCCTGTCATAGTAACAACATTGTAATTGAAGAGGAAACTCTATAGCAGGACAATAGACAAAAGCAAAACCAACTCTGAAACAAAAAACAGAAATAAACTTTTAATTGCCCTTTTGGATCTATGCATGTGCATAGAGGTGCATTTCTTTTTTTTTAGCATTCGGCACATGCAATGTTATGCATCAATGGCAGTTGCCCTCTTGCATTATTATGCAAGCCTAGTCTGTGATTGGCAGGTTCAGAAGCAAACTTTCCTTGATAATCCCTTCCACAGGTTCTACAGGAACTGTGAATGCCACGTGGCATGGGTGGTGGTTGGCGTACATATAAAATGTCAAAGCAACTGAAAGTTTACAAACAATAAGCATGTACAGTTAGAAAACAATATTTTGCCCTCTAGTGAAATGGAAGTAAAGTGCAACTTACCATATGCTTTTCACATGATGCAGACACAGCAGCCCACTCTGGAAAGAGGAAGCTGCAGATATCATCCCAAGCCCAACTGTCGCATTGGCGGTCCCTTCGGAACCTGTGGGAGGGATCATAGAAAAGCTTCTGAACTTGCCTTATTGGTAATTCCAATCAAACACAGACTGGTCTATAGCAGTTGTTCTTGTAGAGCTGTGGTTTCCTTTGTTGAAGCACATGGCCAATTTCAAAAGGTGGGGCTTGTTATTACCTGTCGCCAATGTGTAAAACCACATCAAAGTGTACGTTAGATGCATTTTAATGCATAGCTATCACTTTCTATGGACCTTCCAAAGTCCAAAAAAAAGGATACATAATTATTTAAAAATACGCTGCGCAGAGCTGGGAATAGGTAATATTTTTAGTACAGGAAAGCTATAACATGGGAGTTAAAATGCAACACTGTAAATGGGTCCCAGATTACACATGACCTTGTATCTTGTATTGTTAGTGACCCCCTTCCCTTCCAGCACCCAGCAATCAAAATATCCAGACAGGCATTGCCCCTCCATAGTTTAGCAATCAGTGCTTAAATTCCAAATAATAAAAATATAATTACTTTGGAACGTCAAGTTTTTGACCAAGCACAAAGCAAATTAAATTACATTAAATTGCGAACATAGTATACTTTTTAGAAAGTAAATTACTGCATTTGATGAGATGCTAGGTTCCTTTAGGCAAGGAAGTAATGAAAGAAGCAGAGTGTTTGAGTGATACATTTCTGAAATGATTGTTGAATAAGAAGTCTAATCCGGCTCACCCTCAGGTACTGAATTTACAAGGGCTGCAAGCAGCGAGATGCCATGCATTTATCAAATTCTCCTTTTCACCATAGATTCCATTTTTAAATTACCATAATAATGTGCATCACAGGGAGTATTAGGAAAAAAACAAGGGAAGTCATTTGTTGTCAACCGATGTAAATATCTGCATGTGAAGACCGTATTTACGCATAATGTAGCAAGAGAAGAAAACATTTACATATATACCACACTGGTCCCATATATAAATCTCAGTGGGTGGTATGGAAAAGCATATGTATTTTATTTTTAATGGGCACTGTAGAGAGTATTTCTAGCATGAGTTATGAACAATTAACCTGTCATCAGATTTAAGAGGGACATGTACAGAGAAAATAAGGAGACTATAATTCCTAATGTGTTACTCTAAAAAAAAGTGCCAGTTGCCTGGCTGTCATGCTGATCCCATGGTTTTAATACTCTTTGGATCATTGAGCTGCAACAACTATGCAAATCAGGAGTTCTCTATATAAGGAAACAAGACTGCTGCACTAGAGAAAGGCTTTAAAAAAAGCTACCAGCACTATATAGGATATACTATAGATAACAGAAATAAAATAAAACAACTAATGCAGCACTAAAAACATATAGATGACAAGAAAACCCATAGAATTAAGCAAAACAAAAACTGAGTCCAAAATTCCATATATGAGTGACTGCCACTCAGGGGCGGACTTACAACTCATGGGGCCCCCGTGTCCTTGCCCACACCCAAAAAAGCCTATAAAAAAGCCAATGAAAGGTACCAGGGGCATCTCATGGGGCCCCCTACTGACCCCTGGCCCTCGGGCAATGCCTGAGTGCTCGAATGGTCAGTCCGCCCCTGCTGCCACCAAGTGAGAGAGATAAATTGACAATAAGAAAGAGATCCTCTTCCTAAATTCAGTGTGATGTGCATCCAAAACACCGCAGGTACTTCACCATCCAGTCTGAGGCTTACCACGGAGACTGTGACCCTCACATGAGAATTTGACTTCTCATGTGAGGATCATAGTCTTTGTGGTAAGCCTTGTTTAATAATCCAAAAAGCACCACCACCTAAAAAATCCACAAGTCACCGCCAGACTTGGCACCTTCCTATAGGATCATCTCCCATTTGCATAAGCAGTATGTAAAAAAAAGGCAAAAGAAACCACTCCAATAGCGTAAATCCAGTATATATTTAGTTTAAAACAGGTAAAAAAAGCATGTAGGAAACTGCACATCCCAGAATTCCTCGAGGTGCACATTGACGGCATGGAATCACCATCAGTATGCCCATGCACGCCCCTAAAACTTCCTAAGGCATTTGCTAAAGTTTCATTGAATCCACACTGAAGAGATTGGGACTCATTTGAGACTGCCTCCCATCTGTGTGATCTGTGGATCACTATTATTGGACAGTGATCAACTGACATAACGTTTCTTATGTTATTGTTAAAAAGGTGATATTTCTGATTTAGTTTGATGATGGTGGCTTCCTACACCTGTTTTTTCACAATACTGCAGCCATTACAGAGCCTAGATAAGGATGAAAAATACAGTGGTGAGTAAAAATCTATACTAGTGGGCAGAGGTCAAAACATCTTGATCTTGCTGATGTTACCTGTAAGGAGAAACTGGTTTTCAGGATAACCCAGAATGTGGAAAAAATGTGGGACTTTTTAGGTGGATATTCTCTAAAAAAACAAAAACAAAACAGAACACATTTCACCATTAAAAGAAAAATAACCTTTATTTCCATCCAACATTTCAGACCATGCTGCCTCGAGCTTTGTTAAAAAAAAAACATGTGGGCTAAAAAGAGCTCCAAAACTATGAAAATCCAAACACAAAGATGTTTAAACACCTTCAGCAATCCAGCCCCTTATAATGATTCACACAACAAAAAGAACATTTTGTACATATGTTGTGATAACCACACCCAACCATCCCAAGAACACAATTTCCCTCAGATAGTCCAGGTGTAGAATGTCTGAAGAGATCATGCTGCCAAAAAGGCTTCTTTAAGGGAAAAAGAGGCAATTCTGCTCTACAAATAAAAAAACATGACAAAACACAATGTAGCACACTGGGATAAATGCGTGCATTGCTAGTGAGCACTCAAACACCAAGAGTCATCCCAAGAAAACATCTCGAGAAGATCTGTAAGAAGGTGGTGAATGATTCAAGCTGCTAACATCCATGGAAATCCCCCAACAGTACCCCTCTATTCAGACAGAGTGTACTAAGCCATCTGCCCAGTTGGCAGGTATAGCATTGTGCTGCAGCAGCTGGTGAACATTGAACGCAACCCTCATATCTTGGCTGGATATTGACTTGTGTTGGTCCTTGCAGCACCCCCACCTCACCAGCAGTGCCGATGCTTTCACTAGGCAAACTAAGCAGCTGCCTAGGGCACACTGCCACCTAGGGGAGCCTGGATGCAGCTCAGGCTGGCACTCTGTGTGGGATGCCACCACATCATGAATGATCCTTTAGCTGAGTGGAAGGGTGGCAGAGGGGAGGAAAAAGGACAGAGAAAGATGCTTGGGGGTTTATTTACTAAAGCTGGAGAGTCCAAAATCAGACTCCCTTCTGCATAGAAACCAATCAGCTTCTAACCTCAGCTTGTTCAATGAAGCTTTGGCAATGAAACCTGGAAGCTGATTGGTTTCTATGCATAAGGGAGTCTGATTTTGGACTCTCCAGCTTTCGTAAATAAACCCCTTGGTGTCTGGGACCAGTGTAGCAGCTGATCTGCCGCAACTAAAAGTGCTCCTCTCAGACTCAGTTCCTTATTGCAAGGTACATTTCCACCCAACACTTGTTTTCTTGGCTGTAACGTGCTGGGTGATGTCCTACACATCTAGTGGGCATGCCCTATGATCTCCAGATTTTGGTCAAAACTCCTCAAATTACGTCAATCATTACTTACCTACCCCTTCCCGGGAGACCCGTGGTATACTATCTTACACCTAAAACCTCCGGGTCTGCCTGAACACAAAATTAAACTAGCCACCCACGTATTATTGGTAGCTAAACAAACCATAGCGAAAGTCTGGAAGCAGCAATTTGTATCCGTCACAGATCATCGACGTCTTGACATCTTTCTACTAAATGAAAAACTGGTTAGTATACTTTCAGATACCCACGAGAGATTCCTTAAAATTTGGACTCCGTGGATTCAATATTCCAACCAGGTAATCTCAGCGAATAGCTTTATTTCACTATAACCCAATCATACCTCACTAATCATACCTCACTAACATGTTGCGAACGTCCAATCCTTACTCACATTTTCTCTTCTCTTCCTCTCCTTTACTTTCATTTCTGTTTTTCAGCTCCTCCACAGGGATGCCTTCTGAACTACTTGATGTCTTCATATCTCCTATTTTGCTATCATTTTTGTATATTTTTATCGCTATAGTTCTCTTTAATGAATGATCACAGAGGTCACATGGTACAAGGCTATTCACAACAGCCTTGTACCATGTGACAAGCTGTGACCAATCACAGCTCACACAGTAGTTCTCAATGGCTGCAAGAATGCAGCCAGAGAGAAGGAGAAATTATTGCTTTTCAAGCCTTTATGGGTGTAAAAGCAATCAATGTAAAAAAAAAAAAAAAAATCTTCATCACCCCCCACAAGTAGTACAGTGTCACCATGGTGACACTGTACTGCTAGGGTGACAGTATGTTAAAAAAAACAAACAAATATAAAACAAAATAAAAATGTAAAAAAAAGTTTGAAAAATTATACTTTTTGGTTATAAACTAATTTAGGTTATTTTTTTTTACTAAAAAGATAGATGAATACATTTTGGCCAAGATTTATGAAGAAAGATTATTTATTTGCAAAATTATATAAGAAACACTTTTTTAAAAATTTTGGACGTTTTAATTTATATAGCAAACAAATAAAAATCCCAGTGGTGAATAAATACCACCAAAATAAAGTTTTATCTGTCTCAAAAAATGCTAAAAAATTCATATGGGTATAGTGTTGCATGACCGTGCAATTGTCATCTAGGGGGTAAAGATGTCCGGCCCGGGGGCGGACTGACCATTCAGGCACTCCGGCACTGCCCGAGGGCCTGGAGTCAGTAGGGGGCCCCATGAAATGCCCCTTGTACCTTTTATAGGCTTTTTTGGGTGTGCTTTGAGTGTGGACAAGGACACAGGGTCCCCATGATCCCCTATTACCCAGGGGCCCCATGAGATGTCAGTCCACCCCTGGTCTGGACTTGAAGTGGTTAACTATACTTCATACAAGTAAAACCACTGTTGACTACTGTTCTTAGTCAAAATTTTGTTTCTGTCATTGAAAGCGGTCTAATTTTTATTCTGTACTTGAAATATATATTGAAAAAAAAAAAACAATAAAAACCTATTGAAAAGAAAAAAAGGTGCATTACATTTAACATGCCAGCTTTCCTGGAAAATGCCTGTTTATCACTCTGAAAAAGGAAAAAATAGAGAGTTTAGAGGGACTTTAACAGACAAACTGAACATGTTTGGTATACGAGGAAAAAAAAAATCTCCATTAGAATTTTATATTCACTGTCTCACAGTGCCAGGAAAGAAAATAATGTACTGCTCAGTGCTGTCAATAAAAAGAGTCATTTAACAGACACTAGTTTTAATACCATAAACCTTTTATCCTAGCACTATAATGTTATATATCTAAATTTCTATGTGCATGTATTTGTCATATTTTATAGAAAAGATTATGCCACATTATTTTAAGGTATAAAGAGCCATAAAAGAATATAGCAGCAAAAAGTATTACAGTCAGTATTACAACATGTGAGATAACAATGAATGACTTCGCAGTTCCTTCAGCCTTGCAGGATATAACTGTCTTTTACAGTCACCAGTTTTAAGGAATCACTTACATCAGGGGTAGGCAACCTGAAAGAGGTGGACGTCTACCTAAATAACATGGGTGAAGTCAAAGATCACCGAGCACAATGTCACCTCCTCACACCTGATTTAAACATTTAGTTGCTGTACTACCGTGTTGCAATCGCATGCATTGCACTGCAGTCATGGGTTTACATCAGGTGGTGAGGAGGCAACAGATCACCTCCTCACCACCTGTCAAACACACTCGGATCGCTTTTCAGAGGAGCAACAGTGCCTGCTGCACTTGTGAATTAGCCTTTAGTTGCATTCAGCTGCAGCACCCTTCACATGAAATTGGGGGGTGGTAAAACACTGCAGTTGAGTTTGCAGTTTTACCGCCACCAATCCCTACCCTCTTTAGCTGCTGAGGTAGCAGCCAAAGCTGTACACATGTTGCAGCAGAAATAAAACCCCCTTTTGCTTTTGGTGGGTTCTACTGCCTGCCAATCGTGATCCAAATAATGGGGCCACGCTGCACGTGCATGCTTCTGCGGGGTCCAAGGGGTTAAAGCAGGTGGTGAGAAAGCAGCGCAATGCTGCCTACATTAACCCCTTGTTTGCTGCACTGCAAAAGGTTGCAGGGCACTTGCAGAGCGGTCACACTTACTTGAATAAGTCATGCTTGGCAGGTGCTACACCCACTAACCATGACAGGGCATATAACTCCTGCTGCGGCTGCAACATGTGTACACCCCTGGCCACTGCAGTTACAGGGGGTGTGGTTGGGGTGGTAAAAACACATCTTAACTATGCGGTTTTACCACCCACAAACTGCAAATGTAAATTAACCCTTACTGCACTGCGGTAAAGGTTAGATGGGTTAGCTGAGCTTTTGCCATAGACTTCTGTTATATCCTGTAGGTGTGGTGCACTTTCTGAAAGCTCACCAAAACACCTGCATTTGGGAGTTTTAGTGCATATTTAGACCAAACCGGCAACATATGATTTAAGTCTATGGCTAAGTGTAGCAAACCAGCAAGATATGATAGAAGTCTATGGCTAAGTGTAGCAAACCAGCAAGATATGATAGAAGACTATGGCTAAGTGTAGCAAACCAGCAAGATATGATAGAAGACTATGGCTAAGTGCAGCAAACCAGCAAGATATGATAGAAGTCTATGGCTAAGTGCAGCAAACCAGCAACATATGATAGAAGTCTATGGCTAAGTGCAGCAAACCAGCAACATATGATAGAAGTCTATGGCTAAGTGCAGCAAACCAGCAAGATATGATAGAAGTCTATGGCTAAGTGCAGCAAACCAGCAAGATATGATAGAAGTCTATGGCTAAGAGCAGCAAACCCGCAAGATATGATAGAAGTCTATGGCTAAGAGCAGCAAACCAGCAAGATATGATAGAAGTCTATGGCTTAAGAGCAGCAAACCAGCAAGATATGAAAGAAGTCTATGGCTAAGAGCAGCAAACCCGCAGGAAAGCTGCATGTACACTGCACTGCACCCAAGGTGTGGGTAAATCGTAGCTCATCAGTGTGAGAGCAGCCCTATACTACTGCATTATGCCCAGTATATTGCTTCACACTGACCTGAAGATCTCTTCTCTCCTGCTGCTGGCACCACTCTGGAGACTGCTAGCCGGGATAAGAGGTGGAGTGCAGTTGGTATCACTCTACATGGGACAGGAGCCAGCACTACAGAGGAGGCATCGGATTATGCCCTCTTGCTCCCTACAACAGCTCAAAATTTACAAGTAGTCCCTCTGCATTGCACTCTGATTCTCTGGAATGACAGGTCAGCAAGCCCAGACCGCGATCTACCAGTCACCTGGCTACGATCTACTGATACATTGCGATCAACGGGTTGCTGGCTCCTGACTTACATCAATAAAATAATACAAGATGAGTGAGTTATGGTGGATCCCAAGGCTAAATGTGCCCTTTTAGCCTGGGTTCACATATATGCGGTTTGGTATATCTCATGTGATTGGCACAGGAACCGCACCGTGTTCCTGTGCAAATCACATGCGATTTGTGTGCAGTGCTTTTGGAGCCATTTTGTATGGCTCTATTCGCACTACACCCGCACCAAAAATGTGCAGGACCCTTTTATGGGTCAGCACTAGAATTGGATCACATAGTTATTCACACCTATGCGATCCGATTCTGCACATCGCACTGCGTTTTGGGAACCGCTTTTGGGGTGTTGTTAACTTAACATACACACCGCAGCGGTTCACATGAACGGGGTGCGATTCTGATGTGGTCCGTAAATCGCACTGAAAATGCTGTGAATTCGGCACCTCATCAATGTGAACTCGGGCTAAGGCTTCATTCACACTCGTGCGACTTCAAAATCATGCTAATTTCATTGCAACTTTACAGTGTGACTTGATGTGACTTTGATGTGATTTGATGCGACTTTGACACAACTTTGATGCGACTTTGGATGAGTGCGGCTTTGGCCAAGGATGATTGTTGTTGCTGTACAAAGTTGCACACCAGTCACATGTATTTTATCCAGGTGCGACTTTCATGTGACTTTGGAGGGTTTATATTGAAGTCTATGGCCCTCAAGCCAAATGAAAGTCGGACCAAAGTACTGCAGGAACTACTTTCAAATCGCTGCGACTTGAAGTTGGACATATATGAATGGTACTCATTGCGGAACATGGGGGGTGACTTGTAATGAGACTTTGGACCCCAAAGCCACAAGACAAGTCGCACAAGTGGATATGTAATAATGTAGGTAGGCTCTACATATACAAATAAGTGAAATAATGTGTAATTAATGGGGGACTGATATCACTACATGCCCCTATATTAGAACCATTAAAATTTACATAAATATCTCAATGTGCGAACTATATTTCCATATTTTATATGAATATCAAAACAAGTGTATCAAATAAATAAATACGTCCATGAAATACAGTCCTTGCGGCTTCTGATAACTGTGACCCGAACCAAACAAGGAAAAAGTGACTTGAATCTTCACCACCTGCCAACAGGAGAAAGTAAAGATTGCTCACTCACCAGATCTTTGGACCCCAATTAAGGTGGTCAGATGCCCTTTTTGGTCATATAGGAGACCATCCTCACAAACTGATATCTCCCCTCCAGCAATTCTCTGCTTGTGACCATATACTAAGGAATAGGGACTCCCAACATGTCTCCAATATTTATGATGTTCGATATGGATATTCCTCACGCAGGAATAGTGCTGGACCATTCAGATAAATCAGACAAGTGAAATACCTTCTAAGTGCAGTATTTTAATAATTGAGCAAATAAATGTAAAAAGAAACACTATTGCACTCACATGGTAAGGTGCCTGAAAACCGGCACCAGTGTTTTCAGCCTGTGTGAATCTAAGATGGCCAACAAATGTTCCACGCCACGTTCTCACTCATCCTGGACGTACCCAGACATGGAAGCGACATTGTGACGCTTCGACGTACGTTTCACCCAGTGGCGTCTTCCAAGTCGCACAAGTGGGAATGGGCTCTTAGGGAGATTTACCGTCTTTCCATGTGTTTGTGACTGTTGTCACAGACTGACAGATGCATAGATTTAGAAAAATAAAACTTTACAATTGTCATCAAAACTTAACAACCACCACATTGAGACCACAAAGAAGGTGTCATAGGACTCTTTCTCCAGCCTACCCACACTAATTTCAGCCCAATTGCCTATTGAGCAAATTCTACACTTGTCTAAGGTATAATGTATGTTTAACAAAAAAGTAAGTTGATATCCTGCCAAATATTACATGTACGCCTACCCTGGTAAAGCAGAAATGGCTCCTCCAACTGCCCTGTCTATAAGAAGGGGTTGGGGTCTGTGTAAGGCTGGCTGGTGGTGAACAAAAAAACATTTTCCTGCATTTTGTAAAGCAAGTAATCTTCCCTGCAGGGCTCCTTTCTCTGCCAACTTTTCAATAAACAAATGAAAAACCCAACAGGGAGATTGAGGCCCTCTCATAATAACTTTGCCAGGTGAGTTGAGTTATTAAATTTCCCCCCTCCACAGTCTCTAAGGCCTTAGAGAAGCTACTAGGTGATTGAACCACATGGCATTTCCCCAAAAATAATGATATGACTTTTGGATTGGCCTTTAACTTCTTGTACATATCACTCATTTTTACCTGTTTAAAGCATGAAACGTATTTTTGTAAAACACTTTAAATTCTTAATGCTGCTTCATCTTCTATGTTCTCCATCACCTCTGAAACATGTAACCGGCTTCCTACGAAATAAATCTGGCTCCCCCACAGCATTATGCGTTGTCATGGTTTATTGCCCGAGAGACAATCTCCGAATGCTGTTTACTTAATTGCTTGGAAAAAGCCAAAAAAAGGTGTATGTCTTTCTGAAATCTTGTTACCTTCCTGCATGGAGATTTACAGTTCAGCGCTATACGGATGATATATATATTATTTTTCCCTGAGAATTTAAGTGCTGTAAGTGTAAAGGGCACATTTTACTAGTTAAGTGCAACAGCCGTGTCTACATGCTTCACTCCCCAGGAGCACAAGAAATACAGTATGATTAGAAATTAGTGGTCAGGCCTAGAGTCACTGATTAATATTAGGCTTATTCACTCAGTAAAACTCTTTGTCAGATTTACGGCTTCCCTCTTGACTAATTTTGTAGACAGACAAAGGTAATATGTAACGTACATATAACTCCAGCGAGCTGCTATGTCATCACTAGCTTTAGCACACAAGAGAGGGGTATGTGTCCTGCGTGACTGCAGAGCACAGTTGCAGCCTGTAACACCCCATAACAAGTTCTAAATCTGTCATCAGGACATGAATTTTATATTAAGCTCCTTTTCACTGCATGAGCCAGGAACTTAAGAGGGAAACATTCAGTATCATTTATGCTTGTGCTGGGTCAAGCATGACATCACACTCCTATTTGAAGGGCTATAATGAGGTGAAAAGACAGTTTTAAGAAAACATAACACTTTACATGGTGGAAATTATGGATTGCTCTTTTTTTAATAATGCCTCTTAGTACTTTAGGGAGATTTAGAAGATTGTATTTGGCATATGGAAATGGTCCCTGAAAATGGGTTGGTATTCATTAAATTTTACATATGGTGGCCCAGTTATAGAGTACACACAAGAGAAGCACTTTCCAAGAGACCTTTAGACCTCATTCACACTAGGATTAGAACAACTGGAGGTTAATGAGTTAATTTTATGTACGGTGGCCCAGTTATAGAGTACACACAAGAGAAGCACTTACCTAGAGACCTTTAGACCTCATTCACACTAGAATTAGAACAACTGGAGGTTAATGAGTTAATTTTATGTACGGTGGCCCAGTTATAGAGTACACACAAGAGAAGCACTTACCAAGAGACCTTTAGGCCTCATTCACACTAGGATTAGAACAACTGGAAGTTAAGGAGTTAATTTTATGTACAGTGACCCAGTTATAGAATACACACAAGAGAAGCACTTAGAAAGAGACCTTTAGACCTCATTCACACTAGAATTAGAACAACTGGAGGTTAATGAGTTAATTTTTTGTACGGTGGCCCAGTTATGGAGTACACACAAGAGAAGCACTTACCAAGAGACCTTTAGGCCTCATTCACACTAGGATTAGAACAACTGGAGGTTAATGAGTTAATTTTACGTAAGGTGGCCCAGTTATAGAGTACACACAAGAGAAGCACTTACCAAGCAACCTTTAGACCTCATTCACACTAGGATTAGAACAATTGGAGGTTATTGAGTTTGTGCATACTTCAAATTTCTGCCTAATCACTCTTGTATAAAGTTTTCTCTCTGGATATTTTATCATCTGACACGGATGTTTGGGCATTGCCAACTTGTGCTTCTTCACACCAGACACCTTGCCATGCATTTGCCTGCATTTTCAAATGCAAAGTAAAAAAATGCATGGACAAGATAAAATACACAGAGATTGATTTACTAACAGCAAATAACCTGAAAAATAAATTGCTTACTTTGACTGTCCAATCACATGTGGGGAAATTTATAAAAAAAACTGAATTTTGCCTAAGATATGACTGGATGTTTAACCACTTGCCCTCCAGTAGATTTACCCCCCTTTCTTGACCAGGCCATTTTTTGCAAAACGTTGCTGCGTTACTTTAACGGACAGTTGCGCAGTCATGCAACTATGCACCCAAATGAAATGTACAGTATGTCCTTTTTTTCTCACAAATAGAGCTTTCTTTTGGTGGTATTTGATCGCCTCTGAGTTTTTTTATTTTATGCGCTATAAAAAAAGAAATCCGACAATTTTGAAAAAAAAAAAACAATATTTTTGACTTTGTGCTATTAAACATGTCCAGTAAAAATCAAATTTTGTCATAAATTTAGGCCAAAATATATTCTGCTACATGTCTTTGCTAAAAAAAAAAAAATCACATTATGTGTAAATTAATTGGTTTACGTGAAATTTATAGTGTTTACAAATGGTGGTATATATACTGGAATTGTTTTTTTAATTTTTTTGTTACTAGTAATGGCGGTGATCAGTGACTTATAGTGGGACTGCAGCAGGCATTTTGACACTGGGGGGAACAGACTTGGTGTCACTGACATCCTCAGTGACTCCAATACCATGATCAGTGCTATCAAAAAGCACTGACACTGTACTAATGGCACTGGGCAGGAAGGGGTTAACATATGGGGCGATCAAAGGGTTAATTGTGTGCTGTTTTACTGTATGCTGTGTGCGCTTTCTACTGTAAGCACACTGCTTTGTATGGCTCTGCTTTGCAGAGCCATACAAAGCAGTGTGCCGGAGCTGACAGGAGAGAGATCTGTGTTGTTTACAGTGGGGAATCACCGGAAGAGGACCCGGTGATTGACAGCCGAGGCAGCATGATATAGCATGATTTTGAACACCTGTGCCACCCTGTTGCAATATTTCTGCTATAGGATGGCGTGGAAGCTGTTAATATGAAAACAACTTTACTTTATTTCACTAAGCTAGGTAAACGGAAGGGTATCAGGATTTTACTGATGTATCATCTGTTAATGTTCTGCCTTTAGCAGGGAAATTTATTATGCAATATTAAATTCAGCCCCTAGATGGAGCATGCAATAAATTTACTTTTCTATAGAAACTAGAAACTTCAGATAAAAATTTATAAAAAGTATTATTATTTTGAGAAAAAGAAACAAATGCATCTTGGGAACTCAGACTCCATCTTAAGTCTTCATGCACACCAGACGTTCTTACAGCTGCCGTTTTTGGCTTTTGGCATTTTTTTCTATAGTCAGTAAACTCCCCAGCAGGTTATATTTTGTGTCCATGCACACATAGGCTTTAATCAGTGTTTTTTGGCAGGGGTGTTTTTTGGCTGGAAAAACCCTAGAACTAGTGGGTTTCTAGAGGGGTTTTTTTAGCAGTAAAAATGCTCTAACGTTGAAAAATGCAGTAAAATGTAGTAAAACGTGGCAAACTGGCATTTTGGGGTTTTTTATATATAAGCAAACATTTTACAAAATGTTTTGTATAAAAAACACAAATAAATGCAAAAAACACAAAAGCGGAAAAACGCGTCTAAATATTAATGGAAGAATGCTAACACTGAAAAACTTGCATTTTTAACGCGACTTTATACAGCTAACACTAACAGCATTATTAAACAGCCCAGTGTGCATGGAGTCTAAGAAATAAGGGAAAGGAACCAGCCATAACTCTCTGCTGCATATGTCATTGACTGAATTTACATCCCTTACAGGCAGCATCGCTGGGGAGCATGGACTTGTGTTTGTATATTTTTCATATATTGATTATACATACTTATCTGTTTTTCTTAATAATTTCCCCCCACCCTGTCTTGTTAATAAAGCTTCAAGGATACATTCAGTCTGGCTTATTGCAGCATAGGAAGGTTTAGCTATATGTCGTGTCACACACAGGGAAACGTGTATCGAGGACAGAACAAACAATAATATAGACATATATGAAATACATTTAAACTAAGTTTTTTTTGCCCAACTCAACCCAAACATCATCGTTTACATCTGACTGGCAAATGTCAGATTGTGGCGAGTGCTCTGCGGGTGCGGACAGGTTGGCAGACATTGCTTTTTTTTTAATTTTGGCGAGTCGGTGGCATTGCAACAATGCTGGATGACATAATTGACAATAGATTACAAAGATGGAACCATTTTTTGGCTTTTTTTTTTAATCAAAAACCTTTGCTTTGTTTATTGTTCAATAAAGGATTTTTTCAAATTACTGCTCTCTGTATTTTTTTACTAAATGTAACCCTTTAGTGAATGGGTAGGGGTACAAGTATTCACAAGGGGGGGGGGGCAGCATCAGGGTTCCCCCTTGTTTAAAGGGGAACCTGATGTTAATGAGCTCCCCTGCCCACAGACCCTCACAACCACTCGTCCAGGGCTGTGGGGAAGAGGCCCTTGTCCCCATCGGCATGGGGACACCATCCCAATGCCAAAGGCACATGGCCTGGTAAGCCGCAGAGAGGACGGGGCCGCTTGTTCACCCCCCCTTTCCTGCCCTGCCAGGACTCTGCACAAGTCAAGTCACTTTTCCTCCCCCCATTTTTTGGGAGTGGGGTTCCCCTTAAAAGTCGAAGTTCACAGCTGAACATTCATTAGGTTCATATGTTCGTCCACAAACCAAAAACAGGGGTGTTCGGCCCATCATTAATTATAAGCATATACCGTATAACTGCAAACAAAACCTTCTGTGTTTATTCTAGTGACAGACTGCATCATATATATTATTTTTAATTTTGCCCACTTTAAAGGGACATTAAAAGTTCTTTTTTAAAAGAAATCACAAGCATATTATATGTACCTGCTATGTTCAATGATTTTGCACAGAGCAGCCACGATCCTCCTCTTCTCCAGTCTACCACCAGCAGTCCTGGCCCCTCCCTCTTTCTTAGTGCCCCTATAGCAAGCAGCTTGTTATGGGGGCACCCAAACAGGCTCGCTCCCGAGCAGCTGCTCTGTGTGTCCATTCATACATGGAGCACGGCTTGGCCCCGCCCCCACTCTCTTGACAGTAGTGGGAGCCAATGGCTGCCACTGCTGTCTCAACCAGTGAGGACAGGGAGAGACCAGAAAGCCGAGGCGCTCATGCACATGGATCAAGGTGGGGTTGTGGTAAGTTTTAGAGGGGGCTGGGGGGCTGCTTCACACAGACAGTTTTTTACCTTCATGCATAGAATGCATGAAGGTAAAAAAAAATGGAGCCTTTACAACCATATTAAGTCTACAAATAATTGTTTAAATACGAGGGTTCTTCAAATAGTTTCCTTACTTTTTTAAACTCTATTATATAAACTTTTCAGGAAATGTCAAATTAAATGTGCCATTAAAGGTGCCAGTCTAGAAAACAATTAAAGTGCATCTATGGTCAAAGTTTAAAATTATATATTAATTTCCACATTATGTTTGAATCTTTCTGGCTTACTCCTAATATGAATAATCTTGAAGTTTCTAAACTTACTTTGTGAAGATCCCACACATTTACTTCCTTGAATTCTGTGACACAAATTCACTATGCTCTGTGAGTAGCCACTGATGTGCCACACATTTCACAGAGCCTGCCTTCTACTACAAAGGTGCTGAGAGGAGGAGTTAGAGGAGGAGGAGTTAGCACAGGATTTATTGTTTGCAGGAAGCAAGGTACCATGGGATATGCAGTCCTTAAAGCAGAGTCCTACTCACCCTGTCAAAAAATAAAAGTCAGCAGCTACAAAAACTGTAGCTGCTGACTTTTAAAAAACAGCCACTTACCTGTCCCTCGGTCCCGTGGTGTGTCCCCTGCAGCCTGTTTCATCAGCCATCCTGTATTCCAGCAGGCCAGCATCTTTAGTGTGGGCACCCGGCTATGATAACTTGCGGCTTCACAGCCGGGTACCCACTGCGCTGCGCTTCATGAATGGTCCTGTAGTCTTCTGGGACCTGTCATGTGTCCCAAAAGACTACAGGGAGGGAGGACACCTTCTGTTTCTGATCATCTAAGAGATCAGACTGGAAGTTGGAGTGGGTACCCGCTCTCCCCCCTGCCCCCCAAAGGTGCCAATCCTTAACCCCTTCCCGCTGGTGCCTCCCGGCGCTTTAAGAGTTTCAGACGCCGGGAGGCGGGGCAGGTGGGGCGTGGTATAGGGATGTGACCGCCGTGACGCGCCATTACGGCAGTCACATGATCGGGAAAGGTCCCGATCGAAAGAGCGGACTGGGACCTTTCCATGAGTACTGCACATGTGTGCTGGGAGCGCGCAGGGCACGCGCTCTCAGCACTTGTTTTTTGTTACATGAACGCAAATGTGCGGCCGCTCGGCATCTAGGCCCAGACGCCGGGAGGCCACACATTTGTGTGCGGCCGGCGTAAAGGGGTTAATGGGGAGCGGGGGAGCAGTCCTTAAAGCGGAACTTCCCCTTTTGGGTGGAGCTCCGCTTTAACATTTCAAAATGATCAGCAGAGAAGAAGCTGCAAAGGATGCTGGGAATCCAGAAAGTTGTGGTAAGAGATAGCCAGCAGACAGGCAGAACTTACAACATAAAAGGAGATTTTTCAAGTATGCCTATACTGGATTGTCAAAAATAACTATTGTTTGTATTGCTATTACAATGCTGATATTATAAAATGAAAGTGTATGCTGTGACTATAGAACCCCTTTAAATTCAATATTGAGGCTCTAACTGAGCATTTAGGAGTAGTGGCTCTCATGCAAATCTTTTACTTTACATTCATTTTTGGTTTTTTCTTATTGATTCTTCCGTCGTGGGATACAGGTGACAATAAAACCATGTGGACAAATTTGGGTTAATATAATATCAGTTGAATAAAACATAACACTAATGTTTTAAGCTTTAACCATTGAAATTAAGCACCTAGATCCAGAGCAGATGGTTCATAAATCAATTCCAAGACCTGCGTTGGAATTAGTGTGTTTCAGAAATGTTAACCCTCCTTTACTAAGGAAATGCCATTTATCCATGAAATCCTTCTGTTTTACATTCTAATTGGAAAACCATTGATTTCACATGCAATTATTTGCTGTTAAAGAGAGATCAGACTATGGCTATGCAACACTAAGAACCCAAGAGCAATATTTTATGTCTCGACTGCCTTGACTAAGAAATGTTCAGTGATTCAAGTGCTTCTATTGCACTAAGACTGAAAAAGTATTTAATTTTGCTATTAGCATAGTGCTTCATATGACATTAAAGTGGAATGGCATAGCCAGGTACCTGAGTTATAAAAAAAAAAAAAGACTACATTTTTGGACAAATATGTATGTGGTTTTGAAATGCATTGAGAGCACTATCACTAATTCTCTGCAACCTGAGTAAAGGATACATAGAATTCTAATCAAGATCCCTCTACACATACCTTCACAATACAACTTGACTATTTCCTTCATCCTGTATGTGCAATTCCAATAAATTACAAATAACCACTCAAACTCAGACAAGAGTTCTACAGCTCAGAGGCCATATTCTCAATGAGCATACACTGTTGGCAAAAAGCTAATTAGAACTGAGCATATGATGGAAATATACATAAGCAGAGGTTACTACCTTCACTGAAAACCTCAAAACAATCACCAGGCCCAAAAAAATTTCTGTAGAACTTAAGCTTGGTCTCACACACTACCACTTCCCAAATCTATTTATTGTGTAATGCAGGGGACTCCAAACCTTTTAAACAAAGAGCCAGACTTTAGGGACTGTGCCCAGACTTTAGGGACTGTGACCAGTGGGATTAAACAATGCCCCATCTTTTGCATTGGGCAGAAATAGTGCCAGATCATTGGAGTTAGTGGGAGGAATTATGCCCCATTGTTGGTGACAGTGGCAAGAGCAATGCCTCAAGAGCTGGATAAAGCCAAGCAAAGGGCCGCATGGAGCCCACAGGCTGCAGTTTGGAGACCACTGATCTAAAGCCATGCTTCCAAGCCTCAGTTCTTAAGTACCCCCGATCAGGGGCGGACTGACAACTCATGGGGCCCCCGGGCAATAGGGGATCATGGGGCCCCTGTGTCCTTGCCCAAACTCAAAAAAGCCTATGAAAAAGGTACCAGGGGCATTTCATGGGGCCCCCTACTGACCCCGGGCCCTCGGGCAGTGCCGAGTTTCCAAATGGTCAGTCCGCCCCTGCCCCCGATCAGATCATGTTTTCAGAATCTCCTTCACCTTGCACAGGTGCTTTAAATCTATGTCAATGGCTCAGTATTATTGACAGCTATGTATATTATCTAGGGGAATTTACTAAAAGACAGCCTGTTGGGGGCAACTGAGGAATCAGGTTGGGAAACACTGGTCTATAGGATAGAAAGGAAAGGCACATTTAGGAGAAAAACTTAAATAAATCAGATGCATTCAGAAAATGTGGTGGCACCATATCTTCAGCATTATTTGATCTGTTAGAGCTTTGCTCTTCGTTAGACCTTTATTTTCTTTTGGATCTTTGGTACTTTTTATAAGTGTCTGGAAGAGCAGCTATATCCAGAAGCAAAGAACATCTACCCCTTAAAGTGGAAATAATCCCTTTTATCCTCTACAACCAAGGGAAATTCCACCTTAGCATCCTTTTTTGCCATCTTAGCTAGAGATGAGCGAATCGAACCAGGCGAAGTGGAATTCGTTTCGAATTTCAGGAAAAATTCGATTCGCGGCGAATCCGAATATTAGCATACTTCGGGTGCGCGAATCGGATTTTTCCCGATCAGCCGGCAAAAGTGTCCCTGCAGAGAGCTCCGCTATTTCTGACAGTTCTCTGACAGTTCCTTCACATGTACAGCGGTTGAAACATTGTATCTATTTGTTTCCATTTAGGATACAGATGTTTTTATTCGGAAATAGATACAATGTTTCAACCGCTGTAAATGTGAAGGAACTGTCAGAGAACTGTCAGAAATAGCGGAGCTCTCTGCAGATACACTTTTTGCTGTACTGGAATACTTCTTCTTTTCATTCTTCTTTTCATTCTTCTTTTCATTCTTCTTCTCATTCTTCTTTTCATTCTTCTTCTCATTCTTCTTCTCATTCTTCTTTTCATGAAGAAGAAAAGAAGAATGAGAAGAAGAATGAAAAGAAGAATGAAAAGAAGAATGAGAAGAATGAAAAGAAGAATGAAAAGAAGAAGAAGAATGAAAAGAAGAATGAGAAGAAGAATGAAAAGAAGAATGAGAAGAGGAATGAGAAGAATGAAAAGAAGAATGAGAAGAATGAAAAGAAGAAGAAGAAGAATGAAAAGAAGAAGAATGAAAAGAAGAAGAATGAAAAGAAGAATGAGAAGAAGAATGAAAAGAAGAATGAAAAGAAGAATGAGAAGAATGAAAAGAAGAAGAAGAATGAAAAGAAGAATGAGAAGAAGAATGAAAAGAAGAATGAGAAGAAGAATGAGAAGAATGAAAAGAAGAATGAGAAGAATGAAAAGAAGACTGAAAAGAAGAAGAAGAAGAATGAAAAGAAGAAGAAGAATGAAAAGAAGAATGAAAAGAAGAAGAAGAAGAATCTTTTCATTCTTCTCATTCTTCTTTTCATTCTTCTTCTTTTCATTCTTCTTCTTCTTTTCATTCTTCTTTTCATTCTTCTTCTTTTCATTCTTCTTCTTCTTCTGAGGATGAGGATGAGGATGAAGAAGAAGAAGAAGAAGTAGGATGAAAATAAGAAGAATTCCAAGCCGGGAAAAAGTGTATCTGTCAGAAATAGAGGAGCTCTGCAGATACACTTTTTGCCGGCTTGGAATTCTTCTTATTTTCATCCTACTTCTTCTTCTTCTTCTTCTTCATCCTCATCCTCTTCTTCTTCTTCTGAGGATGAGGATGAGGATGAAGAAGAAGAAGAAGAAGAAGTAGGATGAAAATAAGAAGAATTCCAAGCTGGCAAAAAGTGTATCTGCAGAGCTCCGCTAAGTGTATCTGCAGAGCTCCGCTATTTCTGACAGTTCTCTGACATTCACTCCATACAGCGGTTGAAACATTGTATCTATTTGTTTCCATAAATGGAAACAAATAGATACAATGTTTCAACCGCTGTATGGAGTGAATGTCAGAGAACTGTCAGAAATAGCAGAGCTCTGCAGATACACTTAGCGGAGCTCTGCAGATACACTTTTTGCCGGCTTGGAATTCTTCTTATTTTCATCCTACTTCTTCTTCTTCTTCTTCATCCTCATCCTCATCCTCAGAAGAAGAGGATGAGGATGAGGATGAAGAAGAAGAAGAAGAAGAAGTAGGATGAAAATAAGAAGAATTCCAAGCCGGCAAAAAGTGTATCTGTCAGAAATAGAGGAGCTCTGCAGATACACTTTTTGCCGGCTTGGAATTCTTCTTATTTTCATCCTACTTCTTCTTCTTCATCCTCATCCTCATCCTCTTCTTCTTCTTCTGAGGATGAGGATGAGGATGAAGAAGAAGAAGAAGAAGAAGAAGTAGGATGAAAATAAGAAGAATTCCAAGCCGGCAAAAAGTGTATCTGCAGAGCTCCGCTAAGTGTATCTGCAGAGCTCCGCTATTTCTGACAGTTCTCTGACATTCACTCCATACAGCGGTTGAAACATTGTATCTATTTGTTTCCATTTATGGAAACAAATAGATACAATGTTTCAACCGCTGTATGGAGTGAATGTCAGAGAACTGCCAGAAATAGCGGAGCTCTGCAGATACACTTAGCGGAGCTCTGCAGATACACTTTTTGCCGGCTTGGAATTCTTCTTATTTTCATCCTACTTCTTCTTCTTCTTCTTCTTCATCCTCATCCTCAGAAGAAGAAGAAGAGGATGAGGATGAGGATGAAGAAGAAGAAGAAGAAGAAGAAGAAGTAGGATGAAAATAAGAAGAATTCCAAGCCGGCAAAAAGTGTATCTGTCAGAAATAGAGGAGCTCTGCAGATACACTTTTTGCCGGCTTGGAATTCTTCTTATTTTCATCCTACTTCTTCTTCTTCTTCATCCTCATCCTCTTCTTCTTCTTCTGAGGATGAGGATGAAGAAGAAGAAGAAGAAGAAGAAGTAGGATGAAAATAAGAAGAATTCCAAGCCGGCAAAAAGTGTATCTGCAGAGCTCCGCTAAGTGTATCTGCAGAGCTCCGCTAAGAAATAGCGGAGCTCTGCAGATACACTTTTTGCCAGCTTGGAATTCTCCTTCTTCTCATCCTTCTTCTTCTTCTCATCCTTCTTCTTCTTCTCATCCTTCTCCTTCTTCTCATCCTTCTCCTTCTTCTCATCCTTCTTCTTCTTCTCATCCTTCTTCTTCTTCTCGTCCTTCTTCTTCTTCTCGTCCTTCTCCTTCTTCTCATCCTTCTTCTTCTTCTCATCCTTCTTCTTCTCATCCTTCTCCTTCTTCTCATCCTTCTTCTCATCCTTCTCCTTCTTCTCATCCTTCTTCTCATCCTTCTCCTTCTTCTCATCCTTCTCCTTCTTCTCATCCTTCTCCTTCTCCTTCTTCTCATCCTTCTCCTTCTTCTCATCCTTCTCCTTCTTCTCATCCTTCTCCTTCTCCTTCTTCTCATCCTTCTCCTTCTCCTTCTTCTCATCCTTCTCCTTCTTCTCATCCTTCTCCTTCTCCTTCTCCTTCTTCTCATCCTTCTCCTTCTTCTCATCCTTCTCCTTCTTCTCATCCTTCTCCTTCTCCTTCTTCTCATCCTTTTCCTTCTCCTTCTCCTTTTCCTTCCTCATCTCCAAGGGCATTTAAATTAAAGGTACAGTGTTCTGCACTAATATAAAGGCTCTCTGAAGCCTAGAAACCCTTTTTATAAGTTAAATTCGCAGCGAATAAATTCGCATCGAATCGAATTTCTTCCTCAAATTCGGCGAATCAGCCGAATCGAATTTTTGAATAATTCGCTCATCTCTAATCTTAGCCTTGCAGTTTGCATGGTGCTACACATGTGATCAGTAATGGCAACAGCTATTTGATGGTTTGACAGTTCCTTTGCAAACAAAAGCAACTGTGACTGTTATCATTCATGGCATGCTTTGAATATAAATGGTTTTGGAGGTATATTGATGGGTTCCACTTCAAAGGTTACAATCCCCCAAACAGAAGCCCTGCTCCCACACTCTTGTCTATTGTGACAGATTTAATTAAAAATTCATTAATATTCATATTAGCTTATTATTGCACTTGCTTGTCTATACAAAGGACGTACTGGCAACACCCAATATATAAAATATCATTTAATGCAATGGTATGTAATGTAGTTTAGCATTAAAGCATAACTTCAGCAGAACGGATTACCAGTCCTAAGTGTAGTAGCTGCACTCGTTTTCTTTTTTTTTAGGCTAAGAACATTTTAGCAAGCACAGAAAATACCCATTGATTTGCCAGAAATGCTGTTTCCTTGTCACTGCCTGTGAGCTGACCTGGAAGCATAAAACAATATTACCTTATTTGTGTAAATTAAAAAAAAAAATCTCATCATCCTCCTTTAATGGAGAAAAAGAGGGGCAAGCATGTTTGAAGTACAGATTATGTAACAAGGTTTCCTCCATTAATACAGTGCAGCAATGAGCATAACCACTCAGGGACATGAAGTGTTTTTTTGCAGGATTACTAGGTGAAAATAAAGCGAAAAACTCTCTAAAAAAAGTAAACCAATGCAGCCACCACATCTAAGGACTGGTAAACTGCAAAATCTGACATTTGTGTTTGTAAATTCAGATACGTTTTATTTTTATTTATTTTATTTAAATTTCAGGTACTTATATAGAGGCGTCAATTTGCGCTGCACTTTACATATTTTACAATGTCACAGTTTTACAATGACATACTGTATATTTATTCACAAATGTAAAATACATTTTTATATATTTATCTAATCTATATTGAAAATATTACACTCCCAAACAAACATACTACTAATATGTTTTCTGTTTATTTTTGGGGGGATATGTTTCTGAGCAGTGTTTCTGATTTTTGCCTTTTTTTTTTTTAAATCAGAAAAAAAAATTAAAGAAATTACAAAAAAATTACAAACATTTGTCCTTTCAAACTGCTTTTTGCCTTCTTTAATTTTTTTTTAATCCAAAACATCCATGGTCACATGATAACTCTAAGATAATTGTATTAAGATGTCACTTAACCTTGGATGCTTTCAACATAATCAATAACCAACATCAATATTCAGATGGTCAGACATTGGTTACCTGGCTTTGTTATTTTTATCTTTCACCTTATGTGGTAAAGGATGTCACTTCCACATAGATTTCAATAAATGAAATTGATTTCAGCTTTCTCCTGTCTGATTAGTACTGTACCTATCGCATTGTATTCCAGACTCCCAGGAGTTCTAGAGCTTTATTTTACAAGGTGTTTATTGGGGTATGCAGCTGGTACAGCTTAGCTACTGAATTTGGTAAATGTTTATGAATGAGGATGTATATGATAAATATACAAAAACACACACACACACATAATATATTTTATATATATATACATATATATATATATATATATATATATATATAGTAAATTTCGACACAAGAAAGCAGGAACAAAAGTGAGGTTGCTTCCCATAGTGACCAGATGCCTTGTTACATTTTCCTGAACGATTGAATCCAAACCCTAATTGATCAAATTATTGCAGAGCAAGATCTATCCTTGGAATAAAATATATTCTTTGGACGCATTTAGCACTTGAACATTCATTCATTTCAATGGCCAGAATATATTACTATTCTAGCCAATGAATTGAACACCCAAATGCTTGATGTGCCTGTATGTACATAAACGCACCTACATGCATGTGAAAAACAGGGCTTTAGCCATGTTTTTAATTCTGCTTTTCCCCTGCCAGGAGAAAGGTGTTCAGAACAGCTGTACTGTATCTGCATGATTTTTAAAGAAAACAAACTGTAAGTGTTTGTAAGAGTAACATCACTTTTTCTAACAAAAAATATTCCCCACTGGGTGATCTATGTACATTGCAGGGATTTTAACAAACCTTGTTGCAGTTTTCTGCCTTTTGTTATTCTGAAGAAAGAGATGGATGTTTGTCTGTGTCCAGGTGCAGAGTGAATGTGAATGGGAGTGATTTTATAATTATCAGTCAGTTGCGGAGTGGCAGGGTCTGCATCCCTTTAGGTGTGATATCCCTTCTCACCAAAAATGACCAAAAATCTGACTTTTATCTTAGTGCAGACATCTGGTAAAATCAGTAAGCCAATCACACAAGCAGGAAAATACATTTTTGGGAGGCGTTCTCCAGGTTGCCATATTGCATTGCTTTTTACAGAAGATTACAGCAGCTGCAGATTGATAGGTCATTTTTACTAACATTCAATTACAATATGACTTGAGTCGCGATTGTATACACTATATTAGTGTTTTATTTTATTTGCTAATTCTGTTTGGCGGCAGCCTTTTCTGTTTTCCTTAACAGGATCTCTGGTTATATATTTATATGCGCATTTCTATTGCACATCTGGTGAGTGCGTAATCTTACTACATCCATTCATACAAGCACTGAAGTATGGTTCGAGTTGGCACCTTAAGAGCACATATTGTCACCTTATGAACTATTATTATATATTCATTGTCACTTTATGAACTTCCTATCATTTAACACTGAGTTATTTATACAGATTTTTAACCAGTTATTATTGAGTCATTTATACAGAGAATTTTTAGCGCTGCACTGTGATTTTATGAGTTTTATAAGGTTTTATTTGGTTACTTTTTGTGCGTAGCTGCTTTTATTAAATGCGCTCGCTGACCTTTACCTTTTTATGTTATTGCAATCAGTCTATGAAAGACGTGCTTGGGAGTTATGTTACCTATGGACCCTATACATTGTCTGCTTGGGCTGCCTTATTTGAGTATCTCCAAATCTTCAAAAAGATTAACTGCACATATTCTAACAGCTGCTAAAAGACCTGTTCCACTTAACTGGAAGTCTGCAGTAGTTCCACCTCAGACACTGCTTTTGGACATTATCATGGAAATTAGGAGAATGGAGAACCTAACAGTGAAAACATGGGACAAGATGGAAACATATCAAAAGTGGGACTTATGAGACAATTCATCCTTTAGCCTACCCTATACTTCTATTTGATTATACTAGCAACCTATAGACACTGCAGGACATAGTATAGTGTACCAAATTTCCAAATTTAGGAGCATACGAGTATATTCTTAGAGTTGTTTTGGTGATTTTTTCTGACCCACCATATCATATAATTTTTGTTCTCAAGTGTTCATCTTGCTGACATTTAAGTGTTCAGTGTTGACACATTTTTTTTCCCTTTGGTGATATGCATTTATTGCATGAAAAACCCACCCATTCTCTGCTTATTCTATCTAATCCTGTAAAGAAAAGATCCCTATATTTACCTATTCTGGAGCTGCTCTGGTCCAGTCCCAGGGTCAGCTGTCAGTGGCGGCTTCTGTGTAGAGAAGGGATAGCTGACAATGGATGCTCCTCAGCTATGGGTGACATTCTCTCTTAGACATTTCCAGCTGTTGTCAACTTTCTCTTCTACACACAGAAGCCGCCACTGGAGACCAGACAAGAGTAGCTTTAGTATAGGGATCTTTTTTTACAGGGTTAGATAAAATAGGCTTAAAATGGGGGTGGGAGTAGGTGTAGCCTTAGACTGTCACTGAAATTCAACTTTAAAGTTGAATGATCACTTTCATATAGTCTTCTGTTTATGTATCCATGTATTTTGTTACAACTTGTAAACTCCAATAAAAATACAATTACAAAAAAAAAACCTTGGTGCTACATGCATATTTTTGGGCATCCGTCTATAAAAAAATTTAAAAAAATTAACCTTACATTGCTAACCAGTCCTGGGATGGAAATAGCTCTCAGAACATAATGGCAGATTTAACAAATAACAAATAGAGAAGGGGGGGGGGATTGTGCTTAATTTTTTTATTTGCTGGAGTGTACATTTAAAGTGTTTTCTGAATAATACACACAGAAAACACTTTACAATAAGTATCTGTATGTTTCTTTTGTTACTGCAGCATCTGAAAGAAGGGCACTTCTGTCTCTTTTACCTTACCCAAGCAGATCAGACAGGACAAATAAAGCACAATGGCCACCTTTGCATATATAGATTGGTAAAAGGCATGGTTCATTTTAAACCTAATCGAGTCCCATGCTTGTGTGCTTCTCAGAAATTAGAGGAAATCAATTCATGTGCTAATGAGAAAGTCCATAATTTATTGTCTGCTGAGGAATGCATGATACATTTATTTTAACAGTAAACAATTATTTTTATTGCAAGATTAATTATCCTGATTTATTGGTAACTCCTGTTTCCTCATACTCTTGAAGGCTGTGAGGTTTCTGGTTACTCTTTTGTGAATCTGTCTGTTACTTCAAAAAACATGGAACTGATGTATGAGCCTGTTCTGTTTGCTCTAGATATAAAAAGGGTGGTGAACAAGGACAGCAAGACACCATAACATAACATAATGTAACACAAAATGTAGTAAGGAAAGAATGGGTGTGTGGACACTAAATACAGAAAAAAATAAAGTATATATATATATATATATGAGAGAGAGAATGAATATATATATATATATACACATATATATATATATATATATATATGTGTGTGTGTGTGTGTGTGTGTGTGTGTGTACAGGTAGTCCCTGGGTTATGATCAAGATAGGTTCTGTAGATTTGCTCTTTAGTTGAATTTGTAGGTACATTTGTAAGTGCAACTCCAGCCAAAAAAAAATTTTTTTTTATTATTTATTTAATATTTATTTTTGGATAGCATAGGGAAGGGTTAACTGGCCATGCAGTGATGTGGGATTGCTGAAAGGTCTACCGGACAGTAGGTGGCAGCATATAGTGAGCAGGAAGATGGCTTCCCAGTGGTGTCCATGACCAGTGTTACGTTACACTGCTTCCATTCTTAAGTACGAATCATATACAAGATGTTTATAACTCGAGGACTGCCTTTTTATATAAAAACACATATTTCACAGACAGCACAAGCAAACAAAGTACATAACCCCTAGGGGTCAACCACAGGCATTATCAATACTCTGAATATCTTGAGTTTGTTACGATAGTGCAGCCTTACAGCTTAGAGATTTTTTTTGTTATTTACCTGCATTCTCTTTCATTTAGAACAGTAGTCTTGGGCTGAATTGTATACTGTAATGCAGCCATACACGACTCTTTCTCTCGGTCAGCCCAAGGGCTTGATATAAGAAATTCAGTAGATTCTCCCATCCATCTTGAGGACTCAATGAGAGTAAATTCCCCCATCTATCCCGCAGGCTGAACAAGTTAAAATTAGTCAATCCTCCAATCTACTGCTGGCTGTGGTATCCAACAGCCATTTTGTCAAACGGGGTGATACTTGCAGGGCCACCCATGACTCAAATTTTTGGCCAGTTCAGCAACAATAAGGTCCTTAATTGAACCATTATGGGACAGCCTGCTTCTCTTTGTCATCATTGTGTTCACCGTTTCCACAGAAAGATTTGTGTGTGTAATTTTATGACAGGTTATGCACCAATTATCCAGGATCAGGCATTCCACATGCTGAATGTTCACAGGAATGACTACTGTGGGCTGGGAACCAACACAGCCGAGATTGTCATTGATGGACATACAGACATTTTTTAAAAGATTGCCCTATTCAAATGTCTTACTATGGTGAGCCTCTTATCACCCTACTATTCTCGTAAAATACCTGTAAAATTAAAAGTCCCAGTTTGACTTGAACACCCCTCATATAAACCTGGTAGTAGTATCCTTTTTATACATGATATGTGGCTCTCGCCAAGCAAGACCCAAGATACAAAGTCCACCAATCATCAACCTCAAGTGCTGCCAAATGGGGCAAAGGATAGTGTGCATAGAAACTGGCAAGTTTCAACTTTCAGAAACTTGAATTAGCATTTGAATTTCAGGACAAAGGAAGATTTGGAAGAACACTGTGACATTGCGGGTGCTAAGGATAAAAGTTTCACATTATAGGGGAACTTTACCCATAACAACTTGATAAAAAAGAATGTTCTTTAGCAAGGAACATACATTCCATATTAATAATTACGCTACCAAGAATAGTGTGTGCTGTACTTTGCCTCCAGCATTGTTCCTGTTTCCTCTTGCTGGAGGCTGCCATTTTGCTGAAGCCCAGAGCCCCTTAGCAACAGTAGATCATAAAGAGGAGCTAAACCTATCGATTTAATGTTCCATTCCTAAAATTCAATGATTGCTAGCTGTCACATTTGCTTGTGTCCTCAACCAAACTGTCAAACTATCAAATGACTGCTTTCATAACTGGTCACATGTGCAGAACCATGGCAGTTGCAGATCAAACAGAAGCAGATTCCTTAGCTGTGAAGGAGAGAGGGGTTTAATTTCACTTTAAGGCTGTCAGCAGATTAGCCTCTACAAATTCGGCAGTGCCTAAAAATGGAGAGCAACTGAGCGTGTGCAGAGCAGGGCGAGACAGTGTATTACTGGATTATAAACAGTATAGACACTTATTTTTAACGTTTTACATAGCTATACCTGCAAAAAGGGCCAACCTGCAGTGATTGAGCAGGACTTAATTTTCTGACTAAAGTTTTGAACTAAACTTTCATAAGACAATTTTTTATAAAACATTATGTATCAAACATTTCCTATAAAAGCAGAAACATTTCAATTTTGCAATCCTTTCTACTTGAGGTGATTGTAGCCGTATTAGTGCATTTGCGACAGAAACAATTGAGTACTGTCCGTGATACTTTTTTTATTTGCACTAACATACAATTTTGAGGACAAAAATTGTATGTTAGTGCAAATAAAAAAAGTATCACGGACAGTACTCAATTGTTTCGGTCGCAATCCTTTCTACAAACAAATACAATTTTAAGACCTAACTTTTGCATCAGGTTCTTTTAGCAAGTGTAAGTACAAATATAGTAAATAACATCTGGAAAAGAATGCCAAAAAATGAGTCTAATTGTTTCAAAAAAAGAGTTCACAAGCTGGTCCAAGAATTAAACTGCCAAAATAACTATTAAGAAAACCTAACATTCTTACATTATGAATCTATAAACACATTTTTTTTGGCCACAAAATTACATTTCACACAAAACATGATGTGCTTATGCACTTTTAAATATTTCCATTACAGGATGCAGCTTTATGGTTTTCCAGAGTGTAAATGTTAAACAGAGGTGAACAGTATGGAGTCTGAGATTCTGCACACAAGAATTAGGACAGGCTGTATATCTTCACAAACTTGACACATAACCAGTGGTGTTAGATTTTCTAAGCCTTCTAAGTTTCAGTCTTTGTAGTTAGGTCAGGTTTCACTGACAGTCCTAACTTGTGAACTCCTTAGAGAAAACATAATAAATAACATAAAACCAATATGGAGTACATTTACAAACTATACAAGTATTTATCAAAAGTATCAATTGAATCCAGTTAAGCTGGGAATAGCATTGATACTAATTAGGATTTGTCTTTTCATATGTGCAAGATATAACACGCTCAGGGTGGTTCAGAAAACTGCATGTTAGATTTCACTGCTTGGACATTGGTGCTCTTAGTTTTTGGTGCAAAAAGTAATGCCTTACCCTAGAAAAAAAATAAAAAAAATAAAATATCAGTTAAAGCTGACCTCCCTTTTTGCGAACAGCTCTGCATGCTGATGTGGAATCATCTTACATTCATTTGTTAAATATCAACTCTGTGAAATATGAAAATGAGCATGCACGGCAAGGTTCAACTGCTCGTTTACTCTAGGAGATTGTAAAAGCAGCTTTACTTACCCAATCCCTGGCAGCCAGTGCTCCCCCATGCTTTGGCAGTGGACTGTCTCTCGGCATCATCACATCCAGTGCAAAGCTATGGACCCTACATTGGAGTATGGAGGACGCTGCTGGGACTGGTCTAGCAGCATGGAGGAGTAAAGCTGATTATAGATGGATCGAGTCACGGCTAGTTCAGCAAAGACCGGGCAAGATTCGTACCATCTATGGGAAGGCTGGTTGTACCCAAGTCGTTTAAGTGATCGGCAATGGTATAGCCAGCATGTTGAATTTCTACATGTGATTATTGTCAGCAGCTGTAGCCACTAGCAATAATCACTGTGTTTGTCTGATCCCCCCCCGCCTGGAGAACACAATAGCTCTACAGGAGGGATTCCCCCATCAACACTAATAGTGTTGATGGAGGAATCAAGAGGTTTTCTGCAAACACAGGTTGAAGAAGATCCCATCATCTATGGCCTGCCTTAGGCTCCATTCCCACTTGGTTGCTCTGAAAATGCTGGCAGAATCGCACATTTCTGCCTGTGTTTTCAGAAACACAACAAAATGTGCTATGCACTTGCAGCGCCATATTTTTTCATGGCTCTCCAAATGTAGATTGATTAAGGTGAATTTGTCACAAGACAAAATGTTCAAAATTTTGGAAAAGCCCACAATGCCAAATGGGCCCGGCTCAGTGCCAAAATTTGGTACATGAGCTTTTGGCATGTTTGTCGTGCATACGGCTGGGCTGCCGAAAGCATGACCAGTAGAAATGTGTGAAAAACATCTAGTGTGAAAGGGGCCTGAAGGATCAGGTAAGTAAATCATCTTTTCTATGCCCCCTAGACTTAACAGTTAACCCTTGCTGTACAGGCAAAGCCCACTGCAAGGGAGAATTTCAAATTTCCCAGAGTTGGGCTTTAAACAAACTTTTTTTGCCTTTGCTTGAGTGAGGGAATGGTGATGTAGCCAAGGCCTCATAGATGCATCCAGGGAAGGCTACATCACCAGTACCTTCACTGGCATATTATGTGCACTGTCACATATTCCAGGAGGCTGACCCAAAATTACAGGAAGTAAAGGGAGATGGATTTATCTGTAAAAATTGCCATGGTTAGGAAGAATAAGGGAGAACAGAAAAATAGTGTATGCAAAAAATAACAAGCCTGCAATTATTTATAAATTGTCATTTCTAAGCATTTCTAAAGGTGTCCTTTTTCCAGGGCTGAAGTTCCTCTTTAAGTGATTCAACCCATCAGTGTCCACCAAAACTGAAATACCATATTTTGTGTGTATTTACCCTTTAAGAGTATTGCTACACAAACTACATTTAACATTAGGCTCCTGTAATTTATCTTAAGCAGTGACTAAGTGCACAGCAATTACAGCAAAACATTCAACAGTGTCTCTTTGTTACATTTTTAGATTGCACTTTGCTCTGTATTTTAACAAGCAATTTTGTTTATTCATTCTTCGGAGTTATTAAAAAACTAAGTAGCATAGGAGTGATAAGAAAAAAATAACTATTGAGGTCATCTATCTCAATTCCCTGCTTGACAGTGCTCTTGACCAACTCAGCAGTCTTACAGTTTCACACGAGATGAACCAGAAATTCTCATTAGAATCAAACCATGCTTAAATTATGAAAATAATTTATCTTGTAAAAACATAGTAAATATATTGGTTTTAATCATAAATTTAGATTTACTTGTAAAGAAATAGTTTGACCTCAGACAATTATGAAATGTCACATTCAGGACAATTTATTCTGCTCCTGTAAGGCAGACACAGCCATGCTAGCCCATGGTGCACCCAATTATAATTTTGAGTTGGCCACTGTGACTGTGAAAATATAGACAATATGAGGACTAGTATTTCAGGTCACTGCTGCACTGCGGGTGCATCTTGTTGATTGTCTTTTTTTGTATAGGGGTGTATAGAAAAATCACTTGCTTAAAATTGGGAGCAGCGGCTGAGTTCATGCAAACTCTATGTCCCAATTGACATGAATGGGACTGCATGCATGGGATTGCATGGAACACCTGTGTATCCTCATGCATGCAAATATGGCCCTCACAATGGCATATGCTTAAACCAGAACTCTAGTAAAAAAACATGGATGACCTGCACATTTTGTCTAAAGGGCTCACAAAAAGGCTTTACTCACCCGATCATTTGATCCTCTGGAAAACAGTGATCCCCACATCCAGTGGTGGACTCTTCCTGCCATCCTCATGTCCAGAGCCTATGGGCATGATGACGTCAGGAATAGTCCACCACAAAAGACAGCTAGTGTGCAGGGGGCAGGAGCAACAGGGACCTGTCTTGTGCTCAGAGGATTGGTGGATTAGGTAAGTATATCTCCACTCTCCTCACCTCTAGACAAAAATGAGCAGTTAACCCATGGAGTGCGGACACAGCCCCACAAGATGGGAAAAAATCCTGGAATTCTTCTTTAAGTACACCCATATGAGCAAGATTAAGTATCAAGTAGCCCTTGGTATTATGTATGCCCTCATTTATGTAGCACTGAAAATTGTTTGCATCAGACACACACAATCATACTCTTTAAAGGGAACCTGTATTGTAAAAAATAGGGAGGCTGCTTTTACTAAATTCTTTCTACAAAAGTTGACTGGCTTTCTCTGGCCTCAGTAGATTCTGGGGGGCATTTAATAAAGTGCTAGCAACACGTTTCTGGCAGTATAACCCTGCGCCAAAATAGAAAATCCCTGCCACTCGTTTCGGTATCTTTAACAACATATGTGGCGAATTCAGGTAGTTGTTAATAGCTCCACTTTTACAAAGTGGTGCTATTTCTGAACTAAATTTAAAAAAAGTACCTCCAATTCTAGATTGCACAACTGGAGATAATTAAGACCAACTGTAACTTAGCATACAGAGACAGGCACTCTGCCTGTTTCGATACATGATTTATCAGGGCAGCATATTTTGCCTCAGCTACCCCCTCTCTTCTTCACAGCCGACATCCTCCTATCAAACCAGTGATGCTGGCAGTCGTGAACATACCTGTACGTGTGCGCCTGGTTGCACGTTTAGTTTTGCTTCTTTGCCAATGCTTATCTGCATGTGCATTAGCCTGACAGCTAGTTTGATGTTTCTGACAGAACAGCAGTAACTTTTTTCTTCAGATGATCTCTCTATTAAAACTTTGTTTTAATAAAGAGTCATTCAACTCTAAAACTAGAGCATTCAGAATCCGGTGCAGCTGTGCATGGTAGCCAATCAGCTTCTAGCTTCAGATTGTTCATTTAGGCTTTGGCAAGGAAACTTGGAGGCTTCTATTTAGAGTTGCATCAGATTTTGCACTCTTCAGTTTTAGTAAATAACCCCCTATGTGTAATCTGAATCTCTTCCTAGAGAGCAGGAAGAATCAATGAACTAAGAGTGCTCAGCAGCACCCTGACAGTTCTTTGATACCTATAAGCTGTCTGCCGCAATGGCAGATAGTACTTGTAGTTAATTTAGTCACAGGAAACTAAATGAATTGAGCAGCTGTGTGGGAAGAGGCCCACATGGCCACACTATATTTTAATTATGATAGCTGGTGCAGGAAAAGGATCCCCTACCCGCTGTCACAATGAAGAATTGGGGGACTGCGGGCAGGTGTAGTAATGTAACATGTTACAAAAGGTAAGTTAAAGTATAAATAAAAGCAAAACTTTTTTTTTTATTTGGATAGAGTGATGAGGGGATACAACCACTGTCAGGTTCTTATTGCTGTCTGTGTTCTTGTTCAGAAGGTTCATTCTCTATAATTGTCTCAACCGCCGATGTCACTATGAATGAAATGAATCCAAAATTTTAACTTGCCACCAGAATTGAAATTGAGGGGAAATCTTTTATTGTGGACACTTGTTCTTGTGACAGTTGTCTGGTGGACATCATTTTCATAGGAAAGATATCCTCTCACTTCCTGTTAATTCTACAGGACCGAAAATGAGGGGGAAATCTCCCTAATGAAATACACATGGCAAAAAGAAAACTGACAGCCATTTTACAGTCCCCTACTTTATCCACAATGAAAAAAAAAGTTTGGGCTTTAGATATAATTTTTGCTTTGAACTCATCAAGCTTTTTTTTTCAGGAAAACCATAAATGCCTGAAAAAATACCTTAAAAGTTGCTAAGAGCTACAACTGGTGGCTAGAAATTGTGATTATTAAATATTCATATTCAATATTTCATATTTATCTGGCTGAGTATTTTTTTTTACTTCATTTCTCAGTCCTAAATTTATAAACAAATAAAGAAAAGATATATAATAGCACCACACATGCTCTTCGAAATGTCCTTGGTTATTGCTGAGTCTTCTAAAACAAACATCTCAAGCACTTTCCACTAGTACATCATGCTTTAATATGAGGGTCACCGCTTATAGAAGAGCAACTTAACCACTTCAATACCAGACACTTTCACTCCCTTCCTGCCCAGGCCAATTTTCAGCTCTCAGCACTGTCACAATTTGAATGACAATTGCTCAGTGATAAAAAAAAAAAAAAATTTCACCATTTAATCACCATTGGGTTTTTTATTTGCTAAATAAACAAGAAATTACTAAAAACTAAATGTTTTTCTTTGTTTTCTCTTATACAATTTTGCAAATAAATCATCAAATTTATATTTATTTATAAATGTAGGTCAATATGCATTCTGCTACATTTCTTTGGTAAAAATAACCCAAATCGGTGTACATTATTTAGTCTGTAGGAAAGGAATCCGCAAACTATGTTACATACAGTATATCAGAAAATCAATCAGTCCTGATGTACTGACATTTCTTGAGACCCTAAAATGCCAGGAAAGTACAAATACCCCCCAAATTACCCCATTTTGGAAAGTAGACAGTCCAAGGTATTTAGTGGCATTGTGAATTTTTAGAACTTGCAATTTTTTGGAAAATTAAGAAATTTAAAAAATGTGTTTTTCACATTTTTGTTTACATACTCTCACCATTGCAGTACAGCATCATCATATAACTGGTGTGGCAGGGATCAGGGACATTGACTGGTGACAGTATGTAAAAAAAAAAAGTTATATTTTTTTTTCAATTTTTTAAACTTTTTTCCTTTTTTATTACAATTTTTTTTATGATTTGTTTTACTATACTACTACACTATAATTGCTTAAAACAGTGATAATCACTGTTGTAAGCAACCATTGTTTATGAATAAACTCCATTTATTCAGTGTGTACTATTGTGATCAGCTGTGATTGGCCACAACTAATCATATGGTGCAGATGATCTGTGATTGATCCTGTCTCTACCATGTGAACACCTTGACCAATCACAAAGATAAACACAATGGTACACAATGAATGGTGTGAATGGAATCTATCCATTGTGTACAATTGCCATGTATGATTGGTCACAGTGATCACATGGTGCTGACTGCAGCCTGGTACACTGATCTGTCATCTGCTGTGTCTGGTGAAAACAGTGGGTGACAGATTGCGCCAATGCGGTGCGATCTTGGAAGATCATCATATGATGTCCAATAAGGATGGCAGCGCTCCCACCCGGCAGTCATTTGTCTATAGGCTGAGCAGGAGGTGGTTAAATTTCTGAAAAGAATTAGAACCCTAGTAAGGTTTTTAGTGCTCTCCGGGGTTCCATTTAAGGGATTTACCCTCATTCATTTCACCATACAGAAATTGATAGTGAAACTCTCCAACAGCAATATAAACATAAAAACAAATATTTTAGTAGCGTAGGGAAAAATTCGAAGCCCCGTTAGTCTTTTATTTCTCTGTCCCTGTTTCAGATTTTTCTTCACTTCCTGTCTGGTAAAACTATTGTCAGCAGGACAGAAATTGAGGGGAAATTTCTCTAACAGAGAAGTAAAAATTTGAGGTTTTGAGGTTGACATACATTTTAAAAAATTAAACTTATTTGCTTTTCTGATCACAGAATGCAGTGCTCAGCATAAATGAGTATACCCCAACAGATTTGTCAGAAAACTTTACTTTCCTTTCAGAATCAACATTTTGTATGGGACACTATACTAAAAAATACTCCCACAAATGTGGACCATTGATTGTAAACAAGATTTGTTAATTTGCACACACAGGAAAGTATTTTTCCTGACAAATTCATACAAGATCATGTTGCAAAAATGAATACACCCCCAGTGAAAGTCTTAGGAGAAAAGCTAAAATTTTAGACATCAAAATCCTAATTAAAAAGAATTCAACTACAGGTGAGTCTAAATATTAATTAAACAGGTGTCCAGCAGACAGACAGTTGATTATAAAAGGGCGTTACTTAACAAAGAAAACCCCTTCCCATTTCATGCTGTCAGCAATGGCACTACATGGAAGAGAAATTTCACTCGCCTTTGAAAGAAAATCATTTCTTTACACAAAAAAGGTGAAGGCTACAAGAAGATCAGCAAAGTTTTACTTATCAGCCAGAATACTGTAGCAAAAGTGATAAAACAATTTAACAAAAATGGAACTGCAACCATCTCACAGAGATATCCAGGCAGTCCATGGACGTTAACACATCAACAGAACCGTCTACTGATAAGAAGAGTTGAAGAAAATCACCATGCAAGTTCACTGCAGTTAGCTAAAGAAGTAGAAAGCCAAACCGGGGCGATTGTTTCCCATGACACAATACGGTGTACACTGAAGAGGAATGGCATGCATGGGTGTAGTCCATGAAGAAAGATTCTTCTAAAGCTCATGCAAAAAAAAAAAAATCATACCTAGAATTTGCCAGGGCCCATGCTGAAAAAGAAGACTACTGGGACTCTGTACTCTAGAATGATGAGACCAAGATAAATGTTTTCGGAACTGATGGCTTCAAAATTGTATGGTGTCGCAAAGGTGAGGAGTACAAAGAAAAATGTGTGGTGCCTACAGTAAAACACGGTGGTGGAAATGTCCTTCTGTGGGGCTGCATGAGTGCTGCTGGTGTCAGGGAGCTGCATTTCATTGATGGTATCATGAATTCATAGATGTACTGTTCTATATTTAAAGAAAAGATGCTACCATCACTTCATGCCTTGGTCGTCGTGCACTTTTCCAACATGACAATGATCCAAAACACACATCTAACGCCACTGTTGCATTTCTGAAGAAGAACAGGGTGAAAGTGATTCAGTATGTCTCCTGATCTGAACCCAAACGAACACCTATGGGGAATTATGAAGAGACAAGTTGAGCATCACTCTCCATCCAGCATCCAGGCTCTAAAAGAGGTCGTTCTTGAAGAATGAAAGAAGATCGATGTTGCAATATGTCGCCAACTTGTTCATTCCATGCCTAGAAGACTTGGTGCTATCCTTACAAATCATGGAGGTCATACAAAATACTAGATGTAGTAGTTTTTGTTGTGGGGTGTATTCATTTTTGCATCAACTGTCTTGAGTAAAACTGAAGATTTTCTAAAATAAGTTATATTATTAACCTTACTTTCATGTAATGAGCTAAACAAATGTTCTATAAAACTCAGTTTTGTCAAAATTTTGGAAATTGTTCATGTGTTCATTGAGCTATGGATTAAAATCTTACTTTTCAAAAGGGGTGTACTCATTTATGCTGAGCACTGTATATACACTTTTGGCCTACCATAAAGAAGAATGTCATTAAAATAGTCAGAGACTACTTAGCAACCAGCAACTGTTGAAACGATAAACACTTTGGTCAGGAATATGTAATTATATTATAATGCAGGTGTCTGGAGTATATCATGTATAGGTCAGGAATATGTTATGTACAGGTCAGTGTACAAAGTTCTGTGCTCAGGAACATGCAACATACAGAGCAATTGCCAGATGGATATACAAGAATGCCAGTTTATTGTTGACAAAAGAAAGGGCATTAAGGTGCACTACTTTGATGCGACTTTGGTCAAGAGAATGTAAAGTTGGATCAAAGCCACACTGCAAACACACTGGAAATCATGTGACTTTGGAGATGGTCTAATGTGAATGGAGCCTAAAGCGGATCTAAACCTATTGATTTAACGTTTAAAAAAAAACAGATGCATTCCCGGCATGCAGGGAATGGTGAGTGTCACAACCAAACTGTCAAATCATCAAATGGCTGGTGTCATAACTGATGTCATGTGCAGCACCATGGCAGTTGCAGATCGGTTAAGATGGCAGCTTCCTTAGCTGAAAAGGATAGGAAGGTTTAGTTCCACTTTAAAGTGCAATGACCCAGAAATTGTCAAGACTTGAAATATAACTAACTTCTTGAGATATGGAATACTTTGCTTTGGGGCTTTACTTTTGTGATTCAAAGTTAAACTCTTTGCAATGTTCCTTTAAATAAGTTAAACCTAATTGAGCTTTCAGTTTCAATCAGCAAGTAGATTGCAGATGCACCAAAGCAAAAGGTGTGGTAAAGTTCAATTTCTTTAGAAAGTAGCCACAGTCTGAGTAGAAAAGCATTTCCACTGCCAGCATACTGCAAAGAACTTTGTATGGCCAGCTTAACTGTTGCGTTAAGCTGGCCATACACGTATAGATTTTCATTTCAAGAATATTCGTTTTATTTTCTAATCGTAAGTGGGGTCAAATGATGTTTGTTTTTCGACAGCAGTGATGGGAAAATTGGGGGCAGGAAGAAAACTTTTCTCAAACAAAATTTTCAGCCAGTATATGTGGTTATCGTTCAGAAATTACATTAATTTTAAACTCAAATGTAAAAAGCAAATGACAATTTTCGAATGACATTCGTTCATTCACCGAATGTTCAAAGAATTATCGTACGAATATTATCGTCCAAAAATTTACACGTGTATGGCCAGCTTTTGACTTAGCTCTTCAGTCAGCATTCCTTTTTCCCTGCTGATCAAAGATCAATGGGTGGGGGGTGTTAGACCTTTGCAGAGAGATCACCATTTCAACACAGAGAGCAAATGTCCAGCTCTAGAATATGCTGGCAGAAGACATGCTTTCCTATTCAGGCTACCTTCTAAAGAAAACAAATTGTAAGACTTTAAACACTTTAACTCAGATAAACTATTGTCGATAATTCAAATATTTGATGCACAGAAACCTGTTTTTTTGGATGCACCAAATAATAGTTCAGTTTGATGCGTTTGAAAAGCAAGTTGTGACTGGTATGGCAATTGTCAAAAAATCCCAATGTGACTTTTACGGAAAAAGTTGCACAATATGTGCCAGATAAATAATGGTACAGAAATTGAATCAATATTTGGAGCACTAGAGGTGTGCAGTTGTGCACCAAGAGGGTAATGGCACAAGACACTTTCTTTTGTTTGACATACTATATGTGCTGTGACATAATAGTTTATTTGACATGGGAGTACTAAAATAAGATGCCATTCTCCAACAACAGTTTATTTGGGCCTTTATGTTTTGAAGCACCTGGAATGCATTTAGATTATTTAAACTTAAAGCATAACTTTACCCATAACAACTTGATAATACTGTAACTGATGTTTTTTTTAGCAAGGAACATACTGTACATTCTACATTAATAATTATGCTACCAAAATGAGTGTGTGCTGTAAATTGCCTCCATCATTGCTCATGCTTCTTCTTGCTGGAAGCTGCCATTTTTCTAAAGCCCATAGCCCCTGAGCAGCATTAAATGTTTAGTAAAAATTAAATAGTGGGTATAATTGAATGCCCCAGCACCACATCCCCAAATATAGACTTTTACTAAAGCAAAAAAGAGTAGATGGGACTTTCAAGGAAAATGAGCAATGCATTTAAAAAATGCACAATGCATCCATGAACTCACAAATTTTATTACAAAATCATATTAAAAATGGGATACACCCCCAACAATAAAAAACATCAATAGATAGACAGCATATACAATCATTAGTCTGCAACCCCATGCACATTCACTTCATATCTAAAATGAATGATACATATAGAACACAAAACCATGATAGGTAGATGGAAACAGAACAAAGGAAGGTGCTTTATCCCAACATGTTTTCCAAATGAGCTTCCCTAGGGGTTCCAGGGTGACACTGATAAGAGAGGATAACACTATAAAATAGTAATAAATAAGAACAAAATAGAATAAAAAAAATTATTAACAGCATTCATCCCAAAAATAGGAGGAACGCTGCATATTGTGGTGGACTTCCCCAAGCAGCGACTGCAAAGGAAAAGTGTCGATGGACCACATGGAAGGAATCCAGCAGCTCCACCAGGGGGCATGGAGGCAGCCACCGGTAAAATTATAACCATCCACTCCCATAAAAATAATCCTATAAATATGAAATGAAAGAGGGAAACAAAAAGGCAAAAAATTGCATGACAATCCCAGTACAGTAAGAACAAGTATTGGGCAGTAGGCATAATGTGGTAAGAAAGGATGTCAACTAACAAGGACCTCCAAAAACGTAGAAAGGAAGCAAAAAATGATGAAAACCAGGGAACAACCCTTTCAAAGGGAAGCCAATACCCACTAAAAATAAACCAAACAGACCTATGAACAATGGGAAACAAAAGCACAAATCAATAGCAGTCCACACATATCCAAGTGTCCATCCATATTCACAAGTGCAACACCAAAATATTTTAAGCAGCAAGCAGAGATGTATGTGATCCTCTCACCAGCCAGACAACCCAGGAGGCTGGGAATTATAAGAGCTCTGGATGGCCACTCCCCCCATCCTGTGCTGCTCCCGTCGTGCACACATCGGGAAAGGTTGGTGCGGGTGAATGTGGAACTGAGAAGTAGGTCATGACATATATAGGACACCTACACCTAGGTAGGGCCTTCTGTACTAAACATCTGTGACCAATTGTTTGATGGGGTGTTAAAAATAAAATGTGATTTTATGGAAATGGTGTATTTTTTTATTGTGGGTGTGGTTAAAAGTGGGCGTGGTCAGTAGAGTGTCCCCAGATTTAACTGACAAAATCTGGTATCAATAGTTGACATTGTATGATACATACCAACAAGACAGACTGGATGGTCTTTTGTGTCTAGAGCCTGTCTATATGTAGGCTAATACAGTTTGGGCATTATTTCTGATATGAAGGCAAGGTGCCAAAAAGGGCAATGTTCCCCCCAAAAGCATGGAACTATTCACAGCTGAAACTTTAGGACCTTTATTCCTATGATTAGAGATGAGCGAAGTATTCAAAAATTCGATTCGGCTGATTCGGCGAATTCGAGGAATAAATTTGATTCGATGCGAATATATTCGCTGCGAATTTAACTTATAAAAAGGTGTTTCTAGGCTTCAGAGAGCCTTTATATTAGTGCAGAACACTGTACCTTTAATTTAAATGCCCTTGGAGTCTGCTGGGGAAGAGAAATAATACTGTCAGTCAGTATGACATGCAGATGAGTGCCGTCGATCTTAGAATCACCGCACACTTCACTCATTTGGGCAGTCACGGGGCCAAAACCAGAGTGTGGAGCCACAGTGTGGCGGTGGAGGCAGCAGCAATGGGAGGCCATACAGCACCCTATGACAAAATGGAACCCACCAGCAGTGTGAGGAGACCTGAAAGTGGCACATGGCAGAGTGTGGCGATGGAGACAGCAGCAATGGGAGGCCGTACAGGGACCCATGACAGATTACGGGCCTGGCAGCAGCATGAGGAGGTGGTACAGGGGCCCATGACAGATTACGGGCCTGGCAGCAGCAATGGGAGGCCCGTAATCTGCCAGAACCCTATGACAAAATGGAACCCACCAACAGTGTAAGGAGACCTGAAAGTGGCACATGGCAGAGTGTGGCGATGAAGTCAGCAGCAATGGGAGGCCGTACAGGGACCCATGACACACTCTGGACCTGGCAACAGCAAGAGGAGGCGGTACAGGGGCCCATGGCAGAGTGGCGAAGCGTAAGCAGCTTAAATTGAAGGCCATACAGAGGCCTATGTTAAAAATAATAACATGTTTGGGGCATGATTCATGGCGGATTTAGTCAGTTGTGTTAGGAACTGGTGGTTTGAAATCCAGACTAATCCACGCCTGATTCATTTTCACAAACGTGAGTCTCTCCACACTTTGGGTGGACAGTCGTGTCCTCCGCGGAGTTACAATACCTCCTGCCGCACTAAACACGCGCTCCGATGCCACGCTACTGGCCGGGCATGACAGCCTTTCAAGGGCAAATTCAGCTAGTTGGGTCCAAAGGTCAAGTTTCGTTGCCCAGTAGTCAAGGGGATTGTCTACCTCGGTTGGCAGGGTGCTGTCCAAGTAGGCCCGAGCCTGTTGTTTGAGGTCCTGCTCCAGGTCCACCTGATGCTGCTGCTGCTGCGGCTGGTTAGTAGTTTCCTCACTGCGCTGGTGAAGAAAGCTACTCATCATCGACTGCAGACTGAGGCAGCTGCTGCTGGTGGAGCTGCCACTGCTCCTACCACCCCACCCCTCCCCTGCTGCCATGGCAGCGGAACGCGAGTGCACAGGGCCCACAGTGTCTGAGGATGGACGTTGGCGCAGAAAGGCAGAGACCAACTGACTACATAGGTGGTTTTTATAGTACGTTATTTTGGCCTCCCTCTCAGCAGGTGTGAAAAAGGCCACCAATTTTTGAACGGTACGAGGGTCCAACAAGGTGGACAGCCAAAAGTCATCCCTCTGTCTGATGGTTATTATTCGGCTGTCGCTACGCAAGCAACCAAGCATGCTATGGGCCATTTGTGCCAAGGAATGCGAGGGACTCCCTGCCTCCATCTCCACAGCATACTGCCACGGTGCGTCTGGGTCCTCTGTCTCCTCCTCCTCCTCCTCTACCAGATGCTCCTGCTCCTCCACTCCTGTCCGCTGAGTGGAAAAACCACCCATTTCACTCAATATTTCCTGAGCACCAATGTCCTCCTCTACCTCCTCCTCTTCTTCCTGTCCTGCCCCCACAGGGGTCATGTGGCGTTGAGATCTGTGCGCCACGTCTACCGCACCCTGACCAGCCATTGTTAACAGCATTTGTTCCAGGACGTGCAACAGAGGAATGACGTCGTTCATCCCATAGTCCTGCCGACTCACGAATAGCGTGGCCTCCTCAAAGGGCCTGAGCAAGCGGCAGGTGTCACGCATGAGCTGCCAATGGCTGACATCTAAGTTACACAGGGGAGTACCTTTATCCGCTTGTAACATCAGGAAATCGGTGATGGCCTTTCGCTGTTCGTAAAGGCGGTTAACATATGTAGGGTTGAATTCCACCTTGTTGCAACGTCACAGCATGAGGAGGCGGTACGGGGGCCCATGGCAGATTACGGGCCTGGCAGCAGCAATGGGAGGCCCGTAATCTGCCAGCACCCTATGACAAAGTGGAACACACCAGCAGTGTGAGGAGACCTGAAAGTGGCACATGGCAGAGTGTGGCGATAGAGACAGCAGCAATGGGAGGCCGTACAGGGACCCATTAGACACTCTGTACTTGGCAGCAGCATGAGGAGGTGGTACAGGGCCCCATGGCAGATTACAGGCCTGGCAGCAGCAATGGGAGGCCCGTAATCTGCCAGCACCCTATGACAAAATGGAACACACCAGCAGTGTGAGGAGACCTGAAAGTGGCACATGGCAGAGTGTGGCGATGGAGACAGCAGCAATGGGAGGCCGTACAGGGACCCATGACACACTCTGGACCTGGCAGCAGCATGAGGAGGCGGTACAGGGGCCCATGGCAGATTACAGGCCTGGCAGCAGCAATGGGAGGCCCGTAATCTGCCAGCACCCTATGACAAAATGGAACACACCAGCAGTGTGAGGAGACCTGAAAGTGGCACATGGCAGAGTGTGGCGATGGAGACAGCAGCAATGGGAGGCCGTACAGGGACCCATGAGAGACTCTGGACCTGGCAGCAGCATGAGGAGGCGGTACGGGGGCCCATGGCAGATTACGGGCCTGGCAGCAGCAATGGGAGGCCCGTAATCTGCCAGCACCCTATGACAAAATGGAACACACCAGCAGTGTGAGGAGACCTGAAAGTGGCACATGGCAGAGTGTGGCGATGGAGACAGCAGCAATGGGAGGCCGTACAGGGACCCATGAGAGACTCTGGACCTGGCAGCAGCATGAGGAGGCGGTACGGGGGCCCATGTCAGATTATGGGCCTGGCAGCAGCAATGGGAGGCCCATAATCTGCCAGCACCCTATGACAAAATGGAACACACCAGCAGTGTGAGGAGACCTGAAAGTGGCACATGGCACAGTGTGGCGATGGAGACAGCAGCAATGGGAGGCCGTACAGGGACCCATGAGAGACTCTGGACCTGGCAGCAGCATGAGGAGGCGGTACGGGGGCCCATGGCAGATTACGGGCCTGGCAGCAGCAATGGGAGGCCTGTAATCTGCCAGCACCCTATGACAAAATGGAACACACCAGCAGTGTGAGGAGACCTGAAAGTGGCACATGGCAGAGTGTGGCGATGGAGGCAGCAGCAATGGGAGGTCGTACAGGGACCCATGACACACTCTGGACCTGGCAGCAGTATGAGGAGGCGGTACGGGGGCCCATGGCAGATTACGGGCCTGGCAGCAGCAATGGGAGGCCCGTAATCTGCCAGCACCCTATGACAAAATGGAACACACCAGCAGTGTGAGGAGACCTGAAAGTGGCACATGGCAGAGTGTGGCGATGGAGACAGCAGCAATGGGAGGCCGTACAGGGACCCATGAGAGACTCTGGACCTGGCAGCAGCATGAGGAGGCGGTACTGGGGCCCATGGCAGATTACGGGCCTGGCAGCAGCAATGGGAGGCCCGTAATCTGCCAGCACCCTATGACAAAATGGAACACACCAGCAGTGTGAGGAGACCTGAAAGTGGCACATGGCAGAGTGTGGCGATGGAGACAGCAGCAATGGGAGGCCGTACAGGGACCCATTAAACACTCTGGACCTGGCAGCAGCATGAGGAGGCGGTACAGGGGCCCATGGCAGATTACAGGCCTGGCAGCAGCAATGGGAGGCCCGTAATCTGCCAGCACCCTATGACAAAATGGAACACACCAGCAGTGTGAGGAGACCTGAAAGTGGCACATGGCAGAGTGTGGCGATGGAGACAGCAGCAATGGGAGGCCGTACAGGGACCCATTAGACACTCTGGACCTGGCAGCAGCATGAGGAGGCGGTACAGTGGCCCATGGCAGATTACAGGCCTGGCAGCAGCAATGGGAGGCCCGTAATCTGCCAGCACCCTATGACAAAATGGAACACACCAGCAGTGTGAGGAGACCTGAAAGTGGTACATGGCAGAGTGTGGCGATGGAGACAGCAGCAATGGGAGGCCGTACAGGGACCCATGAGAGACTCTGGACCTGGCAGCAGCATGAGGAGGCGGTACGGGGGCCCATGGCAGATTACGGGCCTGGCAGCAGCAATGGGAGGCCCGTAATCTGCCAGCACCCTATGACAAAATGGAACACACCAGCAGTGTGAGGAGACCTGAAAGTGGCACATGGCAGAGTGTGGCGATAGAGGCAGCAGCAATGGGAGGCCGTACAGGGACCCATGAGAGACTCTGGACCTGGCAGCAGCATGAGGAGGCGGTACAGGGGCCCATGGCAGATTACGGGCCTGGCAGCAGCAATGGGAGGCCCGTAATCTGCCAGCACCCTATGACAAAATGGAACACACCAGCAGTGTGAGGAGACCTGAAAGTGGCACATGGCAGAGTGTGGCGATGGAGACAGCAGCAATGGGAGGCCGTACAGGGACCCATGAGAGACTCTGGACCTGGCAGCAGCATGAGGAGGCGGTACGGGGGCCCATGGCAGATAACGGGCCTGGCAGCAGCAATGGGAGGCCTGTAATCTGCCAGTACCCTATGACAAAATGGAACACACCAGCAGTGTGAGGAGACCTAAAAGTGGCACATGGCAGAGTGTGGCGATGGAGACAGCAGCAATGGGAGGCCGTACAGGGACCCATGATAGACTCTGGACCTGGCAGCAGCATGAGGAGGCGGTACGGGGGCCCATGGCAGATTACGGGCCTGGCAGCAGCAATGGGAGGCCCGTAATCTGCCAGCACCCTATGACAAAATGGAACACACCAGCAGTGTGAGGAGACCTGAAAGTGGCACATGGCAGAGTGTGGCGATGGAGACAGCAGCAATGGGAGGCCGTATAGGGACCCATGAGAGACTCTGGACCTGGCAGCAGCATGAGGAGGCGGTACAGGGGCCCATGGCAGATTACGGGCCTGGCAGCAGCAATGGGAGGCCCGTAATCTGCCAGCACCCTATGACAAAATGGAACACACCAGCAGTGTGAGGAGACCTGAAAGTGGCACATGGCAGAGTGTGGCGATGGAGACAGCAGCAATGGGAGGCCGTACAGGGACCCATTAGACACTCTGGACCTGGCAGCAGCATGAGGAGGCGGTACAGGGGCCCATGGCAGATTACAGGCCTGGCAGCAGCAATGGGAGGCCCATAATCTGCCAGCACCCTATGACAAAATGGAACACACCAGCAGTGTGAGGAGACCTGAAAGTGGCACATGGCACAGTGTGGCGATGGAGACAGCAGCAATGGGAGGCCGTACAGGGACCCATGAGAGACTCTGGACCTGGCAGCAGCATGAGGAGGCGGTACGGGGGCCCATGGCAGATTACGGGCCTGGCAGCAGCAATGGGAGGCCCGTAATCTGCCAGCACCCTATGACAAAATGGAACACACCAGCAGTGTGAGGAGACCTGAAAGTGGCACATGGCACAGTGTGGCGATGGAGACAGCAGCAATGGGAGGCCGTACAGGGACCCATGAGAGACTCTGGACCTGGCAGCAGCATGAGGAGGCGGTACAGGGGCCCATGGCAGATTACGGGCCTGGCAGCAGCAATGGGAGGCCTGTAATCTGCCAGCACCCTATGACAAAATGGAACACACCAGCAGTGTGAGGAGACCTGAAAGTGGCACATGGCACAGTGTGGCGATGGAGACAGCAGCAATGGGAGGCCGTATAGGGACCCATGAGAGACTCTGGACCTGGCAGCAGCATGAGGAGGCGGTACAGGGGCCCATGGCAGATTACGAGCCTGGTAGCAGCAATGGGAGGCCCGTAATCTGCCAGCACCCTATGACAAAATGGAACCCACCAGCAGTGTGAGGAGACCTGAAAGTGGCACATGGCAGAGTGTGGCGATGGAGACAGCAGCAATGGGAGGCCGTACAGGGACCCATTAGACACTCTGTACCTGGCAGCAGCATGAGGAGGCGGTACAGGGGCCCATGGCAGATTACGGGCCTGGCAGCAGCAATGGGAGGCCCGTAATCTGCCAGCACCCTATGACAAAATGGAACACACCAGCAGTGTGAGGAGACCTGAAAGTGGCACATGGCAGAGTGTGGCGATGGAGGCAGCAGCAATGGGAGGCCGTACAGGGACCCATGAGAGACTCTGGAACTGGCAGCAACATGAGGAGGCGGTACGGGGGCCCATGGCAGATTACGGGCCTGGCAGCAGCAATGGGAGGCCCGTAATCTGCCAGCACCCTATGACAAAATGGAACACACCAGCAGTGTGAGGAGACCTGAAAGTGGCACATGGCAGAGTGTGGCGATGGAGACAGCAGCAATGGGAGGCCGTACAGGGACCCATTAGACACTCTGGACCTGGCAGCAGCATGAGGAGGCGGTACGGGGGCCCATGGCAGATTACGGGCCTGGCAGCAGCAATGGGAGGCCCGTAATCTGCCAGCACCCTATGACAAAATGGAACACACCAGCAGTGTGAGGAGACCTGAAAGTGGCACATGGCACAGTGTGGCGATGGAGACAGCAGCAATGGGAGGCCGTACAGGGACCCATGAGAGACTCTGGACCTGGCAGCAGCATGAGGAGGCGGTACGGGGGCCCATGGCAGATTACGGGCCTGGCAGCAGCAATGAGAGGCCTGTAATCTGCCAGCACCCTATGACAAAATGGAACACACCAGCAGTGTGAGGAGACCTGAAAGTGGCACATGGCACAGTGTGGCGATGGAGACAGCAGCAATGGGAGGCCGTACAGGGACCCATTAGACACTCTGGACCTGGCAGCAGCATGAGGAGGCGGTACAGGGGCCCATGGCAGATTACGGGCCTGGCAGCAGCAATGGGAGGCCCATAATCTGCCAGCACCCTATGACAAAATGGAACACACCAGCAGTGTGAGGAGACCTGAAAGTGGCACATGGCAGAGTGTGGCGATGGAGACAGCAGCAATGGGAGGCCGTACAGGGACCCATTAGACACTCTGTACCTGGCAGCAGCATGAGGAGGCGGTACAGGGGCCCATGGCAGATTACGGGCCTGGCAGCAGCAATGGGAGGCCCGTAATCTGCCAGCACCCTATGACAAAATGGAACACACCAGCAGTGTGAGGAGACCTGAAAGTGGCACATGGCAGAGTGTGGCGATGGAGGCAGCAGCAATGGGAGGCCGTACAGGGACCCATGAGAGACTCTGGACCTGGCAGCAGCATGAGGAGGCGGTACGGGGGCCCATGGCAGATTACGGGCCTGGCAGCAGCAATGGGAGGCCTGTAATCTGCCAGCACCCTATGACAAAATGGAACACACCAGCAGTGTGAGGAGACCTGAAAGTGGCACATGGCAGAGTTAACATGTTTGGGGCATGATTCATGGCGGATTTAGTCAGTTGTGTCAGGAACTGGTGGTTTGAAATCCAGACTAATCCACGCCTGATTCATTTTCACAAAAGTGAGTCTCTCCACACTTTGGGTGGACAGTCGTGTCCTCCGCGGAGTTACAATACCTCCTGCCGCACTAAACACGCGCTCCGATGCCACACTACTGGCCGGGCATGACAGCCTTTCAAGGGCAAATTCAGCTAGTTGGGGCCAAAGGTCAAGTTTCGTTGCCCAGTAGTCAAGGGGATTGTCTACCTCGGTTGGCAGGGTGCTGTCCAAGTAGGCCCAAGCCTGTTGTTTGAGGTCCTGCTCCAGGTCCACCTGATGCTGCTGCTGCGGCTGGTTAGTAGTTTCCTCACTGCGCTGGTGAAGAAAGCTACTCATCATCGACTGCAGACTGAGGCAGCCGCTGCTGGTGGAGCTGCCACTGCTCCTACCACCCCACCCCTCCCCTGCTGCCATGGCAGCGGAATGCGAGCGCACAGGGCCCACAGTGTCTGAGGATGGACGTTGGCGCAGAAAGGCAGAGACCAACTGACTACATAGGTGGTTTTTATAGTACGTTATTTTGGCCTCCCTCTCAGCAGGTGTGAAAAAGGCCACCATTTTTGAACGGTACGAGGGTCCAACAAGGTGGACAGCCAAAAGTCATTCCTCTGTCTGATGGTTATTATTCGGCTGTCGCTACGCAAGCAACCGAGCATGCTATGGGCCATTTGTGCCAAGGAATGCGAGGGACTCCCTGCCTCCATCTCCACAGCATACTGCCACGGTGCGTCTGGGTCCTCTGTCTCCTCCTCCTCCTCCTCTACCAGATGCTCCTGCTCCTCCACTCCTGTCCGCTGAGTGGAAAAACCACCCATTTCACTCAATAATTCCTGAGCACCAATGTCCTCCTCTACCTCCTCCTCTTCTTCCTGTCCTGCCCCCACAGGGGTCATGTGGCGTTGAGATCTGTGCGCCACGTCTACCACACCCTGACCAGCCATTGTTAACAGCATTTGTTCCAGGACGTGCAACAGAGGAATGACGTCGTTCATCCCATAGTCCTGCCGACTCACGAATAGCGTGGCCTCCTCAAAGGGCCTCAGCAAGCGGCAGGTGTCACGCATGAGCTGCCAATGGCTGACATCGAAGTTACACAGGGGAGTACCTTTATCCGCTTGTAACATCAGGAAATCGGTGATGGCCTTTCGCTGTTCGTAAAGGCGGACTAACATGTGTAGGGTTGAATTCCACCTTGTTGCAACGTCGCAGATCAGGCGATGCTGTGGAATTCCGTTCTGCCGCTGCAGCTCAAGGAGGGTGTGCTTTGCGGTGTAGGAATGGCTGAAACGCATGCAAAGTTTACGTGACATTTTAAGGATGTCTTGCAGTGGGATGGTGGATTTTAGGAACCGCTTGACAACCAGATTGAACACGTGAGCCATGCATGGCGCATGGCACAACCTTCCTTGATGCAGAGCAGACACCATGTTCTTTCCGTTGTCGGTCAACATGGTTCCGATTTTCAGTTTGCGCGGAGACAGCCATCTGTCGATTTCTCTGTTCATTACACTCAGAAGTTCCTCCCCTGTGTGACTACGTTCGCCAAGGCATACCAGGTGCAGCACAGCGTGACACCGTTGCGCCCTGCACATGTGATATGCCGGTCGGGTAATGGGACTTGGCACGGGGGTGGCGGCTGAGGACACGGCGGAAGAAGAGGTGGTAGAGGCGGACATCTTTTGTGGACCAAGGACGTGCAAACGTGGAGGCAAAAGCAGCGTGACCTGTCCAAGTTGCTGGTGCGGCTGTGCCGGCACCACGTTCACCCAGTGGGCCGTAAATGACATGTACTGTCCCTGACCGTAGTTACAGCTCCACACGTCGGCGCTGCCGTGCACTTTGGCAGAGACTGACATGCTCAAAGACTGGCCCACCATCTCTTCTACATGTGAATGCAGGGCTGGCACTGCCTTTTTGGTGAAGAAATGACGGCTTGGCACTCTCCACCGCGGCGCGGCACAAGCCATCATTTCTCGGAAAGGTGCTGAGTCCACCACTTGGAAAGGGAGGGACTGCAGCACCAGCAACTTGGACAGGAGGACGTTCAGCTTTTGCACCGTCGGGTGCGTGCTCGCAAACTGTTGTCTCTTGGAAACGGATTCCAAGAAAGACTGCTGACGGAATCTGTGAAGAGGAGTAGCAGGAGAAGGAGCATCTGAACGAGCGGAAGATGCCAACGAGCGACAACTCCCCTCAGCAGAGGTGTTGAAGCCTTGACTGGCTGATAGAGGGCGATTGACTTCGGGTGACGGAGCAAGTAACGGAGCGGGTGATGGAGCGGGGGCTGGGGCAGGCAGAACCGCCGTATCTTTATCACGGTTTTCCCAGGCCACCAAATGGCAACGCTGCATATGCTGACGCAACGCTGTAGTCCCAACATGGGCCCCCTGGCCACGCTTGACTTTCTGGCCACATAGTCGACATACGGCTACGTTTACTTCCTCGGGCGGCTTGACAAAAAATTGCCACACCGCCGAGTAGGAAACTTTGCCCCCGATACTCCTCACTGGCTGACTGCTACTTCCTCCGTGCACACCGGCACCACTACTGGCCGTGGTGGTAGGCTGCAGTGGAGCTGGTGCTCTACTCCGTGGCCGTTTGCCTCCACTGACACTGCTGCGACCCTGCTGCCTCCTGGGCAACCCACCGACTGTTTTGCTCGCTGCCAAGCTGCCACCCTCTTCTCCTGATGATGCGGAAGCGGAAGCAATAGCCTGATGACGACGAGGCTGCCAAGTGCGATCAGCCTCATCATCATCAATTAGGGTCTCCGCCTCACTACTAGCCCCCTCGGCTGCGTGTGGGTCAGGAGACAGACCTGTCTCTAGACCGGCTACCGAGCCACTCTCCTCGCCAGTACTTCTTCGCCTGGCTGCTGAAGAGGCGGATGTCTCCCCCCGTTCCTGACCGCTCTCTGTTAGCTCTTCCTCACTGTACAGTGGGGCTGAGCCCACAGCATGCGATACTTCGCTTGGTGAGGGAACACCAAAGGACAGGGGCAGGTAGAGGACACGTGATTTCAGTGGGCTTGCTCCCGGGCCATGCCAACTAACGGTTGTGTCTGACGTACCCACCGACCGTTGGCTGTAGGTGTCAGAGGTGACCTGGGAAGAGGAAGGTGACCGAGCCAACCAATCGATGATGGCAGGGTTGTCGGTGGAGACACGACCGCTGGATGACACCGGGAGCACTGGCCTCTGGCTGCGACTAGTGCTGCCTCCACCCCTTCCTCTGCTGCCACGTCTGCTCGCTCCTAAAACATTGCCTCCTCTGCCACTCCTCTGCGTGTTGTCTGACATACTCTTTAATTAAACGATTCTGTGTCCCTGAGTAACAATTCTGTGTCCCTCAGTAACAATTCTGTGTCCCTCAGTAACAATTCTGTGTCTGTCCCTGAGTAACAATTCTGTGTCCCTGAGTAACAATTCTGTGTCCCTGAGTAACAATTCTGTGTCCCTCAGTAACAATTCTGTGTCCCTCAGTAACAATTCTGTGTCTGTCCCTGAGTAACAATTCTGTGTCCCTCAGTAACAATTCTGTGTCCCTCAGTAACAATTCTGTGTCTGTCCCTGAGTAACAATTCTGTGTCCCTGAGTAACAATTCTGTGTCCCTCAGTAACAATTCTGTGTCCCTCAGTAACAATTCTGTGTCCCTCAGTAACAATTTTGTGTCTGTCCCTGAGTAACAATTCTGTGTCTGTCCCTGAGTAACAATTCTGTGTCCCTCAGTAACAATTCTGTGTCCCTCAGTAACAATTCTGTGTCTGTCCCTGAGTAACAATTCTGTGTCCCTGAGTAACAATTCTGTGTCCCTCAGTAACAATTCTGTGTCCCTCAGTAACAATTCTGTGTCCCTGAGTAACAATTCTGTGTCCCTCAGTAACAATTCTGTGTCCCTCAGTAACAATTCTGTGTCTGTCCCTGAGTAACAATTCTGTGTCCCTCAGTAACAATTCTGTGTCCCTCAGTAACAATTCTGTGTCTGTCCCTGAGTAACAATTCTGTGTCTGTCCCTGAGTAACAATTCTGTGTCCCTAAGTAACAATTCTGTGTCCCTCAGTAACAATTCTGTGTCTGTCCCTGAGTAACAATTCTGTGTCTGTCCCTGAGTAACAATTCTGTGTCCCTGAGTAACAATTCTGTGTCCCTCAGTAACAATTCAGTGTCCCTCAGTAACAATTCTGTGTCCCTGAGTAACAATTCTGTGTCCCTGAGTAACAATTCTGTGTCCCTGAGTAACAATTCTGTGTCCCTCAGTAACAATTCTGTGTCCCTCAGTAACAATTCTGTGTCTGTCCCTGAGTAACAATTCTGTGTCCCTGAGTAACAATTCTGTGTCCCTGAGTAACAATTCTGTGTCCCTCAGTAACAATTCTGTGTCCCTCAGTAACAATTCTGTGTCTGTCCCTGAGTAACAATTCTGTGTCTGTCCCTGAGTAACAATTCTGTGTCTGTCCCTGAGTAACAATTCTGTGTCTGTCCCTGAGTAACAATTCTGTGTCCCTCAGTAACAATTCTGTGTCTGTCCCTGAGTAACAATTCTGTGTCCCTCAGTAACAATTCTGTGTCCCTCAGTAACAATTCTGTGTCCCTCAGTAACAATTCTGTGTCTGTCCCTCAGTAACAATTCTGTGTCTGTCCCTGAGTAACAATTCTGTGTCTGTCCCTGAGTAACAATTCTGTGTCTGTCCCTGAGTAACAATTCTGTGTCCCTGAGTAACAATTCTGTGTCCCTCAGTAACAATTCTGTGTCCCTCAGTAACAATTCTGTGTCCCTCAGTAACAATTCTGTGTCCCTCAGTAACAATTCTGTGTCTGTCCCTGAGTAACAATTCTGTGTCCCTCAGTAACCATTATGTGTCCCTGAGTAACAATTCTGTGTCCCTGAGTAACAATTCTGTGTCCCTCAGTAACAATTCTGTGTCTGTCCCTGAGTAACAATTCTGTGTCTGTCCCTGAGTAACAATTCTGTGTCTGTCCCTGAGTAACAATTCTGTCTGTCCCTGAGTAACAATTCTGTGTCCCTCAGTAACAATTCTGTGTCCCTCAGTAACAATTCTGTGTCCCTCAGTAACAATTCTGTGTCTGTCTCTGAGTAACAATTCTGTGTCCCTCAGTAACAATTCTGTGTCCCTCAGTAACAATTCTGTGTCCCTCAGTAACAATTCTGTGTCTGTCCCTCAGTAACAATTCTGTGTCCCTGAGTAACAATTCTGTGTCCCTCAGTAACAATTCTGTGTCTGTCCCTGAGTAACAATTCTGTGTCCCTCAGTAACAATTCTGTGTCCCTCAGTAACAATTCTGTGTCCCTCAGTAACAATTCTGTGTCTGTCCCTGAGTAACAATTCTGTGTCCCTCAGTAACAATTCTGTGTCCCTCAGTAACAATTCTGTGTCCCTCAGTAACAATTCTGTGTCCCTCAGTAACAATTCTGTGTCTGTCCCTGAGTAACAATTCTGTGTCCCTGAGTAACAATTCTGTGTCCCTGAGTAACAATTCTGTGTCCCTCAGTAACAATTCTGTGTCCCTCAGTAACAATTCTGTGTCCCTCAGTAACAATTCTGTGTCTGTCCCTGAGTAACAATTCTGTGTCCCTCAGTAACAATTCTGTGTCCCTCAGTAACAATTCTGTGTCTGTCCCTGAGTAACAATTCTGTGTCCCTGAGTAACAATTCTGTGTCCCTCAGTAACAATTCTGTGTCCCTGAGTAACAATTCTGTGTCCCTGAGTAACAATTCTGTGTCCCTCAGTAACAATTCTGTGTCCCTCAGTAACAATTCTGTGTCTGTCCCTGAGTAACAATTATGTGTCCTTGAGTAACAATTCTGTGTCCCTGAGTAACAATTCTGTGTCCCTCTGTAACAATTCTGTGTCCCTCAGTAACAATTCTGTGTCTGTCCCTGAGTAACAATTCTGTGTCCCTGAGTAACAATTCTGTGTCCCTCTGTAACAATTCTGTGTCCCTCAGTAACAATTCTGTGCCCCTCAGTAACAATTCTGTGTCTGTCCCTGAGTAACAATTCTGTGTCCCTAAGTAACAATTCTGTGTCCCTAAGTAACGGTTCTGTGGCCCTAAGTAACGATTCTGTGGCCCTAAGTAACGGTTCTGTGGCCCTAAGTAACGATTCTGTGGCCCTAAGTAACGGTTCTGTGTCCCTAAGTAACGTTTCTGTGGCCCTAAGTAACGGTTCTGTGTCCCTAAGTAACGGTTCTGTGTCCCTAAGTAACGATTCTGTGTCCCTAAGTAACGATTCTGTGGCCCTAACTCTCTCCCTGAATACAGACAGCTCTGCCTCTCTTGAATGACTGGAGGCTAATGCAGAATTCTAAAATGGCCGCAATTTATAGCTCGACCATTACACAGTGCTGGCTGGCTGGCTGCTGATTGGCTAATGCGATCACATGTCATGAATGAATGCATAATGGGTCAGCGCGCCTTGTCTGCGCGCCTTCCCAGAGATCCCCGCTCCGTCGCCGCACATGTCGCCGCCATTTTAGGAAAAATTTCGATTCGCGCATCCGAAGTCTGCTAATTTTCGGATTCGTCGCGAATCGAAATTTTCCTAATATTCGAAACGAATTCCACTTCACCAAGTTCGATTCGCTCATCTCTACCTATGATGCTACCCTGTGCCCCTATATTAGATCTCCCATTGTTTCACCACTTTATAAATCAAATTGTATCCTTTAGCCTTCATTACCAAACACTCCCAGATGTTACTCCCAATTTTCGCAGAGGATTCAATACCGAACAGTACAAGAGTGTTTGATGAGTTGCTAGGGCAACATAACATTCTGCTCAACTAGTAAAAATTGATTTTGTTTCCATGATGGAATCAACACATTTATTAATTTTTTATTACTACGGTTTAAAATAGAATTATGAACCTTACTTACATAAAGGGCTTTTGTAAAATCAAATATTTCGAAAATATTACAGAAGAGCATAAAATTTGACAGAATTTCAGCTCTATGATCTAATTATTCTTAATAAGAGACACTAATTATTCCCACTGGTTTCACTTCAGGCAAGCAGACCTTTTCCAAGTGTGTGATGAACAATAGTCACACGGAATTGATTATTTTAGGAGTGAACCCATATTGTGCTTGTGTAATAGGCCTCCAGTGTATCTCTCTGTCCTCCAGAGTTCCTGATTGATTTATTGCATTTCAATTTATCATTTCACATTCGTTACTTCACCTCCAATGTTTGTCAATTTCATTTTTCTTTATAGGCAAAAGCAATTTTAAGCTTGAAAATCTGATTTTAATACATTCAACAGGTCACTAAAAAGAAGGAAGTAATGCCAATTTATTGCTCAAGTCCATCTCTTCTCAGCCTTCTTTTTTTTTTTTATTTCTAATCCAGTTAAGTTTTATTGAAACAGTGAGATATACATGCTGTTACATGATCAAAATATGTACAGGAGTATCAGCATAAACAATGTCATAATTTCCATCTTGAATATTTTTATTTTATTTATTACAGGTACTTGTAAAGCGCTGTCAATTTATATAGTGCTTTACATATATATTGTACATTCCAATCAGTCCCTAACCCTCAAGGAGTGTACCATCTAAGGTCTCTAACTCACATTCATACATACACATACTAGGGCCAAATTAGACAGGAGCCAGTTAACCTACCAGCGTTAGAGGAAACCGGATGACCTGGAGGAAAACTGCACAGGCACAGGGAGAATGTGCAAATTCCATGGAGGCAGTGCTTTGGCTGGGATTTGAACCAATGACCATAAGTGCTGCCAGGCAGAATTGCTATCCACTTAGCCACTGTGCTGCCCTTGGCAACCCTTGGATCCTTTCCATACAGACTGAGTTATGTTAAAACTGGTACAACACCATATGAAAAAAGAAAAGGAAAAAAAAAAGAAAAAAAAACAAAAACACACACAACTAACAGCTATACGCACCTGTCTATAGCTGTACTATGCAATACTCCAAAATCATACATCAGTTTACTGCACATCCACATGGTATTAGATTTCATTTCTGTCTCGGTTCACCCTTGCATCAACCTATCTTAAATTATTGCGGTGGAGCAAGACCTGAGATATCCATCAAACCCTGCCATACTTGCAGAAATGTATTAGGGTGTTACAGTGTTGGTATGTCAACTTTTCTCACATCAGGTTAGAATTGACCTGGTGTATCCTGGTTTGTTTTGTGGGTGCTTTGGGTGATATCTAGTGTTTAATAGTTTTCGTACAATGTATAGAGGTTTCTATATTGTAACGTGTCATTGCAGGAATCATTTAATAATCCGAGGCACACAGAAGGCATGTGATTGGATCAGGAGCAATCTTCTCATTCTTATAGTATTTTTTATATTTAATTCTAATTTGTTGCCTGCTTTTCTTTGCCTCTACACTTTGATGAAGAAGTTTCAGTGTTGTATTTTAGAGCAATTTTCGATTTTGTAATAGTATCAAATGAGAATGGGAATAGGTAGTCCAGAACAACTGATAGTTTGTGTTGACATGATCGTACATTTCAAAATGGGCATCAGCATGATAATACAATTGTTAGTGGGTTTTTGTGTGATAGTATATTTGTTAATCTTTAGGTTCAAGTTTAGAGTTTGGGGCTGGGGTTGAGTATAGATAAAGGATTAGGTTTGGTCAATGTTTAGTTTAGGGTTAGAGTTTTGCATGCGTTAAATAAATATGATAAAGTATTACTGAAATTGTCATGTCACACAAAACTGCCCCAAATTTATTTCTCCAAAAATAGTATATCCTTTTGACCTTTTTGATATTTTACAGAAGCGCAAATATGTAGGTATCTAATAAGAAATAAAAACAGCTTCCAGAATTACCATAATGTTATTAGAACTTTCCCTTGTCCATAGTGCAACTTACAACAAGGAGGCAAGCAGCTCACACAGTAAACTCAAAGGAACTTGTTAAAGCAACATTTTCAGGAGATTAAATGTAAAAAAAAAAAAACCCTGTGATCCCGTCACTTCCGGGTCCCTATGGCATCACGTCTGGCCCGCTGGTAGTGAGGCTTGGAGCGAATGCCGGCTATTATCAGTGCGATCTATGAAACACAGGCTGCACAGACTTCTGCTGGTATTTGGACACCTGTGCATGTGAGTGCATTGCCAATTCATTTATTTGAACCATGGTCTTTAATAAACAATGCACTTAAAGCATTTTAATTTATTCATTTTATTTGAGCTACTTGGAGCATTACCTATCCTAAGGGCATTTGGAGATATCCATCCAATATCCGTTTGCCCAGAGCTTTGTGACCACCTATCCAGGGGTCACTATCCTTTGTTCCTTGGATCACCATTCCATATTAGGAAATCAGGAGGCCTGTTCCATGAGAGCCTACAGATGGCTACCTGTATATTGCATGACCACAGAGCGCTACTTGACCACCTTAACAGGGGTCAATAATTTCTGGAATGCATTTATTGCACACACGTGGTGGAAAACAAAATTGTTTTGATCTATGGGATACTATCCTATGGGACTGATATTCACTATATGTTTAATATATTTTGTCTGGGACTGTAAGTCACTTTATGTTGTTGTGAGAGCATTTTGTTATCATTTGTCAGGTTGTATTTAATAAGCACCTACCTATCCACGATTTTACAAAAAAAATAAAAAAAATTGCTGCAGGTATAAGATGCAGGAACATTGAGGTTTCTGAACATACCTGCACCAGTCTTCATAGCTTTGTTATTAAAACAATATGGAGAACATTCTGGCAGGTTCAGCTCTAGAACCTCTTCATCATACCAAAGCTTGACCACCTCTTACTGCCTCCTGCACATTTCTATTGGCCAGTAAGGCTGCCCTTTATAGTGATAGCCCAGTGGAAATGCAGGTGGTAGTGGTGAAGGTGGTGGTGGGGGGGGGGGGTAGTTGCAGCAAGAAATTTTAAAAGCTTAGAACAACCTAGTAACTGGCCATATTGAAGGTAAGTGCAGGCACCTTTATACTTGCAGCAGTTGTTTTTGGTCATTTAATAGTGTATAAATACGCTTAGCCCTCATAACAAAACAAATGGAGGTAAGTGTATTTACACATTTATATAAGGAAATGAAATGAAGACCAGCCAAGCTTATTTTGAAAACTATAGGAATATAGCTTCATCTCTCTGCCTTCATCACTTTAGTTTCTTGTGTCCACTGGGATCTAATCAGAAAGAAATGCCCCAGGTTAAAAAAGCTGCTTAATTGGACCCCATGAGAAGATGAGAGAACAGAGAAGCAGAAGAGAAAGGGCTTTTTGTTTGATATGTAATTGATCAGATTGGAAAAGAATATCTCAAAAAATGCAATGCAGATACTTCCTTAAATAGATACTGCAGTTTTTTTTGTTTTTTTTTATTATTGTGGAATTACACATTGAAAAATGCACACATAGTTATCTATTTGAAACACTGTTTGTATGTGTATGCACAATGTATTTATAGAGAGTTTGTATTGATAGTGCTATGATCTAGTGTCTTTATGCATCAGTGATTGTACATGTACTGTATACTTAAGAAATAAATGCAGTACTGCGTAGGAGGAGAACAGGAGAGTGCTCCATGTGGTAATAAAGTATTAAAAGCAATAGGGTATTTTATATGACATGTTTAACCACCTGAGCTCCAGAAGATTTTACCCCCTTCACGACCCAGCCATTTTTTGCTGTTCTGCACTATCCTACTTGTACTGTTAACTGCACAGTCATGCAATGCTGTATACAAACAAAATGTATATCATTTTATTCACACAAATTGAGCTTTCTTTTGGTGGTATTTGATCACCTCTGGGTTTTTTATTTTTTGGGATATAAACAAAAAAAGACTCAAAAAATGCTGGAAAAAAACAATATTTTCTACTTTTTGCTATAAAACACATCCAATAAAAAATAAAAAAAATTAAATTTCTTCATAAATGTATGCCAAAATGTATTCTGCCATACAGTATGGTAGAAAAAAAATCCCAATAAGTGTATATTGATTGGTTTGTGTGAAAGTTATAGCGTCTACAAACTAGGATATAGGATTTTTTTTTTTATACTAGTAATGAAGGTGATCAGTGACTTATAATGGGACTACTATAGTACATCAGGCAATCTGACAATAGACACAAAAAAGTGCACATTCAGGTAACAATAGTTTCATTTTCTTAATGCCTGGAAGCCACTGCTCTATGACACTTTGAAAAACAACACACCGGGAATCACATGTCACAAGGGCAGGAAAGAGTGCCAATTATATAAGAGCCATATAGGAGAACACCCAGAGAAGTAAAAATCTCTTTGGCCTGTCTACTACCCTTAAGGCCCATACCAGGGGCGGACTGACAACTCATGGGGCCCCCGGGCAATAGGGGATCATGGGGCCCCTGTTTCCTTGCCCAAACTCAAAAAAGCCTATGAAAAAGGTACCAGGGGCATCTCATGGGGCCCCCTACTGACCCCGGGCCCTCGGGCAGTGCCCGAGTTTCCAAATGGTCAGTCTGCCCCTGGCCCATACACACGATAAGAAAATCATAAGAAAATTTTCATAGGAGAACCGATCATCTGATAATCTGATTGTTAGTACTCAGCTCTCAAGAGCTCATCACTACAATTCATATGACAATATCTGAAGTGACAAGCACGAAAATGTTTCTCGTACCAAGCCAGACTGTACGATTTCCATTTAATCAGTACAGTACTTTTCCGAAAATACAATACAAATGCAATACAAAACATTACTTCACTTTCAGGATAGTTTTTCTTTTGTATGAGAACTTTTGTAAATTTAGTACCCTCTTCATTTTTAATATAGAGCATAGCATACAAAAAAAAACAGATGATCATTCGTCCAACATTTTTACCGTGTGTGCGGGGCGTTAGGCTCTATCTAAGCCACCAGAAATGGGGCCCCTAAACTCTCACTGGAACACTCACTCTCAAATTGAGAATATTTTTAATCCACAGGGGAATGCTGGCAAAGCATCCTAGCTAGGCTGTCCTGGCAGTAACAAAGTTCTAAGAGCAGTAAAATAAGTTAACTTCAATTAAGGGGTGGCCAAAGGGCGTCACCACTGATGGTGTGTGATGTACTCAGGTTGGCAGTTTGATCCTTAGAGGACAGGTGAGAGGTCACACTCTGGGGCTCTCTTCTCAAGCCTCCACCTGTATTTTTACTACTCATTGACTCAGCACAGAAGCAGCTTGGTTCCTTTCCTGGGCTCTCTGCAGCTTTTTCTCTCAGTTCTGCATAGTCCATGGCTCTCAGTCCCAGGAGCTCAGCCCACAGCACAGTCTCTCCAGGCTCTCCTCGCTTTGTCTACTGCAGTCTGTGTTACTCTGTCACTGGGCTCTCAGGCTGCACAGTCTCTCCTTAAGTCAAGGTGCATTGCTCTCTACACATCCCATTCCTAACTCCACCAGTAACTCTTCCTGTCTCTCCTCTCTCCAAGTATTGTATGGGTCAGGGCCAGGGGCGGACTGACCATTTGGAAACTTGGGCACTGCCCGAGGGCCCGGGGTCAGTAGGGGGTCCCATGAGATGCCCCTGGTACCTTTTCATAGGCTCTTTTGAGTTTGGGCAAGGACACAGGAGCCCCATGATCCCATATTGCCCGGGGGCCCCATGAGTTGTCAGTCTGCCCCTGGTCAGGGCTAAAGTCTAAACACAGCTGTGGCTATTTTGAAGTCTCCCTATCCCTCAGCATTTTGTCTTCATGCCAGTCTGTCTAATACAGTGGTGGGAGGACAGAGGGATAAGCTGAAGTGGAGTCAAGAATGCTCAGACTATGCAGCTCCAGCTAGCCACCGATACACATATTTATATCATAGATACCCATTTGTACCCAAATGGTGGACTATTAGGCTCATTTTCACATTTTCCAGTTTTTCCTGTTGTAAAAGTCTGCTCTATCAATCGCTCAGTAGCCCAATCTACATTTTACACACACAAGTAAATGAGAGTATTCCATAGAGCTCCATCCAGATCAGAGACAAGGTGTCTGAAAGGGAACAGCTTCTGCTGTACACTCATTTTAAAAACCCATAGGGCTATTTATAAAATGTTTTAGATAGATAAATGTAACCCTTTCACTGCCACTTAAGGCTTACAACAAAAGAGAACCACTATGGGTGGCACAGTGGCTTAGTGGTTAGCACATCTGCCTTGTAGTAAATGGCTCAGGGGTTTGATTCCCGACCATGGCGCCTCCTGCATGGAGTTTGCATGTTCTCCCTGTGCTTGCGTGGGTTTCCTCTGGGTGCTCCAGTTTCCTCCCACACTCCAAAGACATGCAGGTAGGTTAATTGGCTCCTGTCTAAATTGGCCCTAATATGTGTATGTATGAATGTGAGTTAGGGACCTTAGATTGTTCACCCCTTGAGAGTTAGGGACTGATGTGAATGTTCAATATATATATGTGTAAAGCACTGTGTAAATTGACAGCGCTATATAAGTACCTAAAATAAATACTTGCAGCTGGCCAGCTCAGTAAGCCTTACCTCGGCTGCCCTCCCTTCTGCTACAGTATAAGCTCATGGTCACTTTAGGTAGACCCTACTGATTAATGAATATCTGTGATCAGCAGATGTGTTCTCTGTCTCAAAAGTGAAATATCAGGGGTCTGCTCAGACCCCTGATATTTTCCCAAAGCCCCCACTGGTAAAAAGAATAACAATAAAACAATTTAAAAAACACACACAAATAAAACACCACATACAAATGCACATTTTGTATGTGATAATGACATTTCGTGTATAAGTAAACTGTGGTGCACCAACACAGTAAGGATTCAGATCAGTGGGTCAGCATTATGGTGCATCTGCATGGAGTGTGGTTACAACTTATCACTTTTTTTTTTAATTACATTCAGTTTTAAAGTGTTACTAAACCCAGGACCCTGCATTGACTATATCTGGTCTCCCATGGTACACAGAACATGGACAAGTAATTATTTTAGTAAATAGAAACTGCTAAATACCTTTTCTGAGCTTTTTTGAGGTTTTTTTAGCTTTTTTGAGTTTGGGCAAGGACACAGGGGCCCCATGATCCCCTATTGCCTGGGGGCCCCATGAGTTGTCAGTCCGCCCCTGGGCTGGCTTAATACTGAACAACATAGGATGGCCCCCTCAGTATATGCCCATGAAACATCATTGTTTATATGTTCCAGAAACCTCTTCTGATTGTTGTCACAGCAAGGATTACTGTATATAATGCTTTACAGGAATGAGAACAACATGGAACCACATCTCCCTCTCTAAAAGAGTGCACCCATTATACATTTACCAGTCCTTAAATTATTTTCAGTGTATCCTAAAGAGGACAATGAGATTGCTTTCCCAAAGGCAAATACGTTGTTCAATTTGCAAGGGAATTTTCTCTTAGTTTATTGAATGTGGTGAAAATTCCCTTAGCAAAGCATACCCAATCACATACAATTGTTAAATTTTCATATAGTGTGTACACATTTTTTGACATCCAATTCAGACTCTCCAAACAGAAATTTCCATAGGGACAAACTCCAAAATTTTTCTCGTATGTGAGCAGAACAAACGGTATTCATTCAATGCGTACTGTTTTTGTACATTTTTTGTATGAGAAAAATCGGATACGAAAGACTGCGCATTACCAGAAACAAACTCAGACACAGAGAGTTGTATCCTTTTCCACACAATGTAGAAACTTAAATTCACAAAACAAACAAATTGTAAAGTGTTACTAAACCCAGGACCCTGCATTCACTATATCTGGTCTTCCACAGTACACACAACATGGAATTGCAATTATTTTTGTAAATATAAACTGCTAAATAACTTTTCTCATCAACATTTAGAGCAGTCTTGTGACTTCTATCAGTGTCCAGCAGAGCACTGGTTAAAGCTTGTAGGAGGAGTTTTCATTCCCCCTGATTGTCCTATGAGGCTGCATAACCCCTGACCCTCTATGTGGACAGCACTGATTGGCCCTGTGCTGATTACATGCACTCTCCCAAGAAAAAACTCTCTAGCAATACACACCAAACAGAGCATGTGCAGTTTGCCCCCAAGGCTTTGTTCTATCAGCAGATGGATTGGGAACTGTTGAAGAAGGGTAGGATCAAAGAAGACAGGATCAAACATACTTTTTACACAATGCAGAGGATTAACCCCTTATGTTCCATAGTGAGTATAACAAGCATGCTTAACTTCACATACAGACTGATTTTACGGCTGTGGGTTTAGTAATACTTTAAATAATTAATTCAACTCTCTGTGTAGTAGTGGCTGTGGTGCAATAAAATGCTTGACTAGATCATTTTATCACAACACACACTAATGCAGCACACACATGGAACTGTGAATCAGGTTAACAGCAACACATAAGTATGAAGCCAGTCTCCACATTGTTAGCATAAGTTTCTTACAGCTTTGCTTACTTTTGATTTTCACTGTTTCACAAAAAGGCACAATTTTAAATGTTCAAATATTTGCTATTTATTACCTCAGTGCTCTTTTATCGCTTATATTTTGTAGGAATTTTGTAAGTTATGTTCTGTTTGTGTGCGTAATAATTATTTCAGAGTGTTTTCATAGAATATAATGCTTTTGTAAACATTTGCGCAGTTATCACAGGAATACAAATTCTGCAGTACGATCTTTTTATTCTTTAGGTCCTATAGTTTCAGAATATTTATGGTTTGGGGTAGTATTTCAAAAACTGTCAATCTTACAGGTAAAAAATAGAAAACATGATACAAAATGAAAATACTGTAGCAAAAAAATGGTCTGGCCAACGGAGGTTAAAAGTGAACAGCATGGCCTGGCAGTAAAAGGGTTAAAATATTGGTTTAACTCTTGAGCTTCTATATATTTGTATCTACAGATCATTTGAACAATTTTGTTGTTTTTTTGCTAAATATAACCTTGACGAATGCATTTTTCCTAATATGCTCTGTTTGAAATGCCCATGTTTGTATCTGGTTAATTCAAAGTAAACAGTTCAAAAAAAAAAACAAGCATTATGCTGGCTACGGCAATTTTTGTAACACTTTCAACCATTTCAACATGGTTTTGATTGCAAAAATGATCGAATAGCTCCAGGCAACCTACCACAAACAATTTATGCATTTATTTATATTTTTTTTATGATGGCAGGGTTGGTAGAAGCTTTCCATTTTGTTCAAATGTTTCTGCAGTGAAAGGCTGGTTGACAGTAGCAGAAATTACACAATTTGCGATCCATTGTGGTGTGTTAATTCGTTAATGTGAGTTGCATCATAGCGCCCATTCATTATGAATAGCCTGCCAATGCACTACAACATAACATTAGCAACACCGCACACCCCAACACATGATACTGTATGTGCGTTGTACTGTGCTGTGTTGAATTTCACTGTACAGTGCATTGGGGTACAATGAATGGCACTGAAACACTCCTTTCATAGAGTAAGTGACAGTGTATTGCAGTGCATTGCAAAAATGGCCAATAACATGTGTTTTATAGCATGATGGGACTGGGCCCTAAAAGAACTGCCAATGGCAAGCATTAAAGTAGATGATTTCTTTGTTTTTCAATATATATTTTAAAAACATTTTCAAAACAGGTCTTCAGTTACTGGAAAGTAGCCTAGACTGGCTAGGGATGTTTCAAAGATCTGATACACATGGGGAGGGTAATAGAAAGCTATTTTGGTGTGCTGAGTACTGTACATAAAATATTTTTTCTGAAAAAAAGGTTTTCCAGCTTATTACTGTGCCTGCTGATTGTTAACATACAATAAATAGTGATATGGAAGCTTCAGGGCAAGGGGCGTATTTACCACAAGGCAAACAAGGCACTTGCCTAGGGCGGCATTTTTTAGGGGGCAGCACCTCCCCCCAGAAGAAGGGATGAAAGAAGGGACATGCGTTCCATGGGATCCAGGTGGGATCTGAGAGAGGCTGTGGGCTGCTTCATAGTGTATGTAGAGCCCGATTCTCATTCCCGGGAATGTCCGGAGCCGTGAAGTTGAGTGACTCTCTATCGCTGGGGGGGAGGGGGGGTGGACGGCTCTTCTGGGTGGGGGGTAAGGGTGTTGTTGGTCAATGTCAGGCTCTCTCCGCAGGAAGGGGGGGTTGTGTTGGTTGGTGTCTGTGGGGGTAGACTATTTTCGTGTTGCCTAGGGCAGCACAAAACCTAAATACACCACTGTTCAGGGCAAGTGGGGTATCATAGTCCCCCACCAAGGGCCTTCTAGTTTGTGACTTGGAAGGTTGTTTTGTATAAATGTAGACATATGCTGGATGAGATATATTAAAACTGGGAATAAACAATGAACAATAGTAGCATAAAATTTAGTGTTGCCATTATTTGCAGTGTTAACAAGATAGCAAATAAACTTCAATCTATTCATTTATTTCTGTGTAATAGAATAAAGCATTTTTATGCACGAAAAAAAACAAAATAGGAAAATGCAATGTAAAATCTAGGTTAAGCAACAAAGGTATTCTGTTTCCAAGAGTTCTACAAATGTGTTATGTATTTTAACATTTCTAAGTATGAAATATTAAGTAGAAAACCATTTTGTGCCGGCTCTTTTGGGCATTTCACATTAGTTTTGCTGTGAATCATTTATGAGCAATAAAATTTGGTGTTTTGATACATTAATTCATGCTACTATGCTTTAATGCCCATTACACTGTGTTCCGTTAGCCCTTTGGAATTAAAACAAGGAAGTTATTGGACAGGAAAAACATTGAGCACGGTTTCTTGTAACATAGGGGTTGTGCAGTAAAATAAATTGCAAATTGGAATAACACAATTCCACATTTAGTATTTAGTGCATATTTGCAACCAGAATTAGTAATGAAAAGCAATGCAGGTACCAGAACCCGCACAATAGCAGCTAATCACTTTAAATATATTTTGAAGAACGTGATGATCGCTGCAAACTGGAAGACTCAAATGATCCAGATTAATTAATGTATTACCCTTATCATATTAGATTTCCAGTTACAGCAAACCTATCCTGCCTTAGAATGTACTTAACGTAACATTGCTTCTGAAATTAGACTTTTTATACTTGTAAGTACCTGTTTGACTGAATACTTTTGCAGCACCCTCCTAGACCGGTGCTGGGTCAGGTAAATTTAGTTTTTAGCTCTACTCAGGGCTGTCTTAATGCATAGGCACCTCTGGGCACTGCATGGGGGCCCCAGGTGCACAAGGGGCCCATAATAATCTTAAAGCAAAAAAATGTGTGAACAAAATGTTCACAAAAAAGCGGTTACAAAAAGGAAAAGGCTGTAAACCAATACATAATAGTGTACTACAGGGCTTAAAATTTCGAGTCCAGACCTACTAGCCAGGCACAAACCTTACTCTCCACCAGTTGCCCCACCCAACCTTGCCCAGGTCCGCCTCCAATCCCACCCCTGCCCCGCCCCCAACCTACGCCACCTTAAAGCTTATGAAATTACATTTTTCTTTATAATAAAGAGTTCAAAATATAAAAGACTGCAATTATAACATAGCTTTATTATGTCAATTTAAACATAACAGCAATAGCTTAATAGCAATAGGGTGCAATCAAAATATCAAGTTTTACAGCTTTAAACCTGTAGTGAACATTTTGTATTTTTTTGTTCATCTCATGCATCTTTAAAAAGAGACTTTGGTAACTAAAGTCTCTCTTAAAAGATGTAAGTTTAGTTTACAGAAGTATAGCATAAGAAAAAGTGCTTATTTTGATGCCAAAAAACATAGAATAATAGTTATTGTAAACATGTTGTATTTTTTATCTCCAGCAGAGAACTTAGAGAAGTGTGGCATAAAGAAAAAAGAAAAAAGTGCCTCTTTTTATGGCCAAAAAACATTGCATAAAATAAAGAATAGTAAACATTTTGCATTTTTTATCTCCAGCATCTTATTAAAAGAGCTTAGAGAAGTAGTGCATTAAGAAAAAACAAAAAAGTGCTTATTTAGATGCCAAAAAACATGGCATAACAATAGTAAACATTTTACCAAAGATGTGCTAATAGAGCAGCCATGATTTGTGTTGTACAGCAGGACCAAGACTTGTGTAATACCCTTTTTCTGATGCAAAATACCACTTCAATGGCTGTGTGTGGATTGCAATCTATTCCATGAAGAAAAAAACACACCAAAAAATTATTGTTTTGGATGACAAACAGCAGTAGAAAGCCAGTTTCACATCAAGATTTGCTATGGTTTTCATTTTACAGTAGGAACAAGACTTGTGTAATACCCTTTTTCTGACCTCTCCTCGAGTCCCCCGTGGCGGTGGAGAGGGTGTCTCCTCTCAGCGGAGGACAGCGAACCTCTCCTGGACCTGTCCCCTCAGCGGCACTGCCAGTGTAATGGTGGTGCCGAAGAAGCTGGAAACCAGAACTCGGCTTCACAATGAGGCTTGGAGCGCAGGTGCAGCTGGTCCATCCATCATCCGCTCGCCACATAGGGTTTTTCAATTTTATTAGCAAAAGATGCAATGTATACCAAATATTAATGAAAAATAGACTGCATAGTTGCCATCACCTCACCTTAGACAACATAGTCTATACAACCTAAAAACAATAAAAGACGTCATTGCATGGCCATGATACATAATGTGCTAAGTTGACAACGACAAAATTGTCTTCTGCAAATTGCAGCAAAACATCGGGGTGCACCACCGGGATATGCACTGTGAACCAGGTATATAAGTAGTTAAATTAAACCAGCTTTGTGTGGATGGTAACAATATACTGGGATATTATATGTGTACAATCCAGTCACGGTGAGTAATAGCAATCCCAGAGATGGGGTAAGTCACTTAATACAACTTGAATCCAGGCGAAGCTGAGCAAGATACGTCCATCGGCAAAACGCGTTGACGTCATACGTCTGTGATGTCACGGCTGGCCTCGTCCATCGGGCAACACACAGTTTTCTGGGAAGTGACACGATTCACGACAACTTCATCCAGTGCAGATCGCTGACGGACTTCATCTATCCTAGCAAGCGTGAACTTGTTTTCTATCAGCAATAACAGGTGGTGAGTTCCCACCCCAAGGTGCGACATGGCATTTTCACAAAAGGTGAACAACTCTTTACAAGTTACCCTATACAGCCAGTAAGAATTCTTTTACAGCACATATTAGATGACTTCCATAGAAGTTCATCTTTGACATTTACTCCAGCAACCTGCTAAGCAGGGGATGTTTCATCTGGTTGATGCCTATGCCATATAGTGTCTCCATCTGCACCATCTTTATCGTTTACGAGCCCTGATTCATGTGCCTGGATTCAAGTTGTGTTAAGTGACTTGCCCCATCTCTGGGATTGCTATTACTGACTGTGACTGGATTGTACACACAAAATATCCCAGTATATTGTTACCATACACACTCAGCTGGTTTCATTTAACTACTGATATACCAGGTTCACAGTGCATAGCCCGGCGGTGCACCCTGATGTTTTGTTGCAATTTGGCAGAAGACAATTTTGTTGTTGTTAACTTAGCACATTATGTATCATGGTCTATTTTTCATTAATATTTGGTATACATTGCATCTTTTGCTAATAAAAGTATCACACTATTATGTGTTGGTTTACCGCCTTGTCCTTTTTGTTACCACTTTTTTGTGAACATCTTGTTCACACACTTTTTTCTTTATGTTCTTTTGGTTACAGGACAGCATTAACTTAGTGTAGTGGAATCCATTAACATCTAGACCTCCTCTAAGTTTATTTTTCCCATAATAATTTTGCATTACATCATACTTGTCAACTGTCCCAGATTTTCCGGGACAGTCACTTTTTTTTAATAAAGTGGGCAGCAGCCCAGAAACTGTACTGTGTCCTCCTGATCCAAGTATTGTGCCCTCCTGACTCTCACTGTTCTGTGCTCTTTTGCCTCCCTTTGAGTTGATTTGTCTTTGATTTATAGCATGTTTTGTTTAAAATCAATTTTACTGAAAGTACTAATAAATATGTTTAATTCTATCTACTATTTATACTTTAATTCTTGAGAGTAGGTGTGTAAATTGGGGCAGAATGGTAGGGGCCCCAGTGCATTACTTTGCTCAGGGGCCCATGATGCTATTAAGACGACCCTTACTTCACTGTACTCAGTTGAGATGCTTGTGATTATTTTGAGCTGTTCTGTGTCTCACTGATTGCAGGCTTGACTGCTTCCCCTTGCCATCTGGAAATTATTGGGCTGGGAGAGTCAAATCAGCAGCTGAATATTTATAAAATCCCAGCCAATCTCTGGGGGAGGGTACCCAGATGGTGGTTGAGGAGAGCATAAATAGTTTGGGGCCTGGAACAGTTCTTATCCAGCAAGAGGAGATCCCAGGCTGAAGGGCTGCTGCCCTTCTAGGTGGTCCAGTTGTGCGTTCTACTGCTCATTTAGATTCCAGCTTTGCTAGCTGGGTGGCCTACTGAACTTTGTTGGAGCTGACTGAGGGACTTCTTTGGGGATCTGGTCTGGGAAATTCACAGGAGAGGTGTTTGAAAGATATTGGAAGGAGACATCCAATTATTCAAGGACATTAGTGAGTACAAACTGGTGTGTGAGATCCCATTGACTGTGTGCTGCTGCTATTCTTCTTGTATCAGCTTGTTGCCTTAAAGTGGGCAATGTTCATGGTGTAGCTCAGCCCATTATTTGCTGTTGCAAGGACTGTGCTCAGAATTTGTAGGAGGAAGATAGGTGTCCTAAAGTTACTACTTAATGTTGCTGGAGTATAACATGGCTACCCTGCTCCCATCCAAGTTCAAGGTTCAATAAAGCATTAGAAAAAGAATACCCCTAGACTATTTAATGAGTCACAGAGTAATTGTGACAGTGTACCTAGAGGCTAATGCACCTACTAGGAAGGAACCTCGGGTCCTAAATAGCGTGCCCTTTAGGGGGTGAGTGCTACAATGTGTTAAAATTTGGGTCACCTTCCTAGGCGTCACTCACATGAGTGACTTCTCTCCAAGTCAATACCTTGAGGCCTTACCTCTTCTACTGCTAAATCTACCGTCTGACATTTAACTGTCAAAATGACAAAGCCTCAGTGGACAAGATGCATAAAGTGGACTGTTTTTTTTTAATATAGAATATGGCAAGGTTTAAACTCTTACTAGGTTATTTTTTGTTGTTTGAGTCCCACTGAGGAGATTCCAGAGGAAATCAGAAGAAATCTTAAACTGTCGTCTCTGGAGCAGGTGTCCCCATTGGATGATTTACCACTTGTTCTGGTGACAACTCACAACTTTTAGATTTCTCTTCACTTTCTGTTTTGCTGATAGCAGTCCCCAGGACAATTACAGAGATTAATCTCCTCAGTGGGGACACAGACAGATATATAGAATATAAAAACTTGACTTAAGCTTTACCCTTTCCCACTTAATCCAAAACAAAAAATGTTTTACATGCACTTTAAGCGTCTATAATAATAGTTTATATAGAAGTAAGTTATGCCATCTGGAACTGTAAACAGCGGGAAAGCACTGTTGTATGACATTACTGTTGGTAGTGGTAAAGAAAATCCTCTAAGCCCCTTAAGCCAGCTGATCAAAATGTTGCTGTTTCAGCAGGGACCAGACACATTTTTGATCTAGTGTGGCTGATCTAGCTCAAAAAATACTTTGAATAACTTCTGACAGGCTGGAAAACTTTTCTTGATCAGCAGCTGCAGCCACTGACCAGTGTATTCTGACAGCTGGGGGGCCTGCTGCCAGAATTCAATGTTCCAGTGGGGGATTCCTCCATCCACCTCATTTTTGTGGAACGAGGAATGAAATAAAAACTAACGGTTTATGGCCAGCTTAAAGTGTTACTAAACCCAGGACCCTGCATTCACTATATCTGGTCTCCCACAGCACACAAAACATGGAAATGCAATTATTTTAGTAAATATAAATTGCTAAATAACTTTTCTCAGCAGTTTCAGCAGTCTTGTGACTTCTAGCAGTGTCCAGCTGAGCACTGTTTAAAGCTTGTAAGAGGAGTTTTATTTTTGCTCTAGGAGGATTCTAGACCCCTGACCTCTGCCTGAACAGTGCTGATTGGCCCTGTGCTGATCACATGCACTCTTCCAAGAAAAAAAAACCTCTCTAGCATACACACCAAACTGAGCATGTGCAAAATGCCTACGGGTCAGTCTGTCTTATCAGGAGATAGGAGGTGGTCGCTTGAAAAAGGGGAGGAACAGAGAAGAAAGGATCAAATGGCCTTTTTACAAAATGTATAGGATTAACCCTTTAAGTTCCCCAGTGAGTATAAGAAGCATGCTTTACTGCATATACAGGCTGATTTTTACTGTTGTGGGTTTAGTAACACTTTAAAGGGGTTGTGAACCCTTACATATACGCAATGAAGTGACTATCCTCAGAGATTAAACAAATCTTCATACACAAGTTATACCTGTGTTTATCAACAGCCATTTAAATAGCCATTTATATAGCTTGTCTGAGTTTTCAGAAAACAATGGGTGGGGATCTGAAGTTACACTCTGCAGAGCTCATAGAGGAGAGCTGACACCTGATTGGAGGGAAGGGACACCCCCCCCCTCTCCACAGTACACAGGAACAGAGCTATGCTTGTCAATCACAGGCTGTGTGCTGTAGCTCCCTCCTCAGTCACTTTTTTTTCTCTCGGTGTCAGAAAAACCGGTCTGAAGTGATTCATGTGAATAGTGGAGGAATGAGGCAGCAGACAGAAATGATGCTTAGTGCTTAGGATTTAGACAAGTACACGCTATAGAGGGATATACTTTGTTCATACTTCATGTCTGAGGTTTACAACCACTTTAAATTCCAGGAAAATTGAGTAAAGACTTTTACCTTATTGGGAAAACTACTATTTATCATTTTGGTGATTAAAACAATTGTTTTTTTCAGTTTGTATGTGCCAGTTTATCATATATAATAAACAATCACATAATTTCATCTTTGCTAGCATGTGTTTAGAGTTTAAAAGGTGAATTGAATGATTTTATCGAGCTCCATTTGTTATTTCTCAATTTTCCTATATTTTTTCCTTCCGCCAGGAGTACTTTTATTAGCTTAGTCATTAAACATGTCACATGACATAATAAATTACTGAAGTGTGTTTTGGGTTTATCCCATTTGCTCTCCTGAAGAGACACCGCTGTGCACTACTGGCTGCATTTGTTAAAACAACATTGCCATGGCCCATTCAGTTTGTGGAAGTGACTTTGCTATGCTCTGTGGGCACATTTGCTAAAAGGACATCCCCGCGCTCCTTTCAGTTTGATAAAGTGATATTGGTACGGTCCATTGGGCTCAAAATAAAAATGGTGATGTCAGACAGAGAAAAGTTTAATGCTGCTACTTGTGTTTACTGAAACCGCTGTGCAAATAATTGTAAGGAATGTCTTCAAGGGTTTCAAAGTAGAAACCAAGCTGGCTCTTTTTTTTCATAAGTATCAATTTTCAGAGAATTATTCCTCGGGGCAAAGAAAGTTATTTTCATTTAAAGTGAGGGTTTAGCATTTGTGAATTTCAATACTTAATAAATAATCAGAATTAATTTGGCTAATAACATAATTCAAACTTGACAGCTCAATTTCAAGAGCCTACCTTTGTTTTATTTCTGATAGAACAAGAGTAAAGCAGCCAATAGATTATGCAATCTGCCTTCCTTCCTCCACAGGTGGAAGAAAAGAAAATTGGTGGAACTCCTTCTGCAGCGCTATTGTGTTCAGGGAGCCTTCCCAGCTGGCAGAACGTGATGATCACTGCTGGCAGGTATTTCCAGCAGCTGTGATCACATGAAAAAAATCTGACAGGCTCGTTGTACTAAAGTCGATCAACGGATCAGCTTCAGTACAACCAACCTGCCCATAGATGCATCGAATCTTGGCTGGTCCCTGCTGAACTGGCCGAGATTTGATCCATCTATGGCTGGCTCAGGGCAGACTGACCATTTGGAAACTCGGGCACTGCCCGAGGTCAGTAGGGGGCCCCATGAGATGCCCCTGGTACCTTTTTCATAGGCTTTTTTGAGTTTGGGCAAGGACACAGGGGCCCCATGATCCCCTATTGCCCAGGGGCCCCTCAGTAACCATCCTATGTTACTGAACAACATAGGATGGCCCCCTCAGTATATGCCCATGAAACATCATTGTTTATATGTTCCAGAAACCTCTTCTGATTGTTGTCACAGCAAGGATTACTGTATATAATGCTTTACAGGAATGAGAACAACATGGAACCACATCTCCCTCTCTAAAAGAGTGCACCCATTATACATTTACCAGTCCTTAAATTATTTTCAGTGTATCCTAAAGAGGACAATGAGATTGCTTTCCCAAAGGCAAATAGGCTGTTCAATTTGCAAGGGAATTTTCTCTTAGTTTATTGAATGTGGTGAAAATTCCCTTAGCAAAGAATACCCAATCACATACAATTGTTCGATTTTCACATCGTGTGTACACATTTTTTGACATCCAATTCAGACTCTCCAAACAGAAATTTCCGTAGGGACAAACTACAAAATTTTTCTCGTACGTGAGCAGAACAGACTATATTCATTCAATGTGTACTGTTTTTGTATGAGAAAAATCGGATACGAAAGACTGCGCATGATCAGAAACAAACTCAGACACAGAGAGTTTTATCCTTTCCACACAATGTAGAAACTTAAATTCACAAAACAAACAAATTGTAAAGTGTTACTAAACCCAGGACCCTGCATTCACCATATCTGGTCTTCCACAGTACACACAACATGGAATTGCAATTATTTTAGTAAATATAAACTGCTAAATAACTTTTCTCATCAACATTTAGAGCAGTCTTGTGACTTCTATCAGTGTCCAGCCGAGCAGATGTTAAAGCTTGTAGGAGGAGTTTTCATTCTGCTCTAGGAAGATGCAGGACCCCTGACCTCATTCTGGACAGTGCTGATTGGCCCTGTGCTGATCACATGCACTCTCCCAAGAAAAAAAAAAACCCTCTCTATCCATACTCACCAAACTAAGCATGTGCAGGGTGACGCACGATATGTCTTATCAGGAGATAAGAGGGGGACACTGGAAGAAGGGGAGGATCAGAGAAGTCAGGATCAAACTGCGCTTTTACACAATGTAAAGGATTAACCCCTTAGGCTCCACAGTGAGTACAACAAGCATGTTTTACTGCATATACAGACTGATTTTACTGTTGTGGGTTTAGTAACACTTTAATGTGTAATCTAAAAGAACGTATTCCTGGGTGCTTTAAAAATATAAGTGGCCTAACTTGCATGCTGTATATTTGCTTCAAGATTTAAGCAAAGACACTGTCTGGGCTTCCCATAATACAAATTACGGCACACTAAGTCAATGTTTAGGAAGCCGCCTCTGCTATACTGTAATGAGAGGATCATGAAGGCTGCCATTACTAAACTTACCATTTAGAAAGAGAGTTCCTTGGCTGTTGTGTTGATGCTTTGGCCTCAGTGCTCTCTGAGTAGCTGACCTGGAGCAGGTACATAAACAACAAAGTCTGAAATGTTTGTCATTTAAAAGCATGCTTGTTCTGAGTCTATATTCCAGACATATATATTTAGACATAACTGGGCAACTAGTATTGCCAGGAGACCAGTAATGACAACCCTCATAATCCCCTCAAGACAGAGTCACTTCAAGTATTTCAGGAGGGGCTTCCTGAGAAGACCCTCAGTGCACAGTCTACTCAGGCTGCTCTAGATCTTTGCTGCATGTGCCAGTCTCAGCCTTTTTAACATGGAGGAACCCTTGCATTAAAGTGGATTTCCATCTTTTAGGAAAGTTTCATATAGTTTGTTTGGACCAAGCTGGTTATTACCTTCACTAACACATGCAGCAGTTGGGAGCACTGTATAGACTGTATGTAGCCTCAGCGACCTACAATATACAGCACTGTGTTCTAGCAGCTGGACTGGAACTTCCCTTTCCACTCCCAGAACAAAATCAAATTGGGCTGACCACTGCTCAGCCAATCACAAGCAGCTCTGTATGCTATGAATAAATGCATAGCTTCCTCTGATTGGCTGAGGCAGAGAGGTAGGTGGATTATATCACAATCAGCCAATCAGAAGAAGCTTTGTATTCATCCATAAAATACAAAGCTCCTTATGAATGACTGAACAGCATTGAGCCCAACTCAGTTTTGTTCTGGGAACAAGATGGGAAGTTCTCACTCCACTTCCAGAACATAGTGTTCCCAGCTTGGTCCAAACTATTTATCCTTCAGTAAAAAGCTAGAGATCAATTTTAACTTTCAAGAGTCAAGAAACCCCTGTGTTTAATTAATACAGGAGAGGCAGAAATTGCTCATTGCACCGAGTTGAGAAAGGCTGGTCTAGAGTGAGGCAGAAGTTATTTCTGAAAATAAGACTTTAGGATGGAGTCCTGAATTACAAGGAAACCACATTTTTTCATAACTAAAAGACACTTGCATCCATCCTTGGTTGTTGGCTTTGATATTGCTATATGTAAATGGTTGGGATTTGTCTAGCAACATGTAGCTTTGAGAGAGGGTCTTTTCTGCAATGATGATAGTCAAGTTCACTGACTGGGAGACATTGGGCAAATCAAAAGAAAAAAAGTCCTAATAACCACACATTATTGCATGAACCAGTCCATAGGTATATTACAGCCTCGGCTTCAGCCAGGCCACACACCCCAACATGTTTCGCTTTGCCACCAAAGCTTAGTCATGGGGAACTTGGAGCGAAATGTGTTGGGGGCATGGCTTGGCTTGTCTGGAGCCTGGACTGAGGCTGTCATACCTATGCACTGGGTCTCACAATGATGTGCGACTTATAGGACTTTTGTGTTTTGACTTGACTTTTGGAGCTGAGAGAAGCTCCGTCCTTGACTGCACTCCCAGCAATTTGTTTCAGGAGAGGACCTGGCAGAGTCTTGAGCGGCATCCGTCATTTCAGTTTTAGCTCTATGGCATACATTGGGGTTATGGCTGGGACCTCAAGGCCAAGGAACCAATTAAGCTATTAGATTCAGCTAAACTGCAGTATGCATGGTAGGTTGGCAGGGAAGTGTGCAATCTACTGCTGGGATGTTGTGTGTTTGGCTCTGGGGGTTGGCCAGCTTGGGGTGTGCATTCACTTTCACATTTTCCTCCTGGGCTCTCATCTATTGCTGGGGTTTCACACTGCCCTCATTCTGAAAAATTTTCTCTGCTATCTTCCAGGTTCAGTATTCTTTCATTGACATCCAGTTTGAAATTGTTTGTTTCAAATTTGTATCCATTCTAATTGGTTTGTGCATTTAAATGACAAGTCAAAATGCCAAAAATGTCTGCTCCAGGTACTTCACATTACAATAAAAATGAGAATGTAAAATACACAGAAGTGGAACTGTAACCTATAGGAGAATGCACTGTTTATTTTGGGGGCAACAACCACTTGCCTACTGCCCTATAGCATATATACTGCTACAGGGCACCCGCTCTGCGCAAAATCACGTATATATACACGTGATTTTGCAGTTCCAGGTAGGGGGCAGGCGTGTGCCACCCTACCAGTGCTGCTATTGGTTGCAGCGGATGTCAATCACCGGGTCCTGGCCGGCAATTCTTGGATAGTAATTCTCAGCTGGCACTCGTTGATTGCCGCTAAAGCTGAGAGGGGAGAGATCTGTGTGTAAACACAGATCTCTCTCCTGTCAGCATGTACAAGCAGCATGTATCCCTAGTAAAACAACACACAGCACATAGTGTAATCACAACACAACACACAGTTAACCCTTTGATTGCTCCAGATGTTAACCCCTTCCTTCCCAGTGTTATAGTACAGTGTCAGTGCTTTTTTATTTGCATTGATCACTGTATTAGTGTCACTGGAGATGTCAGTGGCCGTTAGTTCCCACCCAGTGTAAGAATGCTTGCCGCAGTCCTGCTACAAGTCACTGATCACCGCCATTGTAAAAAAAATTCCACTATATATATATATGTAAATGCCATAACTTTCACGTAAACCAATTAATTTACATGTATTGGGATTTTTTTTTTAGCAAAAGTCGTGTTGCAGAATACATTTTGGCCTAAATTTATGAAGAAATTTTATGTTTTAATTTTTTTATTGGATATGTTGTATAGCAAAAAGTCAAAAATATATATATTTTTTCAAAATTGACGTTCTTTTTTTGTTCTTAGCGCAAAAAATAAAAAATGTAGAGATGATCAAATACCACCAAAAGAAAACTATTTGTGGAAAAAATGACAAATTTCATTTATGTACAGCATTTCATGACCGCGCAATTGTCAGTTAAAGTAACGCAGCGCCGTATCACAAAAAATGGCCTGGTCAGGAAGGGGGGTGAATCCTCTGGAGGGCAAGTGGTTTAACAGGGATTTGATTGGTTGTTGTGCTGTATATTACTGCAATGTTGTGCTATTTTTCTTCTCTTCAGTTTTAACAGATCAGCCTATAGTTTCTTTTGATAATAAGTTATGGATCTATAACAGAACCTTTTTTTTTTTTGTGATGGATAGAGTTGGAGAGAGTTAGAATGGGGGGTCAGCAACAGGTTAATTGAGATCTACCCCTCAATCATGGCCATTTTGGGGTATGGAAGGTTTTGGAAGAATTTACTGGGCCCTGGTCTCCCTAAGGTTGAGAATTAATATCCTAGAGAGATGTACAGGAAAATGTTACATTTTCATGAAAGCGTGTTCAATCTGCACTCCTGTGACTGGTTTCAGCTGACAGTGAGCTAAAGTCCACCGTTGGCTGACCTCAGTCATCTGGTCCAGGCTGGGGAAAGATCACGACCATATGGTTGAGATCCACCCAGGAGGCTGGTTCAGCCTCTCAGCGAGCCACTGAGAGCCAGAACTAGCCGCTCCCGCTTTCTCCACAGCTTAGCATTCCAGTGAGTGCTGGAGTGGAAGGGAAGACAGTGGTGACTGAGTCACTACTCCCTGTATAGAGCAGCTGGGAGAACTGAGCGATCAGCGGAGTCTGATTGCTCAGTTCTCATCCTTAGAGCCGGTGGAGGACAGATGCAGCATCAGATCAATGCTGCATCCATCTAGGTAAGTATGATTTAAAAAGAAAAACAAAAAAAAAAGTTCTCATTTAAATAAGTTTCATGGAGGCTGCATGGAGGAGGAACCTCCTGGAGCTCCTACACTCCCTTTCCTGCTCCCAGATATACAGTATCAGCCAAATGTGTTAGATTTACAGACCACATTTGCCTATTTCTACACCTCTGAATGGATGACATTTCTTCAAATAAGTGTGCTAAAGCTCAATTGTAGAAAAAGGCAAGTTCACGGCTATGTGAAAAGTCATTTTCATGTAATGAGAAAACTGATTTAGAACAGCAATATTAGCTTGCAAACTTACCTTTAGCTTTGATTATTTTGAAATTATCAATTCACACCAAGCAACAACATTTGCCTTTTATTACATGTTTAATAAGCTCAACACCTACATATAACAAAATATAGTTTAGTTAAACCATGTTGGGTGGTGTCATAAAAATAATTTCAAAATAAGTACAGTGGGTACAAAAGCACTAAATATTTACAATCCACTCAGTATTCATTCTCCATTTTTTACATTATGCACTTTTTTATAATTCCCACTCTGGTCTTTTTGTATTTTCTTTTTTTATAGTTTTACTATTTGTGTATTCATGAATGTGTTATATGAAAATAAAAGTGTATATAAAAGTCAGCAGTCTGCCTTTATTATACTGTCAATGATAGAATCCTGGAAGGATCTCGTCTTTGAAGGGCTGTAAAGGCACATTTCGTTGAAAGGTTATTCCCATAGATATAAAATCAGAAAACTCTTCCCACAATGCACTGTATATTAACTTAACACCATAAGTGCTGGCAAGCAATATAATGAGCGGCATGGCATTTACTAGAGGGAGTAAAAATCCAATATTAGTCAAATGTAACATTTAAAACTTTTATTACATGTTTGAAACATTAGATGGTCGTGGGCACAAGGGATGCATGAAGAGTATGGCATTTGGAAAGTATTGCATGGGGAAAACTCCGTATTAATACTAAACATATGGCTGATTTAGTTTAAAGTAGAAAGGCAATGAAAGCAGATAAAAGTAAAAACAAAAATGGTAAAGTAGTATATTTACTAGGATAAGGTAGCTTTTTGGTTAGCATTAATGCCTGATAGTAATGGGGTTACACCAAAGCCACAGTCCTCAGGGAAGCTATACACTGTATATTACTTTTTCAGTTTGCATGGGGCTCTTCTGAGTGTTCAGATAACTAAAATCTGTCAAATAATGATTACATCTACGAAGTGTAAAGCAACTGTATATAGTACAGTCATTTCTCTGATGTCAAAATATATCCTAAAGAGAGAATGAGATAGAACCACCCACATCCAAGCAACAGGATGATAAGGCTCCAGATTTATCATTGTAGCTTTACATTTTTCCTATATTACGCTAGTACAGTAAATTTTGAGCCAGTGAAGCAATGGTATTCATTAGTTTTTTTTAATCTCTACAAGAGCTCTTTTCATAGACAATCAAATAAGAAGAAAAAATATATATTTTTTGCATTTCTTAGCTTACATATATTAGGATCACACCAATCAAAACTAGATCTGGATAGATGCTGGCAGGTTGAATCACCTGTTTCTACGTACTAGTACGCGTGGACTACTCTCTCTACCTCTAAAACAGCTTCCCACAATTCAGCTTCCAGTGCATGATCACAACTCCTGAGTACTGTTACATTGGGAGCCCTATGCATTTATTGACTTTCAAAAAGGCAACATTTTAATAACAGTTTTATCTGAAGATAGGTTTGGGGAAGAAGGGTGAAATTAACAGTGGGCACACTATGGTGCCTGCTATGCAGCCTTTTCATTAGTTATGCCTTCAACTACTGCTCATATTGGGCAATTTGGCTGTTTACAAGTGTTTTCCCCTGAAATATGTCATCGCCAGTACTGTCTAGGTACAGTACTGCTCCAGCAGTTAAGTCCCAGAGCCATTTTTACTTTTCAGCTATTGCCATCATGATTCAGCAATAACTTTTATTTTACTTATCACACCATACATAATTATAATATACTTAAATTATGCATATATTGCATTTTTGAACAAACAAGGCTCTTTTGGTGAAATTGTCTCCCACTCTAAAACACTGCAATTAAATATACAAGATGTATGTCGTGTGTCCCGTCCTTTTTACTATGTTGCCGATCCATTCAACATGCAAATCCCAGCTTAAACTCTGCAGAACGTTCAAATATTGTTCATCAGCTGCGTTCAGAATTACAATGTAACACCATTATTGTTACATGGTATTCACTTGGTTTAATTCATTTGCAGATCAAAGGGGTTGCTAACCTGTAAAGTGTTACTAAACTGACATCATTAAAATCAGTCTGTATATGCAGTAAAGCATGCTTATTATACTCAGTGTGGAAGCTAAGGGGTTAATCCTCCGCATTGTGTAAAAAGGATGTTTAATTTTGGCTTCTCTGATCCTCCCCTTCTTTTATTGTCCCCAATCTATCTGCTGATAGAAAAGAACCTTGGGGGCAAGATGCACATGCTCAGGTTCGTGTGTATTGCTAGAGAGTTTTATTTTGTTGGGAGAGTACATGTGATCAGCACAAGGCCAATCAACACTGTCCAGACAGAGGGTCAGGGGTTATGCAACTTCATTGGACAATTAGGGGAGAATTAAAACTCCTCCTACAAGCTTTAACCAGTGCTCTGCTGGACACTAATAGAAGTCCCAAGACTGATCTAACTGCTGATGAGAAAAGGTATTTAGCAGTTTATATTTACTAAAATAATTGCATTTCCATGTTATGTGTACTGTGGGAGACCAGATATAGTGAATGCGGGGTCCTGGGTTCAGTAACACTTTAAGCTGGCCATAGATGAGTCAGTTTTTTTGTTTACTGAGCAGGTTTAATGATTAAAACTGACTATTCCCCCATGCACACACTTGATGTGGATGGGGGGACCCTCCCCACTGAGCTAGTGGATTCTGACAGCAGGGAGACTTCTCCGTCGTCAGAATACATTGATCAGCACTGCTGGCTATAGACTGTAGAACTGATTGAGCAGCTAAAATCCGACAGGGTTGCTGTACAGAAGTCGATACAGTAGATTGACTTCTGTAAAACCTCCCTGCCCATACATGGATTAAAATTTGGTTTCAAATTGGTTTCAATGCATATATGGCTAGCTTTAGTTAACTCTACTCAGACATAATTAGACATAATTAACTTTTCCTCACCTTTTCCCCTTTAGTTTTGATTTTCCCCCAATTTTTTATTATCATATACTTTTTAACCAGTATTATTTAAACTTTTTTTTAATGTCTTTCCTTTTGTTTTTTGTGCTGTAATAATTTTTTTAAGTCTTTATTTGTAAACAACTTTGCCAAGCTTTGTACCAGAACTGTAATTTTAGCACCATTCTATATGGGACAAATTATTATTATACAGGATTTATATAGCGCCAACAGTTTGCTCAGCGCTTTACAATATAACAGGAGACAATACAGCAACAATACAGTTCAATACAAGAGGGATAGGAGGGCCCTGCTCCTTGGAGCTTACAATCTAGGAGAAATATAGTTGGAAACAACATAGAAAGGAAAAACCAGGCATCCAACACACCCAAATGTGTGTAAGATGCTTTGGAAGATTTTTTTTAGCAGTGGTAAAACAGATAAAAACAAGGTTAAAACAGAGGCAAAGACAGTCAAAGAGATACAGTATGTATTAAAAGTATTCTTTTACAGTAAAGCCTTTTTCCAATTTTTTTCCAGGTAGCAACAGAATCACTTAAAGCAAACTTTACCATGGAAAGATGTGGAACCACAAATAAAACCAACTGACGTGTATGTAAAGGGGACCACAAAAGATATCCAAAGAATATTCATGTGTATAAAAAATTCAGACACCAATGTATTTTGTAGATAAATAGATGCCCCTCTGATTAGAGCTACAGGAACTAAAGAAATAGTGTATAAATAACATTAATTAAAATTAGCATTAATGTAGACTTTTTTCATGCCAGAATTTTCTTTCGATATCATTTGTGGTGCTTGTTACATTTATGTTGATTAGCAATTCTGCACTAAGCTACCACACCAGATAAGGATACATATTTTCAAAAAAGTGACTTATTTTCAGTCCAATGAGGTATGAAAATGACAATCATATGGCTGAAATAAAATTCCTTATCCTGGCATTGAATATTCCTGAATTGAACATTATTAATCAGTCTTATTTTTAGATTACTTTTATTCCATGACTTGAAAAAAAACATCTCACCTATACTTTGTGGAATTAAAGTCAAGGGAATGTAACTGGCACAATCACTTCTGTGCTTACATTAGCAGTCAGGGGATGAAGATTTCTCTTGGGGTATATTCACACCAGATGTGGTGGGACTGCATTGGGCGGCTATTCCAGCATATCCCCACCGCATGACAAGACAAAATGTCTTGCTTTGCGGTGGTGTGTGCTGAAAAGTACTGCATGTGTACTTGCACCATACAACAGGCAATTGAATATAGAATAAAATGTATACTATGTATATTATTTATCTACAGTAACTCCAGAGAATAATAAAACTTTGGCAAGACAATATCACCAGAAGAAAGCATTTTTTATACATATTACTTTATTATTAGTAATGAAAGAGTTATTGCGAATCAATATTGGAAATGTAAAAATTGTTCTGGTCCATACAAGTGAGAAAGATGAACTGGTTAAAACTAGCTACAATAGATAAATACACTTTTTTCCAATGTGGCCAATGATAATTATGAATCAAGTGTCACTGTAGCTTTTGATCTAACGTGATAATTTTATTCAGTATTGTTCAGCACTGATTAAAGCTGTTGCAACTGTTCGGGACCAAAGTAGCTGCCAATATCAGGTTTAATACAAAGTTCACAAAGGCAGCTGTAAGTGTACATTTACACTAGATGAACTGGGGGGCTATTCCAACACAGTCCTACCGCAAGACAAGGCAAAATGCCTTGTTTCCTACCTGTCCAGTTCATACCACTGTATTGTGGTGGTGTATGCTAAAAAAAAGTATAGCAAGCAGTCATTTTTTTGGGAGGCAATCCATCGCCTTGTGCCTCACAGTGGACAATGGAACCGAAAGAAATGTTTTTGTGTTACATTTCAATAAAGTTATTTTAAAAAGTGAACAGTGAAATACGCTACAGCTGCTGAAATGAATGTACACTAAAACTGATAGTAGGGTGAAATAGCTACATGTGTGGGCAGGGACTCAATAGAAAAGGACTCTAGAACATGCAAGGAACTTTGTAAGTCCTCAACTAGATAAACATTCATGCTCTACAATTCCAACATGGGCATGTTTATATCAGTCTGAAAAAGAAAACAGTTACCTCAAAGAAGCAAAACTTGACTTGCTGTCAGTATTCAAAAATCATGTCTGACTGGAGATTAAAATCGAAAAGTAATATTGAAAAAAAAAAAAAAATCATTACATATTAAGTCAAAGTGGAGTGTCCCTTAAAGTTTAAAGTGGAATTCCAGGCTACTAAGCTTAAAATTGCTCCCACCCCCCTTCTAACTCAACCCCCTTCTAACTCCTTTACTAACTACCCTTTAGGAAGATGCTTATACTTCCTATTTCTCCCTGGAGGCCGGCTTCAGGGAGCTCCAAGAACTGCCGGTAATGCCTGGGCCATGACGTCGCCCGTAGACTTACTATGGAGCATCCATTGTTGGCTTTCCCTCCTCTCCCCTGAAGCTCCTGCTAGGAGCTGATCAAGTGACTGGACTGGTGTATCCTGATAATAGGTAAGTATAAGCATCTTCCTTCTACAGGGTAGTTAGTATAGGAGTTAGAAAGGGGTAGGAGCAGTGTTAGGCTTAGTTAGTAAGAGCCTGGAATTCCACTTGAACACCTTCCCACCCAGCCTATAGCAGATTGACAGCTGGGCGGGACACTCCTCGTTGTGACTGGGCGTCATATAAAGTTCTGTCAAAACAAGCCCCTCACACAGCTGCTGGGACCACACAGAGGTGCGATCCGTCACCGGCTGTGTCCACGGGACACAGCCAATGACATATCACTACACCGGCCCGTTGCCAGTGTCATGTGACCGCTGTGACCAATCACAGCAGATCACATGTCAATTGTATACAATGGATGGCCTTCTTCATGCCATCCACTGTATACAATTATGTTGTTAGCTGTAACTGGTCAAAGCAGTCACATGATACAGACAGGGCCAATCACAGCCCATCTGTATCATGTGATCAGCTTTGCCCAATCACAGCTAAAAAAATATAGTTATTATTTTTGTTTTTTTTACCTACTGTCACTAGTCAGTGTCTATGATCACCACCACACCAGTTATATAATAACGCTGTACTGGACTGTAAAAAAGAAAAAAAATTTAATTTTTTGTTACAATTTTTTGGAAACTAGAAATAAAAAAAAAAGAAAATCGCAACCTCCAAAAAACTCACCATGCCTCTTACTAAATACCTTGAACTGTCTATTTTCCAAAAATTGGTGATTCGGGGGGTATTTGTACTATCCTGGCATTTTCGGGCCTCAAGAAATGAGATGGGCTGTCAGTACATCAGGTTTTATCAATTGCCAGATATATATACCTTGGTTTGTGGACTCTAACTTTCCTACAGACTAAATAATATACACTAATTTGGGGTATTTTCACCAAAGAAATGTAGCAAAATACATTTTGACCTAAATTTATGAAGAAATGTTATTGCGTTTTTTTTTTTCAAAAGTTTCCAGTTTTGTTTAATTTACCAAAAATTAAAAAAGCTCAGTGGTGATTAAATACAACCAACAGAAAGCTCTATTTGTGTGAAAAAAAAAAAAAAATTTCATATGGGTACAGTGTTGCAAGACCGCGCAATTGTTATTCAAAGTGCGACAGCGCTGAAAGCTGAAAATTGGCCTGGGCAGGAAGGGGATAAAAGTGCGCGATATTGAAGTAGTTAACTTAAGGCAAAACTTTTTTTTTGCTTGTGTTGGATAGAGTGGAGTGGTATTAGACTAACTACCAGGTTATATTGCTGTCCGTGCCCCCATTATGGAGATTCATCCTCTCTATTTGTCCTGTTTGCCGTTATCCCTGAGAATTAAAGTGAAAGAAAAAAACAAATTTAGGGCTGTCACAGAACAGGAATGGAGAGGAAATCTTCCAATTGGGACACTTCTTCTGGTGACAACTAGGGTTTTCCTGCCTTCAGAGGGATTCCTTCTCACATCTTATTTTGGCTATGGGACAGGAAGTGAAGGGAAATCTCCCAATGGGATACAGATGGCAAAAAAAAAACCTGACAGGGGTTATAACCCTACATTATACTTTCCAAATTCAAACAAATACCTTTAGTTCCACATTAATGATGGCTGCTTGCACAAAGCAGACAACAGAAAGTGCATACATATTTAACCAGTGGGTTCGGAGGACCTACATTATAGGCTGTAGGGGTCATTCTGAGAGAGTGGTACTCTAATTGGTTCTCAGGCTTTTTGAAATAGATTCATTACTCTACAATATACAGTGCCCTTATAGTGGATCATGTGAAAAAAACTCTAAAAGAAAATCTATAAAATATAGAAATTCTTATAAAGTGCTATCCAGTCAAAGTGCAATTTCTCTCCGTATAAAGTGCTTCTTCCAAGAATGTGCAGTCTATTGCTATTCTTCTTCCATATGTGCAATTAAAAGTGCTTCATGCAAAAATGGTGTAAACATCAGTTCTTTTTGCTTCAATGCTAACTCCAGTGCTTCATTCCACCACTGTGCACCACCACCATTCCAGAAAACTACCAGACAGCCATGACTTTTTTATTTAATAGTTGGTCTATATGCCCTTTTTGTATAAATTCCCCAATCTGATGTACCGCTTCCAGGAATCCACCTCTTCCTATTCAAAGTATCACTAGGAGCATCATAGAATTGGGAGGGAAAGAGACTCCAATAGTGTAAAACTCTTTTATTAAAACCACTCAATGCATTCACTTAAAACATCAGCTATTGCGCACACACTTGTTTGTGCATTCCACCCTTCACCCTGGGTAAACACCTATTGGCTCTGGAGCTACCGGAAGTGATGTCATCCTGACCTGGTGGAGACACCCTGAAGTGGTGAGAAACACTTGCATTGCTGAGTGGCTCGTACTTGGTATAGTCGAGCAGGCCGCTCGTGAAATAAGGCGTTTTACCCCGGGTGCAGGGTGGAATGCACCAATAAATGTGAGCGCAATAGCTGATGTTTTAAGCGAATGTATTGAGCTGTTTTAATAAAAGGGTTCTACACAATTGGAGTATCTTTCCTTCCCAATTCTGTGATGCTCCTAGTGATACTTTGAATAAGGAGAGGTGGATTCCTGGAAGCGGTACATCAGATTGAGGAATTTATACAAAAGTGCATATAGACCAACTCTTAAATGAGAAGGTCATGGCTGTCTGGTGAGTTTTCTGGAATGATGGTGGTGCACAGTGGTGGAATGAAGCACTGGAGATAGCATTGGCACAAGAAGAACTGATGCTTAAACCATTCTTGCATGAAGCACTTTTATTTGCACATATGGAAGAAGAATAGCAATAGACTGCACATTCTTGGAAGAAGCACTTTAAAGAGAAATGGCACTTTGTGGACTAGATAGCACTTTATAAGAATTTGCGTATTTATCGATATTTGAGATTTTTATTTTCACGATTCACTATAGGAGCGCCGTATATTGTGAGTAATGTTGATATAAGCACATGATTGTGTGAACATACAGCTGCTGCAGTATGAGGAATTGGTTTTATCACAGGTGTTAATGGTTACAGAGGTTTTTGAAATAGGTTTTGCAGCCATTTCATGGTTCACACTGGTTTAGAAAGTGTCACTTAAAAATGCTGACAAAAAAATCCAGCCAGTAAATAACAATACTGATACTCCTGCAGTGGTATGCAACTGACCAAAGTTTATGAAACAATAAATGAATGCTTTCACCCTGATTTTGTACATGCTTATTTCATTTCGATGGATAGAATCACTAGTATTGCAGATCCTATGAACTAATATGTCATTGACACCAAAGCTGAAGGATATAAATGAAAATGTAGGGAAAATGTTCACTCAGACTATCACTTCAGCTTTCGCACATGTGAACAAATTCCTGCCTGTCCAGCTCGAAAGGAGATTAGCAACAAGGAGCTATGAGGCATTAAGTAATTTACAATTTCTAGGTACAGTTTTCATTCATCACAGCCCTTGATTCACTGCCTGCCATCTACATGGCTGCCGTTTGAACCACACAGTCATCCGTCTTTTTAAATGGAACAAGTAGCTTTATTTTGAAATAGTTTAGTTTACTGATGTTTTATTTTATTTTAAATTTAAATTTGAGTTTCACGTTCATCCATCAGCAGGACTTAGGTGTTTTCTTATTTTTGTCATGTTAAAAGGCCCGGGGTGCTTTGTTTTCATTGGATGGTCTGTGTTTTCTTTGATGGTAAGTATTACACAATGCACTTGTTGATGTTTACAAAATCTATTTTTTTCCCTTTTGTTGGCTTTCTTACTTAAATCAAGAGTAATATATAAACTGTCTTAACCCATAGCAACCAATCATCAAGCATTGTTCAGTATCTTAAAATTATATTAAACCCAAAAGCAAACATGTATATTGCAGCTTACCAATTCTCAGATGTGTTGTCTGATTCAGTTTTTTCAGGCTTTCTTTATTTTATTTTCAACCTGGTGATTTGACCAATAAGTCTGTTGTATTTCAAAAGAACAAGCTCTCCTCCAGATGTATCACTTTGCAAAGATGAGACAAATCATTTACCACTGGCAGGGGTGTTTACAACAATCAGTTTTTGCAAACAAGAGTGAGGGCGCCACCTCAAAATTTATCCAATTTAAGAAGAGAAGCTGCCTTAGAGAGTGAAAAACACTATAATCAAAAATAACCAAAAAAAGCGCTACTCATAATGATAATAAAGTGATAATTATCTGCATATGATTTCATATGTAATACCACTCTGTGTCAAATAAGAATATATAATATCCTCATGGAATAAACAAGGTTAATATAATATAGTTACATACTTAATCTGGCTGAAAAAAGAAAAAAGTCCATCCAGTTCAACCATAAAAAAAAAAAAAAAGTTATTATCCTATATATACAGTTGATCCAGAGGAAGGCAAAAAAAAACCCAGCTAAGGCATGATCCAATTTGCACCTGCTGGGAAAAAAATTCCTTCTTGATTCCATCGGATATTCCCTGGATCAGCTTTATCTATAAATGTTAGTATCCAGTTCTATTCTGTGTATCTAAGAAAGAATCTAGGCCTTTTTTGAAGCAATCCACTGAGCTGGCCAGAACCAGCTCTTGAGGGAGTCTATTCCACATTTTCACAGCTTTCACTGTGAAGAAACCTTTCCGTGTTTGGAGATTAACTTTCTTTTCCTCCAGACGTAAAGAGTGCCCCCTTGTCCTCTGTGATGACCTCAGGGTGAATAGCTCTATATAATAATAGATATCCAAAAAAGAAGGTCCATATATTAACTCCACAAAAGTTAGACCTTCCACACCCAGTGTCCAAAACATTATTTATGGTAATCCACTTGTGCACCTCTCCACCGCATGCAGTGAGTGTAACAACTCACCAGATACAGGCTAATCAAGGCAAAATGTAGTCAGCCATATAAGAATAGCCGATTCACCCCAGATTCTTCACAATCTTCCACACAGCAGACTTTTAGAATCAGGATAGGACAGTACACACAGGAGAAAGATTTTCCATAGTGTAGCAAGTTTATTAAAATCCAATTGATAAATAACAGAAAATATTGCAGAAAATATTGCAGAAAATATTGCACTCACATATTAATGTGCCCAAACGGCACCTCCAGAAGGCAGAAGCAGATGCTCTGCACCGCCGCTCTCTCATCCTGAGTAGCATGCATTCCACAACTCAACTCCATCAACGGAAGTGATGCACAGAAGGACCGGAAGTAACGACAAATCGCGTCATCAGGAGCTGACTACATTTTGCCTTGATTATCCTGTATCTGGTGAGTTGTTACTCTCACTGCATGGGCTGAAAGTGCACAAGTGGATTGCCCTAAATCAGTGGTTCTTAACCTGGGTTCGATTGAACCCCAGGGGTTCGGTGAGTCGGTTCGGTGAGTCAGTCTCGCGGGTTCGGCGGAGGTGAAGACCCACACCCGACTCATATGATTCGTGATGACATGCCCCGCTTGTCCATCATTGGCTGCAGGTGGTCACGCAACATCGCTTAGCCCAGTGGTCGGCAAGCCACATGCGGCTCTTTACACGCTTTAATGCGGCTCTTGTGTGCCGGGCGCCCGCTCCCCTCCCTCCTCTCGGGCGGCAGGGACTCTGCAGCGTGATCCAAAAAAAAAACAGCCAGGGCAGCGCGCTCAAATGCAATGATTGGCCAGTCTCGCTGCCACTCACATCCTGATAGCCAGTGATTGGCTGTCAGGATGTGTGTAGGCGGGGCAGCGTGACGAACGTGAGAGGAGCTAGGCTCCTCTCACAGTCCGCCCTGAAGACCAGAACGGCGCGGGAATACGGCGAGAGGAACGCGCGGAGCAAAGGTAAGTGAATTGACACAGGGGGGACTTGGCTTACTACTTGCTACTTACTTACTACTACTATATAAGGGATGAATTAATATGGGGGATGAATTACTATAGGGGGGATGAATTACTATATGGGGGATGAATTACTATGGGGGATGAATTACTATGGGGGATGAATTACTATATGGGGGATGAATTACTATATGGGGGATGTATTACTATGGGGGATGAATTACTATATGGGGGATGAATTACTATGGGGGATGAATTACTATGGGGGATGAATTACTATGGGGGATGAATTACTATATGGGGGATGAATTACTATGGGGGATGAATTACTATATGGGGGATGTATTACTATGGGGGATGAATTACTATATGGGGGATGAATTACTATATGGGGGATGAATTACTATGGGGGATGAATTACTATATGGGGGATGAATTACTATATGGGGGATGAATTACTATGAGGGATGAATTACTATGGGGGATGAATTACTATATGGGGGATGAATTACTATGGGGGATGAATTACTATATGGGGGATGAATTACTATGGGGGATGAATTACTATATGGGGGATGAATTACTATGGGGGATGAATTACTATATGGGGGATGAATTACTATGGGGGATGAATTACTATATGGGGGATGAATTACTATAGGGGGGATGAATTACTATGGGGGATGAATTACTATATGGGGGATGAATTACTATATGGGGGATGAATTACTATGGGGGATGAATTACTATAAAACAGTGGTTCTTAACCTGGGTTCGATCGAACCCCAGGGGTTCAGTGAGTCAGTCTCGCGGGTTCGGCAGAGGTGAAGACCCACACCCGACTCATATGATTCGTGCAGTAAATATTCATTATTATGTTTTTGTTTTTGTGTGAAAATCATGTTTTAATGGTTTTGTTCTTTGTTCTTAACGGTTTTGTTCATTTTGTGCACCTATGTATAAATATATACCTATGTTTTGAATTTTAAAAATCATATTTTATTTTTCCAATTAAGAAGGGGTCGGTGAATGCGCATATGAAACTGGTGGGGTTCAGTACCTCCAACAAGGTTAAGAACCACTGCCCTAAATAATCTATTGGACACTAGGTGTGGAAGGTCTAACTTTTGTGGAGTTAATACATGGCCTTTCTTTTTTGGACACTTATTAAACTTGTTTATTCCATGAGGATATTATATATTCTTATTTGGCATAAGTTGGTATTACATACTGAATCATATGCTGATAATTATCACTTTATTACCATTATGAGTAGTGCCTTTTTTGGTTATTTTTGATTATAACGAGCAGATTTTATTTATTTAATATATTTTATGTAAAACCTTGATTGCAAAGAAAAAAAAAACCTGTTTGCTGTAACTGCTTATAATGTGTTTGCTGGAGTTTGACTTCAGTTTGTCAGTGTATTTAAATCTGCTACTGCATCAGGAACTTTCCTCCACCCAGACTGACAGTGCTGCTGTCCAAAGGTGCACCTTTGCTCCTTCATCCAGCGTGGAGATATTCTAATACAGGAGGTGTATTATTGGCCAGACTACCAAGTGGAAACAGAAGGAAAAAGCCTAAAAAAAATAAAATAATGCAGCCACCATATCTAATGATTGGTAAACTGCAATTTATAATATTTTTGGGTTTAATATAGCTTTAACTGTTATAAATTAATGTTTAGCATTTCTTCCCATCTCTCTTCATACTGGGGTTTACACAGTCCTCCAAGGTGGCAGAGCTGACCTGCAGCCAAAGAATACAGCTAGGTCACATCCTCTCCCCAGTCTGTTACTGGATGGTAAGGGAGCAGCAGCAGACTGATGAGGTCATCTCTCTGCTCTCTTCTATTTTGTCAGCACATCATCACAGCAACACACCTGACTCTTAGTACTGACCCTCCCTCTACCATTCTGAGCATCACTATACAAAGGAATACAAGAGGTTGATACCAAGCCAAATTCAGGGTGCGTTAATATTCCAATAGCAGCTTCATGAAACAAAGATATTTTTGATCCTGCTCCTTCTACCTCCTGTGACTTTCTATCGGTTTCCCACTATAATGAACAGCCTCACTGACCATTAGTAAAGTGTGAGAAGTGGAACATGGTGGGACTAAGAATGCCATTAGTCCCCAAACTTGATGTTTAGATCAGGGGCGGACTGACCATTTGGAAACTCGGGCACTGCCCGAGGGCCCGGGGTCAGTAGGGGGCCCCATGAGATGCCCCTGGTACCTTTTTCATAGGCTTTGAGTTTGGGCAAGGACACAGGGGCCCCATGATCCCCTATTGCCTGGGGGCCCCATGAGTTGTCAGTCCACCCCTGGTAATAACATAGCATTTTATCCAGAAGAGACTTGCATAAAGTATCAAAGTATGCTCATTTAATCCAACAAGTCCAAGCCTTTTGTCAGGAATGGACTCAGCACTGGTGGTGGGACTCACCTGCCATGTGGGCTGCAGTACCAGGGCTGACCAACGGGTGCTCTCGGCAGCCAGAAGCTCACTCCTGCAATCAGCCAACACCTGGGGTTGATTGCAGGAGGTGTATTTAAGGAATGGCCAGACCTGCAGTCAGGGCCTTGGTGTATGTTTCCCATGAGCCCCTGTACCTGGTATCCTGTGTTCCTGCCTATCTGCCTAGTTGCTGACCCTGCTTTGATCCTGACCTCTGCTGACCGTCTCCTGTTGAACCCCTGGCTTGCCTGACCATCCTTCTGCCTGATCCTCTGTACCGTGCTGCCCGTGAGTTACTGAACCCGGCTTGTGACCCTGACTATTCTCTGCCTGCTCCTCCGGTACCTCACTGCCCGCACGTTGCTGACCTGGCCTGCCTGACTACGCCCGACGCTACCCAGACGATCCATCCCGCACGGATCCAGTCACTACTGTCCAAACCTGCCAGCCCCTTCACATTATTATTATTATTATTATTATTATACAGTATTTATAAAGCGCCGATAGTTCACTCAGCGCTGTACATTACAAAGGGGGACAGAACAATACCAATACAATGCAAAACATGAGGGGATTGAGGGCCCTGCTCTTTAGAGCTTACAATCTAGAAGGGACGGGATAGTGGTACAGGAGGAGATAGCTGTGGGGGATGGAGTGGTAGGAAGAGTGGAGGAGGTCAGTCAAGTTAGCAGGGGGTAGGCTTCCCTGAAGAGATGGGTTTTCAGGGTGCGCCTAAAGGAGAGGAGAGTAGGTGATAATCTGATGGGTTGGGGAAGGGAGTTCCAGAGGATGGGTGACACCCTGGAGAAGTCCTGGAGGCGGGCATGGGAGGAGGAGACCAGGGAACTAGAGAGAAGGAGGTCGTGTGAGGAGCGGAGTGTGCGTGCTGGGCGGTACTTGGATATTAGGTCGGTGATGTAGTTCGGGGCAGTATGGTGGACAGCTTTGTACGTCAGTGTTAGGATTTTAAATTTGATCCGTTGCGCAATCGGAAGCCAGTGGAGGGATTGGCAGAGGGGGGTGGCGGAAACGGAGCGGTTGGAAAGGTGAATGAGTCTGGCAGCCGTATTCAGGATCGACTGAAGCGGGGATAGCCAGCGGCGAGGCAGGCCAGTGAGGAGGGAGTTGCAGTAGTCGAGTCGTGATATGATGAGGGAGTGGATGAGCTGTTTAGTCAGTCACATCAGGCTTTCCCCCTGGTACATACCCTCGGCGGACCCCTCTACCACAGTTGGGTGCACTCAGGGGCCGCGACCTGGTCTCAGTCCTGCGCCAAGTCCATCCCCACTATCAGTGACTCTGGTGAAAAGGCAGACTGGGGCTTAGACTCCGCGCCCTGGGGAATCCTGGTCTGTGGGTCACTAGAGATCCCGCCAGGCGGTGCCTGACAGTACTTTGCGGCCCGCCTGACCATTCCACCTCTCCAGCCCTGACTACGCCTGTGTTCCTGAAGCCTGCTACTTCCCTGTGTCAGTCCACACACTTCTGGTCACACCCCGATCCCTGACACCTTTAAAAAAAAAAAAAGCATATCAGCAATACATATAAATACTCACTCTTCAGAAACTATATGCAACTTTTTGGGTCTGCTATGACCCTTTCTCAAGCCAGAATCAGAGAGTTATACTCTGTAGTGTGGTCTGCTCTATCACCTGTAGTGATGCAAAAGAATCGCAACATACGGAGGAACAAGCAAGTATTTACACAGAAGTGCCAAATATCTGCATAGGTCGGGAAGCAGCAAAACTGTGGAGTTTTAAGACTTGGGCCTCCAGGAAAGTTAAGGAACACTAAACAATATCCTTATCCTCCAAAAAATCTGTATACATCTGCTACTTGATGGGCCAATAACCTATTTTTCGTCGGAAATTATGTCATCAAACCTCATCGCGTTTTGACCAATAGATCATCAGGATGACGATTGGTCAAAACGTGTTGAGGTTTAATGATGTCATTTCTGCCAACGTCACTTCCCTTTGGAACACGACGGCTATCTTTTCTTCCAATATTATCACATAGAGCTGAACACACTCACACACACACACTGAGGAAAAGGCACTCAGTTTGTGAGTTTATATATATTATTTTATTCCTAGCATTAAACTAAATAATATTACACTATGGGATGTACATTTTTAATTTTATTTTTATGCTGACCACCTGCATATTATCTGTGGAGGAGAGGAGGAGTGCAAGTGCTTTACCCATTCCCAATAAGGATCACTGGTTAATACCTGATATCTGACCTGGTGAATATATACTGGCTACCACTGGCAACGTCGAGGAGTATATGTAATAGCATAGGTACCATCAATACGTGGCATTTTGGGTCAGTCCCAAACAAAGCGCTAGCGACCTACCTAGAGATAGGCGGTCATGGCAGGATGGTGAGTGTACATCCATGTGGGGCACCAGTCTGAGCACTATGAAGCACTTGTCACTGTAATTACGGAATCCAATACCAGGGAATCAGCACGTTTGCACTTTATTTGTACATACCGGGACTGCACAAAAGTTATTTTAATTATTATTTTTAATTACGGATGTTATTATATTTAAAAATATGTTTTTTGTGTGTCACATTCTGTAGGCACAGTCTATATGATAGAGTTTGTATTTTTTGTGTATATTCAGTTCACAATTAGGACTGCTGTAACATAGGGTATTAGTATACACAGTATATTCCATTAGCGCAGAAGTATCCTTTTCTATTTTGCATTTCTACATACAGTGGGACTATGGATAATGAACATAGCCACCCTCTAATAACAAGCTGGATCACAGCAGCAAAAAAAAAAAAAAAAAGGAGTTTAGAGATTTGGAGGAGGCTGGAAGCAATAAAAAGGGACTTTTTTTGAGATAAGATTACATACATGAATAGTTTTTTTCTAGTTTAGTATCACTTTAATTAACATGCTCTTCTTTTGCAGGGTCAGCTTTGCCTATACCGGACCCTGTGTTGGCAGGGTCCTTTTTAAAGTGGAAGAAGAAAAAATCTTATATCTATATATACAGATAGACAGCAGAATATATCCTGTTTGTATTTCTAGCTGTATCAGTCTCCAGAAAGTAATTATATTGATTTCTAAACTCCATTCTCCACTGCTTGTTTTTTTGTGATTGACTTCATACACAATAAAAGCATAGGGCTTCACAATGGAACAAGAAAAAGTTTCACAATAAACACTAAAACACCATTATTTCTTTCAGCGCCTGTGGCTTTTCGTGCAAACTTTAGCTGAATAAAAAGATTAGGAAGAATGGAAATTGTAAAATGCATTGATTTTCCAGGACATGAACCTTCGAGAAAAAAGAAAGAAAAAAAAAAACTCCAAAATCTGAAAGCATACAGAATATTCTTGCAATAATTTCACACTTGTGATTTTAATGTCATCTTTTCAGTCTCCTGTGTTCTGCCGGTGAACAGCAATGTTTTGGTACATGGATCAAAAGGAAGGAAAATGGTTTCAAGATTATAATTTATCCCACTGAACATTTATTTGAAAAGTCTTCAAAAATTCAATTTGCTAACTTTTATATTATTGGTGATACAAAAGGTGTTTTTTGAATTGATCCATACAGCAATCTACAAACAAATTTATATAAAAAGTGTTTGTCTGGTTTATTATTACTTTTCATTTCATTATTTGTTTCACTTTACTTTTATGAAGTTTCATTGCATTTTTTTTTCTGGTGAGTTTTCAGAGCTGAAATTATATAAATCCCTCTTCGGGCCCAGTTTGAAGCATTGGAAATGCATGAGGGGGTAGCCTGCAACTTAATTTCTGAATCCTTACCATAGCTTATTTCATTCCTGTTTAGTTATGCAAACATGAAACAAAAGACACATTACTTTTACTTGTATTACTAAACACGTATTGGCTTTATACAAATAGCCATATTTAGTAAGGCAGTGCATGATCTCTCAGGATGTGCAAAGTTTAGCAACCTAAATCTGCCCTTTGGGTTTCATTTCTATGGAGTTTAATTTAAAGTGAACCTGTCAAGCATTTTAAAATAGAAAGTTCTGCATAAAAGAAGGCACCAGTAGATGTTTATTAACTCGTCCTATCAAGCACCATTTTAGCGTACAATAGGAAAAACTGACTGGCAAGGAAACTCTCAATGCACAGGCAAGGGGTGAGACAGGTAAAGTCAGCCATAGATGAATTGGATAGAAATTTGGCTGATTCCACAGGGACCTGACGAATTTCAGTCCATCTATGGGCAATCTGGTTGTACACAAGTCGATCTCTCGATTGATATAGCCAACTGTGCTGCTGAGTCTATTTTAATGGCAGGGAAGCCTCCCTGCTGTCAAAATACAATAACTCTGTGGGAGGGATTCCCCTATCTACCTTGAGTGTGTGAATGGGGAAATCAATTAATTTTCTTTCATTCAACCTGCTGTTGTATTATTAAGAGAATTGGTGGAAATATATTAGAAAATAAAATAAAAAAAAAAAAAGGAGTAAAGGCTGGTGTTTTACTACAGACTGCAGATGACACAACAGAGTAAAACTGGCCAGCAGTAGAGCAGTTTTAAGCAGGGATAATGGGCCTAACCAGTATATGCCTAACTTCTCATCCGTGGAGATAGAGAGGTACGGTGGCAGCGCCTAATACAGATGGTCAGTAGCAAGTGAATGATGCTCTTTGAACACTTCTCAAAAAAAGGGCCCTATCAACATAAAATAAACGTAAAAAATGTTTTTCAAAATGAAAACTCAGAAATACCGCCCTTCAAATAATGGGAAGCCTTGTAGCAATAAAAGCAGTTTAGCCTAAAATAAAGGCCACATGAACATAAAATATTAAACAATATAACCCCAAAAAATATGAATAAAAACCCAAAAATACCACACCCTCAAACCAAAAGCCAATTTTTAGCCCTCATGCACACTTGACGTTTTTGCAGCTGCTATTTTTGACTTTTGACATTTTTTTCTACAGCTAGTAAACCCCCCAGCATGTTATCCTATGTGTCCATGCACACATAGACTGTAATCAACGTTTTTTGGCTGGAACATTTTTTTGTCTGGGAAAAAAACCCAGGACTAGTGGGTTTCTAGAGGAGTTTTTTAGCTGTAAAAATGCTCTAACGCTGAAAAAGGTGGCAAAACGCAGTGAAACAGCACAAACCGGCATTTTTAGACTTTTTTTTTGTAAAAATGCGTAAAATCGTGTGAAAAAAATGCTAAATGTGGCAAAACGCCGCTAAGCGCTAATGCAAAAATGCTAAAAAAAGCTGAAAAACTAAAATTTTTTATGTGAGTTTACACGTTTACAGTGGGGAATGTAACCTAAAGTAACTGCTGACCTCAAATCAAAAAATAATTAAAGGCAAAATATCTCCCAATAACACAATAAAAAACAACAAAGATATGAATTGCCCAAACAGCGAACAATCAGAATTAAAATACAGATTTCTAACTTACCCTTCTCTTTCTCTGGGCAGTTTGTTAGCTGTCCCTATCATTTCCCTAAAGCAGTTTCCAATACAATTATGCTATTGCTGCCCCATATTGGCCTTTCTAAAACAGTTCAAAGACAATACAGTCCAATATGGGTTTAAAAAATCTGCCAGGTAAATCTGCACATAAATTTACCAGGACTGTGAATGTCAACAAACAGGATTTACCTTCAACCTGAGGCAAACTCAAACCTTATCCCTAAGGCACTAAGCTTACATTGGAGACATCCACTGTCATCTTGAATGTACAACAAAATGCCAGTGTAAACTTGCTAAAGGCAGATAAAGGTCTTTAGTTATCTGCAAAAGTAGGTACAATAAAACAAAGAAGGCAAATGCAGTTGGGGGACATAATCTTGAATTTAAGGATGTCAGGTCCCCAGTAATACAATAAAACAAGTTTAAGAGATGCACAAAAAGGAGGGATTTCTCATCAATAAAGCAAATATCAGGTATTGTGGTTTCTGTTCTGTGACAGCCCTTTAAAAAATAACATGGATTTCTGCATTTTGCAGATAATTGTTGTTCTTCATAGTGCCACAAGACTCGTTTTGAGCAGCTCAAAATTCGCCTACAAGCAAGACGATCAAAATCTGGCCCTGAGTTTTATTTCTACATTTCTGCCTCCTCCAAGCCATATTTTAGATAAGACATTCAACTTGTGGATGACAAAAAGGTACCATATTTATAAGGTATATATTTACTTTTATGTATTTTTTTTCTTTTCGGGATATCTCTGGGTAGTTAACATGCTTTATTTCATGGATTAGGCTTGGTTTACACCAATGCAGTGTGCGTTATGTCCATTTTGCAGTGTTTTTTTAAGTGTGTTTTGCATTTTTGCATGCACGTTTTTGGTTTGTTTATTAAAGGGGAAATGTTTTTGTTGCTGGCCAGAATAAAAAGTAAACTGCGGCCAAAATGTGTTTCAGCAGCATCTCAATTGAACTCTGTTGTAGCAAATACACTTCTTTTTGGGTTTAAAAAAGCCCCTGATCCTTTCCAAAAATGCAGCAGCTCAAAAAAGCATAGATGTGAAGGTGTCCCATAGGAAACCATGTTTCTTCAAAAAGCACTAAAAAATGCATAGATGTGAAGCAAAAAAGCATAGATGTGAAGGTGTCCCATAGGAAACCAAGTTTCTTCAAAAAGCACTAAAAAACGCATTGGTGTGACCCAGGCCTTAATGTGTGCTGGATTAAGACAGCCCATTTATTTTGAATGGGGGGCCAATGCACTTAAACATTGCAAAATCCACCTGGTCTCTTTTCAGGAATGCAATGCACATCAACATGTTACCGTGTGCTGCAGCGAGCTGCAGTACAGGTGAGGTGCCCTAAGTGCATTGGGATACCACACAAATTGCCTACTCTGTGTTGGCAGGAGCTGTGTTCCAAAAAAACATCCGACAGGTGCAGTTTTTTCTGCAATAAGATGTGTTACCAGCCTGTGACCCCATTTAGTTTATTAGAGAGCCCATACGACTTTCTCTGGTGACTCACTACACTTTGGTGCCAGCGTCTTTTGCTTTTCTAATTTTTCCATATACAACTGGGTTTTGGTACCTGGTGTTTAAAGTGTCATAGACTTTATGACTCTATGATTGAAACACATATGTTAACAGCCTGTTATAAATGAATGGGCTGCCTCGAATCCTTGCACATTAATGAGCAACATAACCTGCAAAGAGCTTTGCAAATAATACCAAATCGCGTGAAAGAAAAATGTAAAAATAAGTATATTGGCTTGCACATGATTGGAATCTTTGCCCCATTCATAAAGCTCTGGGAAAAAGTTTCTTGCAAAGTGCAACTTCCTTTGCAAAGTAAACTGCCATTAGTATATCAACTCCATTGAACCTTTGTGGAACAAATACCTTTACATGCAGACATGCTGAATGTAAACACTGCAAAGTTTACTCCCAAAACACAGGGTAAGCAAAGGCATGAAAGGAGATTTCCAAATTGCTTGGATTTAAAATGCTCAATTCATATCTGAATTCAAAAAGTGAGAATTTGCTGTGGTATAGTAAGTTTTTAGAAATTGTTAAATGTGCCTACGCAGTACCTTGAAAATCTTTTGTCTTGAATTTTTATTTATAAAATTGCAGTGCACTATCTGGTATGCAAGGGTACCTAGGCACTCCCGTACCTACAGCTTCTGTATATCAGCAATGTGAGATCTATGGCACTGCTGCCTCTGACTACTAGTCTCAGGAGATTTGGAATGAGATTTGGTGATGTCACTTATGTGCTGCTCACTGTTCTCCTTGCTGGAGGCTCTGACACATGGAATCAAAACTCTGCCTTTACCAAGATAGCCACCTTCCCACAGTGGCACAGTCATGGCAGGGACAAAACACACAATACTGGTTACCAATCCTTTTCCTTCTGCCTACAATTTTTTTGGGTACGACTTCTAGAGGACAGGTCCTCTGTAAGCTATACTGCATACTATATGATATTTTCTATAATAATTTTGTTATTATTTATATTCAACTCTCTTTGGCTCTTACTGCTTAAAATAGCAAACTCTATGGCAAAGATTATAACATAGTGAATTAATGTGTTTAATACTATAGTTATCCTTGAAAGGTTTTAAATACAACATTTTAGCACTGTATGTCCCACCATCAACATTTATATTTCAATGTGACTCTTATGCCAACAAAAGTTGAAAACATGCGCCTGTTTTTTGTTCTGCTATTGTCTCACGTCATTTGCACATATTGTTTTCTTATATTGCAGTAAAACACAATGTAATAAAAATCATCCGAATGCTAGACAATGGTGGAGTTTTGCTTGACTATATAATTTAATTATTCTTTAGTATTGTGGGCTGAGATATAACACTCACTCACTGGGGTCTTCATCTGTCTCTGTCTCTCTGTTTCTCTTTTGCTGTCTCTCTCTCCTGTCTGAATCCCTCATCACCGTGCCTCCTTGCTTATATTCAAGTGAACTGCCACATTTATAATATGGACACAATGTTTCACAATCAATACCCAATTTGTTTAAACTGAGTCTAATGAACAATTCATTTTTCAAGGTGTCTTGAATTTGTACTACTATGCTGATCAACGTTGAGTACCCTCCCATACTTACTGAAGCATTAAGAGAATGAGAATTAAAGAGAATTGATCACACGTAAAGCAAAAACACACAGTTGTAGAGCAAATACACATGGTTGTACAGCAAAAACCACACGGTTGTAGAGCAAAAACCACAAGCAATGGACTGAATTGACTTAGGAACATTAGACACCTTTGTTTCCTATTGTTATGAGAACAGGAAAGGACTGCCCAACATAGAAAATCTTTAAGTTAAGTTCAAAGATCTGTTTTGCTCATTATCATCTTTTCCCCAGGGTACCAGGAGTACTCTAGTCCTTGCCTAGTTTTTGAAGTAAGCCTCAGTTAGAAAAGCTTCAGTTAGAAATGCTTATTATCATCTCCCCATTTTTTGTTGAAAAATATACTTTATTTTTTACATAAGTATAAAAACCCAAGGTACATTCCACCTTGTACTGCGGCATAGCACATAAATACACCACATAATACAGTTCCAATTATACAATACATTCACTCAGCGGTATGATGCCTAGCATGGTGTGTGGAGCAAAAAGTTCCCCAAACCATCACATCATGCATGACGCCTCTTACCCCGAGACTGTTTGTGCCCCCTAAGGTTCCACCAGAGTACCTAGCGGCGCCTGACTTGAACCCCCTATCCCACACATCGTACATGGCACCGCAACAGAAACCGTAGCATGCAGAACATTACCGAATAAACAAAAACGATTCAGAAAAGCAGCGGGTGTGATGGGGGGTAGGAAGGAGGGCAGGGGGATGGGAAACAGAGTTCACAGGCTGGAAGCTTTATTGAAAGGACAAAGACATGCAAGGGAGAGTCAGGGGAAGGAGAAATCTTCAGGACATCCTCTTCCTCAAAGTCCATCAAATTATAGTCTCTGAGTAGACTGTGGACCAGTCTGCAACAGTCCTCAATGGACATCCTTTCCCGCTGGTGGATGAGGCGCCTCCTGTCACACTATAAAGCATCCTTGAAACAGCACAGCACCCGCCAGGCATCTTCAATGTACTCCGGGGTACAAGTCCCACGTCCCACAGAAATGTCCATTCAACACACCAAAGTGTGTGATGGCTGCCTGCGGCACAAAGTCCTTGAGTTCTGGTTCCAAGTCCCTCAACAGGTCCTGAGCAAAAGAACACTCCCAGAAAATGTGCTGATCAGTTTCCTCCTGGATGTTGCAAAAAGGGCAATGCTTGTATCTGCTCAGGTTCCTGGCATGCATAAATCCTTGTGCTTGTTGCGGAGTCTCTTTGAAGAAACATTCCATCCAGACCACCTTGCAAGTGGCTGAAGGCAGGCCTGGAACCAACTCCAAAATGTCTTTTGCTCTAATCAGCTTGTAGCTAGTCTTTGGTTTCCACAAATTGGGCTTGACTCCATGTAGCCCCTACTCCTTGATAAACTTAAAAGTGTCCAAATAATACCAAACTGTATTACTTGAATGGTGCTTTGTCTGAAGGAGGTGGACAGCCGAGTCCCTGACATGACCACGGAGATCTTTGGCAAGAAGATGATCCTTGACCAAGGGTTCAGCAAGGCAGAGACGCTGTCTGTGCAGACCTTCATGAAAGGCATTTTCTATGTAACGTTTATATCGTTACAGGTCTGCAGAAGGTACTGGGAAGATAGTGAAATCCTGTGGGCCAGAATCCTCTTTCCACAACTTTGTTGCGAACTCTCCCATTCAACGGGATGAAAGGAGGGTGACATTTTCCATGAGGAGCCCCCATGTCCCTGGAAAAGACATAGTCACCTACCTCCAGAGAATTTGCACTGTATTGAGAGACCCAGTCCTAATCCTCGATGCAAATGGCTTCTAGACCGGTAAGTGGACTGTGTTTTGCAGGTTGAGAAGAGACATCCTCAGGAGATCTCCATCACCTGCAGCCTTACACCTCCCAGGGAGCTTCTGCAGGAACCCTCCACTATGATTACCAGCCCCACATCTGCTGCAGGTGTGGCCAGCATGGTCATGAAGGCAAGGATTGCAGTGAACTTGCCTGCGGTTACTGCTGGGTTGCAGGCCACGAGACCAAGGATTTTCTGAGGTTCAAAGCCTGCAACCTTTTGCAGATTGGCGGAGCATGTCTACTGCCCCCAGAGAAGCAGAATATACACTGGAGTCTTGACCCAGGGCAAAAGACTTACCGAACGAACCCTGGTAGGCCACTGGTGGGAGGAAGACCCCTCCTGCCCTCCCCTCCCTCCGACCCATCCCTCCCTACCCCTCTGGTGTCGAAGGATTCCCTTTCTGCTCCCTACCTCCTCCCTCCCACCCTCCCCGTCCTGTTCTCCCATGAGGACTTCCCTGCCCTGCCTTCGTCTTCGACCCCCACCAGTGGCCCTGCAGTGGGGAGCCAGAAGCAAAAGAAGGAGCAGGCCAGCCCAGTGGCGGAGGACACCGCCTTCACCATCAAGCGGCCTGTTGTCCTTCAAGACACTGCTAGATTGGATCCAGTGGTGGAGGACCTCGAGACTACGGAGGAGGAGGTGGTCATGGTACAATCAGAGCCAGACCTCTATGCCAACTTTGAACAGGTCCTCGATGACATCCTCCATCAGTATGGACTTGACCAGGACACTGGTCAAGCAACGGAGACAGTGGAGGAGTCCCCCCTTCTCCAGGGGAGGTAAGTACAGCCCCTGCTAACTAGCCCCTTCATCTCCTTTTCATGATGGCCGAGATCTCTATCTTTTCCATTAATGTGAGGCACATCAAGGATGCGTCTAGTAGGCAGGCTGTGCTGACCTTTCTTTCCTCCTAGCAGAGTGACAGCTACATGCTTCAGGATTGCGCTCTGTCCTCTTCGAGGAGGTACATCTCATTAGTCCTTCCAGTAGACCCATGATCCCTCCTACTGGTCTGGGTTTGGCAATTGTAAGTCTGCAGGCGTAGCCATTCTTGTCAGGGGAGGTCATCTCATGGTTTACTCTTTTCATGAGTTCATCTTTGGCCATCTCCTGGTCACAAATTGGCTCGTGGGCGGGAGAGCCAGTTAAGCTCATCAACGTGTATGCCTCCCCGGAGAAGTGGGCATGGCTGGAGTTTTTTCAGACCCTGCAGGCCCAACTCATCACCACCAGGACAGTAGTGATTGGCTGTGATTTTAACTGTCCGATTGAGGAGGACGGGAGCAGCCTCAGCATGTATGCTAAACGCCACTTCTAGGCTGCTCCAGGAGATGATTGTGGAGGCTTTCTTTCAGGTTGCCATGAGATCTGTGGGTCACGGCTCCATGAAATATTTGTGGAGCTGCCTTGACGAATCTGTGCATTCCAGGATTTACTTCAGGCTTGCATCCCGTGCAGTTAGGCATCATGGGTTCTCCTGCTTTTCTCTGACCACAGGGCCACTTTTGGGGTGACCTGAGTGAGGGCTTCGCCCTGGAAGCTGAATTGTACCCTGCTGGAAAATGAGGAACTGCTGGAGGAACTCAGGTATGCCTACGTCACCTGGAAGGAGGAGAAACTCTTCTCAAAGATAAGTGATTGGTGGGAGTTTGTGAAAGTTAAGCTGCGCAGCTTCTTTCAGGCAAGGGGACACCATCAAGTGTGTCAGGAGGAGGGAACTCAGGAGACTGCAGATGACAATGACACTTTGAGGAAGAATTCAGGCACATTGTCTTCCATGCCAAGGTGGAGAATCTGGAGAAAGGTAAGAAGTGTAACTCTCTTTTTCAGGAAACTCCACTCAGGACGCACACGCTTGTTGGAGCTGCGCGACGGGACCGGAACACTCCAGAAGGGGAAGGAGGCCATGATGCAGGTTGCCAATGATTACTACACTGACCTCTATTCCCCTAAAGAAAGTAACACAACAACGGCCGACAGATTCTTGTCAGGTATCACGAATGTTATTGATCTGCAGGTTCATCGGCCACCAATGCTCCCTTGACGTTGGAGGAGCTGCACTCTACTGTCAGATCCTTTAGGCGGGGCAGGACCCTGTGCTGCAATGGTCTCCCAGCGGAGCTCTATGTAACACTGTGGAATCTCATGGGCCTGGACCTGCTCGAGCTGTACGAGGAGATTGTGGTGGAGGGCAGAATGCCTCCTTCGTTGAGGGAAGGGATGATCACGATCTTGTATAAGCAGAAGGGGGAGAGATGTGATTTTAAAAATTGGCGTACCAACCTTCTCTTGAACATGGACTACAAGATCCTCACCAAGGTTCTGGCTAAAAGACTGAAGGCTGTCATCAGACAGATCATCCACCTGGATCAGACTTGTGGCATTCCTAGTCGCAGGATTGCAGACAGCCTTGTGTTTGTCTGGGACATGGTCCAGTTCATCAAAGACCACCGTGTGCACGCGGCCCTGGTCAGCCTTGACCAGGAAATGGCCTTTGACCATGTCTCTCATGGGTTTATGTGCAGAGACATGCGAAGGTTTGGTCTTGGGGAAGTGTTTTGTTTGTATGTTGACCTTATGCACACTGATATTTGTAGCATGGTGTTGGTGAATGGCTGGAAAACTGACTCCTTCCCGGTCCTCTCCGGGGTCAGGCAAGGCTGCCCTCTCTGACCTCTGCTTTTTGTTTGATGTATACAGCTCTTTGCGGAATGCAGCGCTCCATTGACCTACTCTTCCAGACCTGCGTGGACTTCAGCCAAGCTTCAGGGGCAAAAGTCAACTGCAGGAAGTCAGAAGTCATGCTTTTCGGAAAGTGGTTCTTGCCTTTTTCTGCATCCATAACTTTCAGCATGAAGACGGACTGCATCAAACTACTGGGAGTCTGGTTTGGTGCTGAGGGCACAGCCCTGAAGTTTTGGGAGGAGAGACTGTCAAAGATGAAGCAAACGTTAGGAGTTTGGAGCCTCAAAGAACTTACCACCGAAGGGAAGACACTGGTACTCTGCAGCGAGATTCTCCCTCTGTTGCAGTACCTCGCCCAGACCTGGCCCCCACTGGTGCAAGGCTATTGCCAGGGCAGTGTTTTGCTTCATCTGGGGCTCCAAGATGGACAGAGAGAAGTGCGCAGTCATGTTCAAGGAGCCCCTCAAGGGTGGTAAGGGCGTGCCTGACATCGCCACCCAACTGAGGGTGTTCTTTTCCTGCAACTGCATCAGCAGGACTTTGCTGAACCAGACTATGGACTCTGGTGGAAACTCCATGTCGCATTTTTTCCTTTTGCCACTCTGGAGGTCCTTTGGATGGGACAAATGGAACAGTTCCATCCCCTACAACTGGGACACTCCTTAGCATTATCATCTCCCCATAAGGTAACCCAAAATGGCCTTGTCTGTTCTTAAGTGTAAACCTCAGACATGGCAATCATAGTGAGCCTTGGCTATTGTGAAGATATTAACTCACAGCTCTGAATTGTCTGCTTCAACTTCCAGACAAAATTCCTCGGAGGTTCAAGCTACTGGCTCAACATACTCACCACATGTGATGAACTTGATGAGCTTTTTTCCCTCTAATGAGGCAGAGGATGTATTCATTATATGGTATAAGCACCCCAGCCACAATGCAGGCTGAGATTTTAATAATGTATAGCCTGACTGCAGTATGCTGTTACAATTGAGTTTGTTGTGTTTGGTAAATGTATTATAGTAATGGCATGCACCATGTGAGTTGTGTTTGCCAAATGCACAGTGTGAACTGGATTTGATAAGCGTAAGTATCGATAATTTACCACCCTGCTCTTAAGCCCCCTGAATGGACATGAATGCACTTGCCAAAATCATCAATTTAGGTGTTTGAGGAGAACTGCTTACAACTAGACCTTTGCAATAATCTTATTATTCAGTATTAAAGTACTAAAAGTGTGCAGGATAAAGCTACCACCAAACAATACTTTTAAGACATGTATACCTATGCTAACAGAGAATTGATGAGGAGAGCTGCATGTCCAAGTGCAAACAAGAGTTGTTGTCCAGAAACAACTATCCAAGTCATTAGACTTTTCCTCCACATAGGCCTGGTCTGGTTATATCAACCAAGGTTATGAAAGGACCTTCAATCATTTGAATGTTCCTTGAAATTACCACGAAATGTCAAATCAGAAAGAAAAGGTTCACTTCGCCCATATTTAGCATTATTTTTTGTCTTAATCTGACTCTTGCTGCCCTGTCAACTGTGCCAGCATGTTTTTTCTCAGCATTTTATTGGGAATAATAACATTAAATTCATATAAATGGCCTACTAAACATGAAAAGTTTCTCGTGTTTTATCCTGCCTTCTATGCTAGGTGGGAAATTCTCTTAAAATTGAAATCGTCTGCCCTCCCTACTGTGAATAGCTGGAAAGTGGCCATGAATGATATTTTACCTTTGTATAAAGTCACCTATGCTATTAGAAATTGCCCCTATAAGTTTGACAAAATCTTTGCCTAATTGGAGGACCCAAGTTGTAGGTTTCTTGGAACTTACCTTTACAGTCACTTTTTCCCCTCTTTCATTCCCCCCCCCCCCCTTCCCTATTTCCCTTGCCCTTCTTTTCGTTCCCTCCCATTTGCACCTTTTCCTTTCCCTTTCTTTTTCCCCTCTTCCTCTTCTCTGGCTTTTGGGAGTTTATTATGCTCTGATGTGTAAGTGGTATGGCACAATGTTTGTACTTTAGCATTGCATTGTCTCTTACCTCACATTATTGCTTTTGTGTGATGCTTAGATACCGATTATTGTTGGCTATTTTTTATATCTTTTCTACTTTCTGTACTTTTTATACTCAGTGGTGTACTTTGCTTACCTTAATAAAAATGTTTACGGGTAAAAAACAAAATTAATTGGCGTGGGCCGTCTGGTGCAGATATGATGGGCTCAATCAGGCTTCAGACACAGTGAATGCAGCCATTCCCTCTCCAGTAGGTACTGGGGAAGGGAAGTGAGCGGAGAAGTCTGGGCCGGGGACAGGCGGGATTTCTCTAGGTGGAGAGGGCACAGGCAGTGAGTCTCTGTCAGTGATCAGAGTGGAGGAGTCTCTGCACAGCTGTCCTGCACACAGAAAGGGGAGGGTGAATCACACTGAACAGGTAACTGTGTACAAAATGCAACATCATCCCCTCCACAGTGATGTGAGGGGGGCTGTGGTCACTAGAGCCCCCCCCTCCCCCCCACAGTGGAAGGGCACCTCTGTGGACCCTGATGTAAAGGGGAACTCTGATGTAAGAGGAAACATTTATTGACCCTGATGTAAAAGGGAAAGCTGCTCACTGCGATGTAAGGGGGAGGGCTTTGGTAACCACAATGGTGGTCCACAATGTCCCCCTTACATCAGAGTTTCCCTCTACATCCAGGTCTGCAGAGGTCCCCCTTGCACTGTAAGGGGTAACCCTGCAGATTCTGATGTAAAGGAGAACTCTGAGGACCTTTGTTTAACGGGGTTCTGATGACCAAAGACCCCCTTACATCAGAGTCACCCTTTACATCATAGTCCACAGTGTTCCCCTTTATATCGCAGTCCACAGTGTTGCCCTCTACATCAAAGTCTGCAGCATTCCCCTTCACACATAAAAAAATATTTATATAAAAATGATTTATCAAGAAAACAAAAAGTCAGTCTGTTTTTTTTTTGGGGGGGGGCTCCTGAAATCTCTGCCTATTCAGTATCAACTGGAATATAAACTGTGATCCACCAATATTCCACACAGGTGATCTTCCGTGCTTTGCCCCTTTCATGTTCTCCTTCACCAGAAGTACTTGTAATTTTTTTTTATGTATACGAGAAAAGTCACAAATGCACTGCAGGAAGCCTTGCTGACGATGTCCTGGTTTGACAAAACACATTGGGCTATAGCCTATTGCATAATTTCAGGTTAGCGGAATGCATGCTCACACCCAGTGAGCAACAAGTGGAGCGATGTTCCTAATAGAGAGCATGCAAGACTACTAGGTGCCGGGCAGAGCATAGTGAAATACGAGGGTTTTTTGTTAACTTTTCATGCATTTTAACAGTTTTAATAAATATACTACGCTATGGAAGTCTCTTCTCTGCTTCTATCTCTCTGAATGTCTTGGGGAGATAAGGGTTTCAATTATATTTTAGATCGGACGGTTACTGAAGGCTCCTTGGCATTATGGAACAACAGGCTGAAGGGAGTGAATGTTATATTCCTGAAGTACATTTGTGATTTTTCCTATATACATAAGAGGTCACAAGTACTTTTGGTTAGTGAGCACATTAAAAAAGGACGGCATGGAAGGTAACCTGTATGGAATATTGGTGGTGTTTATACAGCTTATATTCCAGTTAGCACAATAAGGTTACTGAAGAGTGTTTGTTTTTAATAACAAGGATTGATCATTATGTGGATTTATAACATTTGGCACAAGACTTTTCACTCATTATTATAATCAATATATAATATATAATCAATCAATATATAATTTGTACGAATTATATCAGCTTTGTGGCACTGGCTAAGGGTTAATACCAGTCATTCTCATTTTCACTTACAGTATTATGTATATATGATCACAATTACAGCACTCACATTATATTTGTTTTTGTTTTTTTTTAAGTCCGCAAACGTGCAAACTACAACGAAAAAACCCGTAAGTGAATCACAAAAAAAGTGCAAGTGCAAAACACCACACGAAAAAGTGCACTTAGGGGTGTGCTTGTGTCCTACCCCTAAAGGGGCTTGGACCGCTTACCCTGATCCCCCGGGGCACGAAGCTCCTGACGGGGACAAGGTTTCCCAATTGGTCCTCCTGGCCAAAAGGCCTGGTGGACCACCGTTCCTTGTGTCCAGCCGAAGCCGGACACTCAGTACTTGGTCAGGGGGCTCTCCCGAAGAAAAGCCCCCTAGGGATCAGGGGAGGAAGAAACCAAAAGGCCACACATCCTCCCCCTAGACTTCAGGGTAGGCCCGAGGACCCACACCCTACCATCCAGTGAAAACACATGCATAAGCAAAGAAAAAGTGACAAACGTGGGAGGTGTTAAATTAAATAAATAAAAAAATAAAAATAAAAATAAAAAGTGGTACCGTGCCAAATTGTGCACAGACCAGGCCCTGAGGCCCGTAGCAAAAATTGCCCTGGACTTAGCCAAAAGGCCTGGTCCTTAGGGCACTGTGCAAAAAGAATGTAAAAACAGTGACCATGTGCCATGTTCACACAGTGGGGTCCCACACCCAGGTGTTACTAGTGGCACCCCTGAGAGCATCTACTCAGGGGGCACTGAGTTTGCGGACTTTCTGCCTCCTCAGCCCCTGGCCAGACCAAGGTAGATCCGTTCAAATCAGGAGGTACTGGGTCCTTCCAGTTTTCTCAGGGTAATTACTCCCAGGGCCCCAGCTTAACTTGTGGCGCTCCCCGATTTCTGTCTCTCCGGTACTAGCCTTCCGGACCCCCATCATACCAGTGAGGGTACTATACAACAGCCATCCCCGCAAAGCTAGAATGGCCGGGAGCACCCCCACTGGACACTGATAAGAACAGATACTACACTTGATCTTAGCCAAAAGGCCGAGAAGCGATGTCCAGCCTATTTGTTTTTTTTGATTGAAAAGATACTTTTATTGCAGAAGCATCAAAAACAACATGTTACGTGTAATCGGGGTACATCTCACCCTGTACTGCGACGCAGCGCACCACATAGCAATACAGTTCCAAACATACGATAAATACATTCAGGCCAATAAATACATTCGCTCAGCGGTATGATGCCTGACGTGATGTGCACAGAGGATGAATCCCCCGGATCACCACGTCATGCATGACGCCGCTTACCCCAAAAACTGTAGCATCCTAATACGATATACATTTCCTAGTCACTATGTCATGCACGAAAACGATAACTGAAAAGAAAAACACTGTCAACAATAGGCATCGGGTGTGTGTGGGGGGGGGGGGGTGGAAGGGGAGGGAAGGGGGAAACACAGGCCCGAAGCTTTATTGAAGGGACAAAGACACGCAAGGGGGAGTAGGGGGAAGGGGGAAATCTTCAGACGTCCTCTTCCTCCTTAAAGTCCAACAAGGAATAGTCTCTGAGCAGACTGAGGATCAGTCTGCGGCAGTCCTCAATGGACATCCTCTCCCGCTGGAGTGTGAGGCGCTTTCTGGCGCACCATAAAGCGTCCTTGAAACAGCACAGCACCCGCCAGGCGCCGTCAATTTCCTCCAAAGAAAAAGTTCCACAGAACAGTCCATTCAAAACCCCAAAGTGAGTGATGGCTGTCTGTGGCACAAAGTCCTTGAGTTCAGGTTCCAGGGCCCCCAACAGGGCCTGAGCAAATGAGCACTCCCAGAAAACGTGATAGGACGTTTCCTCATGGGTGATGCAGAAGGGGCAGTGTCTGTATCTGCTCAGGTTCCTGGCATGCATAAATGTCCTGAGAGGCAGTCCCCCCTGGATAGCCATCCATGCCAGGTCTTTGTGCCTGTTGGTGAGGATGTTAGAAGAAACATTCCTCCAGACCACCTTGCAGGTGTCTGAAGGCAGGCCTGGAACCGACTCCAAAATGTCGCTGGCTCGGATGAGCTTGTAGATGGTCTTTGGCTTCCACAAGTCCGGCTTGACTCCCTGCAGCCCTTGCTCCCTGATGAACTTGAAGGTATCCAAGTAGAACCAAGGAGTGTCCCAGTTGTAGGGGATGGAACTATCCCAGGTGTCCCACCCCAGGGACCTCCAGAGAGGCAACAGGAAGAAGCGAGACATTGCGTTCCCGCCAGAGTCCATAGTCCGTCTTGGCAAAGTTCTGCGGACGCAGTTGCAAGCAAAGAACACCCTCAGCTGGGTGGCGATGTCGGGCACGCCCTTACCGCCCTTGAGGGGTTCCTTGAACATGACTGCCCGCTTCACTCTGTCCATCTTGGAGCCCCAGATGAAGTGAAACACCGCCCTGGTGATGGCCTTGCAGGTGTTGACCCGGGGGGGCCAGGCCTGGGCGAGGTACTGCAACACAGGGAGAATCTCGCTGCGGAGTACCAGTGTCTTCCCTTCGATGGTGAGGTCTCTGAGGCTCCAGAGTCCAAACTTTTGGCGCATCTTGGCCAGTCTCTCCTCCCAAGACTTCAGGGCTGCGCCCTCGGCACCAAACCAAACTCCCAAAATCTTCATGAAGTCTGTCTTGATGCCAAAGGGCATGGATGCAGAAGAAGGCAGGAACCACTTTCCGAAGAGCATGACTTCCGACTTCCCGCAGTTGACCTTTGCCCCCGAAGCTTGGCCGAAGTCCTCGCAGGTCTGGACGAGCAGGTCGATGGAGCGCTGGTTGGCACAGAACACCGTCACGTCGTCCATGTAGACGTCCAGCGATGTCCAGCCTATTTGTTTATATATTCTAAATTGATTATGGAGTTACACCCCTATATATTTGGTGTATCAGATATACACCGAGGAGCAGCAGCTGGGTAGTGGGTGAAGTTTGTGAGAGCACAAATGTCTAATATTTAATAGTTTACATTATATAAAAGAATGCAATCTACTAACAGTTCACATAAAAAAAAATCCAAACACTCCTTTCCCCATACCTTTGACTTAATATTGATCTCTGATATATAATTGGAAGCCCAAAAATAAAGTGCAGAAGGTTGCAGTGGGAAGTATTAAATTTGCATAATAGGATTTCCGGCGATTCTGGGCTCCAGAAGAGATTGGCAAGTTTTTAAAGCATGGTGTTCCTGATCTCAAAGACTACTGGTAGCTTAGCTCTTCAAAAGCAACTCTTTATTCACTGGTATTTAAAAGGAAAAAAAAAGTCAGTGACAAACACTAGTCTTCTTACCCTGCTTATTCCTATAGCCCACATGCTGTTTTACCACTACGGTTTGCCCTACTCTGCTATAATGCATGATGTGCTACATACTGGGTATCATCTTGCCTGTAAATTCAGAGCACAGCTCTAGACTTTCTAGACCCAGTAAATCATCATGATGGAATAACTTTCATAAATGGATTTAGTCTGCTGAAACAAAAATAGCTATTTAACACTATGCAATTGGACTGCTTGCTGAAGCCTATCTATAATACACAGCATACACTCCTATTGCAACTCAATCTCAAAAATCAATCACGAAGACTTATGTGAGCAATAACCATAATGCTAATCATTATTTGGAATAGATCAGCTACATCGAAAAATGCTAGATGACCTTTTAAATAAATATAAATCCTCCATATGTTGAAAATTACTTTCACTTTCGTTGAACTTTAAACCATTACTCAGCTTGCTTTAGCATTTGTGATATGTTAATAAAAAGAGGAGAAAAAAGTAGCATTTCATCTTGAGTTCAAGGGCTACTGTTCAATATCAGAATCCAACGATGAACTAGCAAATACAATTAATTTGATCACACCTTCTGTGTGACTTTGTAATAGTTCTACAGATCCAAATAGTGAAGGCATTTTTTGAATATGAAATAAGTCTCCCTCTACTCCTGATTACCATTTTATGACTTTATGTTGACTTTGCTCAAAGTTCCATCCAATTACTCTCTCTTCCTATTTTGCATTACACTTAATTGCATTCCAAGGTCACTTATAGCCCCAGTATGCTCCGCCAGCAATTAACATGATAGTTTGTCTACAAGGAAGACAATAGCAACAAAACAAACTACGTGACATCCGTCTGTTGCTATAGGAACAATTCGCACAATATCTGACAATGACTTTCCAGAATCTTTGTCTTTATTTCCATTTGCTAAAATACATTGTTCTGGACAGTATACAACACTTCTTAGATTTTGACTGTAACAAATTACTATATAATACACTACCACAATAATAATATGCTAGACTAGAAAATTCTTTGGAAGTTTATAGAGAGATTTATGCCCAACTGAAGGCTACAATTTAATTTTTTAAAATGTCCCCAGGTGTTTAAATAATATCAGTTCATGCAGCAACACTCATCTACAAGCCAAAGCTGTCCCCTGCAGTAACTCTTCTTTGCCACAAGATCACAGGGATCAAGACTAAGGCCTCTACTGTGAATTCAGGGCATCATATCCCTGCCCCCTGAAGTGGCATCACCATGGCACACTTTATTCACACTGTGTTGATGCAGAAAGTGGCACTAACGTCATTACATCTGCACTACCGTCTGCTTTAGTATGTTTAGCACAGAGAAGAGCCTGAGATGAAAAAGACCCTCTATCCAGGCCTGTTACCTGACAGGCCTGAAGACTTTAGAAAAGGTAAGTCTAAAAATATAGAAAATCAAGAATTATAATCAGTGAGGTACACAAGGGAAGGGGGAATGATTTTGGAGAGGGGGAAGTACAGACCCCAGAACTAGGCTTTAAAGGATAAGTTCACCTTTCATAACATGTTACACCCATATTCAAGGTGTAACATGTAACATATTATGAAAGCACCGCCCCCCACTCCCTGCCGATCCCCCACTAGCAGGGGAACTTCTCCTGCCCACTAGCTGTCAAATTTTTAAAAAACATGGCCGTGAGGGAATCCGCCCTCCCAGCCACGTCACTTATTCACTGTGTTCTGTGAATGAGAAACTACAAGTTCCAACAGCCTTAGCAGCTGTCGGCTTGTAGTTCTCAATGAACTACCATGGCACTATGGAGCACCATGATAGTTCATTGATTCTTGCTGTCAGTATATCTGCTTCCTTGTACATCCTATACAGCAAGCAGATATACTGACAGATCTGCAGGAGTTCTGCATGGAACAAGTGATCTGCTGATCGCTGGTGCAAAGCTTTCCAGGCTCCTGCAGCAAAAAAAATAAATGCTCATTTTTTTACCTGCAAAAAAAAATTGTGCATTTATTATTTATTCATCAAAAAGTGAACTTATCCTTTAAGGGTTCAACAAGACTTTCCATGGTCAACATAAAAGCAGAAGACCGCAGGTGTAGTTGTCTTTTTGGTTCCTACCATGAGATAAATGTAATATGCAATTTCTGGCCTCTTGTTCTGAAAATGCAACTTGCCTAGCTGCCATGCCAATATGATGACAAATACATTCCCTATACCTGACTCAAAATAAGGGCGGCATTGCATTTCTGACATGACTTGTATTGCATTCCTAAAATGACTGGTATTTAAACATGGATACAGTCCAGTATGTTCAGGTGGTTATTTGTGTATATATATATATATATATATATATATACCCACACACATACACACATATATATATATATACACACACACCCCACACACAAACAGTATACACACACTGGGGTTGATTTACTAAAGGCAAATAGGCTGTGCACTCCAAGTACACTGAAAGTGCAGTTGCTCTAGATCTGGGAGGAACTTGCACAGAAACATGCACGGAAAATAAGAAAACAATAATTTTTGCTTGCACATGATTGGATGAAAGAAATCATTTCAGAGCTTCCCCTCGGATTTAAAGCAACTGTACTTGTAGTCCACGTGTACAGTATATTTACCTTTAGTAAATCAACCAATAACTTTCTGATCACCCCTTTTGCCACCAACAGAGTTCTGACTAGTTGAAGCATGGATGCTACTAAACCTCTGAAGGTATAATGTGATATAGAGCACCAAGCCATAAGTAGCAGGTCCTTTAAGTCCTGTTAAGTTATAAGGTGGGACCTCCATGGATTGGGCTTATTTTTCTGGATAATTTGGAAGCCAAGGAAATACCTTGAACCTGTTGTGTTGAAAGAGAAAGGGCCCTAGCCCTGATCTCCTGGGGAGAAAGGCTCCTGACGGGCACTGAGGCACTTACTAGATCCACCCGGCCGAAACCAGGTGGACCCCTTTCTTCAGGAGGCCTGCTGAAGCAAGGCCACCCCGAGTGCTAAGTGGGGCTCTTCTGAAAGGAGATCCTATGAGAGAAGGAGACCCTGACCAAAAGGCCACTTGCCTATCCCCCCCCCCCCAAGACTTTCAGGGCAGGCACGAGGACCTACACCCTACTAATCAGGGAAAGTGAAAAGTGCATACAGTGCTGCGCAAAAGGTGCAAGTGACAAACAAACATGAAAAAAAGGGGAGGGGGAAGTGGATAAGTGCATTTAGTGCCATATTGTAGAACCATGGCAGGCCGTTCAGCCAGCAATAAAAAATTCCTCTGGTCAAAAGGCCTGGCCCTAGAGTCAGGTGTGAAAAAATGCGTGACTGGTGTAGTGACCAAGGTGCCTAAAACTCAAAGTAAGCTTCCTCATCGTGAAAATTTCGGTACCCCTGGACTGCCACTCCAGGGGCACATACACCAAGGGTTCTTTCTCAGCCCCATCCCTAACAGAAAGGCATCAGAACTTAGAAAGCTTAGGGAGAGCCTTGTCTACAACCAGGGACAAGCCTGGTACACCAAGCCAGAATCAACCCAGGAGGAAAAAGCTCCCCCACCATTCTAACCATTCCCCCCTAATTACATCAGAAGAAGTACTAACCAGCACCCCCACCAAAAAGAAGGCACTGGCATTCCCTCCCAAAAACTGATAAGAACAGATACTACACTTGATCTTAGACAAAAGGCTGAGAAGCAATAATCAATGTTTTCCACTTTACTTGTCAGTGGTCATAAACTTATGGCTGGTGGGTGTATAGGCAGACATAATCTAATGCTCAGACGTAGACAAAAATTGACGTACTGATGGAGACACAAACATTGACTGATAAAAACAGTAACCAATTTATGCAGGTGAAGTCTGAACAAGGACATTAGAGGGGAGTCAGATATGTAGCGAAAGTTTAACCACCCCCAGATAAATCTGTCTGTGGTAATGCTACAAATATCCATGCTTGGCTTAGTCAAGCTTGCATATTTATGCTATTGGGGAGTGAGGCCCTCTACATTTTCAACCGTCTACATCTTTAACCGCCTTCCACCCGCCATATAAGGAAATATGGCCCTGGGACACAGCAGATCATCGATCACAGTAAAGAGCCAATGACTCTGCCATGTGATCAGCTGTGTCCAATCACAGCTGATCGCATGTAAACAGGAAATACAGGTTATCGGTAGTCCTCTCCTCATGCTGACAGTGCGTAAGGAGAGGAGAGCCGGTAAGCAGAATTCCTCAGAGGGGACATCTACACTGATCATCAGTTCCCTGATGATCAGTGTAGCCCCATCAGTGCCACCTGTCAGTACCCATCAATGCCGCATACCAGTGCCCATCAGTGCATATCAATGCCACATATCAGTGCCCATCAGTGCATATCAATGCCACATATCAGTACCTAGCAATGAACATCAGTGCCCATCAGAGCTGCCTTTCAGTGCCAACTATCAGTGACAGTCAGTGACGCCTATCAGTGACACCTATCAGTGCCATATATGAGTGCTGCCTTTCAGTGCCCATCAGTGATGCCTGTCATGCCCACCAGTGATGCCTGCCAATGCCCACCAGTGTCACCTATCAGTGCCTCCTCATCAGTGCCGCCTATCAGTGCCCATCAGTGCAGGCTCATTAGCGCACATCAGTGAAGGAGAAAATGTACATAATTTTATAACAAAAACTAAGAAAAACTTTTTTCTTAAAAAATTTTAGTCTTTTTTAGTTTGTTTAGCAAAAAATAAAAAACCCTGTGGCGATTAAATACCACCAAAAGAAAGCTCTGTCTAAAAAAAAAAAAATGTTTGTTTGGGTGCAGTGTTGCATGACCACGCAATTGTCATTCAAAGTGCGACAGCACTGAAAGCTGAAAATTGGCCTGGGCAGGAAGGGGGTAAAAGTGCCTAGTAAGCAAGTGGTTAAATTTGCAGCTTTCATTCAAACAACATTTTTTGGTCCCATCATGTAGGTCCTTCTTTAGGGTGAGAATACTGTGTCCTTGTCTCACAAATGTGATTCTCCATTGCCACTTTGTCACATGGGCTCCAGATGGAGTCACAAGAGGCCATGCCAATGGCAATTTCCAAAGCATGGTCCACAGTTTCCACCATCCAGAAAACCTACCCCCTGGGAATGGACAGGTCTTGGCTGGGGCTGCAGGTGATCAGCAGTGCTGCAGCAAAGGACAAAAAAAAGTGAAAAAAGTATATTATTTAAAAAAATGTAAATTGTTGATGATACCCAAATCTACTTTAAGCACTGATGGACACAAATAGAAAGACCAAGGTGAATTGGCAGTTAAAATAGGCTCCATGTCAGGATCACTTCAAGCAGCTCAGCCCAGTTAGGGGAGATCAGCCATTTTGCTTACAATGATACATACCTCCAAATCTTCTACAGAGATAAAGAGGGACAAGTTTTTTGCACAAAATACGTAGGCAAAGGATACTTCCCTACTACCCCCCCCGGATTATATGGATCACAAAAAAATATGTAGAGACTGATTAGTACATTTTTACCTCTGTATTTCCTAGAAGCTTTTTTTCACTAAGGTGGCCAAAGCGCAGTAGAGCTGCAGTTCTACAGCCGTTAATTGCCCAATTAAAACATGCAACCAGAGGGTACCATACACATGTGGTGGCTGTGATGCTTTTCTTTGTGACTATGGCAAATTTCCCTTGACATGTCCAGTTTCACAGGTACCACTGCCCATCACACTTGTCCATTGAAGACAATACAGCCTCACTGCAACCATGAGCCAAGTGCTTAGTTTGTTAAGTTTCTATATCAAGTTCCTGTTTGATGGAGAGAAAATCCCAAGAAAACACACACATTCAGGTACTTGCATGATCTCCTCCTGCCTGGAACCCATTCTTCTGCTACCTGAAAAGCAATCCAACACAGATCACTTTCCAGTGGGAGGTAGAAACTACCATTGTGTAAAAGAGGCCTTATACAGGCTTTTCAAAATACAAATGCAGTAAAATAGGGTTTGTTGGGATTGGATGGGTAAACAAGCTCTTGGCAGACAGTTCAATAAACTTAAAAACCACTTTATTTATCAGTAAACAGAAAAGTGACTGTTTTAAGCTTCAGTTTAAACACGGCAGGTAAATCTTTCCATAAGTACAACACAGTATTACATGAATAACTTTCAGCGTCCCAGCCCCAGCATACACAATATTTCAAAGTCTCTGGAAATAGCAAGCTCACCCAGCAGGTCAAAGTCAGATTATCGAGACATCCAGGTCTCTTCACTACAGACAGCAAAACTGCCATCAACCAGCGACTTTGATCAGCTGCTTAATGAACAGGACTAAAGGGAAAGTACCTGCCATCTACAATTAACCCCCTCCTAAACCTGCCTCAGGCTGACTCTCTACAGGTTGGATACAAGGTTTAGTGTGCAGCATAGCACTTTTGACAATAAAAAAGGTAATTTTTTTAATAAGATATATATATATCATTTTAAAATTGGGGACATCTTGGATAGAAGGATAGAGGGATTGATCCCAAAATAGAGACAGTTGGGAGCTGTAGTCATAATTGTCATGGCTTACTGCAATTCTGGATAAATGTTTTTTTCCTGCCAAATGATTTGCTGTTCTGTCGATCCAGTCCTGAGATTTACAGAACCGCACTTCATAAAGGAATACCATGGTGTCCTCTCTTTATTCCCAGCCTACTGATTGGACAGTGAAAGAGCAGGAACACACTGATGAGGTCATTCTTCTATTCACTCTATTCTCAGAATATTTGCATGCAGCACACCTGATTGGCTTCCATTCCTACCCCTGCCTCTCTCAGTCTAAGTGTTGCTGTACAGGGGATGCTGGAGGCTGATACCAAGTCAAAGGCACTCACACTCTGGGTTGTTGTTAGAAACCACGGGGCCCCATAAAACCAACCCTAAAACCCCTTCCCCCAGAGAAAATAAAACAAAACCCAGTTATGAATGAACACAGTGAGTGATCAGTACTGGTCACTCATTCTTTTCATTTAGGAAAGGAAAGGGCTGGTAAATGTGACATATTTACTAGACCCTTCCCTCACTCTCCATCCTGATTGATCCTATTGTGTGCTTAAAGTTGTCGGTGGGAAGGGGAGGAGGAAATGTGGTAGTAGTGTGAGGGCGGGGGCACACGGGGGACCTAGGCTGTAGGAGAAATGTATGGAGCGAAGGGATGGTTTTTCGAGCAATAGGAGGGGCAATTACTGGGACTAATCCCCTGTCTCTCTCTGCTTCAGCAGTGGGGGGGAGAGAAGAAGCTAGCTTTCAGCTGCTGCAGAGAGAGCCATACAGGGGATCTGTTCCAGTAATTGCTCCCCCAAACATGCCGATCACCATCTCTGCCCACATCCAATTCATCCATATGCCTGGGCCCCCAGCTGGCCTGGGCCCTATACAGGAAGACTGATGCTACCCCCTTAACCATGGCCCTGCTTACACTAGTTGCATTACAAAAGTATAATTTGTTAATAAATACTTAGCTTTATAAATATGTATCCTTCTGCCTTGAGTTAATCTTAAAACTACCCAGGGAAAAAAATGCATTCTGACTTTATAAACAGCATGTGATGTCTTCATAATGTTGAGTTTACACAAATATTTTCTTCATACTGAGGTTGTATTGTAATAAAATTAATAATACCAAAAGGGACTATACTATCAATATGACAAGAAATGGAAAGAGATCTTTCTTGTGAGACATACAGTGTATGACAAGTAGGGGGTCATTTAATTTAATGATGTCAAACACCCACAATGCACCTGGTTGCCAGTGAGCATGTCATCTTTGCCTGTACTGTATATAAGTGACATGAAAGATATCAGAGCAGCGTTGTTTATTCATGGCACGAAAGTACTAAAAAATATAATGGGATTTAGAAATGCTGTCATACTGATTCATGCGAAAAATATTTTTTTTACTCTAATTTATGAATGTATTCATTTCCATTTCCTTTTCCATGCTGTTTCAGTGATACCCAACCATCTATTATTTTATGTAGCCTTAAAACAGTATGCTTGCTAAGTATTTCCTTGTACACAGCATTTATCTGAAGAATCCCTAAGGCTCATTTTACGTGGGTGGTCGGGGGGGTAAACACTGCTGTTAGTGGGAAAGGAGCCTAAGGCATGCCATAGATGATGTGATTTCCTTTCCTGCAACCATGGGTTGTAGGAAAGAACATTGCTCGTTTCCCCCATTACCACAGTCAGTGTTGATGGGGAAACCCCTGCAGGGGGGGGGGGGGACACAGTGATTATTGCTAGTGGCCATAATTACCTACAAATCCAACATGCTGAATGTACCCAAGTCAAAACAAAATCACAAAATCATACAACAATCTAAACGGGTACAATCAGCCTGACCATAGATGGTTAGAATTTCAGCCAGTCCCTGCTTAAGCAGATGAGATTTGAACCATCTATGGCTTAACAATAGCCATACATGAGATGACTATCAGGAAAAAGGAAATTGGAAATTTATAATAATTACCATATGTTTGGGGCAATTGAGGGTATTGGCAATCTGTGTATATGATAATTATATTACTTTTGCTTTTGTCCTTGCAAGATATGAAAGCTCAGAGTTGATAGAGCTTTTATTTGGTGGTATTAGATCCCCACTGGGTTTTTTATTTTTTGTGATATAAATTGAAAAAAGGCTGAAAATTTTGTAAAAAATAAACATATTTTCTACTTTCTATTATAAAACATACCCAATAAAAAAAATCACATTTCTTCATAAGTTCAGGCCAAAATGTGTTCCACTACATGTCTTTGGTAAAAATCCCAATAAGTATATATTAATTGGTTTGAACAAAAGTTATACCATCTACAAACTATGGCATATATACTGTAATTTATGCAGCTATGACACTATACTAGTAATGGCAATGATCAGCGACTTATAGTGGGACAGTGATAGTATGGCAGGCAATCTGGTGCTAGCTGATGCTGGCTGGGAGGTACACTGACTTACTAACACTGACGTCTATAGTGACACTAATACAGTGATCAGTGCTTATACTGTACACTGCCACTGTACTAATGACACTGGCTGGGAAGGAGTTAATCTCTAGGGGCAATCAAAGGGTTAAATATGTACCTACAAATGTGTAATGTGTGTTATATGTGCTGCTTTTTGCAGGGAGAATAAACAGCCAGATCACTGTTCCTCCTACATGGAGTTCTGTGTTTTGTAAACACAGACGTCAGACGTCTGAGTGTGATTGGACACAGCTGATCAGCTCACTCCAGACAAAATCATTGGCTAAAATCAGCTGCCAAACTTGTACTGTGTCCAATCACAGCACAGGTAGAAAGATTGCAACATACATGTACTTCACCTGGCCTGGAGCTGTCACCCACTCACAGTACAACTACTATGGGCAGGCAGAAAGCGGTTAATCAACTTCTGTCTAAGGCATATGCCGAACAATTTCCCAACAATCAGTGTCTGCAGCCAGTCAACTGTAGCCACTGATCAGTGCATTCTGGCAGCAGTGGGTGCCACTGTCAAAATACAATGTCCCAGAGGTGGGGATTCCTCCATTCCCTTCATTTGTATAGATGGAGGAATACATTTTTTTTTAACACAAAAACTACCAGTGTATGGCCAGTTTTAGTATCTCACCTTCCCAATCTATAGCGTGACATCTTTTTGCAGATAGCATCAACAATACATGACCGCATGATAATATCCAGTTCCGCTGTATTACTAGGAAAACAGAAGAACATAAACATTTCCAACCGTGTCAAAGTTTTGTTTTAAAAGGGAAGACATGTTTATAGCCCTTCTCCAATTAATTAATCCAAGTCGTAAAGAAGTTATAGTTGCCTGTAATAATACTCGTGATGACTACCATGCCCACTCTGGAAACTAGTAAATTCATATAATTAAGAAAGTATAAATTCTAATACATATGGAAAGCAATTTGCCCAGTCACTATGTTTAAACAAAACTGTGTTCATTAATATTGGCGACAATGAATACTCCCGGCCTGAAGGCAGCACATTATTTAATTTATGGCCTATGCCGGCCTATCTGCCAGGCACCAGGGCAAGGAATGAATCATTTCTGGAAGCTGGCACAGAACATATAAAGCATGTCGGTGCAGCTATGCCACCTCCCTTCACTTCTACCTCAGCAGCCGAAGGTCATATGCAGTTCACAATCCTCTGCATGACATCCCCAATTATACTGATTCAGTGGCAGAGATTGAAAAATCTCAGCTGCGGAATCAGATTTAAAGGTACAGGTTTTGTCAGACCACTGGAGACGTAAAGACGTGCAAATTTAGGCATTTGCTTTGTGACAGTGGATGACTCTAAACAGGGAAAGCACACCTTAAAGACTTGAGGGATATTCTTAGATTGTAAGCTTTAACAAGCAGGGCCCTCTGTTTCCTCTTGTACCAAATTGTATTGTAACTGTAATATCTACCTTCATTTTATAAAGCGCTACGCAAACTGTTGGCGCTATAGAAATCCTGTATAATAATAAGAAGAATAAGAACCTCATTTAAAGTAATCTTGTCACAAACCCAGGCAGGTGAAACTGAATATACAATGAAACATTCATGAACAAAGGTTTCCTTCAGTGAAAAGTGCAATTTTAAAATGATCCAGAGGTGCAAGTAGGTGAAATTATATGCAAATCTTACTATGCCTGTAAAAGTCAAGATTTGCTTTGCACTTCTATTTCCTTACCATTTGTAAGTTTCACAGTAAGGGGTCAGGTACAGGGACCAGTAGCTATAGCAGTAGAGAGGTTTCCACCGACCAGCTGGATAAGTGCCAAAGGAGGCCACCCTAGTGGATGACACTGGCTCACCAAGGTGTGGGGCCTAAGTACTAACCGGTATTCACCAAAGCTCCTGATAGAGGAGCTGGATTTTGCTGCATGTCAGTACCAGGTTGCAGTCCTCAGGATCGCCCCATCAGGAGGTGAACAAGCCAGGGTCCAGTAGCAGATAATAGCAGGAAGGGATCAAGCAGAGGTGTAGCCAGTAAAGAAGCCAAAGGTCGATACCAGTGGTTGCAGGTTGGGATCAAGCAGAAGCATAGTCAAGGAACAAGCCAAAGGTTAATAATGAATGGTAGTAAACAAGCCAAAGGTCAATACCAGTGGTTGCAGGTTAGGGTCAAGCAAAAGCATAGTCAAGGAACAAGCCAACGGTTAATAATGAATGGTAGTGGAGACAAGGACAGCTGCAGGTACACAAAGGAGCAAAATACCAAGTGAAGAGAGCACAATAATCTAGCACGCAGGAAGTGCAGAGACATGGCTTAAATGAGGCAGTTCATGTGAATTAGTAAAGGGTTCAGGGTTCACTAGAAACAAGACACAAGGCAAGATTGTCTGAGGAATCAGACAGGGAGCAGTCCAGCATCTCAGGTGACTCAGCAGGAAGGGACACCACCAGACACAGCAGAGGCTAGACATGTGCACACCTGAAATTTTCATTTAGTTTTGTTTCAGACGCATTGTTCATTGAAGAACTTTGTTTCATCATTCATTATGTTGAGCCGATTCATTTTCAGAATTTGTTTCATATATCCGTTGGTCTGGGTGGATTCGAAAAATTTAGCAGTTTTTTTTTCGGAAGATTGCTCGATATTAGTTTTTGGTTACGATTTTCGGGTGGATTCGCTGTTCATTTATTGAAACTATTCAGTATTTTCGGACACAACAGAATAAATATAATACAAACTTCGGTGCCCCTGAATTTTTTAAACCTAAGAATTGCAGTAGACTGTGGAGTTGAACTGACTGTAACAATTACAAATTCAATATAAATCACACATTTACTGGATTCAGAATTATCAAACTAATTCGAAAATTTAATTTATTTCCCAATGTGCTCGACCTACTACTATTGCACCCTACTATTGCACCATGTGATATCATCCGAATGAAACAAATGCATTTGTTAATTTTGTTATTAGCTTTAGTTTTAGCTTTGGATTTGTTGACATTCATTACCAGGTCCATTCAGAGATTAGTATACATCCGAATCTCCGAAAATCACATTTGTGTCTAAAAATTGATTTGTTATGAAACAAAGCACACGTCTAGCAGAGGCTTCAGGTTCAGATCCGGGTCCTGGCAGTAAGTAAACACACCCATCAAAGAGAAGGACTAATGGGGAGGTTTACCAGTGTGGTGTTGGAAAATGATTAATAGATCCAGAGATATAGTAAGTGGAGTCATATGCAAGTCTCACTTTTTCCATAAAAGTCCAAAGTGGTCCTGTGCTTCCATCTCCTGAGCCTCCCTATTCATAAAAGGCCACGTATTGCACAGAAGGACCAATGAGGAGGCTCAGTCAAACAAGGCCAAGCTGGAAAATGGTCAACAGATCCAAAAATTCAAGTGAAATTATATGCAAATCTCACTCTTCCTGTAAAAGTCCTGGTTGGCCCTGCTGCTTCCATTTCCTGTGTCTCCCCATTGGTAAGTTAGGCTGCCCAACACACAGAAGGACTAGTCAGGAGGCTTGGTAGTGTATGGACAAGCTGGACTGTTAAAAAAGAAAATTGAGATCTGCCCATAACTAAAAATAAGTTAATCAATTTGCACAAGTCAGTACTTGGAGTGAATCCTGTGGGTTGGCTTGGAGCCAGGGATTACTGGAGAGCAGGCAATCATTTTAATGGAGAACTTAATTTCATTCTGTGAACTGGACCACTTACCAGTTTATTCTATGCCATGAACAAGAATGCTGCCTAATAAAGAAGCACTATATTCCCATACTCCCTAACTAGGACAGTACCTAATAGGAAAGTATACCCTCAGCAGGAAATTAAGTCAATCGAGGAAGACATTCTCACCCTATAATCTTCTGTGGTGTTAGATTGCAGTTATGGTAATTTATGCAAACATATTATTTATTCCAGCATGCATCACAATATAGTATCATAAAGAAAAAACTCTTTTAAATTGAAATGCAAAGTTTCCCTTGGAACTTTTTCATTACCCCATATAACTTAAAGTGGTTGTAAAGGCTGAATGTTTTCTACATTCACAAATTTCACAATTCCTGCCAGGGTATACAAACGTTTGAACACAACTGTGTGTGTGTATATATATACACTATATTGTCAAAAGTATTTGGACGCCTGCCTTTACACGCACATGAATTTTAATGGCATCCCAGTCATAGTCCGTAGGGTTCAATATTGAGTTGGCCCACCCTTTGCAGCTATAACAGCTTCAACTCTTCTGGGAGGGCTGTCCACAAGGTTTAGGAGTGTGTCTATGGAAATGTTTGACCATTCTTCCAGAAGCACATTTGTTAGGTCAGGCACTGATGTCGGACGAGAAGGCCTGGCTCGCAGTCTCCGCTCTAATTCATCCCAAAGGTGTGCTATCAGGTTGAGCTCAGGACTCTGTGCGGGCCAGTCAAGTTTCTCCACCTCAAACTCGCTATATCCATATCTTTATGGACCTTGCTTTGTGCACTGTTGGAACAGGAAGGGGCCATCCCCAAAGCAGAAAATTGTCCAAAACGTCTCCATCTGCTGATGCCTTAAGAATTCCCTTCACTGGAACTAAGGGGCCAAGCCCAACTCATGAAAAACAACCCCACACCATAATCTCCCCTCCACTAAACTTTATATTTGGCACAGTGCAGTCAGGCAAGCACCATTCTCCTGGCAACCGCCAAACCCAGACACGTCCATCGGATTGCCAAAAAGAGAAGTGTGATTTGTCACTCCAGAGAACACGTCTCCACTACTCTAGAGTCTAGTGGCAGCATGCTTTACACCACTGCATCCGACGCTTTGCAATTCGCTTCCTGATGTAAAGCTTGAATTCAGCTGCTTGGCCATGGAAACTCATTCCATGAAGCTCTGTTGAAGTGCTAACATGAAGGCCACACAAAGTTTGGAGGTCTTTAGCTATTGACTCTGCAGACAGTTGGCGACTTCTGCACACTGTGCGCTTCAGCATGCACTGACCCCGCTGTGTCATTTTACGTGGCCTACCACTTCGTGGCTGAGTTGCTGTTGTGGTATAATACCACTAACAGTTGACCGGGGAATATTTAGTAGCAAGGAAATTTCACAGATGGACTTATTGCACAGGTGGTAACCTATCACGGCACTACACTTGAATTCAATGAGTTCCAGAGAGTGACCCATTCTTTCACAAATGTTTGTAGGAGCAGTCTGCATGCCCAGGTGCTTGATTATATACACCTGTGGCCATGGAGGTGATTGGTACACCTGAATAAAATGATTTGGAGGGGTGTCCCAATACGTTTGGCAATATAGTGTGTATATACACACATGAGGGTTCTTCAAAACATTTCTGCACTTTTTTAACATGTACAGTAAGTATAAAACTGGGAAAACTTTTTGAAGACCCCTCGTACATATACAAATGACGTCATGTGCTTTTTTTCACACATGCACCATAGACACTACTAGCTTGTTTTCCACAGCAAATTAATGTCATTTTGTATGAAGCGCATGAAGTTATGTGCTCATCTCAAAAGGTTAGCACCTTGGTTGGTTTTTGATGCTCCATATGGCCCTGTTGGGAAATTGTCTCTTGTTGTCCTGATGACATGTTAAAGAATTTTTCAAGGCCACACAATGTTCCTTTCTCAATGTACAGAAATACTTGTGCAAAAAAGATTACAGATACTTATCAGTACAATTATATACAGTACCTTGAGTTAGAGACTCTGTGAGACTGAAATGTTGGTCTATTAAAATTGATACAGACAATACCTGTACAAATGATTGTACATACTCAAGATGTGTTGGTATACCCAGATGTGGAGCCGTGCCTTTTGTTCAACTACTTCAAAGCATTTACCTATCTAGTGACCTATAAATACAATATATGGCATTCAGTGCAGACTTTTAAAGTCTTCAATTCTTGATCAGAGAAAGGACAACTTTCCACCTTGCCCACCAACTGCTAGAAGTTTAGTGAGACAGAATCAGTGGGCTCCCTAACAGAAAGCCCAGAATGCACTGCAAAAAATATTGAAGCACCCTGTATTAAATGTTTATTTGCAAATAAATAAAAATTTCACAAAAGTAATACAGCAAGATGTAAATCTGTAAACCTATTTAACAACTAAGATGTAAATTTAAAGGAGAACTAAAAGCAAAACTATTTTTTTTTCATTTTGTATAGAGCAAGGGAGGGTTATAACCCCTGTCATAATTTTTTTTTTCTGCCATCTGTGTTCCATTGCGGAGATTTCCCTTCACATCCTGTCCCATTGCTAAACAAGAAGTGAAAGGAAATCCCTGCATTACCTTGGGGACGCCCAGGTCACCAGAACTAATGTCCCCATTGGAAGATTTCCCCTCTATTACTTTTCTGGGGACAACCCAAAATGTGTGATTTTCTTTTACTTTCACTTTCATTGGTAATGGTAAACAGGACAAATAGAGCGGGTGAATCTCCTCAATGGAGGCACAGACAGCAATAAAAACTGACAAGAATTCTAATCCCTCTGCACTCTATCCAAAACTAAAAAAAAAAAAAAAAAAAAAAAAAAGTTTTGCCTTTAGTTATACTTTAAATATAAGATGCACCTTTGCAAACCTAACATTTTAAAAATGTAGTAAAAATTTGCTGAAAAACTATTGGAGTTAATCAAATTAGATTACATCTGTCATTCAGGCGGAAAAGAAAACATGAACTCATAATAATATAAGTACACTGCTCAAGGGCTGCTCTTTTCCAAACCAGCCTCCAAGGGTGCAGGCTAGAGTCCTTTAAGTCGTCACTGAACCTAAAAGAATGGCGTCCACCCTCCACATGTCCACCACCAAATTTTCTTTATGTTAATTTTTCACAATGGTTACACTCCCCATCAGACCCCTTGCTGACGTATTTTGCTCCAACTGAACTTCATTATAGAGGTTAAGCTGGCAATAGCTATCCCATGCTAGTAAAAAAGCGTATTCAAGTTCCAGTTGCGAGACAAGGCTACATACACCACACTACTACACCACATCCTTTTAATTACTCACAAAGGTATAATTACATGGTTAGATGAACTCATGTTATTTTTTATGTTAATGTAATTTAAAAATAAAGCATATTTTCATTTAATTATCACTATAAGGTTTTTTAACAGCAAATTTAATATGACTTTCATATTTTCAAATACTTAGGTTTTATGACTGTATTTCATATGCAGATTTGTATGGTTAATGGCTGTCTGCCTATCAGGCAGTACAGCTATCAGTCTTGCTGAATGTCTAAGATAATACTCAATTCATGTCCACCCCTATGTATACAATACATTGGAATTAATGCCCAGTGGTATCTCACCAAGGCCAGGAAACATCATCTACATGACTTTACAGCTAAAGTGAACCTGCCCCCTATATTCAGTTACCATGCATTTTGTTTAGTTGCTGTCTTGTAATGTACTTGTATAGTTTTTACTTTCATGTTGTCCCATATTGCTGTAATAAAAAAATGCTGCTCTAAGTTTTGCCTCTAGTGTCGGTTTGTGCAGTCAGCACCCAAGCTGAACAACTCATGTGAGCAAATCAGAGAGAAGACATAGAAAATATAATGTTCTCTGGAAATGTCACTGTACCATGCTGCTATACCAGAAGCACAACATATGTATGAAATATGTAAGTAAACTTTTCTCCATTATATTATCATCTGGGTATTTAAAGTTATTCTAAAGGCTTAAATAATAATAAAAAAAAAAATAACAAACATGTCTATACTTACCTGCTGTGTGCAGTGGTTTTGCACAGAGCAGCCAGGATCCTTCTCTTCCGGGGTCCTCCGCCAGCGTTCCTGGCCTATTGCTCCTGGCAGCTTACAATGGGGGCACCTGATCATGTGCACTCCCCATCCTCTGCTTCGTGTATCCATTCATTTTTAAATATACATTTCAAATATAGTGTATGTCTTTAAAAATACAAATCTACATTTTTGGAATGCAATTACAAATATATGTAAAAATATATGTTAAATTGACTTTTTTATATGTTAAAAAAAATCCGAAGAATATATTTAAAAAACATATATTTTTAAAAAAATATATTTTTTATATATTTTCTTCAGATTTGTTTTAACATATAAAAAAGTAATTTTAATATATATTTTTACATATATTTGTAAATGCATTCCAAAAAGGTAGATTTGTATTTTTAAAGACATACAGTATATTTGAAATGTATTTTAAAAAATATTTTTCATATATTTTGTAATAAAAACGCATTTCAACATACAGTATATATATATATACATATTTATTGAAATATATTGAATATGGCCAAAACTGTAGCATTTCAAATATATGTCAATATATTTGGGAAGAATATTTTTAAAATATATTTCAAATATATTTTTCTTCCATATGGGTAGCCAAGACTCCAGTGCACATTGCTGTATCGAGAGGGGGCTTAGATGAGTATTGGGAGGGGGAGGCTGTGGGGGATTACTGCACACAAGGTATAATTTGAGCCTTTAGAACCACTTTAACAAATATGGGTGATATACTATATGTATCCACTGCAGTCCTTGAGAAATACAGATGCAATTCAACTGACCACCATCCTTTTGGTTATACGGTATGTCTTTACAAAACCAATAGGAACATATTCAGTATATTTCTGCAATAAATGCACATTTTCTCATGGTTTGTCTCTTTAAAAATGCTGTGAATACAAAAAGTTAACTGTTGTTCCTGCTAGAATTTGTAAACTTTTAATTTATTTTAATTTCAGTGTAGTAGAGGCAGTGTTGTCCCCCCTTTATCTAAATTTCACATCAGCATGCATCTTTGCATGCTGATATGAAATCATCCAGTTTTTTAAATGTTTTCCTGCTTTACTCACCTTTTTTTCTTGCACTTCCCTGTTTCCCTGAAAGCAGTATTGACGGAGCCCCTGCTGCACAGATGCCCCTGGGAAGGCAATATTGCCATTGCCTTCACCTGCAGGAAAATCCCATACGTAAACTGTGAAATCTTGCAAGACTGTCATACTGAACTTGAGCTATGAAGCACATGACATCACTCGCTTCATCTCACGTGTTGACAGTATCATGGACTAAAAATGGCGGTGCAAGAACGGGGACCTACGAGGCAGGACAAAAGTAGGTAAGTAAGAAAAAGTCACAAGGATATACTGTAGATATGTATGGTTGTTTATTTCCTCTCTATTCAAGTATATATGTTTATATAGTAGGGTTGGGTTGAAGGTCTACTTTAATAGTTCATTGATTTTCTGGAAGGTATTTTTCTGTAATTGCAGTATTATAAAGACCCAAAGCATTAAAGCAGTATTAAACCCAAAAGCAAAAATTTATTATTTTGCAGCACACCGATTCTTAGATGCGATGGCTGCATTAGTTCTCTTTTTTAGGCTTTCTTTCTTCTTTTATTTCACCTGGTGATCCAGCCAGTAAGTCTGTTGTTTTTCAAAAGAACAAGCCCTCCAGCAGAATGCATCAATTGCAGAGATGAGACAAACCATTTACCACTGACAGGGGTCCTTATAATGATCAGCCTTTATTTATTTATCTAAAACATTTATCCCAAAAGTAAAAAACAATTGTTGTAACCGATTATAAAGTGTTATCTGGAGTTTGGCTTCAATTTATTAGTGTACATCTAACACTTCCGTCCACCCAGATTGACAATACTGCTGTCCAGAAGTGCCCCCTGTGCTTCTTCATCCAGAGTGGAGGCACTCTAATACAGGAAGTGTGTTACTGGCCACATCACTAGGTGAAAACAGAGGGGGGAAAAGCCTAAAAAAGAAAACTGATGCAGCAAACACATCTAATGATTGGTAAACTGCAATATAGTACATTTTTGGTTTTGGGTTTATTATTATTATTATTTTACAGGATTTATATAGCACCAACAGTTTGCTCAGCACTTTACAATATAACGGGAGACAATACAGTTCAATATAAGAGGGTTAGGAGGACCCTGCTCCTTGGAGCTTACAATCTGAGAAAGTTTAATACCACTTTAATAAATGTCTATAAGTAGCTGAGGTGTACTGATTTTTATTTTTTATTTTACCTAAACATTCAAAGGCTGAATACATGTATATCCAGTATGTGTCTACAAAAACTTCAAGAACTGTATCTTCAGCTTAAAAGACATCAAAAGGGAGAAAGAGACAACATTGCCAAGTGGTCTTTGAAATCAAATAGGCTTGAAATAGCTAACATGAGTTACTCTGTCATTGGGGAACACATAAAAACTTCCTTACCTGCAAAGCCGACCTTCATTGCAGAATTGCCCAATATCATCTAGACTGGCAGCTCCTAATTTTTCACAATTTCAGATTCTGCGTTCACATAAGCCATGAGCATAGCTGTCCACTTAAACACTCAGAATTCCCCCAAGATGAAGTTTTCTTCTATTTTGATACAATTTCCATTCCTGACTCTATCTTCTAGTGCTTAACAAGGATTACCCTGCAAATGTGAGCACAACGAACTACTATAATGCATGACTCTGTTAAAATCTACTGAGGCTTTGCCTGCTTCCTCCATGCATACGTTTGCATTGAACCTAAAGTAATATTTATGGATTTAAGTCACCTTCTGTATTGTTGTAATATTTTTTTCCTTGAGCTTAAGTGGCATGGTATTAGTTAGCAAGCTCGTAAATCCATTTTGGCCATTTCTACAATTTGGGTGGAAGCGGCTGTGTGAACGACGATAAAAGTATAATGGACAGCATATTGGTCAATGGGAAATAAATTATTAACCGCTGTTTTATGACTGTGTTTCCTGAACAATTACACCAGCTGCATCCAACATAAAATAGAATTGTACATGTAACATTACCTAGGAACAGGCTTTATACCAAGGGATTATTGCATAATTGGAAGCCCTTCAACAAAAGCCTCCCTGCTTTACCTTTAAACTGCTGAAAATCCTAGAAAATCAGAAGGGATTCAGCCGAATTTAGCAAGGGGTGGAAAAGCATTTGCCATAAAAACAAGAATGTGTTTGAGTTTGGTGATGACCCATAATTCTCATTGGCTTCATAATTCTCAGTTGGAAACATTCCTTGCTACCCACAAAGCACATGTTTTAAATTAGGCGACACAGATCATGCAGAACAGGACATTTATTTTCGACTACCCTACTGGAGAACATTAATTTGCTAATGGTTTTCTTTGCCTTGTTAATATAAAAGAATAGATCTCACACTGCTTCCAACTAGGCAAAGCCACATTGTAGTCTGGATTCAACTTTTCCTGCCAAGTTTTGTAAGCTTTAAATAAATACTTAGCTGTTGGTGGTCAGGTTCATCTAAAAATGGTCTACAATTAACATAGTAGTGGGTTTGCTATATTGTTACAACATAGTCTAAAAGTGCCTACAGACATTACAACATATTCTCTCAACTTGGCTGTTTAAAATTGGACCAAGAAATGTATTTATATTCATAAGCTTTGTTTGATGACTGATGGTTAAGCTTGCTTGGGGGAAGAATCATTTAGCTGGGATTGATTGTCCCTGCCAATTGCTATCTCTCTCTTGTCATATAGTACTGTGCAAACGTTTTAGGCAGGTGTGAAGAAATGCTTTAACGTAGGAAAGCTTTCAAAGCAAACGGAGGAAAAATCTAAATCAAATCAATATTTGGCGCATTTATTCTTACACTTGCACAAAGTCAAAGATTTTGTAGGATCAGAGTCAGGTGTATGATTAACCAATTATGTCGAGCAGGTGCTTATGATCATCAATTTCATATTTAGATTGAAATGCAATCATTAACTGAAGCAGAAACAGCTGTGTAGGAGGCTTAAAACTGAGTGAAGAACAGCCAAACTCTGCTACTAGGGTGAGGTTGTGGAAGACATTTTCATGCCACAGGTCATACACCATGGCAAGACTGAGCACAGCAAAAAGACAGAAGGTAGTTTTACTGCATCAGCAACGTCTCTTCAAGGCAAAGATTTCAAAGCACACTGGGTGTCTTTTTTGAAGAAGCACAAAGAAACGGGTGATGTTGATGACTATAGAAGCAGTGGTCAGCCAAGGAACTCCCAGGCACACTCATGTACTGTCCAAAGAAGTCTGGCTAAAAATGGTCTTCATGGAAGAATTGAGGTTAAAAAGCCATACCTCCGACATGGAAACATGGCTAAAAGACTCAGCTATGCATGAAAACATAGGAACTGGGATGCAGACAAATGACAGCAAGTGCTCTGGACTGATGAGACAAAATTTTAAATATTTGGCTGTAGCAGGAAGCAGTTTGTTAGTCAAAGGGCTAGTGAGCGGTACATTAGTAAGTATCTGCAGGCACCAGTGAAGCATGGTGGAGGTTCCTTGCAAGTTTGGGGCTGCCTTTCTGCAAACAGAGTTGGAGATTTGGTCAGGATCGATGGTTTTTTCCATGCCGAGAAATACAGGCAGATTCTTATCAATCAATAAGCTGCTTAGGAGAAATATTTTAGGTGAGTATTTCCACTATCTTGTGAAAAAAATAGCAAATGAAAAAAAAATATAACATACACAATTGCTACACAAGCCATATTGTAACTGAATGTTATTTAATATTATCTTTCCTTTTCAATCGGCTCTGTAATTTTAAGTAAAACTCAATGCAATAATGCAACCTGGAGGCATTCTGTGCACCATTGGTGCATGGGACACCCCCAAAAATGTCATTTCCTGCTTGTGTAATTTTCCCATAAGTCTGCACTAAGATACAAGTCAGATTGTAGGCATCCACTGTAACAAAAAGGTCATTTTTGTCGAGACACTCTCAAAGGGTTGTTCACTTCTACAGGGATGCAGACACTGCATTTCCCTCATTAGAAAACTGCAAGTGCATCTGCTGGTTAATAATGAAAAAGCCATTCAGATTCACTCTGCAGACAAAAAAAGCTTTTCCTTCAGAGCAGAAACAGGTAGGAATTTGCAACAAACTTTGTTAAAATCCATGCAATGTATAATGATCACCCAAAGGGGAATGTTTGTTTTCTCAACAAAAGTGGATTTACTCTTTAAAAAATGTTTTACTCTATTTTTCTTTATTTGAAGACTATAGTGTTTTTTTTTTGGCGGGGGGGGGGGGTGGAGAGGGGTTTATTTTATTTAATTAAGATTTTAGAACCCTTTGTATTTGTTTGTGCATTAAAAAACAAAATTTAAAATAATTATAAATAAAAAATAATTTGAAAATGTTAAAAAAAATTTAAAATAATTATAAATAATATTTTGGTACAAGAATGGGCACAGGGTATCTGAAAGGAGCTGCCATGATTCTCAAGAGATATTTAAAATCCACCTTAATTTTGTCTTTCCCACTGACTCCACAGTTTTTGCAGTAATGCCAAAATTCTCACAGAAATATTCTTATTTTTGAAACTTTCCAAGTACATGAAAACTCTCAATTTCACTTGTTTTTATGCATGAGTAACCAATATTGGTTACGTATGGAAAGACTATTATACTGCACAATTTAGTTACTAAAAATTTCAGCCTGAATTTGAAGTTTGGAGATACAATAGAAACTTGCTAGAAGACTTTTTCATTTTTGATTTTGAATATTTACATACCAAATTGGATTTCCAGCCATTAATCCTAGCTTAATCCTTTAAAGACATTAATATAATTATATCCATTTTAATACAATATCCTGTGCAGTAGAAAAGTTTCCAGAGATGATTCCAGTATTCTATATAAAAAATGTAATTTACAGAAGAGAAATTACATTAAAAAGTAGTATATATTGCATTAAATGTGTCTTGATTGCTGGAAATCTAAATGGTTAGTACCCTTGTCTTGCAGTGCTGGAGATTATAGTTCAATTCCTTTGAACAACAATGTCTCTTCTGAACTGATCATAGAGTGCATGTATGTTTGTTGCAGATACTAGAATGTAAGCTCCTCCGAAACAAGGATTGATGTGAACTTAGAAAATTGCTGCAGACTATCCTACCAGTATATAAATATGGGAAATAAAATAATCTTTAATTCCCTAAGTTAAAATAGTGATTTTAAAACTTGTGAGGTTTTTTTTAATAAAAATTATTAGATTTCTAAAAAATAAATATAATTTATGTGTCTTTTTCCCCTGTTTATTCTATCATAAGAATGCATTGAGGACACCGAAGGCAGAAGAATACTTAATATCAACAGACCACAAGGGAGATATATTTAGGTGAACTGCCACAGAGTTCCATCGTTTGCTTTTATGACTGTACATTAAAATTTAGTTCTATAGATAATTGTTCGTCTCTCCTCAATAAAGTGAGACAAAAATGAAGGGGTTTTAATAAAAAAGGCCACCTGGGGGAAATTAGAAAGGTTGATATTTCTTTGTCAAATTACATTTAGTAACAAAAATAATAAAATATCAGCAAGAATTAACGATTATTAACATGCACAGTTGAAACAAAACAACTTGGGGAGTGTTTGTGTAAGCTTATTGTAATGCTTTTATTTCCAAGACGTTAAATCAAAAATACATTTCAGTTCTGCAGATGTTTTAATTCTTTTTACTAGATATCATAGCTCTTCCTTCCTTGAGGGCAGGTGAGGATCTTAGGGAGCTTCATAATCTTGTTTGCTCTATACAAAACAGAAAGGAATAGCAAGGTAGTGCAGGACTTGTGGCACTTCTCACAACCTTTATAAATGCAAATATGACAGCTCTGCAGGGATGGGGCTCTTTGGAGAAGTGTTGCATAAAAAGAGGTGGTAGCATAATTTATATTCTTTTTTTTAATCTAAAATCATAAAAAGCAAATGTATTCTTGTAAACATAAAATATTGAGGGAGATTTACTAAAATTGATGCACACAGAATCTGGTGCAGCTGTGCATAGTAATCAATCAGCTTCTAGAATTTATTGTCAAAGCTTAATTGAACATGCTGAAGTTAGAAGCTGATTGGTTAATATGCACAGGTGCACCAGATTCTGTGTGCACCAGGTTTAGCAAATATGCCCCGTTGTGTCCTGAAACTTTTTTGCCTAAGCTTGCTATCAGATTCTCCATGAAGTGTACATTTACATAGTCTGGCTGAAAAAGAAGACATCCATTGAGTCAATCTGTCAGACATTTAGCAAATATTTAACCTGGCCATACACTAGTAAAAGTTTGTTTAATATTTTTAGTTTTAAGAACATTTATTCAATGTTCTAATTGTTAGACTGATCAAATTGACCTTTGTTCGATGGAACAGGATGGTTTTATCTCCTACCACACAGCACTATGCCGCCAACACTTAATCATCCCCTACCTAAACCATTTAAAAAGGAGCCCTTTATACAGTAATTCACCAGCGCAACACTAACACTTACCATAAACCCTAAATAGTGCCTAGAACTACAAATGGTAACTGCCCCAACCTATAGCTGGCCTTTGCGGCAAGGAGCACATGGAAGGGTGATGTATGTCAAACAACAACAAAGAAAGATTCCCAGCTCAACTTACCAACCAGCTTGCAACCAAATTGTCCTGTGTAACAGTTCACATTAAAAAGAGAGGTTTGGACACTGGACACCCAGCATATAGCACAACAGCAGCAAAGGTGTCCAGTGGTCACCCTCACCAATATATCAACAGTACAAACAAACCAAATTGTCCTGTCTAACAGTTCAGCTTAAAAACAGGGATTTAGTTTGCACACATTTGCAAATACATGCATAATGCTGCAGAGTCCAGTTGGGGTAGTTGCTGTTCTTTGTACTATTGGCTTCTTGGTGAGGGGATGCACTGGAAACCTTTGCTGCCACTGTGCTATATGCTGGGTGTCCAGTGCACCCCTGTGCCTTCAAGGAGGGGTGGGTTCCCTCCAGGCTTAACTGCCCTCAATCTATCTATTATTATACATGTGCTTCTATTATGGAAGCTCTCAAAATTTATAGAGTTAGGACTACAGAACACTGGGGTACTGTGAAGAGACTCTGAAGCTTACACATGTATTTGCATATGTGTCTGTGTGTGTGTAACACACATTTGCTGTAATGTCAGCTGTCAGATGTTAAAACCAACACAAGGCGGCAGTGTTCTGCAATTCAGTGGTACTCACACTCTGTAGAGCAGCCCTATGGATCTTGTATGCTGAACCGCAGGACTTTGCTGGGGAGCAGTGTATCAAAGGACTACTTTTCCCAAAAGAGCTGACGTGTTAGCGGAGGAAGATATACTATATTGCCAAAAGTATTGGGACACCCCTCCAAATCATTGGATTCAGGTGCTCCAATCATCTACATGGCCACAGGTGTATAAAATCAAGCACCTAGGCATGCAGATTGGTTCTACAAACATTTATGAAAGAATGGGTTACCCTTAGGAACTCAGTACCGTGATAGGTTGCCACCTGTGCAATAAGTCCATCCGTGAAATTTCCTTGTTACTAAATATTCCACGGTCAACTGTTAGTGGTATTATAACAAAGTGGAAGCAACTGGAAACAACAGCAACTCAGCCACGAAGTGGTAGGCCACGTAAAATTGGCAGCACAGGTCAGCACATGCTGAAGCAAACAGGGCGCAGAAGTCGCCAACTGTCTGCAGAGTCAACAGCTAAAGGCCTCCAAACTTCGTGTGGCCTTTAGATTAGCACAACAACAGTGCATAGAGAGCTTCATGGAATGGGTTTCCATGGCTGAGCAGCTGCATGCAAACTTAGTGGTTAAAAGACAAGACAATTTGGTTGATTGCAGGCTGGTTGGTCAGTTGAGCTGGGAATCTTTCTTTGTTGTTGTCTGAAGTGCCTAAAACTAACCTCTAAACTAAGGCTGGCCATAGATGGAGCAAATTCCTTTTTTGCAAACATAGACAGTGTTGAGAGGAAAATCCCCCCATTGTGTTCCGGGGGATGGGGAGAACACAGTGAATATTGTTAATGGCCATAATAGCCACAAGCAATAATTGCATGTAAAATCCAGATCGATCGATCAAACTGGGTACATCAGTTGCTTAACCGGCCGAGATTCGAACTCGCTATGGCTGGCTTAAGCCTAAAATAGGCCTTATTTTTCTGCATACTTAACTTATAATGCAAATACTAGAAGCAGTCCCTTATAAAGAAAAGCCTCAGCCTCTTACCAAATGTTGTTGATCTCCTACAGTAACAGAGATCGGTATGCACTCAGTGCAAGTAAGCCTTTATGGAGCGCTAGCTTGCACCAGTAAAATTCATCCGACTTCCAGGCAGCCAGACAGAAAAGGTTAACAGCACGGCATACGGAGCATGATTATCCTCCAAAAGAACCAAAGTGAACCAGCATAATGGTATACGCAAAACCAGGTTCCTTTATTACCTAAATCCACAATAAGCAAGTACTTACACAGCCAAAAGAACAGAGTACACAAACTGAGAACGCCACAATTCTGGGAAACAACGGGCACAATGATGTCACCGGCCTTCCTCTATAACCATGGTACTTAGAATCCTCAACATCCAAAACTAGAAATTTGTGCACATGACCAAGGTCCTCTTTCTGCAGCAAGTGACTCATCAAGTGATAAAATAATTTCCTTGACTCCTTCATGCCAGTTTGCAGAATGGAAACTGGCACTGTGGAAGAATTATCAGAAGGAGAGGAGGAGAAAGAAGGTAAATGGCTGCTCTGTGCTTGAGAGGTAAAAGGAGAGGAAGGCTTTAATGGTAATTCAACTACCTTGTCCATGTGCTCAGTGACTCTCAGAAATAAAAGGCAGACATACCCTCGTCCTAGATGCCTGACCATTGATTAGTCCTGTAGAACATGATTGCCCCTACTACCTCTACGAGCAGAACCTCTCTCTCTCCCTTTAAGCCTGTAAGACATTTTGAATAGGGGATGCTCTAACTTTAGTGGCAGGTATGGCAAAAGGGGGAACAAAGATGAAGTGCTTTGGTACACACAGAAAATGTGTAGGACACCAAATATGTAGCCCCTCACACTGCAATTCACATTAATGTGGGCCAATATAGCACTGTATTCCAGTTCATAACTTTCCCTAAGCACAGACTACCAGCTCTCCCTTTCTACTCTAACACACACTGACAAATGATTTGCTGGGAATCAGTTTATATGGAAGTGGCTTGCACATAACAAAGACCTCTTTATTGGCCCTTCTAAGCCACCTTACCTTAGTTCAAAGGCAAGTAAGTGCATTGGTAGTTGGTTGCTTTAGTGGAGAAATTGTACATTAGCTCACTGTGTCTTTGAAATGCACATGGATTTGCCTCCAGCCTATGTTCAACCCAAGCCTAAACCTCATCCCTAGTTTAGATATACAGAAAAAAAAACCTATGTGCACCTTAAAAATGTTAACGTGGGTATGGAATGATAGGGGGCTCCAGAACTCTGTATTATGTATTTTTTACATTACCTGACACTGCGTTTTTTTTTTTTGTACAAATCATGTTTTCTATAATGTATGGTGCCTTATGCATATTCCTATTCAAATCCAAGTTCTCTTTACAAGTTTGTACTTTTTTTGCATTTAATTGAAACACAATAAAAAACCATTGAAACAGAAAAATGTTAAAGTGGTTGCAAGGTCTATTTTGTTTTAAGCCCCTTTCCTCTTCTTCTGAGGTCTTCCACCAGTGCTTTTGGCTCCCCATCTATCCCAAGTGCCCCCAGAGCAAGCTGGCTGCTGTGGGTGAACTTGTGCAGGCGCCAGCCTCCCAAGCCAGGCTGTGTGCATCCACAGACGCACACAGTGCAGCTCTGCACCACCCCTCACTCCCTCCTCACATGAATTTGACTGACAGCAGCAGGAGCCAATGGTTCCCACTGCTCTAAGCAAATCCTATGAGAGAAGGGAGAGGAAGAGAAGACCTGCAGCTGGGCACACCACTGGATTGAGAGAAGACTCAGGTAAGTGTTGGGGGGGGGGCAATGAGTGGTGAAAATTTTTTTTTACCTTAATTAAGGGAATGTATTAAAGTAAAAAACGGTTTAACTTTATAACCATTTTAAGCTAGAAGCATTGTGAAAAGCAAGCATCTAGGGGTGTCTGAACATACAACTACAGTAGTTAGCTTGGGCAAGTATGCTAAAGTTTAAAGAGCAATTTGAATCATACACTCCTGTCCAAAGACCCTCACTACTGGCTATAGCTGTGCTCATGTAAAGTAATGGGATTGCAGGCCTGGTGAGGCTTATCGTTAGAGTTGGTTTAGTTCCCAAGTTAAAGAGCTAAATGGCTCAAGGCTGAAGAACAAGATCTCAAACCCATGATGATAGTCCTTGCTAGTTATTGCTAAGGTGTTTGCTTTTAGGCAGGACTTTTCAAAAGTTTACAAAAGCTGACAGATTCCTTTTACATGCTGCTTAAAAGATTATTTTTATTTATTTGTTAAAGAAGATGCTGAATTTTTTTTTTACAGCAATGTTTCACCTAGCATTCCCTTGCATGCAGAAGGTAATAGTATGTTTTAGTATGCTCATAAATTCTTTAAATTGACTTATCCTTATATCCTGTTTCCTGAACTTAACAAGAGCTTCTGCATCATTAGCAAACACATCATCTGCTGTAGGATCAGAACAAGTCCAGCTGACATTATTTCATTTTGATTTGAGGTATTCCAGATGTGATTTCCGCCATGTATTCCTGCAAGTGTAATGGCTGTAAGCACTCAATGAATCAATGAGTCAAAGGAATAGGCAGGCTCTTTTGTTTTTATTCTTCACTGTGGTAAGTCGTAGGCTGAGTGGTGGACCACAACTGCCCCATGTGGACAGCCTAATCAGTGTTCCATCTAGACTGCAACAGTGGTGGTCTACCTGTCATAAAACAGATATCTGCCTAAAATCACATTATCACATTCAATATGGACTAGCAATGTATCTTTCAACAAAGGAAAAATAGGAAAGTTTGCTGTAACTGACACTGCAAGAAGTACAGAAACATCTGGTCACACACAATGAACTTGAGTATTCAAACCACCAATTGTTTGTAGGAAAACTATAATGATTTTGGATCAGATTTTTACTTTTATAAAATGTAATATATTTTTGTACTGTTAATGTACAATCTTTATTTCACATAAACACTTTCAATACAGGGTGTTTCCATGACATTTCTCTTTAGGTGTAGGGAGGGGACAGAGTCACCTCTCTAATCATTCATTCACTGTATATGTGAATTTATGATTAAGGTATTAAACTTTGTAAACAGGAGGATTTATTTAGCAGAGTATCTAAATCCAAACTTTTTTTTATAGTTTTTGATTGTGGTGAGTGGTGCGAGGTAAGGGTTTAAAACCTATGTCAAGTTCTTATTGTTGTGTGTCCTCATTAGTGTCCTCCCTAGGGAGATTTACTTTCACTATGTTTTCCGGTAACCAGTCTCATCAGGGATGAAAATAAAGGGCGACAAAATAGTTATCACCAGAACAGAAATACAGGGAAATCCTTAAATGGGGGCCTTTTTTTCCAGTGATAAAATTCCCATGGGATTTACTTCACTACGGTGGGATTTCATCTAACTTCCTGTTGCGTCTACAGTACAGGGAGAAAGGGTAAATCTGGTTAATGGCACAGATGGCACAAAAAACCTGAGAGAGATTTAAACCATTTTCTACTTTATCCAAAGTAATAAAATACCGGTCTTATAGATGAACAATGGCCCATGAGCTCAGGGTGAATTAGTGTGAATTATGTGCTAGTGTATCAACAGCCAGTGACAATTTAGTTGCCCAGGTTCTAAATTACTATATCTGCCCTTTTTCACTTTACAAACAGCAAAAAGGAAGAGGTCCTGGTTGGCTGGCCAGGGGAAGTTGGCTTCTTCTGCTCAGGAACTTTGGCTGTTCTGCCCCCTGTTCAGTGGGAGCTAAGCATTATATATAGAAGAGTTATTTCTACCACTTCCTGCTGTCACTGGTTCCTAAGAAAGCATTGTGTGCTTGCATCCCACCACATCCCTAGGAACAGCAAATGTCATCTGATGTGACTCAGGTGTTGGGCTGCAGTGTGTGCTTGCATTCCGCCATATCCCTTGGAACAGCAAATGTCATCTGATGTGCAGCAGATGTTGGGCTGCAGTTTGTCAGCCAACCTAAAGGTAGTACTGTGACACTTACTTACACGGGCAAGAAACTATTGGATGTGCAGGGTAGTAAATCAATGGTGCTGAGTGCTTAGTGCATGCGATTGATTTTGTGGAAACTATACAGATAACATCCCAGTTAGACATACAGATGATATGTGGTCTGCTTCTGTACAATGAGTAACTCCCATGGAAACCTCAGGATATGAAAGTAATAGTTGGACCAGAAGATTAAAGCATCACACTGAAAGATAATAGATAATGTATTTTGGGGACCACACTTTGCCCCTTCACCTGGGCTTAAAAGAACAGCTGATGAGAACTCAGAATATAGATAAAATTGGATATCAAAGGATACTTGGTTTTGTTCAGTAGCTGGTAAATGTTGCCATAGGAAACTACTGGGGCCTAATTTGTCCCCTATTATGGGCTTCAGGCAGCCATCTTCATCTCCTATAAGTTGCTGAAGTTCTGAAAGATTTGGGCAACCATCTTTACACAGAAGAGCTTAAAGTAGTTCTAAAGGGTGACGGGTTTTTTTTTATCATCGTGCATCCTATACAGGAAGGTAAAAAACCTTCAGTATGCAGCCTCCCCTGCAGCTCCCTCCAATACTTACCCAAGCCCAATCACGATCCAGCGATGTGCACAAGAGCGACTGCTCTCTCGGGTCTCTGCCTGCTCATTGGTTGAAAGACAGCAGCTAGAGCCATTGTCAATCACAGCTAATGAGGAGGGTGCAGGGGGCGAATCCAAGCCCTGTTGTGCTGGGCTCAGGAGCAAGCATGCATGAGTGCTCCCATAGCAAGTGACTTGCTATGGGGGCACTCAGAAAAAAAGAGGAGCAAGGAGCACTGGTCTGAGCATGTGCAGGACGAGATGAGTCCAGGCGTGCTCTTTCATCAGGCAGGGAGGAGCTTGGGGTGAAGGAGCCTTATGTAAAGCAAGGGGCGGATGATGGACAGGTCCAGGGACAGGGAAAGAAGGAGGATACTGTCACAGAGCAGCAGACAAACTGTCTGTGAACAGGAAGATTAATGGCACAGGTGGAAGGATAATATACTTATATAAACATATCATAAAACGTGGGTTTAACATAAAAGCAAGATCAGCACAATGTAAACGGAATTAAATAGTGAATGTTGTTAAAAATATGGGACACTTATAGGTAATGTTAAAAAGCATGGCATTATGGAAAAAAAATTGGAAGAAATTAAGAAAAAATCAGAAAGAAATCAGAAAAAAATTGGAAAAAAATACAAAACGCAAACAAAAAAAATACACATAAATAAATATATGCATATAATAAATAGGTATTTATTAAAATATATATATGTGTGTATATATACCCATATAAAAAGGACAGAATGGACGATTGGTAGAGGATAACCCTGCATAGGAAAATAGTTTTGGTATAGGTTCCTATCACGGAAAGGAAATTAGGGGAAGTCAAAAGGGGCAAAGGGTAATAAATGAATTGCATAATTTATGGTAGCCACAGCAATGCAATGAATATGTGGCAACCATATGTAGATAAGAAGGCATGCTGTAACGGAGGTGCATGTGTATATGGTTGTGTAAAAAAACCAGGTTAATTAGGTCTGTGATGATAGTGTGGCAATGACGACCAGCATGACCGGGGGTGGTGTAAACGCATGTTTAACCGTCAGAGCCCAGGGGGGAGAATGAACAATGGAGAACTAGGATGACTCACATGGGTTAATAATGCATACCGTGGTTATAATATGGTGGCAATTTCCAACTCCTCACTGAGGCCAGTGGGGGATAGGGTGTCAAGGGCATGTATACGAAATGTCTCCCTATGGCAGAGTTAATGGAAGCGCTCCGCCTCAGGGAGACCAATGGGCATTACCTAGACCACCCAAACCCGAATTCCCACTGTGGATTTGTTATGGGTATCCAAAAAATGGGGGGGGACACTGTTCTCATCCTTTCCACCTTCAATTAGGCGACGATGTCCCACATACAAGAGACCACAGGGACAACTAAGGCAGTAGACAACAAATGTGGATGAGCAATTGCAGAATTCATTGAACTTGTAATATTTTCCTTTGTGTTGAAAGCCCTTTTGGCCATGTTGGATAAATTGGCATGTTTTACAGTGAGCTTTGCGACATTGGAACATGCCTATGATGGGGGTGGAGAATAGGAAGGGTACATGCTGGGGCTGAACAGATTTTAATTTGCTGGGGGCTACTTGGTTCTTTAGATTGGGGGCTTTTTTGTAAGTGATGATGGGTTTGGGGGGAATAACATCTCTTAAATGGGGATCTTGTAGCAAGATGTCCCAATGTTTTCTGAAAACGTTTCTCATTTTTTGGTGTCTCCCATGGAATCTGGTGATGAATCTGAATGTATGGTGGGGATGCTTAGTAGATCTATTAGTATTAGGTTTACCAGACAGGTACGAAGCATATGCTTCATCTACCAATTTGTTGGGATACCCTTTTTCAGCTAGCTGCTATTATTTCGGAAGCGCTCGCTTGATCAGTATTTATTATTGAGATGGATGGAGCAGTGTACTCTCTCTGGAGCAATTATGAATACATGCAATGAATGGGGCACTCTACTGGGTGTATTAATGAATCATTGAAATGGAATGGAGCAGTCTGTGGGAGCAAGCAATGACTGCAGTGGAGGAGCACCACCGCCGACAGTGGTAGCCTTGTGAGCTGCAGATACCTGTAAAGCCATACCTAAAACTGTTGAGCAACTTTGCAGAGACATATATACCCACTTTGCACATAGTTGCAAACATGTACAGTTGTATCAGGAATTTCTTGAGGCAGATTGAGATTTGAAAAGCAGTCTGAGAGTAAGCTGGGGAGGGGGGTGGATGGGAAATGGCTAGTAAATAATGTATGTCAGCTGGGCATTAGGAATTGGCTGGTGAGTGATGCCTGTCGTTTGAAGGGGTGGGAAGTAACTAATGAGTGAAGTGTGTCAGCTGGGGCTGGGGAGTGGGCAACAGTATGCAGTAGCCAGTGCAGTAGCCAGTAGCCAGTGCAGTAGCAGTATGTAGCCAGTGCAAGCTGCAGAACCCAGGACAGGGCATTCTCTACTAGCAGCTGCTTGTCAGTTGGCATTCGGTAAACTGTGTGTGGGTAGAACAAGAGCATGTTGCCCAGCCTCAGTCCCTTTACCCCTGGTTCACATATATGCGGCCATGCGGGCCGTGTTTTGCATGGACACTAGAGCCCATTCATTTGAATGGACTCTCGTGCCCTGTGACATGCAGGGAAGAAGTCCCTGCACTTCTTCTGAAAACACAACCCACACAGGAACCTCGGTTCCCAGTATGGTTGCGTTTCCCAGTACAGGTGGCGTGCCATTAGAATTAATGGCACCCTTCCTCTGTGCGGGTGGTGCGGCTGCACGGATTTTTGGCGGAGCCGCACCACACGCACATATGTGAACCTAGCCTTAGGACGGATGAGAGTGCCAAGGCTAGTACCAATTAAGAGGGATGTTTGTCTGGGTGTTACCAGATGTTGGGAAGGTTTTGTGTAAGGGAGGGTGGTAAGGTGCAAATAGGGCAGGAGGGTAAGAGGATCTCAATGCTGCTGATATCCTCCATACTCTATCAGCCACTTAACTCTACATATACCAGTTTTAGCAATGGCAGCTGCTCTGTATGCAAACACAACCCTCTGTTTTTGACGCTATTAACTATTAGACAGGGCTAATTTGGTTGTATTGCAGGCTGGTCAGTAAGCGTGCTGGGAAATCTTTTGTTTGTTAGTGATGGACCATGCTCGCACAATGTGTGTCAACACACATTGTGATTTTCACAGGATGACAATCGAGGAGAACAACTGGAAAATAGTTATCAAGCCACAACAAAAAGTGCTTCAACAAAGACCTTCATGTAGGATACCATTTTTTTATGAAAGCTGCAGATTAAGAAATATTAAAAATGTCTTTTAGAATTACATTACCATTTATTATTATAATAATTTTTTTTCAGGATTAATATAATGCCAACAGTTTGTGCAGTGCTTTATGATATAAAGGAAAACAGTACAGTTACAATATAATACAAGGGGATTAAGACATTTAAAAGCGTGCATGATATTTTAGTGACTGGGTTTAGATCTACAATACTTTACAGAAACTAGCATACCAAATGTGCAGAACCTGGTGTAGTTACAAAGGTTATGATTACCTCTGGGCATTAAGGAGTTAACCTAATCTGTCCATTCTTAGTCACGAACCTAAGTCTAAACTGTGTCCCTTTAGAGAACTGTGATCTTTCTTAAAATAATAAAATTAAGTGAAATATTAAAAAACCTCATGAGGTGCAAAATTTTAAATGTAAGGAGTTTATGTTTTACAAAACAAACAGAGGGCCCATTGAAGTAATTTTTGCTCTGGGCCCACTTATGGCTTAAATCAGCCCCGATACTGGTACATAGAACAATTTTATTTGGTTTGCTCACACAGAGAAAGAAACACTTCTTACAATATGACATTATGTCACATTTCAGAGGTTTAGGAAATAAGGCTCATTAGGCAGAAAACTAGACCTCTGAGACAACTACACCTAATATTCAAGGTTTTATAGAAGTGTGGAAATACATTAGTGGGCAGAGGAAGGGAAACATTCTCCCCATTCAATTATATTTATATTTTTTGCTCTTATTATTTTTAATACTTTCATGGCGCAGTCTACCGACAGTGAAATGTAAATGTCACCCAAGTTCATTTTGTACGCTATTATCCATCACGCAGCCCAGCATCAACATGTGCACTTCCAATTTGTTTGAAAAATATAACTAAACGTAATGAATATGAAAAAAAAAGTCTTGGTTTGGAGCTACATGACCACATATAATGAGATATATTTTCCACTAATGAAAAAAGAGAAAGAAAATCAGCTTTTTACATCTTGCTTGAGGAACACAAAATTTGTTCAGGTTAGTGTAAGACTGTAATAACAACCAAGGTAATCAGCAGAATAACAAGTGTAATCAAATAGATTACACTGCAGCAAAAGAGTGGTGACCCTTGGCCACCAATCAGAAATCAGCATTTTTGTGTCTGCTTGCAATGAGCAACTGAATATTGACAGCCCAAAGTTTCTTTTTTTGCACAAGTTTGTTAAACAATATTGAACATTGTTTTATAGGAGGGAGCTGTTAAAGTGTTACTAAACCCCGGACCCTGCATTCACTATATCTGGTCTACCACAGTACACACAACATGGAAGTGCAATTATTTTAGTAAATATAACGTGCTAAATACCTTTTCTCATCACAAGTTAGAGCAGTCTTGTGGCTTCTATCAGTGTTCAGCCAAGCACTAGGTAAAGCTTGTAGGAGGAATTTTCTTTCTGCTCTAGGAGGATGGAAATCCCCTGACCTCAGTCTGGACAGTGCTGCACTCTCCAAAGAAAAAAACAACCTCTCTAGCAATATACACCAAACTGAGCATGTGCATGCCTAGGGTTCAGTCTGAAGATAAGTGGTTGTTGCTTGAAAAAGGGGAGGAACAAAGAAGAAGGGATCAAACAGCCTTTTTACACAATGCAGAGGATTAACCCCTTAGGTTCCACAGTGAGTATAACAAGCATGTTTTACTGTATATACAGACTGATTTTACTGTTGTGGGTTTAGTAACACTTTAAAATCATTAAAGCCCAAGTGAGACTTCAGTTTAAATTGGCTAAATGAATTGCAGGTGCATCAAAACAAAAAGGTGTTCAAGGTCCTACAGTTTGTTTTCTCTCCAATCAGAGGGGGGCATACATTTTACTGATTGCAGAGCTTTAGGTTTGGCTCAGCATGGGGTGCAATGGACCTCTGTAGAGAGATCATTGCTACTACATAGAAAGAAAGAGTTCTTTCTGTATCATGTTGGCAGGGGGCAAGCTTTTTTATTCTGTCTCCTGCTATGTTCTAAAAAAATTAACTGTAAGCACAAAGTAGGAACATTTTACAGACTTTTGTTTTGATGCACCTGGAATGTATTCAGCTTCTGACATTTTTTATGTATTATTCTGTATTCTCACCTACATGTAAAAATCATTAAAATTACTTAGAACCCCTAAATATATATATCAGAGCCCCTAGAGAATAAAATGGTGGAGGGCAAGTTTTTTGGGAAAAAATACAATTTAATGAATTTTAGTGCACAAAAACATAATAAAATACCCATTGTTTTGGTAAAATATAAAAGATGATGTTACATCAAGTAAATAGATACCTAGCATATCATGCTTCTGAATTGCGTACAGCCATAGAATGGCGCCAAAGTATGGTGCCTAAAAATCTCCAAAGGCGACACTTTAAAAGCTTTTACTGGTTACCAGTAGAGATGAGCGAAGAAATGAAAAATTCGATTCGACTGATTCGGCGAATTCGTGGACAATATTCGATTCGAGTCGAATAAATTCGCTGTGAATTTAACTTAAAAAAGGGTGTTTCTAGGCTTCAGAGAGACTTAATATTAGTGCAGAACACTGTACCTTTAATTTAAATGCCCTTGGAGTCTGCTGTGGAAGAGAAATAATACTGTCACTCAGTATGACATGCAGATGAGTGCCGTCGATCTTAGAATCACCGCACACTTCACTCATTTGGCCAGTCACGGGGCCAAAACCAGTGTTTGGAGCCACAGTGTGGCGGTGGAGGCAGCAGCAATGGGAGGCCATACAGCAACCTATGACAAAATGGAAACCAGCAGGAGTGTGAGGAGACCTGAAAGTGGCACATGGCAGAGTGGGAGCAATGGGAGGCGGTACAAGGACCCATGTCACACTGTGGACCCAGCAGCAGCGTGACGAGGCGGTACGGGGGCCCATGGCAGATTTGGGGCCTGGCAGCACCTATGGAAGGCCTGTAATCTGCCAGCAACCTATGACAAAATGGAAACCAGCAGGAGTGTGAGGAGACCTGAAAGTGGCACATGGCAGAGTGGGAGCAATGGGAGGCGGTACAGGGACCCATGTCACACTGTGGACCCAGCAGCAGCGTGACCAGGCGGTACGGGGGCCCATGGCAGATTACAGGCCTGGCAGCAGCAATGGGAGGCCCGTAATCTGCCAGCACCCTATGACAAAAAATGGAACACACCAGCAGTGTGTGAGGAGACCTGAAAGTGGCACATGGCAGAGTGTGGCGATGGAGACAGCAGCAATGGGAGGCCGTACAGGGACCCATGAGAGACTGTGGACCTGGCAGCAGCATGAGGAGGCGGTATAGGGGCCCATGGCAGATTAGGGGCCTGGCAGCAGCTATAGGAGGCCCGTAATCTGCCAGCACCCTATGACAAAAAATTGAACACACCAGCAGTGTGTGAGGAGACCTGAAAGTGGCACATGGCATGAGAGACTCTGGACCTGGCAGCAGCATGAGGAGGCGGTATATAGGGGCCCATGGCAGATTAGGGGCCTGGCAGCAGCTATGGGAGGCCCGTAATCTGCCAGCACCCTATGTCAAAAAATTGAAAACACAAGCAGTGTGTGAGGAGACCTGAAAGTGGCACATGTTTGGGGCATGATTCATGGCGGATTTAGTCAGTTGTGTCAGGAACTGGTGGTTTGAAATCCAGACTAATCCACGCCTGATTCATTTTCACAAATGTGAGTCTCTCCACACTTTGGGTGGACAGTCGTGTCCTCCGCGGAGTTGCAATACCTCCTGCCGTACTAAACACGCGCTCCGATGCCACGCTACTGGCCGGGCATGACAGCCTTTCAAGGGCAAATTCAGCTAGTTGGGGTCAAAGGTCAAGTTTCGTTGCCCAGTAGTCAAGGGGATTGTCTACCTCGGTTGGCAGGGTGCTGTCCAAGTAGGCCTAAGCCTGTTGTTTGAGGTCCTGCTCCAGGTCCACCTGATGCTGCTGCTGCTGCGGCTGGTTAGTAAGTTCCTCACTGCGCTGGTGAAGAAAGCTACTCATCATCGACTGCAGACTGAGGCAGCCACTGCTGGTGGAGCTGCCACTGCTCCTACCACCCCACCCCTCCCCTGCTGCCATGGCAGCGGAACGCGAGCGCACAGGGCCCACAGTGTCTGAGGATGGACGTTGGTGCAGAAAGGCAGAGACCAGCTGACTACATAGGTGGTTTTTATAGTACGTTATTTTGGCCTCCCTCTCAGCAGGTGTGAAAAAGGCCACCATTTTTGAACGGTAGCGAGGGTCCAACAAGGTGGACAGCCAAAAGTCATCCCTCTGTCTGATGGTTATTATTCGGCTGTCGCTACGCAAGCAAGCGAGCATGCTATGGGCCATTTGTGCCAAGGAATGCGAGGGACTCCCTGCCTCCATCTCCACAGCATACTGCCACGGTGCGTCTGGGTCCTCTGTCTCCTCCTCCTCCTCCTCTACCAGATGCTCCTGCTCCTCCACTCCTGTCCGCTGAGTGGAAAAACCACCCATTTCACTCAATAATTCCTGAGCACCAATGTCCTCCTCTACCTCCTCCTCTTCTTCCTGTCTTGCCCCCACAGGGGTCATGTGGCGTTGAGATCTGTGCGCCACGTCTACCGCACCCTGACCAGCCATTGTTAACAGCATTTGTTCCAGGACGTGCAACAGAGGAATGACGTCGTTCATCCCATAGTCCTGCCGACTCACGAATAGCGTGGCCTCCTCAAAGGGCCTGAGCAAGCGCAGGTGTCACGCATGAGCTGCCAATGGCTGACATCTAAGTTACACAGGGAGTACCTTTATCCGCTTTTAACATCAGGAAATCGGTGATGGCCTTTCGCTGTTCGTAAAGGCGGTCTAACATATGTAGGGTTGAATTCCACCTTGTTGCAACGTCACAGCATGAGGAGTCGGTACGGGGGCCCATGGCAGATTACGTGCCTGGCAGCAGCAATGGGAGGCCCGTAATCTGCCAGCACCCTATGTCAAAAAATTGAACACACCAGCAGTGTGAGGAGACCTGAAAGTGGCACATGGCAGAGTGTGGCTATGGAGACAGCAGCAATGGGAGGCCGTACAGGGACCCATGACACACTCTGGACTTGGCAGCAGCATGAGGAGGCGGTATAGGGGCCCATGGCAGATTAGGGGCCTGGCAGCAGCTATGGGAGGCCCGTAATCTGCCAGCACCCTATGTCAAAAAATTCAACACACCAGCAGTGTGAGGAGACCTGAAAGTGGCACATGGCATGAGAGACTGTGGACCTGGCAGCAGCATGAGGAGGCGGTATAGGGGCCCATGGCAGATTAGGGGCCTGGCAGCAGCTATGGGAGGCCCGTAATCTGCCAGCACCCTATGACAAAAAATTGAACACACCAGCAGTGTGTGAGGAGACCTGAAAGTGGCACATGGCAGAGTGTGGCGATGGAGACAGCAGCAATGGGAGGCCGTACAGGGACCCATGACACACTCTGGACTTGGCAGCAGCATGAGGAGGCGGTATAGGGGCCCATGGCAGATTAGGGGCCTGGCAGCAGCTATGTGAGGCCCATAATCTGCCAGCACCCTATGACAAAAAATGTAACACACCAGCAGTGTGAGGAGACCTGAAAGTGGCACATGGCAGAGTGTGGCGATGGAGACAGCAGCAATGGGAGGCCGTACAGGGACCCATGAGAGACTCTGGACTTGGCAGCAGCATGAGCAGGCGGTATATAGGGGCCTATGGCAGATTAGGGGCCTGGCAGCAGCTATAGGAGGCCCGTAATCTGCCAGCACCCTATGTCAAAAAATTCAACACACCAGCAGTGTGTGAGGAGACCTGAAATTGGCACATGGCAGAGTGTGGCGATGGAGAAAGCAGCAATGGGAGGCCGTATAGGGACCCATGAGAGACTCTGGACTTGGCAGCAGCATGAGGAGGCGGTATATAGGGGCCCATGGCAGATTAGGGGCCTGGCAGCAGCTATGGGAGGCCCGTAATCTGCCAGCACCCTATGTCAAAAAATTCAACACACCAGCAGTGTGAGGAGACCTGAAAGTAGCACATGGCAGAGTGTGGCGATGGAGACAGCAGCAATGGGAGGCTGTACAGGGACCCATGAGAGACTCTGGACCTGGCAGCAGCATGAGGAGACAGTATATAGGGGCCTATGGCAGATTAGGGGCCTGGCAGCAGCTATAGGAGGCCCGTAATCTGCCAGCACCCTATGTCAAAAAATTCAACACACCAGCAGTGTGTGAGGAGACCTGAAAGTGGCACATGGCAGAGTGTGGCGATGGAGACAGCAGCAATGGGAGGCCGTATAGGGACCCATGAGAGACTCTGGACTTGGCAGCAGCATGAGGAGGCGGTATATAGGGGCCCATGGCAGATTAGGGGCCTGGCAGCAGCTATGGGAGGCCCGTAATCTGCCAGCAGCCTATGTCAAAAAATTGAAAACACAAGCAGTGTGAAGAGACCTGAATGTGGCACATGGCAGAGTGTGGCGATGGAGACAGCAGCAATGGGAGGCCGTACAGGGACCCATGAGAGACTCTGGACCTGGCAGCAGCATGAGGAGGCGGTATATAGGGGCCCATGGCAGATTAGGGGCCTGGCAGCAGCTATGGGAGGCCCGTAATCTGCCAGCACCCTATGTCAAAAAATTCAACACACCAGCAGTGTGAGGAGACCTAAAAGTGGCACATGGCAGAGTGTGGCGATGGAGACAGCAGCAATGGGAGGCCGTACAGGGACCCATGAGAGACTCTGGACCTGGCAGCAGCATGAGGAGGCGGTATATAGGGGCCTATGGCAGATTAGGGGCCTGGCAGCAGCTATAGGAGGCCCGTAATCTGCCAGCACCCTATGTCAAAAAATTCAACACACCAGCAGTGTGTGAGGAGACCTGAAAGTAGCACATGGCAGAGTGTGGCGATGGAGACAGCAGCAATGGGAGGCTGTACAGGGACCCATGAGAGACTCTGGACCTGGCAGCAGCATGAGGAGGCGGTATATAGGGGCCCATGGCAGATTAGGGGCCTGGCAGCAGCTATAGGAGGCCCGTAATCTGCCAGCACCCTATGTCAAAAAATTCAACACACCAGCAGTGTGTGAGGAGACCTCAAAGTGGCACATGTTTGAGGCATGATTCATGGCGGATTTAGTCAGTTGTGTCAGGAACTGGTGGTTTGAAATCCAGACTAATCCACGCCTGATTCATTTTCACAAACGTGAGTCTCTCCACACTTTGGGTGGACAGTCGTGTCCTCCGCGGAGTTACAATACCTCCTGCCGCACTAAACACGCGCTCCGATGCCACGCTACTGGCCGGGCATGACAGCCTTTCAAGGGCAAATTCAGCTAGTTGGGGCCAAAGGTCAAGTTTCGTTGCCCAGTAGTCAAGGGGATTGTCTACCTCGGTTGGCAGGGTGCTGTCCAAGTAGGCCCAAGCCTGTTGTTTGAGGTCCTGCTCCAGGTCCACCTGATGCTGCTGCTGCTGCTGCTGCTGCTGCGGCTGGTTAGTAGTTTCCTCACTGCGCTGGTGAAGAAAGCTACTCATCATCGACTGCAGACTGAGGCAGCCGCTGCTGGTGGAGCTGCCACTGCTCCTACCACCCCACCCCTCCCCTGCTGCCATGGCAGCGGAACGTGAGCGCACAGGGCCCACAGTGTCTGAGGATGGACGTTGGCGCACAAAGGCAGAGACCAACTGACTACATAGGTGGTTTTTATAGTACGTTATTTTGGCCTCCCTCTCAGCAGGTGTGAAAAAGGCCACCATTTTTGAACGGTAGCGAGGGTCCAACAAGGTGGACAGCCAAAAGTCATCCCTCTGTCTGATGGTTATTATTCGGCTGTCGCTACGCAAGCAAGCGAGCATGCTATGGGCCATTTGTGCCAAGGAATGCGAGGGACTCCCTGCCTCCATCTCCACAGCATACTGCCACGGTGCGTCTGGGTCCTCTGTCTCCTCCTCCTCCTCCTCTACCAGATGCTCCTGCTCCTCCACTCCTGTCCGCTGAGTGGAAAAACCACCCATTTCACTCAATAATTCCTGAGCACCAATGTCCTCCTCTACCTCCTCCTCTTCTTCCTGTCCTGCCCCCACAGGGGTCATGTGGCGTTGAGATCTGTGCGCCACGTCTACCGCACCCTGACCAGCCATTGTTAACAGCATTTGTTCAAGGACGTGCAACAGAGGAATGACGTCGTTCATCCCATAGTCCTGCCGACTCACGAATAGCGTGGCCTCCTCAAAGGGCCTGAGCAAGCGGCAGGTGTCACGCATGAGCTGCCAATGGCTGACATCGAAGTTACACAGGGGAGTACCTTTATCCGCTTGTAACATCAGGAAATCGGTGATGGCCTTTCGCTGCTCGTAAAGGCGGTCTAACATGTGTAGGGTTGAATTCCACCTTGTTGCAACGTCGCAGATCAGGCGATGATGTGGAATTCCGTTCTGCCGCTGCAGCTCAAGGAGGGTGTGCTTTGCGGTGTAGGAATGGCTGAAATGCATGCAAAGTTTACGTGACATTTTAAGGATGTCTTGCAGTGGGATGGTGGATTTTAGGAACCGCTTGACAACCAGATTGAACACGTGAGCCATGCATGGCGCATGGCACAACCTTCCTTGACGCAGAGCAGACACCATGTTCTTTCCGTTGTCGGTCAACATGGTTCCGATTTTCAGTTTGCGCGGAGACAGCCATCTGTCGATTTCTCTGTTCATTACACTCAGAAGCTCCTCCCCTGTGTGACTACGTTCGCCAAGGCATACCAGGTGCAGAACAGCGTGACACCGTTGCGCCCTGCACATGTGATATGCCGGTCGGGTAATGGGACTTGGCACGGGGGTGGCGGCTGAGGACACGGCGGAAGAAGAGGTGGTAGAGGCGGACATCTTTGCCGGACCAAGGACGTGCAAACATGGAGGCAAAAGCGGCGTGACCTGTCCAAGTTGCTGGTGCGGCTGTGACGGCACCACGTTCACCCAGTGGGTCGTAAATGACATGTACTGTCCCTGACCGTAGTTACAGCTCCACACGTCGGCGCTGCCGTGCACTTTGGCAGAGACCGACATGCTCAAAGACTGGCCCACCATGTCTTCTACATGTGAATGCAGGGCTGGCACTGCCTTTTTGGCGAAGAAATGACGGCTTGGCACTCTCCACCGCGGCGCGGCACAAGCCATCATTTCTCTGAAAGGTGCTGAGTCCACCACTTGGAAAGGGAGGGACTGCAGCACCAGCAACTTGGACAGGAGGACGTTCAGCTTTTGCACCGTCGGGTGCGTGCTCGCAAACTGTTGTCTCTTGGAAACGGATTCCAAGAAAGACTGCTGACGGAATCCGTGAAGAGGAGTAGCAGGAGAAGGAGCATCTGAACGAGCGGAAGATGCCAACGAGCGACAACTCCCCTCAGCAGAGGTGTTGGAGCCTTGACTGGCTGATGGAGGGCGATTGACGTCGGGTGACGGAGCAAGTAACGGAGCGGGTGATGGAGCGGGGGCTGGGGCGGGCAGAACCGCCGTATCTTTATCACGGTTTTCCCAGGCCACCAAATGGCGACGCTGCATATGCTGCCGCAACGCTGTAGTCCCAACATGGGCCCCCTGGCCACGCTTGACTTTCTGGCCACATAGTCGACATACGGCTACGTTTACTTCCTCGGGCGGCTTGACGAAAAATTGCCACACCGCCGAGTAGGAAACTTTGCCCCCGATACTCCTCACTGGCTGACTGCTGCTTCCTCCGTGCACACCGGCACCACTACTGGCCGTGGTGGTAGGCTGCAGTGGAGCTGGTGCTCTACTCCGTGGCCGTTTGGCTCCACTGACACTGCTGCGACCCTGCTGCTGTCTCCTGGGCAACCCACCGACTGTTTCGCTCACTGCCAAGCTGCCACCCTCTTCTCCTGATGATGCGGAAGAAATTGCCTGATGACGACGAGGCTGCCAAGTGCGATCAACCTCCTCATCATCAAGTAGGGTCTCCGCCTCACTACTAGCCCCCTCGGCTGCGTCTGGGTCAGGAGACAGACCTGTCTCTAGACCGGCTACCGGGCCACTCTCCTCGCCACTACTTCTTCGCCTGGCTGCTGAAAAGGCGGATGTCTCCCCCCGTTCCTGACCGCCCTCTGTTAGCTCTTCCTCACTGTACAGTGGGGCTGAGCCCACAGCATGCGATACTTCGCTTGGTGAGGAAACACCAAAGGACAGGGGCAGGTAGAGGACACGGGATTTCAGTGGGCTTGGTCCCGGGCCATGCCAACTAACGGTTGTGTCTGACGTACCCACCGACCGTTGGCTGTAGGTGTCAGAGGTGACCTGGGAAGAGGAAGACGACCGAGCCAACCAATCGATGACGGCAGGGTTGTCGGTGGAGACACGACCGCTGGATGACACCGGGAGCACTGGCCTCTGGCTGCGAATAGTGCTGCCTCGACCCCTTCCTCTGCTGCCACGTCTGCTCGCTCCTAAAACATTGCCTCCTCTGCCACTCCTCTGCATGTTGTCTGACATATTCTTTAATTAAACGATTATGTGTCCCTGAGTAACAATTCTGTGTCCCTGAGTAACAATTCTGTGTCTGTGCGAGTAACAATTCTGTGGCCCTAAGTAACAGTTCTGTGGCCCTCAGTAACAATTCTGTGTCCCGATTAACGTTTCTGTGGCCCCAAGTAACAGTTCTGTGGCCCTCAGTAACAATTCTGTGTCTGTGCGAGTAACAATTCTGTGTCTGTGCGAGTAACAATTCTGTGGCCCTAAGTAACAGTTCTGTGGCCCTCAGTAACAATTCTGTGTCTGTGCGAGTAACAATTCTGTGGCCCTAAGTAACAGTTCTGTGGCCCTCAGTAACAATTCTGTGTCCCTGATTAACGTTTCTGTGGCCCCAAGTAACAGTTCTGTGGCCCTCAGTAACAATTCTGTGTCTGTGCGAGTAACAATTCTGTGTCTGTGCGAGTAACAATTCTGTGGCCCTAAGTAACAGTTCTGTGGCCCTCAGTAACAGTTCTGTGTCCCTGAGTAACAATTCTGTGTCTGTGCGAGTAACAATTCTGTGTCTGTGCGAGTAACAATTCTGTGGCCCTAAGTAACAGTTCTGTGGCCCTCAGTAACAGTTCTGTGTCCCTGAGTAACAATTCTGTGTCTGTGCGAGTAACAATTATGTGTCTGTGCGAGTAACAATTCTGTGGCCCTAAGTAACAGTTCTGTGGCCCTCAGTAACAGTTCTGTGTCCCTGAGTAACAATTCTGTGTCTGTGCGAGTAACAATTCTGTGTCTGTGCCAGTAACAATTCTGTGTCTGTGCGAGTAACAATTCTGTGGCCCTAAGTAACGGTTCTGTGGCCCTCAGTAACAGTTCTGTGTCCCTGTGTAACAATTCTGTGTCTGTGCGAGTAACAATTCTGTGGCCCTAAGTAACAGTTCTGTGGCCCTCAGTAACAATTCTGTGTCTGTGCGAGTAACAATTCTGTGTCTGTGCGAGTAACAATTCTGTGGCCCTAAGTAACAGTTCTGTGGCCCTCAGTAACAATTCTGTGTCTGTCCCTGAGTAACAATTCTGTGTCTGTGCGAGTAACAATTCTGTGGCCCTAAGTAACAGTTCTGTGGCCCTCAGTAACAATTCTGTGTCTGTGCGAGTAACAATTCTGTGTCTGTGCGAGTAACAATTCTGTGGCCCTAAGTAACAGTTCTGTGGCCCTCAGTAACAATTCTGTGTCTGTCCCTGAGTAACAATTCTGTGTCTGTGTGAGTAACAATTCTGTGGCCCTAAGTAACAGTTCTGTGGCCCTCAGTAACAATTCTGTGTCTGTGCGAGTAACAATTCTGTGTCTGTGCGAGTAACAATTCTGTGGCCCTAAGTAACAGTTCTGTGGCCCTCAGTAACAATTCTGTGTCTGTCCCTGAGTAACAATTCTGTGTCTGTGCGAGTAACAATTCTGTGGCCCTAAGTAACAGTTCTGTGGCCCTCAGTAACAGTTCTGTGTCCCTGAGTAACAATTCTGTGTCTGTGCGAGTAACAATTCTGTGTCTGTGCGAGTAACAATTCTGTGGCCCTAAGTAACGGTTCTGTGGCCCTCAGTAACAGTTCTGTGTCCCTGTGTAACAATTCTGTGTCTGTGCGAGTAACAATTCTGTGGCCCTAAGTAACAGTTCTGTGGCCCTGAGTAACAATTCTGTGTCTGTGCGAGTAACAATTCTGTGTCTGTGCGAGTAACAATTCTGTGGCCCCAAGTAACAGTTCTGTGGCCCTCAGTAACAATTCTGTGTCTGTCCCTGAGTAACAATTCTGTGGCCCTAACTAAAGTTTCTGTGGCCCTAAGTAACAATTCTCTGGCACTCAGTAACAATTCTGTCTGTCCCTGAGTAACAATTCTGTGGCCCTAATAACGTTTCTGTGGCCCTAAGTAACAATTCTCTGGCACTCAGTAACAATTCTGTCTGTCCCTCAGTATGAATTCTGTGGCCCTAACTAGCGTTTCTTTGTCCCTAAGTAACGATTCTGTGGCCCTAATTAACAATTCTGTGTCCCTGAGTAATAGTTCTCTGTCCCTAAGTATCGTTTCTCTGTCCCCAAGTATCGTTTCTGTGGCCCTAACTCTGTCCCTGTCCCTAATACAGAGCGGTCTGCCTCTGTTCAATGACTGCAGGCAAATGAAGAATTCCAAAATGGCCGCTATTTATAGCTCGACCATTACACAGTGCTAGCTGGCTGGCTGCTGATTGGCTGATGCGATCACATGTCGTTGAGGAATGCATTATGGGTCAGCGCGCCTTGTCTGCGCGCCTTCCCAGACATCCCCGCTCCGTCGCCGCACATGTCAGCCGCCATTTTCGGAAAAATTTCGATTCACGCGTCCGAATTAGGCTATTTTTCGGATTCGGCGCGAATCGAAATTTTTCCGATATTCGACTCGAATTCCACTTCGGCTACTTCGATTCGCTCATCTCTAGTTACCAGTTTAGAGTTAAACAGGAGATCTGGTGCAAGAATGATTGCTCTCACTATACAGTTTGGGGAGATATCTCACATGCGTGGTGTGAACATCATTTACATATGCATGTGCAAACTATGTATGCATTCACTGAGACTAGGGAACTTCTTTAAAATGTATTATATTATTTATTTTATTGTTTTTTTATTATTGTGTCTGTGTCACACTGTCTGTTACACTGTGTGAGAACATTTTTTCTATCTAACTGCCTGAGCAATAGCTTTTGCTTTGAGCGCAAGCTCCAGTTCCAAGTAATCTCCAGAGGTCCTTGTTTCAGACGAGGAGGAGCATACATGGTATATTAGATCAGTTTGTGAAGCCGTAAATTCCTGTCTCTGAAGACGCTCAGCAGGAGGGGCGGAATGCACGTTAGACGGAGCTTCTGGTTTCCGGTGATGTCACGTCCTGTCCAATGGAACGCGCGCAAGCAGCAGTGCTTTGAGGTTGTCCTTATTGCCTGGCAAGTTGTTTATGATATATTGTAAGTGCATTACTTGTAATTAATCTTATAATAAAAGCAGTATTACGCTATGGGGGCCTCTTCTCTCCTTTCGATTTCCTTAAGACAGTAGGCTATGTTGAGTGCATGACCTGATGTAAGGGAAAGAAGGGAGATACCATTATCTACCACCAGACAAAGCATTGTTTGACCCAATTGTGGGAGCAAAGGGTCAATCTAATCTAGTGAGTGTGGCCAAAAAGGGGGAGTCACAGATTGAAGAGGACTTTAAAGAGCACCAGTCACTATTGGTATTTTTCGAGCACGGAGCACTTTAAGAATATATATATATATGTCATATTGACTGTCCTATGCCTTTAAGAGTTTCTATATTTTGTTTCTGATCCTCCCTTTCCTTTGGTTTAGTTAGTGCTGTATAGATAGTCTTCCCCCTTTCCCAGAAATGCATTGCAGCTCTAGCCTCATGTCATAAAGCAGGAAACATTGTGATCTTTTGACCTATCGAATGTTCATTGTTGTAAGATTCTCTCAGTTTATGGAATAAACTTCACGAGATCTACATGATGTCTTATCGATTGAGTCACTGATTGTGGTATCCTACTGAGGTTGACGTTACCGCTATCTCATCACAACTGTAAGTTACAGAGATCACACTATCAATGCTTAGATTGGAGAGACAAAAAAATACATATATACATTCCACATGGGACTGTGAATGTATGTTATTTGAGCACAGAGCACTTTCAACCAATCATGTTTACATCACCATGGATTGAAAGTTTATTTGGACACTTTGGATATTGTTTATATATTTTTTTTGCATAATTTTTGTACACTGTTCAGTGCTGTTTAACCTCTTCTTGCCTGGCCCATGTCGATAAACAGCCAGTAAGGAGCGCTGTCGATGCTGGTGGACATTTCTAAATGTCCCCCCGCATCCATTGCCTGGGAGTGCGCAGCACCGCGATCGGTCCCGCTGTGTCCAGAGGAGGAACACAGATCGCTGTACGGGATCTCTGTGTGAGGTCCCGATTCATGTGATCACTGATTGGCCAATCAGTGATCACATGAACAGTAGTAAACAAGATGTCACTTCCTGACATCATTGCTTACTACTTGTGAAATCTGTGAATTATCACAGAGGTCACATGGTACAAGGTTATTTACAACAGCCTTGCACCATGTGACCAGCTGTGACCAATCACAGCTCGTACAGTATTTCTTAATGGCTGCAGTGTACAAAAAGAAAAAAAAAATCTTCATCTCCCCCCACAAGTAGTACAGTGTCACTATGGTGACACTGTACTGCTAGGGTGACAGTACATTAAAAAAAACCCACATAAATAATAATATTAAAAAAACTAAAATAAAAATATAAAAAAAAGTTTTTTAAATTATAATTTTTGATTATAAACTAATTTTGGTTATTTATTTTTTTACTAAAAAGATAGATGAATACATTTTAGCCAAGATTTATGAAGAAAGATTATTTATTTGCAAAATGTTATAAGAAAAACATTTTTTTTCAAAATGTTTTGACTTTTTCATTTATATAGCAAAAAAAAATAAAATTCCCAGTGGTGAATAAATACCACCAAAATAAAGTTTTATCTGTCTCAAAAAATGCTAAAAAAGTAATATGGATGCAGTGTTGCATGACAGCGCAATTGTCATTCAAAATGTGATAGCATTGAAAGCTGAAAATTGGCCTGGACAGGAAGGGGGGGTGAAAGTGTCCGGACTTGAAGTGGTTAGAACATTTTTTAACTAATAGTGGTATACACTTGGACAGCTGCACCAGTTCTGACACTATTTTAGATCTATGGGAATAGCCATAGCGCAGTTCATTCATTGGGTATATTTGCAATCTTTTTTGGTCTACCTGACCTTGGCTTGGTATCAAGAGATCCCTGAATTTTCCACTTCTTAATAAGTGATTAAACAGTACTGACTAGCATATTCAAGGCTTTGGATATTTTTCTGTTCCCTTTTCCATCTTTATAAAGTTCCATTGCCATGTTACGTAGGTCTTTTGCCTGTTCAGTGCATCCATGTGAGAGCTAACAAACTCATTGGCTATACACAGACATTAATTGCAATTTAAAAAGCCACAGATGTGGGAAATTCACCTTTAATTGCCATTTGTTTCCCAGCCCATGTTTAATCCACACAGCTTTTATTATCAGAAGAGTAGAATCATAGCATACAGGATGTAAAAAACACTATCAGCCTGTGGATTCACAGATTCACCGACAACCGAAAACAGCAATCAGTAAAAATATAAAGCCACGTAACAAATAGAACCAGGACAATAAAAGCAAAACAAAATATTAAGAACCATAAACAGGTCATCTAGGGCACAATGCTAAAAAGACCAATTTGACTTCTCAAGCACAACCCGAGGGGTGTGCAGTGCTGCCTACATAGAGGTAAGGTATCACATTTGTAACAACCTACCCATTATCAATTGAGATGGAGTAATCCTGGGTGTATCTGGCCAGTCTTGCCAGACAGTCTGAAATTTACGATGGGCATTACGGTGTTGGTATGTAAGTTTTTCTCTAAACTATAATCCAGATTAACGTAATCTGCCCATTTTAACATAATCTGCCCATTGTTTTCTGGTCCTATAAGCACGGTGGAGAATAAATAATTGAGATAATTTGTGGGAGGCTGAAAGAGAGATCACTGGTACAGACTCCAGGGCAGCATCCCAGTGTTCGCCAGTAAGCTCACCGACATCTTGAGCCCATTGCATTTTAGATTGGCGGGATTTGTGTAGTAGCCAATAATTGTGAATAAATACTAGAGATCATACCCTTTTTTGTGTGATGTCTGAGTAACATCTTTAAGAAGAGCAGACTCTTTAAGTGTGAGGAGAGATTGGGCTTGTAAGGCATGGCGTACTTGAAGATACTGGTAAAATTGTTTGTAAGCAAGTGCAAATTCAGTTTGGAGCTGTGCAAAGGACTTTAAAGTGTTACTAAACCCACAACAGTAAAATCAGTCTGTATATGCAGTAAAGCATGCTTGTTATACTCACTGTGGAACCTAAAGGGTTAATGCTCTGCATTGTATAAAAAGGATGTTTGATCCTCTTTTCTCTGCCCCTCCTCTTGTTCAAATGTCTATGTCTTATCTCCTGATAAGACAAACTGAACCCGTAGCCATTCTGAACATGCTCAGTTTGGTGTGTATTGCTAGGTTGTTGTTTTTTATTGGGATAGTGCATGTGATCAGCACAGGCCCAATCAACACTGTCCAGACAGAGGGTGAGGTGTTTTGCATCCTCTTAGAGCAGAAAAAAAAACTCCTCCTACAAGCTTTAACCAGTGCTCTGCTGAAGTCACAAGACTGCTGTACCTGCTAATGAGAAAAGGTATTTAGCAGTTTATACTTACTAAAATAATTGCACTTCCATGTTCTGTGTACTGTGGGAGACCAGATATAGTGAATGCAGGGTCCTGGGTTTAGTAACACTGAACCACAAATTCCTTTTTCCCACCAGTCTTGCAATCCCTCTAGTTTGGCTAATTCAGTGTAATTAGTATTGAGCCATAATGGGGTACTGAGCAAATACCCAGTCACATGAAGAGAGGTTTTCACAGTTTGGCACAGTCTCTTTAGGAGAGCCGCAGTGGGGGCTTGAGGAGGGAGGGCTGCTAGAGCCATTTCTAGGTGGGAAAGAGCACGGAGAGTAAGGTCCAAGAGAGAAATTAGGCCCATGATAGGGTTTCCAGTATCTGGTAAGTCCCACCCTACTAGCTGCTGAAGTTGAGCTGCCAAGAAATACAACATGGGGTCAGGTACCACTAAGCCCCCACAGTCCTTGCCATATTGTAAAGTAATATACTTAAATCAGTGTCCCAACAATTCAAAAACCCTGTGAAAAACACTCTAAAGAAGTCTTACTTTCACCCTTGAAAGTATAAATTAATTGACTAAATACCCTTCTTAGTGTTCATATGATCAATATAAACAATCAAAATGTTATCAAAATAACAAAATTAAAGTCCATAAAAATTTCTTCCAAAAAACCCACCATGTAATTCAAGTATGTGCCGTGTACCTCAAAATAAAAGAAAACTCAACAGTGCATTATCCTCACATAATTTCATCAAAATATCACAAATACTTATACCAAAAAAAAACCTTATAGGTCTCATGCAAAACGCATAAATTGTGCAAACACGTGGTGACCTGTGAAATATGTGATAGTGAACCACTCTGTGTATTATAAAATACTTCATTGAACACTCAGTGCACACATCTAATGTGGATGCATATAGAATACGTACCCAGTTGATAAATTGAGTTCCCATTCTGAACCTGGACAGCACCTCCAAGAGGTATGACCATTCTACGCTGTCAAAAGCTTTGGCAGCATCTAATGACAGGATGGCACTGCCTCCAGAAGTGTCCACTGGGATTTGTAAGTTCAAAAAGAGTCTACGAATGTTATTGGCCTTTCGCTCTTGAGGGTATGAATCCAGATTGGTCTTTATGTATGATTTTACCAATGACCTTTGCTAGTCTGGAGGCCAAAACACGGGCCAGCAGCTTAACGGCCATTTTCAGCAGGCAAATAGGGTGGAAGGAGTCTGGATGTAGCTTATCCTTTCCCAGCTTCAATAACTCTATGACTATGGCTTCGTTCATTGAGGGAGGCAGTCTGCCCAGGTCCGCTGCAGCATGTAACGTTTTAAGCAAGACTGGGAGAAGTATTCCTCCATATCTATTATAAATTTCAAAAGGTAGGCCATCAAAAGTTCCACTATAAGGCCTGCTCCCCTGCTTCTGATACAGAAATGGGAGCTTTTAGGGAGCAGGGGGATCGAAAGCTGAAGTTTTCCACCCCCACTCCCCACAGCCTTGTTGGACATGTGACAGGTCCCAGAAGACTGCGGGACCATTCACCATGCGCAGCGCTACTCGGGCATGCTAAGTGGGCACCGGCTGTGAAGCCACAGGCTGTCACAGCTGGATGCCCACAGTTGAGATGCTGGCCCCTGGTACAGGACACCGTTGGAAAGAATGGCTGAGGTGAGGACATCGCTGGATCGTGGGACGAGTAAATGGCTGTTTTTAAAAGATAGCAGCTACAGTTTTTGTTACAATTTTTTTTACAGGCAGTTGGAGAACCGCTTTAAATAAAAGACAGGTTTTTTTGCCATGATTGGTCATATTTATAAACATCAATGCCAACATTTCACAATTTCTGCCAGGGTATGCAAATGTTTGAGCACAACTGTAAAAACATATATATATATATATATCAGCATTTCAGAAACTCTTCTGCATTAAAACTTTAACTGTACATTTATTTTAAAAAATGCCATGTTAGGTGAGCTTGATGTGAAGTGTATTGGTTAAGCTGTGGTGTTTCAGAGTTTTGAAGCAAAGAGTTTTATTAGATAAATCATTTTTATTTTATTTTCTTTTAGGTGGTAAATTATAGAAAATGTAGGCATTAATGTTAAAGTTTAAAAATATCGAGGTAGACTTCCCAATCCTTGACATAGAAGTATAGGAGTTGTATTCTTAAAACGTTTGCATAGCAATTCACCCAGTGAAAGTACATGCACTCGCAATTATCCTATAATACTTAGGACCAACTAGTGGCCAAATGCAGTTATTTTCGTTTCGAATCAAAAAAACATTTGTCCAGCACAAGAAACAGCCTGATAGCATTCATTTTTTTCCTCCACTCACACATAAGAAATCTACATGCAGTTTCACTGGGCAAATTGCTATGCAATTTTTGGCAGAAATACACCCAGTAGTATTACAGTTGCTTGCTGTCAGCAGGGCCAACCATGGCTTGAATTTTATCTGGTTCATATAGAACAGGCTGAAATTCACTCCATGTATGGCCAGCTTAAAGATACACCATGTTCAAACATGAGCACTGAGAGGTCAATACTCACTTCACTGACTGACTATGGCTGACTTGAGCACAATTGAAAAGGATTCCAATGTTGGGATTCCATTGCTGGTATTTTCACAAGGAGGAATGTTAGTCTTTGACACAGGTGCTCCAATACAAGGAGAAATGAGTATCCAAATGAGAGGTTAGATTTACTTTAAGTAGATGTTCAGTTTTCATTTCACTTCAAATATTTTTTTGTGCAGTCTAAGCTGACCTAAACAAACAATTTCCACTACAGAACAATATAGCTGTTGTGTGTGTTGTAATATACTGTAGTAGCATTAGCTACCTATAGTAAGAGTTCATGCAGTAGTACGGGCTACTATTAGGATTACAGGGAGGGCTAGTTTTAATCTTACAAGGAGTGGTAATAATAGGGATACAGGGATGATTAATGTAAGGTGGTTCATATAGTAGGGCAGCACTCCCTGTGCAGGGAACTGTCCTGCTGTTCTTGCAGTCTAAGCATTGCAAGTGTGATCTCTATAACTGATCAAGTTGTGGTGAGGTAGCTATAACTTACAAATGACATCTTGCAGGTCTCAGAAAGCTTTAATCAAAAAACTTGTGCAGATCTTCACAGATGAACATCATGGTATGTCTATCTCCAGCAATTACGTGTGCTCAGAACAGAAACTAAAGACACATTGAAAAGAGTGTGGGGCTAGCTATACAGAGCATCTTCTACCCATGGAATGAGGAAGAGATGAAATTATTTAAAGGCAAACAAACAACAATGGATGTATAACATTATACTTGCCATCAAAAATCTATGATTTTGAATAATAAACTACTGAGAATCAAGTCTAAACATTTCAAAATAAGACACATGAAATAGAGGAAAGGGGGAGAGCATGGAAGAATAATGAAAACATCATCATACTGTAAAACTCATAAAGTCATTACTGATGTCTGTAAGAAGTCACAGAAGACAGTTTATGGGTATATCTTCAGAGGGGAAGGCAGCAACATGCATCAATCCTTCTTACCTCCCTTTGAATCAAGTTCTTCAGAGGGGAAGGCAGCAACATGCACCAGTCCTTCTTACCTCCCTTTGAATCAAGTTGTTGGTTTAGAAGAAGAATCCTCTTCCTTTGGGAAAAGAGTACCAGTTTGTTGATAGGTCATACTGATTCTTCCTGAATTATATTGAATTCTACTTTAAAAACCTTTCCATCATTACTTGGCACGGTCTTTGTAATGAGACCCATAGGTCAATGGTTGCGGTGGGCATCCTTTTCCTTCAAGAGGACTATGTCATCCACTTACATTTGCTAGCAATGCTTTCCAGGCTCCTTTGGACAAAAATAATAAATGCACATTTTTTTTACCTGCAAAAAAAATGTGCATTTATTATTTTTGTCCAAAAGGTGAACTTATCCTTAAGTGCCATTCATGGTGCTGTACTTGCTCGTGGTGATGTTGAACCAACAGCGCAGTGTGATGTGATATTTGGAACAAAAAGATTTATTCTGTTCGTCATTTAACTGATTGGACTTCCCTTTGCAACCTCCAACTCAAAGTAACTTGGTGTGATCAATCATTGGATTCAATTTGTAGAGCAGGCTATACTTAGAAAAGGTGAGTCCTTTTAACCCCTTTGCGCCCGCGCACTCCCGACTCTTTAAGAGTTTTAGAAGCCGGGAGGCGGGTGGGGTTTTAGGGTCATGCATATTGTGTGTGATGTGGCCCATTAATTTGTTGATGAGCCTTGTGTACCCTTAGGATGTCCCTGCCCTTGGGAATGACCCTGCCAAGAAGCAGGAGAATATCAGCATTTCTGCCAAGAGCTGGTATGTGATCTGCTATCCCTCTTAAGTGAGAGTGGTGAGAGACAGCTGTAGTAGTATGGATCTCCTTTCTGTTGGTTGGAATCTGGTTACACTTGATGAGAGTGATATTTATACACTGCCATTCAGGGGAGCTACTACAAGACCAGTGGCTCTCCTGCCTTAAACTTCTGTAATGCCAGCACAGGTGCCCAGGGTGTATGGTAAGGCATCTCCTGTTATGTTTAACAGATCAAAAAGCTTTGATCTGGCAAGAGATCTGTTACTCTAATCATCTAGAATAATATAGTCTTAAAGCTTTTTCAGGCTAATCCTTGTAGTATACACGAACTAAGCATATTTTGGTACAGGATTTGTTACAGAGTCCATCTCCACAGACATCTGTACACATAGAGAAAACTGGAAAATGAGGTTGTCGCGGTATGGGAGCCTGCCAATTATTAATCCCCTTATTAATGCCTTGTATCACATGCCCTCAGTGTCCTTCTCTGTATTGTTCCAATTGTCCCCTGTGTCACTAGGCCAAATGGTCTAATTAAATTACTCTGGACCCCTCCTCCCTTCCCCCTCATGCCAAATTCCTGAACTCTCTGGACAGGACCCATTGCCATGGTAACCCGACAGGAAGTATCTAGTTACCAGCTCAATACTTAAGAGAGAGCAAGAAAACCCCCTGTGTGTTCTCTTGGCTGTGTGTGTGAGGGACGGTTGTGCTGAGCGCCAGCTCCTCTCATCCCCCGTCCTCCTCCTCATCTCCTGGACTGTCTGTGTTGCCTGGAATACCTGCACTGTGGAGGGATCTGCTGCTGTCCCCGTGAATCTGCCTGGATCTATCCCCTGCCTGGACTGAACCCCTTGTTCTCTGTGAGTACCTGCTTCCCCACTGTTACCTGAACTGTTGTGGTGCTGACCCCTCGCACCCCCCTCCTGTGTCGGACTACCCCTGTTACAGGGACACCCCCTTGGCTCTCCTAGTGGACTATAAGTGGGTGGGGACCCTCGTTACCATTGAGTGGCAAATCCACCCTCCCTGCCACCCCCCGTATTGAAGGACTGCCATCTGTTTGTCTCAATAAAGCTTTGTGCATCTGTCATCCTCTCTGTGTGTTCTGTCCTGCCTTTCCTCCGTCACATACTGGTTGGCAGCGGTGGGATCAGGACACTGAGGAGATGACAGACAGCGAAAGCCAGCGGATGCAGGAACAGACCCGGCCCAGCGAATACAGGAAGTGGACTGTGGCATGTCTGCAGGAGAGGGCTGAGGAGCTGGCCCTTTCCTGGAGGGGCCTAGCCAAAGAGGATCTGATCACTGCCATTGAGGAGGCGGACCCCCAGGACGCCCCAGGAAAAAGCAGATCAACCCCAGCCTCCCCAGCACGCAAGGATCCAGGGCCCAAGAGCCCCTGGCTTACTCGGGTGGAGGAAGAGATGGCCCTCCTGGGGTCAGACGCCACAGCAGAGGACAAGCGAGAGGCTATCCGGAGGGCGCATGAAAGAGAGAGCCAAGGGAGCCACCGTGACCTAAGCTGCCCGTCCAGCCCCAGGGCCGCAGGATACCCCCCTCCCCGGGTCAGCCGCAAGGACTTTAAACCCTTCAACGAAGCCGCTGGGGATGTGGAGGGGTTCTTTCAGGACTTTGAGCAGCAGTGCCAGCTCATGGAGGTGCCAAGCACGGATTGGATACGGCACCTCGTGGGTCTGTTAGAAGGGGGTGCAGCTGCGGCCTACCGCACTCTGGACTATGTGGATGGCTGGGATTATGCCCGGGTCAAACAGACTGTGTTGGAATATTATGCGATGACCCCAGAAGTGCACCGGGCGCGCTTCCGTGACCTTCCCTGCCATGCGGAACCGTCCTATAGGATGTATGCGCACAAGATGTCGCAGTCCTGTCGGAGGTGGCTAGAGGGGGAACAGGCCCGCACCGCAGAAGAAATCATTCAAGCCTTTCTGAAGGAGCAATTTTACAACCAATGCCCAGCGGAGGTGCGCGGATGGGTAAGAGAGAAAGCCCCTACCACCCTTGCAAAGGCCGCTGCCCTGGCTGATGAGATCCTGGCCCCCCACCTACCACTGCCAATCCCGCAGGGCCACCCCCCAGAGCCCGGTTCACGGGGCCCCCCATGGAGCGCCGCTGCTATGGATGCAACCAGCCAGGGCACCTCCAAGCTAACTGCCCCACCTCTCGAAGCCGGCGTTCTACCCGTCCGGTTCACTACCTGGAACTTCATCCCGCAGAAGAACCACTGCCCCCGCCTCCCAGCGAATGGATGAGCCCCCCAGACGCCAACCAACCCTGGGGGGTTTACAGTGTCCACCCCCCGGGGGCTACATACTCCACCCAGAAACAACGCCACCTGCAGGCCGTGCGGGTAGATGGACATCCCGCCACCGGTTTTCGGGATACGGGGGCCTTCCTGACCATCGCTGATCCCCGGAAGCCATCCAACCCGGCCCTGGATTCGCCATCGAGCTGGCGGGAGGAGCCAGACATCACATCCCCAGGGCATCCGTGTGCCTCGACTATGGGTTCGGGGAGCAACAGTGCCAGATCGGCGTCATGGGCGGCCTCTTGGCGGATGTCCTACTCGGCAATGACTTAGGGGAGCTACGATGCCAGTACGTCGGGGTGGTGACCCGGCGCCAAGCAGGTCGAGGTCCTCCTACAGACGAAACCACCACAGGACCTTTCCCCAGCATGGACTTGGTGAGTGAACCCCTACCTGACTCAGACCTTCCCCTGACCTGGGATCGGGAGACCTTTAAGCGGGAGGTAGCCACAGACCCCACCTTGGCTAAGTTTAGGACCCAGGCCACCGCAGAGCGGCAGGAGGGGGATGGGGGCCAGCTTTGGTGGGAGCAGGGGTTGTTGTACCGCACAGCAGGCCCAAGCCGCCCGGGTCAACCCTCTGCTAGCCCCACACAACTGATAGTGCCCAGACGGTTCCGGTTCCCACTACTCCAGATAGCCCACGACATTCCAGTAGCTGGCCACCTGGGTAAGAGGAAAACGAGGCTGCGGCTGACCCAAGCCTTCTACTGGCCAGGTATCACCCAGGACGTAGCCCACTTCTGTCAGATCTGTGACATCTGTCAGAGGAGGGGACGCCCAGGGGACCACCCCAAGGCACCGCTCCGCCCCTTACCCATCATTGATGAGCCCTTTTAGCGGGTAGCTGTAGACATCCTGGGGCCCCTGGCCCGGCCCAGTAAGGCCGGCAAGCGGTACATCCTCACGGTAGTGGATTACGCTACCCGCTACCCCGAGGCTGTCCCCCTGTCCAGCATCTCCGCCCCCAAAGTAGCCGAGGCCCTAGTCACCGTTTTCTCCCGGGTGGGTTTCCCCAGCGAGATCCTGATGGACCAGGGTACCCAGTTCATGTCCGAGGTGGTCCAATCTCTCTGGCGCACGTGCGGGGTAAGGGTGATCCGGACCACTCCCTATCACCCCCAAACCAATGGCCTCTGCGAGCGCTTCAATGGCACACTGAAGAGCATGCTGAGGTCCTTCGTTGATGGGGAGGCGGACTGGGAGAAGCTCCTTCCACACCTGCTGTTTGCATATCGGGAGGTACCGCAAGAGTCAACGGGGTTCTCCCCCTTCGAACTCCTGTACAGGCGGAAGGTCCGCGGTCCCCTATCCCTGCTCCGGGAACATTGGGAAGGGCAGATAGAGGACACGGGTACCCCCGTCGTTCCCTACGTTCTTGAGCTACGGGAAAGGCTGACCCGCCTGGCCACCATGGCCCACGGCCACCTCCAGGCAGCCCAGACACGTCAGAAGGTCTGGTACGACCGCAAGGCACGCGGCCGCGGGTTCACTGAAGGGCAGCAGGTGCTCAAGATCGTCCCCAACCCCCAGAATAAGCTCCAGCACATCTGGGAAGGACCCTACAAGGTCCTCCGCAAGATAGACGAGACTAGTTACGTCATTGGTCTCGACGCCCGCAACCGCCAACAGCGCACGGTCCACATCAACATGTTGAAAGAGTACCATGACCGGGCTCTGCCCGTGCTCACTGTCTGCCCCGCCTCCACGGGCGGAGCAGACGAGGGAGCCCTGCCCGATCTCCTGCAAGCCACCAAAGTCACCACTCCCCTAGATCAGATTCCAACGGGGGCTCGGCTGAACCCCCGCCAGACGGCCCAGATGCGGGCCGTGATAGCGGACCGGGCCGTCGCCTTCTCGGCCACCCCAGGTCGCACCGGGTTAGCCCTCCACCACGTGGAGACCCACAGTCAGAAACCCATCCAGCAGGCCCCATACAGAGTCCCCGAATCCGTGAAGGCGGCCATCCGAGCAGAACTCTCCAAGATGCTCCAGCTGGGTATCATCCGACCCTCCCGCAGTCCTTGGGCCTCCCCGGTGGTGCTCGTGCCAAAGAAGGATGGGACCACCCGCTTTTGCGTGAATTACCGGAGGTTGAATGACTACACTGTCAGTGACGCCTATCCCATGCCCCGCATAGACGACCTGCTGGACCGTCTGGCCGGGGCCCGCTACGTCAGCACCCTAGACCTCAGCAAGGGCTACTGGCAAATCACCCTCACAAAAGAGGGTGTTGAGCGCTCCGCCTTCATTACCCCGTTCGGCCTGTATGAATTCCTCGTCATGCCCTTCGGCATGAAAAACGCCCCCGCCACCTTTCAGCGGGACGTGGACCAGCTACTGGAGGGATGCCAAGAGTTCGCGTGCGCTTACCTAGATGACATAGCAATCTTTAGCGACTCGTGGGAGGAGCACCTGGCCTATGTGGGGGCCATCCTAGACCGCATCTGTAGGGCCGGGCTGACACTGAGACCAGACAAGTGCCAGTTGGGAATGGCGGAGGTACAGTACCTCGGGCACCGAGTAGGGGGGGGGGGGCACTGAAACCTGAGCCAGCCAAGGTTCAGGCCATTTATGACTGGCCCACTCCCCAGACCAAGAAGCAAGTGATGGCATTCCTCGGCACTGCCGGCTATTACCATAAATTTGTACCTAATTTCAGCTCCATGGCCCAGCCCCTGACCGACCTGACCCGGAAGAACAGTCCCCGGATGGTGACCTGGACCTCGGCCTGTGAATCCGCCTTCTGTGACCTCAAATCCACCCTGGCAAGAAACCCCGTCCTGGCCGCCCCTGACCACAACAGACGCTTCCTCGTACAGACAGATGCCTCCACCTACGGCCTAGGGGCTGTCCTCAGCCAAGTCAACGAGGCTGGGGAGGAACACCCCGTTGCCTTCCTCAGCCGCAAACTACTAGACCGGGAAGTTGCCTATGCTACAGTGGAGAAGGAGTGTCTGGCCATAGTCTGGGCCCTAAAGAAACTACAGCCCTACCTGTACGGCCGGGAGTTCACCATCGTCACCGACCACAACCCCCTCACATGGCTGAACCGGGTGTCCGGGGATAATGGGCGCCTCCTTAGGTGGAGCCTGGCCCTCCAGCCCTACAACTTTACCAATCGATACAGGCGGGGAAGCCAGCACCAAAACGCTGATGGCCTTTCCCGCCAACAAGACCCACAGTAGCTAGGCTAGGCCCCACAAGTGCCTTCCAGGGAACCTGGTTGGGTCCCCCTTATCGGCACTTGTGAAAAGGAGGGGGGAGGAGTGTCGCGGTATGGGAGCCTGCCAATTATTAATCCCCTTATTAATGCCTTGTATCACATGCCCTCAGTGTCCTTCTCTGTATTGTTCCAATTGTCCCCTGTGTCACTAGGCCAAATGGTCTAATTAAATTACTCTGGACCCCTCCTCCCTTCCCCCTCATGCCAAATTCCTGAACTCTCTGGACAGGACCCATTGCCATGGTAACCCGACAGGAAGTATCTAGTTACCAGCTCAATACTTAAGAGAGAGCAAGAAAACCCCCTGTGTGTTCTCCTGGCTGTGTGTGTGAGGGACGGCTGTGCTGAGCGCCAGCTCCTCTCATCCCCCGTCCTCCTCCTCATCTCCTGGACTGTCTGTGTTGCCTGGAATACCTGCACTGTGGAGGGATCTGCTGCTGTCCCCGTGAATCTGCCTGGATCTATCCCCTGCCTGGACTGAACCCCTTGTTCTCTGTGAGTACCTGCTTCCCCACTGTTACCTGAACTGTTGCGGTGCTGACCCCTCGCACCCCCCTCCTGTGTCGGACTACCCCTGTTACAGGGACACCCCCTTGGCTCTCCTAGTGGACTATAAGTGGGTGGGGACCCTCGTTACCATTGAGTGGCAAATCCACCCTCCCTGCCACCCCCCGTATTGAAGGACTGCCATCTGTTTGTCTCAATAAAGCTTTGTGCATCTGTCATCCTCTCTGTGTGTTCTGTCCTGCCTTTCCTCCGTCACAGAGGTACTGTTTGGTCTGTGCTTTCCTCAACATGCTTTGCCTTGGGAAGATTTCCTGTAGACAGAGTGGACAGCCTTGAAATAGATGAAGCGCTTGCACAAGATCTTCACTATGGCATTCTACAGTGTGCACTGAATATTAACCTTACAGTCTTTAGAATGCTGGTCCACGGAAGCACAGCATTTGAAGCAAACCTGAATTTTTTTTAAAAGCTCATTTACATTCTTACAATGGTTTCCTTCTGATGCCAACACATTTTCTAAGTGGGTGTGGTTTGTTATGTATGGGACATTGAAGATTTGGGTTCTCAATTTTCTGGTTATGATCAGTCTTTTCAGGGACTGTAGTAGGTGCAGGTAGAATATCAGTCCTTTTTATAGACACTGAACCTGTGTGGTCTCTGTGTGAAATGCATGAGCCTGCAGGCCTTGAAGAAGGTGGACCAAGAGGGTTGGACTCCCCAAAGAAGAAACTTGGATCATTCCTAGTATCTGCAATTCTCCTAATGAACTCAAAAAGCTATGAAAAGTGAGGGAAAAAAATTTATTTTCTTACTTTTACCATGATCCAAGTGATGCCCATTTTCCTATATTCCAATAAGGTAACTTGGAAAAAGAAACTTGGATCATTTCTAGTATCTGCAATTCGCCTAATGAACTCAAAGAGCTATGAAAAGGGAGGAAAAAAAACTTTATTTCTTACTTTTACCATGATCCAAGTGATGTCCATTTTCCTATATTCCAATAAGGTAACTTGGAGACTATTGGATTTACCCCACGAGCAGTATCTAGGTAACTGAGGCCGGGTAGGTGGGTATCAGCCTTGGCTAGTTGAAGCTCCAACAGAAGGTCACTGAGCTCTTGAAACTTTAGATTTTCTTTGCTGGATATTTTTGGGAAGCTTTGCAATCTTTTAAATGACGTATCCTCAACAGCTTCTGGGCTGCTGAACCTATATTCAAATCTGTCCCAAGCAGCGATAAGACCTGCAGCAGAGAGGTGATTGTTAACAGCTTTGAGTCTTTTGACACGCTCAGCAGATTGAGAACCTAGCCACCTGAAAAGCAGATCTAGTACTTCTGTAGTTGAGTTATCTAGTTCACTGATTGTGGCTTTGAAGGTGGATTTTCACCCTCTGTAGTTTTCAAGTTTGTCATCGAACTTAGAGAGAGCGATGATATTTAGATTAATAAAGTTGAGTGATTCTCATTTTTGTCTCTGTCTTTGTTTGTAGTACTTAACTGCCTCTTTCAAAAGTAGGCTCATCAAATCCTTTTAATTCTTCCTGTAACTCTTCAGTGTTGTACTGCTTTAAAAGGTTAGTATCTTTAGGGCACAGTGTTTAAAAACTCTCATAGCAAGCAATTAATTGTTTAGGCGTGCCCACTAGTTGCAGTACCTCATGAAAAAGTTGAGAAAGGATGACAGACAAACAACTGTTATAGAATATAAGTGATTAACTTTAACCACAAGTTCTTCTTTATCAGCCTCATAATTTTGTTGAACCTTCCAATTTGGTTTAACCAAGCATTTACCTTGTCTGTTTAGTTCCTGATCTGAAAAGAATTCTGGTTCTTGCTGTGCTTTTGCCTCCATAGAAAATGTAATGTTTTGCTGAGACATTGCCCTGACAATGGAAGAGTTAACTGGCAATCCTGGATAAATAAATCAACTGCTTAACTCTGTGTCTGGTGGTTGTTTGTGAAGCACTGGATGCTTTCTGTCTCACTTGTTTAAAAAGGAATTATAAGCAGAAATCAGAGTGGCATGTAGTAATGCAGGCAGTCTCTACTATATGCATGTATGATGCACGACTGACTTATATAACAGTCCCATTAGGCAATCACTGTAGTATTGGCATTGTATGCTGTAAGACGTTGCGCTGTGGATAGCTTGAAGGCATGTATAGACTTGTATGACAATGGCTGCACTGTCCATAACACATTTTTCAGTAAATTACAGTTATAGATGATTTTTGACTGGAGCTAAATGATTTTTTTGACTGGAGCTATAAAATATTTTTTGACTGTTCTGCTTCTCCAATCTAAGCATTGCAATTGTGATCCCTCTAACTTATAAATTCAGCATGCAGCGCTAAAGGAAACAGTATAATCCATGTGGGAAAAAAACAAAATATCTCAGTGCGATATTGATATTGATCATGTATCACAAATGTATCTAGGATGGGTGAAATAACCCAAAAACCGTAATAAAGTTCTTAGCAAGTAAGTGTATTATGAAACGGCACACTGGGATTTGTACAAGTGCATATAGTGAAGTGACAGTCAATCATCAGTATTCAGTTGACATCCGTGATATTGGTGGTATGGTGAACAAGTGTAGATTGCACTAACCAGATAGCGCATAATAAAGCGCATTTGAGTGATTAAACCAACTCCTGGTCATCCGCATCTAAGGATCTGGAACACTGGGTCATCTGGTGGGCATCAGCATAATACTTTGTGTAGAATAACAGTATTAAAGATGGCCGCCGGCCATTTAAAAGAAAGCCACGTGGTATGTCACTGAGGGCAACTTCCTAAACTGATCCAGTTGTGGTGAGACAGCTACAGTATAACTTACAATCTCAGCACTGTTGGCAGACAGTGACTCAATCCAAATGACATCTTGCAGATCATAGAAAGCTTTAATTGAAAACGTGCAGATCTTCACAGATAAACATTAGATACACTTTATTGTCAAAAGTATTGGGACAACCCTCCAAATCATTGGATTCAGGTGTTCCAATCACCTCCATGACCATTGGTGAATAAAATCAAGCACCTACCCATGCAGACTGCTTCTACAAACATTTGTGAAACAATGGGTCACTCTCAGGACCTCCAAACTTCATGTGGCCTTCAGATTAGCACAACAACAGTGCCTAGAGAGCTTCATGGAATGGGTTTCCATGGCCGAGCAGCTGCATCCAAGCCTTACATAACCAAGTACAATGCAAAGCGTTGGATGCAGTGGTGTAAAGCATGCCACCACTGGACTCTAGAGCAGTGGAGACGTGTTCTCTGGAGTGATGAATCACTCTTCTCTGTCTGGCAGTCCGATGGACGTGTCTGGGTTTGGTGGTTGCCAGGAAAACGGTACTTGCCTGACTGCATTGTGCCAAGTGTAAGACATTGTACCAAGACATTTTGGACAATTTCATGCTCCCGCCTTTGTTGGAACAGTGTGAGGATTACCCCTTACCCCACCAGTGCACAAAGCAAGGTCCATAAAGACATGAATAAGTGAGTTTGGGTTGGAGGAACTTGACTGGCCTGCACAGAGTCCTGACCTCAACCCGATAGAAGTCCTTTGGGATGAAATAGAGTGGAGACTGCGAGCCAGGCCTTCTCATCTGACGTCAGTGCCTGACCTCACAAATGCGCATCTGGAAGAATGGTCAAACATTCCCATAAACACACACCTAAACCTTGTGGACAGCCTTCCCAGAAGAGTTGAAGCTGTTATAGCTGCAAAGGGTGGACCAACTCAATATTGAACCCTACGGACTAAGACTGGCCATTAGTTCATGTGCATGGAAAGGCAGGCATCCCAATACTATTGGCAATATAGTGTAAGTCATAACATCATAGTGTATCTAGCTCCAGTAATTACATTTGCTGAGAATAAAAACAAAAGGGTGGGACTAGCTATGCAGAGCATCTCCTAGCTAGAGAGTGAGGCAAGAACAAAATTATTTAAAGGCAAATAAACAACAATGTGTATCATAACAGGATCTCTGTGTTGAAGTGCACCAGCAATTACCTCCCAGTGCTGAAAGTGATCATAACTCATATCTGCAAGTATTGTATTAGGCTTTTAAATCTACTTTCATAATTGTATATAGCTTTGACAGGGTACTTAACATCCCACCTCAGTCCACCCTTGACTTCACCCCTTCTCCACCTCTCTGAAGAGAGCAATGAAGCGACACATGTAGAGTGCCTTGACAATTGGGGGATATGCCCAAATTCTGCTTAAATGGTTAATGCTTAAATAAAACCTGAGATTACTCTGTAACACACAGAGTTTAGGGGTCAGGAGTGTGTGTAGCCTACTCTCCAGACAGGCTACAGCAAGCTGCCTGTTGGACCTCTTCCACCTGAGTGATGAGAAACCCATTGATGCACTTATATTTTTTTTAGTTTATTTTAATTACAGGTACTTACAGTATATAGTGTCTTCAATTTATGCAGAGCTTTACATATATATTGTGCATTCACATCAGTCCCTAACCCTCAAGGCGTGTACAATCTAAGGACCTTAACTTACATTCATACACATATTAGGGACAATATAGACAGGATCAATTTAACCTACCAGCATGTCTTTGGAGTGTGGAAACCCACAGAGGCACAGGGAGAAAATGAAAACTCCAGGAAGGTGGTGCCATGGTTGGAATTCAAACCAATGTCCCTAGTCTGCCAGGCAGCAGTGCTAACAATTTAGCCACTGTGCTACCCCATATATATTAATTTCAACCAGCTGCGCAACGGTGGTGTGTTGCTGATTGTGAGATTGGTGCAGCAGCAACCAGGCAGAGTGTCAGCAACAGATTTTGCCAGAATGTGGAAGCTCATGGTGCCAATATTGACAGTCTTGAGAACAGGATCAGTGCTGGAAGGTGTCAGTAAATGGTACTGGCATATCCCAGCACAAAAAAACAGCCTGCCAATGACAAATGCTACCAACATAACAATCATAAATATGGACAGATGTGTAAATATCTTATACTTATACTATGCGATGGCTATCAGCTGCGTAAATTTGCCCAGCAGAAAATGGGTTACTTTAGTAAGCCATAACCAGGTCTTTGTCTCTGCGGTAAAGGATCCTTGGACTAAAAATCGTTCCTTTATCTGCCCACTAAATAGCCGTTTACTACCTATCATGAAGACATTTTTGTACTGTGGGCCTGTAGCAAGGTCAGGGTGACAAGGAAAAGAATTAATTCAAATATTGCACCAAGGAGTCTGTTTTATTGTAGCCTGGGAACATTATCTAGTTCACACCAACCGCATTAAGGAAATAAATTAAAGTTCAACTGCCCTTGTCTAGTGGTTCTGCCTCCCAGCCCACTGCAACAAACTTTATGGCTGTCAGACAGTCAATTCTTCCCTGGCCTGCAGGTCTGAGTTAGGGAAGATTGGCCCGTGGCTGATGACTAAAGCATCAGCAGTAACACAGCTTCAGGTTTACAAGACAATCAGTAAACATACATATATGTTTTATTACTACAAAAATGCAGAATATAAATGTAATTGAAAGCACAGTGTAGTGACTTTTGTACTATTGCTAGAAACTAAATGATTGCAAGGCCTTTGCCTATTGTGCATATCAAGGCCTAATGCTGACAATAATGTAAAGTGCATCTACCTTCTAGTACCAGGCTATTTATAAATATACTGTACATCTGTTTTTGGCACATGGAACCCTATTGCAGATAGTCCGAACTGTAGGTTTTTTAGCAATAAAAATAAATAGCAAAAATGGAGCCCCCTGACCTTAGCCTTATCTTTAGGCTGTAATACATAACCTTCTCATATACCCAACCCTTAACACATAACCTGACCATACAGTAGTAGATTAATGAACAAATGTCCATGCAAACATTCATATGAAAATTCTCACCAGTGCATGTTGACTTGAGGAATGTCATTTAAATGGACTTTGTTGTAATACACTGTTCAAGTATTTTTGTACGACAACTACATCAGTATTCAGTAGAGATATATTATTCATCCAGTAGATAGCAGTGTTTATACGTTTGTAGCTGCATCTATGATAAACTCTATGTGTTGTCTCTATAATAAAGTTTCTGTTTCCTGTTAGCAGAGAAGCAGAAGATAAACACATGTGGCCTTAGCACTGTCTGTTCTGTAGGGCTTTATACATAATTTCTAATAAGTTATGAGCCCAGACCCAGTCCCAGACATCCAGTCATAGCCAGCTACAGTAAAGAAGTGAAAGACACAGAAACAGAAAGAAGACTGCAACAGAATAAAAGAAAATGGCCAGTAACAAGCTGCAACAAAGTTTTCATTTGCAAATCTGACAAACCAGAACTACCAGTCTTGGAAATTCAAGATGAAAGTGCTACTAATAAGAGAAGATATGTGGAAATATATAAATTAAGTCAGGCCAGAACACCCTTCAGATGAGTGGTCAGAGAAAGATCAAAAAGCTCAGAGCACAATCTCTCTTAGCATAGAAGAATATCAAATCATGCATATTTGTAAGTGTGAAACTGCTAAAGAAATGTGGGAATAATTATAAAAGGTGCATGAAAGAGCTAAAACTGTATTTGATTAGAAAGCCATACCAAACCAAGCCGAATAAAGGCCAGGATATGCAGGTTTACACCCTGGAAGTGGTTTACTAGAAATGCTCGTCACAGTACTTGATGCATGTCCAGAAGATGAACTGACATGGGAATATGTTAAAGGCAAGCCTTTGGATGAATATAAGCATAAAACAGAAAGCCTTATTAGTAACAGTGCTTCTGTTACAGAGTCTGCTTTAAAGATAAAAAAATAGGAATACAAACAGTAACATGCAACAAGAAACACATGAATGCTTTGTGTGCAAGAAACAAGGTCATTTAAAAGCAGATTGCATAATCTGGAAAGCTATAATGCCCAAACAAACTAAACTACAAAAGGCCTAAATTGTGAAGGAAGAAATTGATTTTTCTTTTGATAATGACTATTTTGATAATGACTGTTTTTCAATCGAAGAGTTGCACCTCATCTTTGCAGGCATGGTATTTTCATTCAGGAGCTACGAGTCACATGACAAATGGCAGAAATTTCTTTATTCACCTTGCCAGTTCTGTATGTCCCTGCTCTTGAAAGTAATCTTTTGTCGGTGAAGAAGCTAACAAAACTTTCCAAGTGACTTTCCAAGATGACAGCTGTGCCATCACAAAAGGGGATATCTTAATTGCAAAGACTAAAATTACAGATGAACTGTATCAGCTGAACTGCAATGAGGTTGTTAATACTGCCAAGGAGAAAAAAAACTACATTCACACATGGCACAGATGACATGGGCATAGAAGTCTTGACAGAATAAATAAATTAACTGAGAATTACTATGTAAGTGGAATAAAAATTAGTCCATGTGAACAAACAATGAAATGCATCAGCTGTCTAAAAGGAAAAATGACAAGAAAAGCTTTTCCAAATCAGAGTAACAGCAGAGCTAAAACACCTCTGGACTTAAATCATTCAGATCTTTTCTGTCCAATGGAAAAATTGACTCCAGGAATGAAGAGGTATTTTCTCACTATTAGAGATGATTACTCCAGGTATGCTACACTATATCTGCTACACAACAAAAGTGAATAACCAGAAAACTTAAACAGTATTTGTCTCAAGTAAGCAACACATTTGGCAAAATGCTGAGTGTATTGTGCACAGACAATGGAACTGAATATACAGGTGATAACACAAAGGTGGTTCTTAGAAAGCATGGCATAATATTTCAAACTACTGCACCATACAACCCAAAACAAAACAGGGTTGCAGAAAGAATGAACCGTATTCTATATGAGAGTGGAAGAACCATGCTGTTTGATGTAGATATGCCAACCACATACTGGGGGGAAGCAATTATGACCACATGCTATCTCCAAAATCGAGTACCAGAAAATTAAACTGAGAAAACTCCATATGAACTGTGGAATGATAAAGCCCTGCATTTGAACCATCTAAAAAAATTTGGAAGCAAAGCCTATGTGCACATCCCAAAAGAAAAGCATACAAAATCGGATGCTTGTGCAAAAGAAGGTGTACTTGTGGGGTATCAATTTCAAAAGGGATACAGAATTCTACACCAAGACGCAAACAAGGTAACCATCAGTAGAAGTGTAATTAAGTGTTCTTGCATGGCAAGACCACTTACTGTTATCTCACATATATATTCTTGTTATTATAGCCAAATTTACCACCCTAACTCCTCCCAGAGTTTTTACACTACATAGACAGTAATATACCGAAACGTGCGGATTGTTCCCGATTCATGTGCTATTACTTTGTGGAACGTTTCGCCGAATGGTTCACAAAATATCGGCGTTTTTGTGGTGAAATTGGTCCCATAGGAATGAATGGCGGAATGTTCAAAACTAGAGTGGGAGCTGACAAAAGCTAGAGTGTGAGCTGAAAAATCAGGACATGATTTCTAAACTGCCATCACTTCCTCATTTTCAAGCCCACCTACACAAATCTTATATCAAAACGTTCACCTATCCCTGCTGCCACTAAAAATGTCCACGGCTAAGCCATAGTCCTGATAGTTTTCACAATATGACCATTTGTTTGCAACTCACGCCGCCCATTGACATTCATTGAAACTCCACTCTAGCCACCTCAAATTTGAAGGGCAATTTCTAAACTGCGGCTGTGCCTTAATTTTTAATATTTCAGAGACATACTATGCATCAAAATGTAGGTCTAGGTTTTGTGATTCTCACAATATAAAGCTCTTCGGTGTAGGATTTATAATTGTTAAACTACAACCGTGTGAAGATGGCAACCGCCAGTGAAGTGAGCAAGTTGGAGCAGTTTGTTTCTAACCGCTCTTCTCTGCCCTTGCTGTAGAGTGAGTTGCATGAGTTTTTAACCCACTCCATAAAGTTACTCTGCCCAGTCCAACCTTTTCATAGTTACTCCAGCCACTCCAACCACACAACAGTTACTCAAGCCACTCCACCCAGTTACTCCGCCCACTCCAGTTGTAGACTACTGGTGGAGGCAAGAACACTTCACACAATTTCCCCAGAAATTGTAGCTTTTCTAGTTGTCAATGAACTTTCAGTGTGTTCAAAATTTCATGAGCTAACATAAATGCTTCAAACTGAGGGGAATTCCACATCAGTGTCACATGAGGATAAGCAGCAAAGTGACACACAAAAATAAATTAATGCAGACAATCCAAACACAGTAAAAGAAGAAACCAGACCACAAAGGCTTCAATCAGGAATTCCATCAGAAGCAATAAAGGTATCCCAGCCAAATGTCTGTCCTACGTAGCTTGAGTAGCATTAAAATTACAGCCAGATTCATGGAATGAGAAGCAAAAATCTCCAACCCATGAGAAACAAATGTGGACCAGATGCTTTGACAAAACCACTTAAAAGAAACAGAGTTATAGAACTGAAATCCAAGATGGGACTAATACTGTATAAGGAGTAGTAGTTAATTGGTGGTGTTGAAAGTTGGTGGTGTTGGTGTTTGAGTATTTTTTGTAGAGAAGCAGCAGATAAAAACATGTGCACTGTGCACTGTCTGTTCTGCAGGGCTATATACAGAATTTCTAACATACTTAAAAATTTTGTTTGCAACAATTGATTTTGAATGAATGTAAGTTCCACACTTGTTGCTAGAAATTTGTTAGAGAAACATTTTCCATCCTTCCCCTTCAAACGTGCTCATTACTGAGGTTAAAAACAAAAATTGATTTGACCCCTACTAATGATTCCAAAATTGAACAAATATTTCTAAAACTAACGTTTTTGAGCACCATTACTCTAGTGTATGGTCAGCTTTAGATTGAGATAGGAGAAAGGGAAGGTTATACATCCTTCTTAGTTTATTTTTTGCTTTCCAATTACTTCCCATCCCATAGATACAACAGGAAGGGAAAGGAAATCTCTGCAAACTAAGCGGAATTCCCTTCTTAGGCTTCATGTACACGAGAAGCTCCTAAACTCGACTTTAGGAGCTTTTGGCATTTTTTTGCCAAAGCTCCTAAACTCAACTCCATACAAGCCTGCGTCCATATACACATAGGCTTTTAGCAGAGTTTAGGAGCTGCCACGTTTAGGTGAGGTTAAACCTCCCTCTCCTGAACACGAAAGAATCGTGTTCAGGATCGGAACGTTTTGACCGCTGACTGCGGTACCGCAATTTTGCCACGGTTTTGCCACGATTTGCATTTTCCCATGGCCAGCAATCAGGGTAGGTTCGTGCACATGGAGCCTTAGGTAGTTTTCACCAGAATAGGCATTCATTGGAAGATTTACCTTCATTTCTTGTTCTGGTGACAACCGTGAAAGTTTGGATTTTTTAGAATCATTTCTGTCTTGGAGTCAGTGGTCACCAGGACAAATAGAGAGGGTGAATTTACCTAAAGGGGACTTTAGGTTTTTGCATACACTTAAAGCTGAACTCTAGCCAAATATAAATACACAACTTATTGCAGCTCTGTATTAATTATTACATCAATAAATGTGTTTTGTAAATACAAGTAGTGTAAGCACATTCAATTTATATTAGACATATTGCATTTAGTTATTTTATAAAAAATGTGAGTTTAGTGTCTACTTTTTAAAAAAAAATACATTTTTATACATTTTCACATTTTCACATACAGAGGAAGAAAAGAAATTCCAGGAATGTCTGGTCAAGAGAGTGATGATAGTCTTAACACACATACAGTAGCATTTTTGTACAATAACATCAGAGTATGGCCAAATGACAGTAAAACACCAGATAGCAATAGCGGTAACAACAACAGTATTGGGGAAAAGTTGGTGGAATAGGGAGATACCCTATACCACACCCCGACTTATTTGAGCTATACTACAAGTAGCATGGATGAGGGATACCTCAGAGAAAATATTGTATAGCCATACAAAGATAACTGATCACGTGTCATAGGCAACATTACCAAGCCATCAATCCATACCACAGAAACAAAATTGTAGGAGAGTGGTTAAGTACTTGAAATCCTAATACAAAGATAATAAACCAGGGGTGCTTACAGGGAAATCCAGAGGGAGGGTGATCAAGAGATGCAGTCAGTGGTTTGGTGCCTTAGTTTTCCTAATGAGTTGGCTAAGTTAGCCTTTGCATACCAGTCCATAAATTGAAAGGAGTAGTGTCACTTTAAAGTGCTTCTCCTCTCCCCTAGACTAAACAAGCAGTTAACCCTTGCAGTGCAGGCACAGCCTCATTTCCAGAGTTGGGCTTTAACCTACCACTTGCTACCCTAAAACCTGAACCAAAACCTCAGCCTCAGCTCCTGTTTCTTATACCTGTGTTTTTACTATCTATATACAAAGGAACAGTGCCAAAAACACATGGTTTTCCCCAAAGCTAATAAAGGTGTGGTTTAAATTCACTGCAATATGCCTTCCCTGATGCAATTCCCAGGCTTGCCCCACTGGTACTCACAGATGCTGCACTGTTGCTCTACCAGAACTGAGTATGGAGAGGAGTAGCAAAGCACCAAGTCAATTGTGAAACCTTGGCTGAAAACTTTGCAGATCCATCACTAGAAAAAGGGAATAACCTATATTGTGGTTCATAGCCTGTCTCTATGATCAGCTGAGTCAAAAAAGCCAATAGTTTGAGGAATGAAAAACCTGTGTCCTTTCTATAAAGGGGTAGGCTTACAGCATCCATGTTGTCAGTGTGTGTTGGCACTTTTAGGGAGAGCCCACAATTTTGTGTAGGAAGAGATACTGTTTTTGTCTTACATTTGGCATTGGTACATGTCCCCAGTGATGGTGTCTGCTTCCCATGGATTTTGTTTAAAGGCATTGTAAACCTTCCTACCTGCTCCTTGTGTTTTTCACCTGTACACTGTATAATGTGCATTGATTATGAACTGTAGTTTTATGCTGTAATTTGTTGCCCTCTACAAATAGCCTATAGTAGAATAAATCTTCACTGTGTCAACAGTTTCTGCTTTGGTTCAAAAATGAGGGATGCCGAATGGCACTGCAGAGGTAATGCATGGTCTCTGTCTGTAGTGTAAGAAGTGTATTTTGCAAGATAGTCCTCAATCCCTGCAAGCCCCAAACAGGTATAAAGGCACTCAGGGGTCTTGCAGCTGAGATAACTTAAAACAACATTTCAATGTTTCGATGGAGTTCAGTCCATCTATCTTAGGGCAATCCCTGGGTTTCACAGTCCAGTGCTGGTGCAGGTGAGAACTACAGAGTAATTAGGTCTGACACAGACACAAATCAGGGAACATTCACAGACACACAAAGAGTTCACTGATGCAGCTGGAAGATGTTTTTGTTATTACATTAGCACTCCCACATTTGTGATGCAACACAAAGCAGATGGCAATGCATGCATTGGACACTGTATGACCAGGAACAGGAAGATGTCTTGTCCCTTTGGCAAATAGGGATAAGCTAGGTGAATGGATACATGGACACAGGGAATTAATCAGTCATGACACTATAAACTGTAGCCACAATATGTGAGCCCATCATTACAAGGTAAGGCATACAAACAGCACAGGGAATTTAAATACTCGAATACATTGTTAAAACAAAAACAAGAAAGTGTACAATACCTTTAACAATAGTATGCTCATTAACCCTATAGAATTAACAAACAGGATTTCACCCCCATCTTCCTGATAGATTTCAATGGGGCTTGTCTCATGAACTTCAAGCAAGATTCTCAAATTGTCTGCTAATCAAACCCAGACAAATTCACTTATCCCTATTCAGAACCAAATAAAAGCCACTAGAAGAAAAACCAAATCAAGAGACAGATTCCAAAATAGCCAGTCCAACCCAAAAGCAGATAGAAGAAAAAAAATAGAAAAGTCACAAGCTCATCCAGGTCAGGGCACAGAACAGTTATAAAGTCAGCCATGACTAAGGCCTAAGGGCCGAAATGCATTGACTTTTTTATGGCTGTTTGTCTCCATTATTAACAAAGACTGCATGTTTTAGCCGATTTACACTATCCAGCCTTTTCCTATGCTTTCTGAGAACCAGCAGTTATGCAGTCATAGTCAAACTATCCAGTGACATGCATGCACTAGTCCTTCTATGAGAATGTCCACCTAGTCTATGTATGTGCATTCATATGCGTCTGTGCAGCATAATGATGGGTGTCACTTGCGTACATGCAGTCCATACACAGGCCACTAATTCACCTTATGACTCCTCCATCCAGTTCTGCTATGAATGTAATTATACACACACCTACTACAGTGTCATTTTTAACATTCACTACAGTACAGTACTTCTGCAATTCTCAATAAAAACATACCAAGTGCCTTTATGCTGGTAGTATATGGGTTTATGAACAATTTTATCACAAAAAGAATCCTTTCATTTTAGGGCATTTAATTATCTTTGTCTCCTCAGGTTAACTTTATTGAAAAAATCCTCGCCATCACTAAACTACGGGGCCACACTACCAAGATCTAATCAGTCTGGAAGAAATCACCCACTAGTACACATACTCCATGATCCTCTAGGACTCACAGCCTGGAGTCTGCATGTAAATTGCTGCAGCTTGAACTTGTTGACACAGGTGACTGGACAAGCTACCTCGGCAACCTACATTTGGAGCAATTTACATTCACATTTGAGGCTGAGAACCCTGGAGGATTACTAAAGTGTAGGATTTAGTAATAGCAAGGCTCTCTAAACCACAGGAGTTCATTAGCCATTTCTTTCATATAGGTCTTTTTAAATTGGTGATGCCACACTTCATTGTTTTTCAGCTCAGTTAACAGCCACTCCTAGTTTGAGCACTAGAGTGTAGCTCTTAGCTGCCAACTGTCCCACTTGCAAAGGCAAAAGTTATATTTAAAGGCTACCTATCAGTTATGATAAAATGTGGTCCTACCTAAAAAAGCCACCATCATGAGATACCTGTCATCTCTTTTATTAACCAAAAAAAAATTGGTGTGCCTTTCAGAAACCAGTTTCATTCTCTTACTGACCAACCTGCTTTCAAAACTCAGCTTTCCAAGTGTCTTTCCCTTTATCAGTGAAAGTGTCCATTTTGGCCACTGAAGAATTGTCATTAAACAGAGGTACAGAAGGAAGAAAGCATACAGGTGGCACAAACACCTAGTGCATTATTCAAGGTTTATTAAACGTGTAAAAGGACAAAAAATATACTCACAAACATAGCATGTGTGTAAAGCCTATAAGGCCATGGAGCTGGCCACAAGGATGGCAGTGTCCAACTGATGGTGCGGTTGGCCTGCTGACATGTTTCAGGGACGAATCCCTTTCCTCAGAGCTATCAAAGGAAAGGGATTTGTCCCCGAAATGTGTCAGCAGGCCGACAGCACCATCAGTCGGACACTCTGCCATCCTTGTGGCCACATCCATGGCCTTATAGGCTTTACACACATGCTCTGTTTGTGAGTATATATTTTGTCCTTTTACACGTTTAATAAACCTTGAATAATGCACTAGGTGTTTGCGCCACCTGTATGCTTTCTTCCAGTTTGTTGATTTCCCCATCTGAGGAGGGCTGCATCTCCAGGAACTTTATCCATAGGCTATTCATGCTTCTGAACCCCTGGCCTTCCCCTGGCATTGGTTCCCTCAAGGCGCTAGAGAGTTTATACATCTGTCCGCAGAGGTATAGGAGTGCAGGGCACTGTTCCAAAGGCAGAGAAGTGAAAGCTACACAAAAAGACATATAAGGCTGACAAAGGAAACAGCAGGTGTCTTAAGGCATCTGCTCTTGTATGTTGGGTATAGCATGAAGGTCATTTCAGGAGGTCATTTGGGTGGTGGTGACAGAGGTGGTACATGTGTGTTGTACAAGCCTAGAGCAGAGCAGGATGCTACAGAGAGTAATATGGCAGTATGCAAGTTTTAGTTGGAAGGGACACCTGTTAGGTGCACTGTAGAATCAACTGAAATTAAGCTGTCATACTGCTTTGCTTCAATCGATGAATCCCTTCCCCCATTACTACCACAGTGGAACTGACACAGATAAGTCACCAGGCAGCACGAGATAGATAGTTGTTCCAAGTAATTTGTAGAGCATCCAGAGAATGAATGGATATTATAGCAGTTTGAGAATTCCTGTCACAAACATGTTGTACAGTAAGTGCTCCACGTGGGACAGTAGATTTGTGAGGGTTAGACAAGAATGTTTGTCACTATAGCATGTGCGGCACTAAACCATGTGTGCTAGAAAGCTGCCTGTGAACTATCTGGATGTGTGCCTGTTCGTGGTTTAAATATATTTCCCAGTAAACTCACATTTGCTGTCCTCCAAATGTCTATGAGGACCTCATGTATGAAAGCGGCATCAATTGTCATTAGCAGGTTGCTAGAGGCTCAGTTACAGGCTGACTGCCAGATTGAACACCAGTATAACAGGTATAATTACAAGAATTTTTAAAGTGATATGACACTTTTTCATTTGAAATTGGACACTTTTTGAGAATGTCTACAAAACATGACAAAATGAAAAAGAAGGGTGACTGACCACAAAGAGGGATGCATTTTCTACTATCTTCTAACATATTTACTATGAACCTTTGTATGCAGGTCAAAAATGGACAGTATTAAAATGAGAAATGACAATTTAAAGTAGAACTATAGGCAAACCTTTTTTTTATTGTGGCTAGAGCAAGGGATGGTTATAACCCTTGTTAGAAATTTTTTTTTTGCCATCTGTGTCCCATTGCGGAGATTTCCCTGCACTTTCTGTCCCATAGCCAAAAAGGAAGTGAGAGGAAATCACAGAAAATCAAAGGAATTTCTTGGGGACCCCCAGGTCACCATAACTAGTGTCCTCATTGGAAGATTTCTCCTCTATTAATTTTCTGGGGACAACCCTAAATTTGGGATTTTCTTTTACTTCCCCTTTTTGATGGTAATAATAAACAGGACATATAGAGAGGGTGAATCTCCTTAACGGGTGCATAAACGGGTACACAAACTGACAGGGGTTCTAATCCCTCTCCACTCTGTCCGAAACTAAAAAAAAGTTTTGCCTTGTCTGGTTACCTGTGAACACTTGGGGGTAGATCTAGCTGCAGAGTTGAAAGGGGAGTACCGGGATTGTTGAAGGTAACAATTGCTTTTTTTCTTCTGGCTCCTAAACAGTGGACTATCAAACTATAGTTCTGCATATACATCAGACAGCACAGTGCCTGTAAAAGAGTAGTCTAGTTTTCATTTTTGAAGTAAAAGAATGTAAAAAATAAAAGCAAATCTTTGTATCAAGTGTAAAAAGTACATAAAAAACTCTGGCGAGAATTTTTTTTTTAGATATTTCACAGATTGAGGAAGGCTTAACAGCTTGGTCAGTTCTAAAATGCTTTCTGTATCCCTAGTTTGCTTCCTGCCCCAAATCCTCAATCTTGGGTCAAGTCTCACCTTTGACAGAAGTCTCTATAACAGGCGCCCCTATTGGGAGTTTTTGTCCTCACCATTTGATCTATTGACAACTCAAAGTGTTATCATGGTGAGATAAAGTGAGGTCAAATAATGAGAGAAAATCTCCACAATGGGGTCACAGACAGTGACATAATGACAGGGATTCTAACTATTCCTTGTTTTACTCAAAACTGGAAACATTTTTGGATGGCATCCCACTTTAAGCCAGTTAAATAGGATCCTACACAAATAATGTAAATTGTGCCCAATACCAAAATGCAACCAAATGCATACAGCACGTGGCATAAACCACAGCTCCAGTTTCCCATGAAGCACTATGCTTAGTGCCCAGAAACGTTTTAGGGCTCGTGAAAGAGGAGGAATATATTTGTTTGGATTTTAAAGCCTTCCAACTCAAGGCTGCTGTGCTGTATCCATATGTAGATGTCTCCAGAATGCCTGCTCTGTTGACTTTACTTTTGTATTTGTAGCAACAGCAGTGGACATACAGGAGAATATTGGAAACATGGGTCACACGATAATGAAGGCTGTAATTCTCCAGAATGTAATTGTATGGGAAAACCTGCACTAAGAACTACTCTACTGCTGCCCCAAAACCTCGAGACCACAAGCAAGTGAAAGATAATGAACCCATGAAAGAAGATACAGGAACAAACTTTCACACACAAAGGATAAGGAAGACAGAGACTAGTGTCCACAGGCACTAGAGAAGTGCACCTTGACACACCTATGTAAATGGGGTGTTAGAAAGCACATAGAAGGCTGAAGTAGGCAAGGGTGCAAAGAGCCCATGTGCATAAACGTCTTTTTTTCTTTCTGTATCATTATTGTCTTATTACATAATGTGATACTGATTAGAACAGATCCAATGCATACATGCATTAGGAAGAGATCAGACATTTTGGATTTGAGATTCCTAATCTGTGATAGACGTTTGCAGAATCAAGGACTATCATCACAGGGAAAGGAAATATTTCTACATAGATCAATTTTGTTATATTTGTTTGAAAACATTATTTGTTGTCTGTGCCTGTAGCTGTATGCTTGCCTGGGCAATGGCTCTCTAAGTCTCTGGTGCCCAGTCTATGACCTGAAGGCTTCATGTTGCCCATTGCTACTTATTGTGCAGTCCTCAGGCCCCAACAGCCAGTATCTGTATTTTCCTTGCCCTGGTGCTTACTCAGGGACAGTAAAGCAACATGTTCTTTAAACTGGTTAGTACTAGTTAGTTGTATTTCTTATAGAAATACAAATAAAAAAACAGTTGGTCCATCAAATCTGCCCATTTTTTTTTAATTTACCCATGCTTTTGGTTTTTTTTTTTCATTTTTAAAATGAGTATAGATCTATGCTTATAAAAAGGATAATAACCTGCGCAAAATGCGACACAAATAGTGAAACAGCAGCTGTCAAAAAATACAGGCAACATACAAAAAAATTATAAAAAAAAGTGTGCAGCGCTAGTTCACCCCACATGTAATAAAAAATATATATAATCAAAATCCTTTTGGTTCTATACTGCATTTATGCCATCAAGTGAATGGCAGTGGAAAAACTGCTGTTTTGCCCGCATGACCTGTGGTCATTTTTTCTGGTAAAAGAGTGTTGGCAGTGGAGGATCTCTTTCTCACTTTTGTGGCACAGTTTTTTCCCACGGATATGGGTTTTATATAATTTTCAGCTACACACCATGGACTTATTTTGAGGACTTTATTTGATTATATATATTTTTTATTATATGTGGGGTGAACTGGCGCTGCACACTGTTTTTATAATAGATCTATGCTTGTGCCAAGCATGTTTGAATTCACTTAATGGAGGTCTATTCTAAGCATCAACTACTCTTCCAGTAAAATAGTACTTTTCAATGTGGTTCAAGTCATTTGTGCTTGTAAAGGAACTGTAATGGCCGTGATTTCCATTCTGTAACATTGTATATGTAACAAGTCTCTGACAATCTCCTGTAGCATATCTCCAGTTGCCAACCATCTCTTGTAGCACGTCTATAGTCTTTGACAATCTCTTGTAGCATGCCAGTGGTTTCTGACCATCTTCTGTAGTATGTCCAGCCTCTGGTAACTTTCCTTAGCATTAGAGATGAGCGAATTATTCAAAAATTCGATTCGGCTGATTCGCCGAATTTGAGGAAGAAATTCGATTCGATGCGAATTTATTCGCTACGAATTCAACTTATAAAAAGGGTTTCTAGGCTTCAGAGAGCCTTTATATTAGTGCAGAACACTGTACCTTTAATTTAAATGCCCTTGGAGATGAGGAAGGAGAAGGAGAAGGAGAAGGATGAGAAGAAGGAGAAGGAGAAGGATGAGAAGAAGGAGAAGGAGAAGGATGAGAAGAAGGAGAAGGATGAGAAGAAGGAGAAGGATGAGAAGAAGGAGAAGGATGAGAAGAAGGAGAAGGAGAAGGAGAAGGAAAAGGAGAGGGAGAAGGAGAAGGATGAGAAGAAGGAGAAGGATGAGAAGAAGGAGAAGGAGAAGGATGAGAAGAAGGAGAAGGATGAGAAGAAGGAGAAGGAGAAGGATGAGAAGAAGGAGAAGGATGAGAAGAAGGATGAGAAGAAGGAGAAGGATGAGAAGAAGGATGAGAAGAAGGAGAAGGATGAGAAGAAGAAGAAGGATGAGAAGAAGAAGAAGGATGAGAAGAAGAAGGATGAGAAGAAGAAGAAGGATGAGAAGAAGGAGAATTCCAAGCCGGCAAAAAGTGTATCTGCAGAGCTCCGCTATTTCTTAGCGGAGCTCTGCAGATACACTTAGCGGAGCTCTGCAGATACACTTTTTGCCGGCTTGGAATTCTTCTTATTTTCATCCTACTTCTTCTTCTTCTTCTTCATCCTCATCCTCATCCTCTTCTTCTTCTTCTGAGGATGAGGATGAGGATGAAGAAGAAGAAGAAGAAGTAGGATGAAAATAAGAAGAATTCCAAGCCAGCAAAAAGTGTATCTGCAGAGCTCCGCTAAGTGTATCTGCAGAGCTCCGCTATTTCTGACAGTTCTCTGACATTCACTCCATACAGCGGTTGAAACATTGTATCTATTTGTTTCCATTTATGGAAACAAATAGATACAATGTTTCAACCGCTGTATGGAGTGAATGTCAGAGAACTGTCAGAAATAGCCTATTTCTGACAGTTCTCTGACATTCACTCCATACAGCGGTTGAAACATTGTATCTATTTGTTTCCATAATAGATACAATGTTTCAACCGCTGTATGGAGTGAATGTCAGAGAACTGTCAGAAATAGCCTATTTCTGACAGTTCTCTGACATTCACTCCATACAGCGGTTGAAACATTGTATCTATTTGTTTCCATAAATGGAAACAAATAGATACAATGTTTCAACCGCTGTATGGAGTGAATGTCAGAGAACTGTCAGAAATAGCGGAGCTCTGCAGATACACTTAGCGGAGCTCTGCAGATACACTTTTTGCCGGCTTGGAATTCTTCTTATTTTCATCCTACTTCTTCTTCTTCTTCTTCTTCATCCTCATGCTCATCCTCTTCTTATTCTTCTGAGGATGAGGATGAAGAAGAAGAAGAAGAAGTAGGATGAAAATAAGAAGAATTCCAAGCCGGCAAAAAGTGTATCTGCAGAGCTCCGCTAAGTGTATCTGCAGAGCTCCGCTATTTCTGACAGTTCTCTGACATTCACATTTACAGCGGTTGAAACATTGTATCTATTTGTTTCCATTTATGGAAACAAATAGATACAATGTTTCAACCGCTGTAAATGTGAATGTCAGAGAACTGTCAGAAATAGAGGAGCTCTGCAGATACACTTTTTGCCGGCTTGGAATTCTTCTTATTTTCATCCTACTTCTTCTTCTTCTTCTTCTTCTTCTTCATCCTCATCCTCAGAAGAAGAAGAAGAATGAAAAGAAGAAGAAGAAGAATGAAAAGAAGAATGAAAAGAAGAAGAAGAATGAAAAGAAGAAGAAGAAGAATGAAAAGAAGAATGAGAAGAATGAAAAGATTCTTCTTCTTTTCATTCTTCTTTTCATTCTTCTTCTTCTTTTCATTCTTCTTCTTCTTCTTTTCATTCTTCTTTTCATTCTTCTCATTCTTCTTTTCATTCTTCTCATTCTTCTTTTCATTCTTCTTCTCATTCTTCTTTTCATTCTTCTTCTCATTCTTCTTTTCATTCTTCTTTTCATTCTTCTTTTCATTCTTCTTCTCATTCTTCTTTTCATTCTTCTTCTTTTCATTCTTCTTTTCATTCTTCTTCTTCTTCTTTTCATTCTTCTTTTCATTCTTCTCATTCTTCTTTTCATTCTTCTTCTCATTCTTCTTCTTCTTTTCATTCTTCTTTTCATTCTTCTCATTCTTCTTTTCATTCTTCTTTTCATTCTTCTTCTCATTCTTCTTTTCATGAAGAAGAAAAGAAGAATGAGAAGAATGAAAAGAAGAATGAAAAGAAGAAGAAGAAGAAGAAGAATGAAAAGAAGAATGAGAAGAAGAATGAAAAGAAGAATGAAAAGAAGAATGAGAAGAATGAAAAGAAGAATGAAAAGAAGAAGAAGAATGAAAAGAAGAATGAAAAGAAGAAGAAGAAGAATGAAAAGAAGAAGAAAAATGAAAAGAAGAAGAATGAAAAGAAAAAGAAGAAGAATGAAAAGAAGAATGAAAAGAAGAAGAAGAATGAAAAGAAGAATGAAAAGAAGAAGAAGAAGAATGAAAAGAAGAATGAGAAGAATGAAAAGAAGAAGAATGAAAAGAAGAAGAAGAATGAAAAGAAGAATGAAAAGAAGAAGAAGAATGAAAAGAAGAAGAAGAAGAATGAAAAGAAGAATGAAAAGAAGAATGAGAAGAATGAAAAGATTCTTCTTCTTCTTCTTTTCATTCTTCTTTTCATTCTTATTCTTCTTTTCATTCTTCTTCTTCTTTTCATTCTTCTTTTCATTCTTCTCATTCTTCTTTTCATTCTTCTCATTCTTCTTCTCATTCTTCTTTTCATTCTTCTTCTCATTCTTCATTTCATTCTTCTTCTTCTTTTCATTCTTCTTTTCATTCTTCTCATTCTTCTTTTCATTCTTCTTCTCATTCTTCTTCTTCTTTTCATTCTTCTTTTCATTCTTCTTCTCATTCTTCTTTTCATGAAGAAGAAAAGAAGAATGAGAAGAATGAAAAGAAGAATGAAAAGAAGAAGAATGAAAAGAAGAATGAGAAGAAGAATGAAAAGAAGAATGAGAAGAATGAAAAGAAGAATGAGAATAATGAAAAGAAGAATGAAAAGAAGAAGAAGAAGAATGAAAAGAAGAAGAAGAATGAAAAGAAGAATGAAAAGAAGAAGAAGAAGAATGAAAAGAAGAAGAAGAAGAATGAAAAGAAGAATGAAAAGAAGAAGAAGAATGAAAAGAAGAAGAATGAAAAGAAGAATGAGAAGAATGAAAAGAAGAATGAGAAGAATGAAAAGAAGAAGAAGAAGAATGAAAAGAAGAATGAAAAGAAGAAGAAGAATGAAAAGAAGAAGAAGAATGAAAAGAAGAATGAAAAGAAGAATGAGAAGAATGAAAAGAAGAAGAAGAAGAATGAAAAGAAGAATGAAAAGAAGAATGAGAAGAATGAAAAGATTCTTCTTCTTCTTCTTTTCATTCTTCTTTTCATTCTTCTTCTTCTTTTCATTCTTCTTCTTCTTCTTTTCATTCTTCTTTTCATTCTTCTCATTCTTCTTTTCATTCTTCTTCTCATTCTTCTTTTCATTCTTCTTCTCATTCTTCTTTTCATTCTTCTTCTTCTTTTCATTCTTCTTTTCATTCTTCTTCTTCTTTTCATTCTTCTTTTCATTCTTCTTCTTCTTTTCATTCTTCTTCTTTTCATTCTTCTTTTCATTCTTCTCATTCTTCTTTTCATTCTTCTCATTCTTCTTCTCATTCTTCTTTTCATTCTTCTTCTCATTCTTCTTCTTCTTTTCATTCTTCTTTTCATTCTTCTCATTCTTCTTTTCATTCTTCTTCTCATTCTTCTTTTCATGAAGAAGAAAAGAAGAATGAGAAGAATGAAAAGAAGAATGAAAAGAAGAAGAATGAAAAGAAGAATGAGAAGAAGAATGAAAAGAAGAATGAAAAGAAGAATGAAAAGAATGAAAAGAAGAATGAAAAGAAGAAGTATTCCAGTACAGCAAAAAGTGTATCTGCAGAGAGCTCCGCTATTTCTGACAGTTCTCTGACAGTTCCTTCACATTTACAGCGGTTGAAACATTGTATCTATTTCCGAATAAAAACATCTGTATCCTAAATGGAAACAAATAGATACAATGTTTCAACCGCTGTACATGTGAAGGAACTGTCAGAGAACTGTCAGAAATAGCGGAGCTCTCTGCAGGGACACTTTTGCCGGCTGATCGGGAAAAATCCGATTCGCGCACCCGAAGTATGCTAATATTCGGATTCGCCGCGAATCGAATTTTTCCTGAAATTCGAAACGTTTTTCCACTTCGCCTGGTTCGATTCGCTCATCTCTACTTAGCATTAGACATGCTGATATCAGGGGCTGAACTTCAGGCTCCTTGGATCAAGAAAGTTTTCCACCACTGCTCTACGTAGCAAAGCAAATATCAATTTGACACCCCTGAAACATGCAGCTTTTAAAAATCAGTCTGCAATAGCAAAGCAACAGGTTTACTTTAATGTGGCCCAATCAGCAACACATACTCATCTTTCCTTTGCCATTTCAGTTGGTCACAAAGCAAAACAATTTCAGCTGTTGAGGAATATGTGATCCATTCACCTTTTCTGTATATAATGTGGAGTCAGTCTTGAGCCTTTGCAAGGAGTTAACACATTTGCAAGCTTTTAACTCCCCAAAAATTCAGCAAATATCAAGGAGGTTTCAGCGAACTTTCACCCTTTTTGGTGAAATTTCAATAACAAAGGTAAAGTGAAGACAGTTTGTAAGGGTACAGATGGCTTTAAAAGGTTACTAATCCTCTTTCAACAATCCTGGACTCATTCTTGTGCAGAAATGACCCTTTACAAGCCTCATAATATATACTTTTTCACAAACAGAAAACACAGTCAGAAAATAAAAAGTTGAATAAAAATGTGTCAGTACACAAATACGCCTCCAAACATCAGACCCAAAATAAGCAAATAAAAAAGGAGTAGATTTTTTTAACCACCCTTTATCTGTCCACTATATGTAAACAGAAAGTGGGTGGATGACACAGGACAGGTTGCCATTCATTAGAAAAAAGAAAAAAAAAAATATATATATATATATATATTTATTATTATTATTATTATTATTATTATTATTATTAATAAACAGTATTTATATAGCGCCAAAAAGTTTGCTCAGCGCTGTACATTATAGTGGGGGACAGTACGAGACAATACAGTAACAATATAATACACGAGGGGTTCGAGGGCCCTGCTCCTTGGAGCTTACAATCTAGGAGGGAGGGGACAGTGGTACAGGAGGAAATGGCTGTGGGGGATGGAGTGGTAGGAAGAGGGGAGGAGATTAACTGTTAGGTGAGGGCGTGGTAGGCTTCGCTGTAGAGATGGGTTTTCAGGGTGCGCCTAAAGGTGAGGAGGGTAGATGACAGTCTGATGGATTGGGGTAGTGAGTTCCAGAGGATAGGGGAAGACCTGGAGAAGTCCTGGAGTCGGGCATGGGAGGAGGAGACCAGGGAACTGGAGAGTAGGAGGTCTTGTGAGGAGCGAAGAGTACGTGTTGGGTGGTTTTTGGATATCAGGTCTGTGAGGTAGTTTGGGGCAGTATTATGAATAGCTTTGTACATCAGTGTTAGTTTGAATTTTATGCGTTGGGCAATCGGAAGCCAGTGGAGGGAATGACAGAGGGGGGTGGCGGATATATATATATTTGTTGCTCTTGCATGCCTCCGAGCAATGTTCATTGGACAGTGCAGATCACAAAAGGGTACAGAGCTAATCAGAGTGGCTCTTTACCATGTGATCACTGTGACCAATCACAGTGATCACAAGTACAAACACTGGCTGAGATGAGCAGCTAGCTCTCCCCTTCCTTTCACATATACAGAGCTGTTGTAAGAGGGATCAGGGGGAGAGCTAAGTGCTGATCACAGCAAGCACCCAATTTGAAAATCGGTGCACTGGGTCCCAGTTAGCAAACCACAGTGCGGTGCATTCCAGCTTGCAGATCAAAGTGCAGTGCCTCCCAGTGTTTCCAGTCTGCAGTATCACAGCCAGTGCCAGTGTTTCCACTGTTGCTGATCCCAGCCAATGCTAATGTATTCCTTTTGTATTCCTCAGTGAGCGAAACTTGAGTTTCCACTTTGCCAAAATTACTTTGTTCATCCCTAACTTCAAATTGCAAATGAAATGGCAAGGAAATGATTGTAAGGTCAGTAGTTGCAGTTGATGGGGAGTTGATGGAGTTGGCATTAAAGTCAACTTGTTCCTTTGTCCTACATGACCATATAAATCTTATATAAAACAGACCTATGTACATAAAAAAGATGATCACTCTATTTATACATAATCATGGAAAGCACATATGAAGCAGTACCAGGATCTACACCAGGGGGGTTCTTGTTAAACACAGGCTTGATTACAGCTGAGAAACACTCCTATATAGTACTGAGATCCAGTTGGAAACAGGTATAACAAATTGAGAACTAAATATATAAAAACTGACACTATTACTATTTAAAAGAAAATCTGCACAAGATTTCCATTAGTCTGATTCGGGTCCGTCCCTAAGCTCCCTCTTGTAACAACCTGGATCCCGCAGATGAAGGGAGAAAACCATCGGTGAAAAATAGTATGTGGCTTTCACAGTAGGACATTTTCTTTTTATAGAGTTGTAGAGTATGTTGACCTTCTTAACGCATCTGGTTCGCAGCTTTTAGCTGGCAGGGGGTGTGAAAGGAAGACTGCAGCAGCAGTTTCATGTAGAATTTCATTTGTAGCTTTCAATGTGTAAAAGCAGCAAAAGCATACGAAATGTCATTTTATGCATTTAAAACACAAAAATGTTAATGCATATAAGTAACCTTTTCATTACTTCCTTTTATAGTTATATAGAGCTTCACATTACTTTCTCGGACTAATTGTGATGGTAAATTTAATTGTGACAAGTATGCCATTTGTCAGAATGGTTCCTGTTTTACAGGATTCCTATACATATTTACTAGAGCACTTGTCTTTATAATTCTATTTCAGTGCTAATATTACCTGTAATGAAGCAGCACCACCTTAGGTCACTGTGCTAAGAAAAATGGAAGAATGCTTGCTTCAGTTATTGCGAGACTGGTACCTTATAGTCAATAGCCTTTCTTGTGGCTAGAAAGAGTTGTGTGCCTAAGTTACTTACAATGATCATCTATATTCTATAGGCAGGAACATCTTCTCAAAATATTTAATTATATGATTGCGATATACTCTCTCTCTCTATCTATATATATATATATATATATATATATACTGTATATATATACTCTGTATATTTACACATTACCTGCCTTGACTTTAGGATGGGCAGGCTTGTTGGCAGCTAATTTTCAATGTTTCTTTGTTAAAAGCCTTCATGTGAAAAAGCATCTAACATCTATGGACAACTTTATATTTATCAATACATAAGGAGGCAAGAAACAACTAAAAAATAAAATGTGCAAGGTACGTATAGGATAGACCAAAGGGGATCGAGAGTCTTGTATAATATGAACTATGCAGCATATAACCCCCAAAGACCTTTGTAGCGAAGAAATCAAATGCACGTTAACGTCAAATTCTTCACTTAAATGTACAGTATGTAAATGTATAGGACGTGGGTAGCAGCAAAAGTTTACTTGAGATTCACACACACAATTTAACAACCTCTACATAAAAAGAGCTAATCAGATGTGCACCTGTTAACCTTCAAGCACCACACACATCCTTGACAACATATTTATCCCATTCGCCAGGATACTATCACCACCTATACTAAACATACCTAGTTTTCAGGTGGTCCTACCCAGATCAAGCCCATTTTCTGGGTGGTCCCATGCAGATCACGCCCACTTTCTTAGCAGTCCTGCCTCTAATTATATGGGAAAGTGGTGCTGATGTAATGATGTCAGCACCGTTCCCTGCACCATTCTATGTCAGTTTATGGCACCATGGTAATGTAAATCTTTTATAAGAGAATACTGCTCATTTGCCAGATGTAAAATAAACTCTAACATCACAAAAAAGAAAGAGTGCACTTTATTGGCATTGGAGGGAGACACACAATTTTATAAAATACAAATGCTTTATTACAAAACAGTAAAATACATAGGGCTGTAAGCTGTACATTTATTTGCTTTTTTATGTTTTGTGATCACTGCTGAACTCTCATGCATCCTGAGGAAGCAGAAAAGAGAAATGCATTGACTCATAAGGACTCACAACCAAATCTTATGTACCTTCATACAATATACTATTTTTGGTTATTTAATATAGTGGTCCTGTGAGTCAGCAGATAAACTGTCCCTTATGTATTGTTTTCCCATTTGGGTTTTAAATGGCTTACAGCCATCTGTATTTTAATGTTTTGTAATAAAGCAATTATATTTTATAACATTGTGTGTCTCCCTTCAATCCCAGTAAAGTCTACTCTTTTTCTTTTTTTATGTCAATGTAAATCTTTATGGTAACATAAAAAGGGCTGAATCATGATGGGCAGCATTCAACCTGAGAGAAGGAAGGGCATTTGACCTCAGATCGAGTGAGTCTGTGATAGACAGTGTCAAATAGTAGGTGAGTATAGCAGGCATGGGCCCATATTGCAAATGAAGAACTGAGTCCAGAGTTAGACTTTAAGTCACTGAGAATTTATACCTAATCCAAATGTCACATGATTTTGCTAACAGCAACCATATAATACAAAAGCTTTATATATACCCAACGTAAAGCTTCCCTGTTGTAAAAAAAAATTCTTAAAACTGTTGTTTCCTGTACAAAAAGGCAGTACATTTTCACCTTTCCTTTTGCCCATGCAACCAAACACAGCATTGATCACTATAAATAGTCCCACAAAGTCCCCTGGGAAGCCAAAACTGTCAAAAGTGTCGATCTGCTGGGTCCCTGTAGCTCTCACTGGATTTTCTCTTTGACCTCATGTCACCACTGTTGCATGCAATTTCATAATCTTAGAGGGAATTGCCATAGAGAGGTACAGGGGACCCAGGATATTAACACTCCATGAATTAAAGAGTCTGATTAAGTCAGACCTGGGCATTTTATGGCCCCAGGCCACATCCAGCCTTTAGCCTGTCTCTGTCTAGCCTGCATGAGGTCAATCAGAATTTAGAAATCAAATGTAAATAAGTGTACTCCATGTACGCAATACAACTGCATCACTTTCATTTTGAAAGTGACTGCTATTTTTTTATTTCAGTTTACATATGTGCATGGGTATATATGCACCTTCACAGCAATATGTTGGAGAACAGATATCTACAAGAGATGGCGATGGCTGCCCCCCCAATGGCATCTGACATTGTTCCATGGCTCTAGGGAAGGAGTGTGGGGTCCCTGAATCCAGGCCGACCAGTCAACAAGATGGTGGCAGCTTTCACCCTTATTGGTTCACCTTTCACCAAGATAGCAATGGTGGCACCTTTGCCTTTTCTGAGCAGTTTTGTCTGTGTAGGAGGGGAGGCACCATCTCTCAAATGACTGGGAGGTGGGCAACAAGGATATGATTAGGGTGACAGCATGTGGGGGAGGCATTGCCAGGTCCAGCTTTCCACCCCACAGGTAAGGGGCAGATCATACATCCCCACTAGTCGGTCTTAACTCCCGCCTTGCTGCGGAAGTGACATCACACACCAGGGGCATGTTTAACAGTGGAGGGAATATATAAATACCCTCATGGGGTTCCCATTGACAGGCTGCTCTGCTGACTCTATGTATATTTAGGCCAATGAGGTGCTAGCTTACCATATTACATAAGCTTGGTTCCTTATATTGATTTGTTGTTTATATTTGTTTCAAGAGAGATACCAAGTGTAGTTATGTGCACCTATATACCTGGTATATTTAATTAAGCAGAATTAGGTTCAGCCTAATATTTTGGCCCTCCACAACACTCCTGGTTTCTCATGTGGCCCTTTGGGAAAATTAATTGCACACCTCGGGGTTAAGTGAACCTTTTTCCCCTATATGAGCAAAGGAAAGGTTCACTTTGAAGCAAAACCCCCCGTAATAATAGTTAGAAAAGGTAGAACTGAAAGTGACATTTGCTGCCATACTTGCATTTAATCAGGTGCTGTCCCCTACAAAAGTTCTTTATGACACGAGATGGCACCATTCTCCTGTGAACCCCAGATATCATAGACTCACCCCCTGGGGCTGTGTCATTTCATTGACTTGAGCTCACATGTGATGATATGGGCACAGTTCAATGCAGCAATAACCATTACCCACTGACAATATGGTAAGAAAGAGTACCACAACATCACCTGACCTGCCTTCTGGACTCAAGGTATGTGTTTTTTCTTTACAGGGCAAGGCTTCCAGGAGGTGGGTGGGGGTTGCATTGCTATCGTGATATGCATAGGCAACATTACATAGCATCTATCTGCGGAACTAAAAGGGTAAGTTGATAAGCAGACAACTTTATAATCTTGTGATAACCCTAATTTATATTACACTGGGGGAAATAATGAATATCATTATAAAAGTCAGTTATGATCTGTAAATAGACACGTGGGGTGCATCAGAGCATTTTTATAGAACTGTATACATTAGTGACCATGTGTTTTCTCTAGCTCTGTCTTATAGGGGGATACAAAGCTGATGTTCGTTGTGAGATCAAACAGCAAGCTGTCAAATAAAACATCATCAAAAGTATTTTACACCTAATGAAATGATAAGTGTATCTTGAGATATCATTGGAATCATTTGCACCAGCCATTAAACAGCCAGGTTCATCTAATAAAATGTGTGAGGACTCTGCTTTATTTAGTGGGTTAATAGTGATTCAATATATTTAGTGCTGCAAGCTACTCTTCTTCAGCCGGAACATTTGAATGAAAAATGACCACTCAAGAAACATATCCCTTGGCAAAATGATCCATTTAATCAGTGTTATTGTTTATATCAAGACAGTGGGTTTTAATCTGTTCTTCACTAATTCTAAGTGCAGGGACAGATACAGCAAGCGTCTTGCTGAGTCGGTTCTTCTGGAAACTATTTATCATGGCTGTAGTAACACCTAGCAGGTGCAGGGTCTCCTCACAGCCGGCTGCCTCCTCCTATGGGGATTCCAGTTTAGGATCCAGAAAACATCTGTCTTATATTTCAGGTCTTCTTACTACATCATTTACTGGGGCTTTATATATATATATATATATATATTTATATATATATTAGGGTAGCAAATATATTTTTCTAGAAAATGTCCAATATATGTGTGATTCATATTTTTAAATTAGAGGGAATTACTGTTATTATCATTTATTTTGACCGTTTAGATATGATGAGTATAGCATTCATCCTCATCTACACAGATATTGTTTTCTTCTACATTCTATTCTCAACTATATTGCAATGGTGAAACACTTGAAATACTGTAATATAAGGTTGAAATAATAAAGTTTAGGAGACCCATAACTAAAAATGATTGTATCTACAGCATAGTACATTAGCTTGAGCAGTTAGTTGTAGCTACAATGATAAATAAAACTATAAAGAATAATTCTCCATTACACTGGTGGTCAGTTAAGAATGCTGCCTCGTGGTCTGTGTCAATGGCATTGGTTTGACATCAGTCTGAGATGCTTCTGAGATCATTGAGAATTCATCAACAGCTGCACTTGACCTGCATATAAAGTGATTGTGAAGACTTTTTTTTACATTAAAATATAAATAATAATACATACAATATAATAATAATAATGATAATAATAATAATAATATTAATAATAAAATAAATATAAAATATAATTTTTAAAAATGTATACTTATCTGCTCTGTGCATTGGTATTGCACAGAGCAGCCCTTTACCTGCTCTTCTGGATTCCCCCTCCAGCTTTATCCACTCCTATTTCTCAGTGCCCCCTCAGGAAGCTGGCTGCTGAGGGGACACCTATGTGGGCATGCTCCCGGGTTGGGCTGTGAGTTTCCATAGACACACTCAGAGTGACTTTGCCATGTCCCCCACTCCCTACCCACAGGTTCCTCATAGGCTCTTACATTGGTGTGCAGTGTAGTTCACCCTATACATTCTGGTGTCCAGTGGAAAATGTCCCCTTTACATTGGTAGTCAGTGCAGTTCTCCCTTACCCCAGTGGTAAGCAGAGAATAGCACCCTTATGTTTGTGGACAGCATAGTTCTCTTTTACACTGGTGGTCAGTGGGAGGAACCAAATTGCATTGGTAGTCAGAGGAAAATGGTCCCCTTAAATTTATGGTTGTTAGGAGAAGGACTACCTTGGATTATTGTGAAAAATGCCACTCTTCCATAAAGCTAAATTGATCATGGGTGTCAGTGGTAATTTAACTGAGAGGAAAAGACTCCACTTGTCCAATGGCCCTAGTTCTGAGGTCAGCCACAGAACTATTCCAGCACCATCGGGTGGAGGATCAATCTTCAATTGTTAATAAAACCCCTGGCACCTTCTGTAGGAACTTTAGGGTACCATGGAACCCTGGTTGAAAATGCTGCTATATTCAATTTGGGTTAAAAGACAATGAACTGGAGCTAAAGGATATCATTCCCCTATGGAGGAAATGCACAGTACACAGATACATACTGTACCTTAAAAGCAGAGGTCTTTACACATTTATAAGAAGTGACATTTTAGTGAAACGCTTGTAATGGACCAGAAAAATATTTCTGCTATTTTAAATCAGTGGTTCAGTACAATTAAGGATGACATTAACCACAATAGGCTTGATCCTGAATTAGGGGCAGAGTTGCTAAATGCAGATCCCGGGCCAGGGAAAAAGGAGCTTTGCTGCCATGAGGCAATACAAGCTTCATTTTATCTGTAGAAAGCAACTGTGTGTCAGTCAGCATGACAACATAGTCAAAGCTCAGTCCTATTCCTAAAGCAGGAAAACATGTATTTTGTTGTATTTTAAGACAATAACACAAATGCTTTATTATGGGCAATATTAAATGTTAGTTAAAACAAAGATTTTAGCCATTTTACATTCACACATAAAGTGAACAGGCAGTGATTTATCCTATGTTTATTTATTTATTATTTATTTATTACAGGTACTTATATAGCTCCATCAATTTACTCAGCGTTTTACTTATATATTGTACATTCACATCAGTCCCTAACCCTCAAGGGGCGTTCAATCTAAGGTCGCTAATTTACATTCATACATACACATACTAGGGCCAATTTATACAGGATCGAATTAACCTACCAGCATGTGTAACAGAACCGATCCAGACTGCGCTTGGGTACTTCTGTTAGAATACCGCTTCCCTGTCCGAACACTGACAACAGACACAACAGCCGACCATACAAAACTAGACGACACCAGTCTTGAAGTAAACCAGGAGGTAGACTACTTTATTTGAACACAGATACAAGATATATACACTGAGGGGGCAATCCCCCCTCCCTGCATAATGACACAGGGCGGGGCAATCTACATTTAGTAACAAGAAACACACAGGTATTCAAACTTCACACCAGCTGACAGTCCCATCAGGAGGGAGGGCCCCCCCAACTAAGCTAATACAGATACAGTAAACACTTACATCCCATAATAGTTTGCTCCCAAACCAGACACACAATAGAACAATGGAATGCAACCACAAAACACCAAACAATCCACAACCCCCACCCCACCTATCTCCTAGACATGTCTACACAATATTAGGATAGATTACCCTGTACTCCTAACAGGCACAGGGTGACTTACACATAATAGAGATATGGGGATCTGAGACAGGGGTATCCCCACCTCTCCAAAGTGAGCTGGGTTCCATGGGATCCCCACCCAAAGTGACTCCTGTCACATATCTCCCCTCTCAGCAGGAGACTGACGCAGGAGGAGACCCCAAACGGGTTGACTCTGAAGTTAGTGTGTACTTTCAGTCCCCCAATGCCAGCACCCACACTGTACCCCAAGCAGATTGTCCCACACAAAGCATTACTCACCCAGCCAACCTCTGCCTCTCTCGTAGAACATACCCGCTGCTGGGGAGAAGTATGGACTGGTCCTTCTCCCTGAAGTCCTCTCAGCTGCTAGAGAGAAGACAGGGTGGCTGGGCCGACTCCATCATGCTGTTGGGGATCTGAGCCAACTGCCCAGCATCCCTGGGGTATCCAGGTGGTGACTGTAGTTGCTAGGCAGAGGCCAGCAGCACTCTGTCCTGTTGCCAGCACTTCTGCTGGGGACCCCACATCTGCTCCAGCTAACCGTGGGGGAGGGAGGCTGGCTTCCTACACTCCCAGACTGTGGATCTGCTGCTAGGATGACATTCCTCTGTCACTGTCTCCCTGGTGCACAGATCCTGGCTTGGGAGGGAAGACAGTTTCCTCCACTCTGGCTGACTGTGGGGGAAGGAGGACAACAACCTCCTCTCCCTTCTCCCCCTGGGCCTCTGAAACTACCGCAGGTGTGGGGCAGAGGTCCTGGACCCTCTGTCCAATTGTCAGCGCTTCAGCTGAAGAAGTTTCTTTTACCTCCAAAGATGCTGCTGGCAGGAAATCCCATGTCCCTGTCAGTGGTGTAGGAGAAAGGCCGGCAGCCTCTTCTCTCAGGGAGACTGAAGCTACTGTTGGTACTGGGTAGAGATCAGCAATGTTTGGCCCTGTTGCCAGCTCTTCTGCTGGAGGCTCACCAGGTTGTTTTTCCTCAGCAGAGAAGTCTATCAAATCTCCAGTCTCTGGAATAGCTATAAATCCAGGGCATGTGCTGGTGGCCCTTGGGTCCAGTGCCAGCACTTTGGCAGGTGACTCATCACTCATAACATCCTCCAGTGAAAAATCCATTAGATCCATACATTCTGGGATCTGTAATTGGAGTGATGAGCCGACTGCTCCATCTTCCATACCCTCATCCAGCTGTTGGACAGACGCATTCCTCCATCCAAACTCGTCCTGTGCAGAAACACGATTGTCTAGGTAAGCCAGCACTTGCTGCATCCACCATAAGACCTCCGTTTCCATAGCTGCGGGTGGTATCTGTATCTCTCCTCTCCTGCTATCCGAACCTTGGATCCCGGTGGAGGTTTGGATGTCCCAGATTGCAGGTGACTCATCACCCATAACATCCTCCAGTGAAAAATTAATTAGATCCATACATTCTGGGATCTGTAATTGGAGGGATGAGCCGGCTGCTCCATCTTCCATACCCTCATCCAGCTATTGGACAGATGCATTCCTCCATCCAAACTTGTCCCGTGCAGAAACAGGATCATTTAGGTAAGCCAGCACTTGCTGCATCTGCCATAAGACCTCCAATTCCATAGCTGCAGGTGGTATCTGTTTCTCCTCTTCTGCTATCCGAACCTTGGATCCCGGTGGAGGTTTAGATGTGTTCACAGCCAGGAAGCACAATCCCACCGTTTGCCACCAATGTAACGGAACCGACCCAGACTGCGCTTGGGTACTTCCGTTAGAATACCGCTTCCCCATCCGAACACCAACAACAGACACCACAGCCGACCATACAAGACTAGACAACACTAGTCTTGAAGTAAACCAGGAGGTAGACTACTTTATTTGAACACAGATACAACATATATACAGTACACTCAGGGGGCAATCCCCCTTCTCTGCATAATGACACAGGGCAGGGCAATCTTCATTTAGTAACAAGAGACACACAGATATTCAAACTTCACACCAGCAGACAGTCCCATCAAGAGGGGGCTGCTGGAGACACACCCCCCCCCCCCCACTAAGCTAATACACATAAACACATACATTCCCATAATAGTTTGCTCCCAAACCAGACACACAATAGAAAAATGGGATGCAACCACATAACACCAAACAATCCACAACCCCCACCCCACCTATCTCCTAGACATGTATACACAATATTAGGACAGATCACCCTGTACCCCTAACAGGCACAGGGTGACTTACACATAATAGGGTTATGGGGAGCTGAGACAGGGGTCTTCCTAACTCTCCAAAGTGAGCTGGGTTCCATGGGCCCCCCACCCAAAGTGACTACTGTCACAGCATGTCTTTGAAAGCGTTGATGGAAACTGGAGTACCCGGAGGAAACCCACGTAGACACAGGGAGAACATGCAAACTCCAGGCAGGTCATGCCATGGTTGGGATTTGGGCATCTCCATCTAAGGCTTCAATTGAGTAAGCCACAGAGTTCTGGGAATCTTTTGATATGTATTAAAGTACACTTCCAGTTAAAGACTAACTAGTCTTAAAATGTTCCATTCCCCTCCTAACACTTATGTTAACTAGCCTGTGTAAACAAAAAATGTATAAATGTATCCATTTTCAGCCCACTCCAGTCCAGTCAAGTGACCTGGCTCTCCTGTGTCAGCCAGTGGCAGCTGCAGGGGAGTGGAGGATCTGCCAACAACAGATGCACTATAGGAGCTTATAGGAGTCTAAAAGTGACATCATCACTCCTGGATTTCACAGCCAACGACAGGTTCTCTCTCCATTCCCTGGCTGACACAGGGGATCAGGTGACCAGATTAGAGCAGGCTGAAAATAGGTAAGTATATAAATGTGTGAAACATAAATGGTGAATTAATGAAAACTAAGAAAACACACACTATAAATATATGATGGTAAACTGTTAAGTTAATATTGTCTTTGAAAGAGTAAACACATTTAACCCCATTTTCTACTCAATAGAAAGAGGCTAGTGGTAAAGCAGCTCATTGTAAAACTGGATTATCCAGGTCAATTGATTTGCCACGAAGAGAAAGAATGTTAATGTTAGTGTTTGCACCAACATAACGGTTTTATAATTTTATTGTTTTAGTGTATAGTGCAATACTCTCCATTTAAACTTACAAGGTAATAATATGTTTTCACATTGCTGAATTGAGTATGCATACACAGCAATAAATTATCATATCTATAAATTATAATTTAGCTGGAGTTTCCCATCTGAAGTCACCATTAATAAATACGGCAGCAGTTGCCCAGGGGAGAAGGCTGTGATGCCTGGGAAGTTTAGTGTGGCTCTTCTGTTATGGCCTTGTTAGATAAATACTGTTAACTTAGTGTATACAGGTCACATAATACTTCCCCTTGGAAATGTGGTTTTAGTAATATTCATTTGAGAAAAAGTATTCAAAGCAGTCATATCAAAATTGTGTCAAGATTTGCAGCATCTTAATGATCTGTGCATCAATCAATGTGCTCTCTTCATCTTCCAATAGGTTAATTACATCACCAAATGAGCTTTTTGCATCACCGTATGTTTTATGCGCATCACCCAGTATGCTCTCAGTATCCCCAATGGGCTCATCAACAGAGAGTGGACCCAGGAGTCATTGGGATTTGAAGAATCAGTAAGAGGTATGGGATGCTGGATCCTGTTTAGGTATCTATTCTTGTCAAAAAAGAGTGCAAGTTCTCTAAAGGCAGCTCTCCAAAGGGTAAAACATGTAAACTGGGGTTTGGTGAGGAAAGCCCCTGTGAAGTCTTGTACCTGCATAGCCTTGTAAAGTCTAGAAGTTAATTATTTTAAAGATTCAGTTATGATTCAGGGGTTCAGAGGGTCCTCCTTCATTGGGCTGCCTAAACTGGCATCTGAAAAAGACACTATTTTTGGAAACTCCACTCCATTGTTACAAAGCCCATTTTCTGTTTCTCTTTCCAGATCAAGGCTCGGATGAAAGGGTCACATAGAAGGTAGTAAAGCCTTTTTGACTCATATATGCAGCACATTAACTATTTCTCTAACTTTTCCTATACATTCTTCAATATTTTCTATTATCTTGGTTCTTATGATGGTATTTAGTGCATATCTGTTTAGCTTGAGAACCAACACTAAACTACATTAAATACAATCCTGTTTGCTGCAAGTACAGCAGCAAACCTGTTTTTTTTCTTTTTTTTTTGTTTAGATTGGTGAGAGCGACATACCTTATTTTTTGGGCCAACACATTCCTCGCAGATGCTTCAAACTATAAATCACATGTATGTTTGTGCATTGAGAGAACACTTCTTATAAACAGTAGTGTAAAACATGTTCTTTATTAACTCAAGATTAAAACTGAGGCAATAGGAAATGTTTTTTTTTAAACTGAAGACAGGATCAGAACTATTTACTATGCAAATAAGTGTGTGTGTCTTTGTTAGATGGGAAAAAAAGAAAACCATTTTGAGGCCTATTTACATGAATGCAGTTCGTGCACTGCAAAAATGCAAGCATATGTCAACACTGTCCGTGCAATGTGACCTCTGTCATCATCGACCATTGACATTTCTCTTCTCAGGGTAACCCTTTAAACAAATGTTCTTTTAATTTTATAGATCTTACCACCCTCCTGCAGAGTTTTCCCTGAGGAAGGAGTTTATTTACTCTGAAATGCGTCAGCTTTTGTAACAAACTTTGTGACCCAAAAATATTATATGACGGTGATGTAATTATGATACCTATAAACCTTTTCAATATGTGATTTTTATGTCTGACCTTTTATATTTTGATACTAAATAAAGATCATTGTGAACATTTTTTAATTTATGAATCCTTGCTTTTAAAGTTCCATAGAGTTGGGGGGTTACTTTTACAACCATCCTCGGGGTGACCCAGGTATTCCACAAATCCTAGCAGCACCTCTGGTGATGGAATTAGGATATGTTTTTGCAATTCTGCAAAAGCATGAATAAAAAATATATTTTAAGGTAATCGTACTATTCTGTGCCCATGCTCTGGACTCGTTTGTTTTCCACAAAGAGATTACTTTGATACATTAACTTTTATCTAACCCCAGCAAATGCACATTCAGTATGCTTGTACTCCTGATTTCTGAACACCTTTTGACAATGATGCAAGCATCTCAGTAATTTACAAATGTAAATGCAGCACATTAGGGGCAAGGTAAATCATTGCAGACATTTGGCTACCAAAGCAAGGGGTTATACATATGAATTACTGCTGTAGTGAGACTGCTACAGCTAGTCTCCATTGTAATGACATCGCAGTGAATTAAAGCATTGGCATTACCTTCTTTGGCTGTTAATATGCAGGAATCAGAACATTTCTTTCACTCATGTGCCTGCCTAGAATATTGTGCTGCAGGGCCATATATATAAATATATATATATATATATATATATATACAAAATCAGAAATATGCACTAAATATGCACTAAAGATAATACACACACAAAAAAATCAATTGCATAATATGCATACTATGTACAGTGTTATTCAGTAAAGCAGTGCAATGTACTGTACCCATGTTTACTGAAACCAATTCAATAAACATGTGCTATGGATTGTTGCTTTAGAGGTTACCCTTTGCTTTACTGAACAGGTGTGCAAGATTTAGACACCCAAAAATCCTTTGGTACCACAAAATTCGTTTTCACAAATGTGAAAAATGCTGAAATAAAATTAAACAAGAAAAAAAACTTTTTCCACCTACAACCCATTATAGTGACATGGAGGTCTAGCCCAGTTCATGAAGCTAATATAAAAAAAATCATTCACCAATAAGCCTATGTAATAATCAGAATCTTCACCCTTTTACTTGTTAAGACATTGCAACCATACATTTCAAGGATTGCGTGATTTTTAATGATATATTTGCATTCCTTTCTCTGAGGCGCAGTGCCCTTACAACTTCCTGCGATCCGTGCTATTTAAGCTTGCTTCTTTTATTGTTATTAAAGGCAAATTTATTTTTATTAAAATAACAAACATGTTATACTCACCTGCTCTGTGCAATGGTATTGCACAGAGTGGTTCCAAACCTCCTCTTCTGGGGTCCCCCGCTGGCGATATTGGCTCCTTTTCTTCTGCGTCAGCCCCCATAGCAAGCACTTGCTATGGGGGCAGACGTGCAGGTTTGTCTTGAGCCAGGCTTTGTGTGTCCATTGACACACATACAGCATGGTTCATCCTGTCTCCTGCTCCCTCCTTACAGGATTTGATTGACAGCAGCAGGAGTCAATGGCTTGTGAAGAGAGAGAGCTGTGATGCTGCTCTCTGTCACAGAGCTAGATTGAGAGAGGAACCAGGTAGGTATTTGGGGAGGAGGCTGGAGGGAGCTGATACAGGAAGGTTTTTTTTACCCTAAAGCATAGAATGCATTAGGGCAAAAAACCTTAAAGGATGATTTTACCTTTCCTAACATGTTACACCCATATTCAGGGTGTAACATGTAACATGTTACAAAGAGACCAGACTCCTGTTTTTAGCTGTCACAATTTTTTAAAAAACAACGGGGCTCCACCCACCTGGCCGCGTCAGTCATTCACAGTAGTCTGTGAATGAGTAAAACTACAAGCTCTGTCAGCCTTTGTGGCTGTTATCTTTTAGTTCTTAATGAACTACCATGATGGTGGTGACCACTGTGTTAGTTCATTGTGTCTTCCTGTCAGAATGCATCTGCTTGCCTGTATGATGTAAGGGCACACAGATACACTGACAGGTCTGCAGGAGACCTGCATGGCACCAGCAATCTGCTGATCACTGTTGCAATGCTTTAGAGGCTCCAGAAACAAAAAAATAATAAAGGCACTTTTTTTTACCTGCAAAATAATGTGCATTTATTTTTGTTAAAAGGTGAACTTATCCTTTAAGTGCTTAGAACCACTTTAAGTATATGCTTTATTAGTAGATGGCCTGCATAGCTTCCCTTAATATACACAGACATTGTGTAGCTTAATAAAACATCTATATGCTGTGTTTGCAATTTAAAGTAATACGTTCTTGCAAAACTGATCAGGTCAATATTAGAATTTTCATGTTGTCAGAGCAGTGCAGTCAATAAGTGAGACATGACATTAGAAGCGCTCAATGCATTTCATAAGGATAAGATATTTGTTTCACTGTCTGGAAATCAATGAGGTAATCAAAGTGAATGTTTTTTAATGAAAGTACCTTTTGATCGGGTTGCTTGGCAGAGGCTAAGGGAGTTAGAAAATCATGGCTTGACTTTAAATGACCTCTTCTTCTTGACCTACCCATCTTTAATGAACTTTATTTCTGATGTACAGTTTTTGTTTAGGCATCATTCATGTCATCATTTCAAATGCCATTGTTTTTTTTCTTTTAATACAGTTATTTATATAAAAAATTTAAATAAGTAACAATTGTGCAACCATGTGTATCTACTCTCTTCGAACACTTTTATTATAATTCAGATCACGTAAAAACATCAAAAACCACCCTATTCAGCTGGGTTAATTGGTTGCTCCGATCTACAATATCAAAAAATATTCCCCTAATATAAACTGCAACTGTTAATATAAAGGGGTGATACTCCATCCAACTATTCTTGAACAGCATATGCTGTAGATAACATGAGAACAAACTACAGTTTCTTTCTCTAAATTACCTTTTTTGGGCAATAGTATATCTACTAGTGGTCTATAACACTGTGTTCCACAACAATTCCCAGCAATGTCTGAACGGCTTAATTCCCAATATCCAGTGGGTTTTTTGTGAAATCTTCCTCAACCTGTTTTGCTGGTGTCACCTGGCTATATGGTTTCCAACTGATGCAGCCAGATGATGCTGAATGACCATACATTCAAGAAGAGTTTGGAATTGATGACATGAGTGATTGGTCAGTAGGGGTAAGAGACCCGGGTTGAGGAGAAAACACTTGGTCCAGGTAAAATCATATTTTTACTTTATGACCCTTGTTGATATGCCATGAGGATAGATTCATATAGGATGAGTGGTGGTACACATTTGAGTTCTGCAAGTGTAATTACAGTTGTGAAGACAGAGGCTTCTACATCTAAAGGATCCAACATCCAAACTTCAGAGAAGTAACTTGGTATATGCAGTGCAGCATAATGAGGAATGCAAAGACCTGTATATTCGAGAGATAAAACAACCTCTCAATAAATTATTGGCCCAAAATATGAGAGAAAATGATATGGGTCAAAACTCATCAGTTGTCCTAAACTTTAGGAAAAAGAGACATTCTTTAAAGGACAGTGTGTAAAGAACATTTTGGATATCGACTTACACCTTCAGCCATCTGAAAGGCACCAAGAACGGGATTATGTAACTAGAACAGGATGATTCCACAATTTTTATTTCTTCCACTCTGTTCTCCAACAATCAATATTATTTTGACACTTTCCATGGTGATTGAGTTAAGGTGTCTGTACTACCTATGTGGATATAAATGCTGTATGTTTATGAGATGTATTTGAACTGAAGACATGACTTGGATAAGCAACCAAAATGTCTTCAACATTACAGAACAAGTCTAGTTTAATGTGACTAAATAGAAACTAAAAAGAGAAGTTTGAGATTTAGAAAAAAAACAATCATACTCACCTACGTATTGTCAGGGCAGGAGCTGAGGAATGAACAGGCAGGCCTAATAACAATGTAACGTACTGGCTGACGACAACCACCACCCACAGACCGAAGTCCCTCAGGGCGCGGAGTCTAAGTCCCAGGCTGCCCTTCACCAGGGCCCCTGATGGTGGGGATGGACTTGACGCAGCCAGGAACCAGGTCGCGGCCCCCGAGACACCCCAGTTGCGGTAATGGCCGCCACCAATGGCGTGTAGCTGGTGAAAAGGACAATAGAGTAGTCGGGCAGGTCGGGTCGACAACAACGGGACAAAACAGTACAGGACAGCAGACGAGAATCACAGGTCACGGGCCGGGTTCAGCAACGGAGGGTCAGATCAAAGGAGAACACAAAGAATGGTCAAGTCACAAGCCGAGTCAGATTCCAGGAGAGTCACGAGAGTCAGAACAGAGCTGTAGCAACACCAAGACACAAGTGCAAAGAGCATGTGCGGACCACAGGCTTATATGTAATCAGCCACACCCCTCTGGGGGATGGACCTCAGAGACCTGAAGGCATAAAAGATTCCCACCATGCTCTGCAGAAATCCAAGATGGATGCCAGCACATGGAGTAACATAACCTCTGGGAAAAGGTAGGACCTTGACACGTATGCACTAAGACAATGAAATGAGTGATCATATGACCGCTGATTGCTCAGTTCGCTTTGAGCAGAGAGTGGTGACTGTCAGTCAATGCATTATTGTTATATTTTATATAGTACTATTATGGTTATTATTACTGATGATGATTTTATAATTTTCTAATGCTATCATGTTTATATTTTTCCTCTCTTTTTATGCATTTTTACCATACATTTTATACCCATTATATTGACATCTTATTTCTTGAAGTATGAATTTATAATGTATTTTATTCATATGTATTTAATTTTACATTGTCAGCTGACAAATATTTTTGTAGATGTTGCACCCATTATTACTGATGATGGAGGACTGGTGATCCCCAGAAATGTTTTGGCTACTCCTCATTTTGGCCAAAGAAAATAAAATAAATCATCTAGAACTATTAAACTTAGTTGGTGCTCTCACTTCTCCACCATCTTTTTTTCTATTTTGGGGGCTCAGCTAACACAGTTTAGGTCATCCTTTACAAAGTGTACGAGAGACTGACTTACTTATCAAGGCTGGGACAGTTTTGGATTTCACAAAATTACCCCTCTGATCTCACTTTAGCCCTGCTGTTCCATGTCCTGATATGCAGAATGAGATAAAGGTAATTATAACACACATTCTGTAGAATAATATACAGTATTTATTCAGTTCAGTCTATTCTTCCCATACGCAAATTACACAAAGCCATATTTTGATAAAGTAGAGAAGAATGCTTAAAAGCCCTGTCCATTTTTTTTCTTTTTGCTGTGTCCTGTTCCAGAGAAACAGCAGGAAGTAAGAGGTCTCTTCAAAGAAAGAAGATATCCCCACAACAGGTTTACCCATTGGACAATTTCCTCTCTGCTCCTGTCCCTGAATTTCCCATCACTTTCTTTATTGGAGACAATGGTCTTCAGGACCAAAAATGAGAGTGAATCTTTCCAGCAGTGACACACATGGCAAAAAAAACTGCAAGAGGTTTCAACTTTCCTTTGTTCCATTCAAATTAAAAAAAAAAGGTTTGGCATTACATTTACTTTAATATTAATTTTATTGTCAGTATTATCTAGAAAATATATGAAGGCATTTACTATAGGTCAATAAACACTGTTATTGTACACTGTTAAAACATCTCATTTTGTCAGTGACAATACTTTTACTCTGCTATAACAGTTGGCAGTTTAAAAACTTATATAATGCAATGCCATGTGAGATGCATCATATTAATGTGGCTAGTGCCCTAGGGTGGAAATAACACTAATGATAACTATTCTCCAAAATGTTCCTTGTGCCCATCTCCAACCCATCCTACCTACCCTATAAAAAAGAGTGGTATACTTACCTTTTCTAAGTTCAATTCCCATTACATGACACTGCAGCTCTGGCTCTTCTGTGTAAGTGAGTGGTGGTCACAGGGTAAACAAGGGAGCTCCAACAATGGAGGGGTAATGTTGAACGCTCCAAAACACGGGAGCCGAGCTGCAGGATCATGTGACTGGACTGGACCAGTGTGAAAAAGGTAAGTATGCAGATCTTTTTTACATAGGGTAGGCGGGATAGATAGCAAGAGGGGGGAGGGAATTTTTTAAAAAATACTGTCATGTTTTCAATCCACTTTAATTGCGCACTGTCCATGGTGCTGGAATAGTCAGCACTTCTCCTGTAATGTTATCATTTTCTTTGTGTGTTAGGCCCCATGTACACAGAACACTTCTGAACTATGGAAACTGACTGCTGGAAAACGTAGGTAAAAAAACGTCTGTTTAGCCTCGTTTGCATACTGTGTTTATGAGCGTTTGTGTTTAGAAGCGTTTTTTAAAGATAATCTCAGGAGACCCTCCCAAATGCCCAGAATGCACTGAAAAACAGTAAAAAATTAACTATTTCACACATTTTGAGAGAAATAGAGAGAGCAGAAGCAGAGAGAGCAGTATTTGTTGAGATTAGCTGTCTTTTTTTTGTGGTGTTTGGATGTGTTCCAGCTCATTTCTGTGCAGAAATTATTGCAGCAGTGTCTAACATATTTTCTTTCATGCGAAACCTCAAAGTATGGTGTACCAGGTCCATTTGAGTACCGGAAAAACACTTTGCATGCATTTTTCATGATGAAAAAAGGCTCTGGACAGCATCTGGAAATGGAAGAGTTAAAAAAAATTTCCACGCGGTTTAGCCACTTTTACATTACACTTTTGAAAAGCTGATTAAAGCTACTCCTGAACACAAGTTTGGTGCGTTCAAAAAAACCACTGCAAACTCAACTGCCTGTAAATGACTGTAAACAACATAGTGTACATGGACACATAGGAAAACATTAGCGAGAGTTCAGGGGCTGCTGAAAAAAAAGCAGAAAAGCTCCTAAATGTGAGTTTATCAGCTGCAGTGTACATGGAGCCTTAAACTACAAATAAACACCACCAAGCCCCATCTAAAGGTTATTGGTTTGGATCAGCAAGTAAGTACTTATAGAAGCATAGAAAAGAAACGACAGACAAAAACCAAGTACAGTAGTTCATTGAGTCTGCACTATTTATTTTAATTTAAACATTTTTTGCTATTTGTAAGTAAAGATCTATGTTTGTCTCAAGCATGTTTAAATCCACTTACTGTTGAACGACTCACTACCTGTGCTGGAAGTCTATTCCAACCATTAACTACCCTTTTGGTAAAATAATACTTTCTAAGATTAGATCTGAATTTTACTTCTGTTAGTTTGTGGTCATGTCCCCGTGTTCTCGTTCTTGGCTTCCTTTTAAAAATCTTGCCCTCTTGAACCTTATTCATCCCCTTGATGTATTTTAAGGTTTCAATAATAATCTCCACTTTCCCTTCTTTTCTCCAGACTGTACATATTAAAGTGTTACTAAACCCACAACAGTAAAATCGGTCTGTATATGCAGTAAAGCATGTTGTTATACTCACTGTGGAACCTAAGGGGTTAATCCTCTGCATTGTGTAAAAAGGCTGTTTGATCCTGACTTCTCTGCTCTTCCTCTTGTTCAAATGTCCACGTCTTATTCCCTGATAAAACAGACTGAACCGCAGCCATTCTGCACATGCTCAGTTGAATGTGTATTGCTAGAGAGATTTTTTTTCTTGGAAGAGCGCAAAGGAGCAGCAGCCGTGTATAGTTATTGGGGCTGATTTCCTATACAGGTTGGGATTCTTCATATAATAAATTGTGTGAATGTTCCCTTCCACGGTCAATCATGCATCAATGAAATTAGTAAAAAGGAATTTGCTTTGTACATGGCTGGATAATTGAAGTGACACTAACTCATATCCTTATTCTCCAAAATAATTCATATCTGCTACTTAAAGTGTTACTAAACCCACAACAGTAAAATCAGTCAGTATATGCAGTAAAGCATGCTTGTTATACTCACTGTGGAACTTAAGGGGTTAATCCTCCGCATTATGTAAAAAAGGCTGTTTGATTCTTTCTTCTCTGCCCCTCCTCTTGTTGAAATGACCACCTGATACAGACTGAATCCGTAGTCACATGCACATGCTCAGTTTGGTGTGTATTGCTAGGGAGGTTTTTTTTCTCTTGGGAGAGTGCATCCTGTGATCAGCACAGGACCAATCAGCACTGTCCAGACAGAAGGCAAGGTATTTTCATCCTCCTAGAGCAGAAAGAAAACTCCTCCTACAAGCTTTAACCAGTGCTCTGCTGGACACTGATAGAAGTCACAAGAAAAGGTATTTAGCAGTTTATATTTACTAAAATAATTGCATTTCCATGTTCTTGTATACTGTTGGAGACCAGATATAGTGAATGCAGGGTCCTGGGTTTAGTAACACGTTAAGCTCCTGAAGTCTTTCTTGATAAGTTTTATCTCTTAGGCCTTTCACCATTTTTGATGTCTGTCTCTGGACTCTGTCTTATGAATATCACCAGAACTGGATACAATATGCTAAATTAAATCTTACTAAAGATCTGTATAGGGGAATCAGGACCTCCTCCCTCATGCTGGTGACCCCTCTAGTGATGCATCCTAGAATTCTATTCACTTTTCCCACTTCCTAACCACGCTGTTTGCACATTTTGTAATCATATGGAAAAAGTACTCCCAAATCTTTTTCCTCTATAGTGCTGGCCAACACTTTACCCCCAATATTGTACTCCGTCAAGGGATGTTTTCCCCTAGGTGCATTATTTTACATTTGGAAACTGTGAATTGCAGTTTCCACTGCTTTTACCAATCTTCCAGCAATGCAAAATCATGTTCTATGTTACAGAAACTTCCAGGGATATGAACCCTATTGCACACCTTTGTGTCATCAGCAAAAAGCCACCAACGCTTTAGTTATAGCACTTACATATACTCTAGATTAAATAGAACAGAGCCTTGTGGTACACCACTAGTGACTGATCTCTGTTCTGACTAATCATCTAGTGTGTGGGTCACAAAATGTTGGTTTTGCAAAGAAAATAAAAAAAAAATACAAATAAACAATAACAATAAACCGCCTTTTAATGTTTTCACCTAACAAGTCCCACAACTGGGACTTCTTTGTACTTCCTGTCCTGATTGTTAGCTGCATTCAGATTAACTTCACTCTATGTAAGCTGAGTGCTAGTACCTCATTCTCTATATGTACTGTATGCTCCTACCTATGAAAGCATTAGCCTTATAAACAGTGCGTACTGTGCCCATTTTAGGGTAGCTGGCAGTTTTCCCATGCAGGAAACCTTTACCTGCTCTTGGAAATGAGGAACTCGGGAGTCACACAATTAAATTACAAATGTGACAAAAAATCATTAGTGTCGTAATGTTTATCACCTGCACCACAAAACTCTCCCTTGCCCTCAAGTAATTAAGGAGTCGTCAACTTGTCAAAGGAAAAGTAATTAGCATTCAATAAATGGCAAATACAGTCAATTGCTGTATTAAATTGCTCTTATTAATAAAATTGCTCTTGAATTACCAGTTTTGATCTGCGGTTTAAAGATGATGGCTTATTATACTTTAGCTGAGGCTCATGGACTTACTCATTACCTTATTGAATCATATTGATATGTCGAATACCCAATCTTCAGGACAATCTGTAATAGGAAAGGTGATCATTATAATAACAGTTCATGAATAAAAGACATCTCCTGATATGAGTGTTCAATATTATGGTAAAACAATGTTAGACTTCTTTAATAAGGTGCACACTGTGGACTGGGCTGTAGACAGTGAAGCCGGACAGTGAGTATACTGGTTTCCACATAAGCAGAATTCACAACACACACAGGTGTCCTTTTATGACACAGAGAATAGCTGCGATTCAACAGATCTCAGCTATTCTCTGGTCATTCACAGTTTATAACACTTAGGAGATCCTGTCAGCCCTTCTCTGGAGATCTGTGTTCTCCCTCCAGATTCTCCAGCCCAGAGCTGGAGAATCAGAGGGACCGAAAACTAAGCAGAGATAATTTACCTCTGCTTAGTAAACTGGTCTTTTACTATAATCTGGAGAGATTATAGTAAAATGAGCCGTTTTTCAGAGTTTGTAGACCGTTATCCAGCGTTTGGAAGCCGTTCTCCCTTCGTTCGGAGAACTGCTTCATAAACTGCATTCACAGGAGAACTTTGTTCTCCGAGAATGCCGGAGAACTGAGCAGCGATCTATTACCTCTGGTTCACAAACGGACACCATAGTCCAACTACACAAAGGCTTGTTTTATACAGGGTAGTGCAAGATATTTGTCTGAAGTTCAAAGTGTAGTAGCTCACAACATCCAATCGGATTTCAGTGTATGATGGATTCTGATTGACTGCCATGGAATTCCGTAGGTAGCCTTATCGAATAGCAATATATGAGTGTGCAGCCAAGGCTGACAAACCTCACTTTACATTTTACACTGATGTTAAGTGAGCAAAGGAACACGTCAAGGTATAAATGGAAATGCTATTGACAATCAAGGGGTTAAGGGTCACCTTAAAGTAGAACTGTGGCCAGACTATGGACATTTAAATCTTTACATATTCTTAGAGCTAAAGTTTTTTCCATTTTTATTTTGCCTACCCTAGTGCCTTCTTTCCCCCCATCATCGTGCCAATTGAAGTTTTAAATAAACCTTTCCATTTTTCTGAAATACCTTACTTTTGACCTAGTTATGCCATCATTGAATCACTGTGCTTCTCTATGCAATGCAGGCAGATCATAGCTGGTGGTAGGAGTTGGCAGATGGTAGTGCATACCTTCCTAATAACATCACAGCACTTTGTTACAGAATTCTTAAGAGCAGTCAGCCCAGATGCAAGCAGTGGGCTGGCCCTTAAAGGAGTCATGCAAATATAATGATTTGATGAGTAGACATCAGTCTGGAGGAGCGGACCTTTCTAGGTGGGTCAGGATGTGAATGCCAATGCGATGTCAAATAGTATCATGAAAGAAAATACATGCCTCTCATAGTGCAATAATTTTGACAAGTATTTATTTGCGCAAATAAAAATCCTACTTACAAGCTGTAGAATGGTAAAAAGCATTAAAAAACAGCTTCCGACTGCCCCAGAAGACATCTTTTGATGACGAAACACGTCGGACGGAGCCTCCCTCTGATGTAATCTTGGAAGTGTTTTTTTTATGCTTTTTACCATTCTACAGCTTGTAAGTAAGATTTTTATTTGCGAAAATAAATACTTGTCAGAATTATTGCACTATGAGAGACATGTCTTTTCTTTCATGATACTAATTTGACATCGCATTGGAGTTCACATCCTGACTTGTGAGGCTTGGGAGCAGGGGCGGACTGACAACTCATGGGGCCCCTGGGCAATAGGGGATCATGGGGCCCCTGTGTCCTTGCCCAAACTCAAAAAAGCCTATGAAAAAGGTACCAAGGGCATCTCATGGGGTCCCCTACTGACCCCGGGACCTCGGGCAGGGCCCGAGTTTCCAAATGGTCAGTCCGCCCCTGCTTGGGAGATATCTGATCCTGGCATGACATGGAAATCTGGATGATACCTTATATTGCTATGCTTGGTAAGACCCCCTACAATTAAGGGGTCTCTGCTTCTGGTAAGCCTCCATTTATTCACATGGTGGTTGTGCACATATTGGAGAACAATTGGATGGATTAGGATTCACAGCATTCATTTCACATTCACAGAACTGGAAAACGGCTTCACTATTGATTGTGGAGCATTGCATTTACACGGACATTATTTTTTTCTGCATGGACTATATGTCACTATTTTTATTTTTTTTTCACTGATTTGATTATTTTACATAGACATGAGTGATTTCACAATGAATATATGTGATAAGTTTAGTTTGGAAAATTTTTATACAGAGCACAATATTTTATTTATTAATACAACCTAGACAGCATATACAAAGAGAAGAGAAAGGAAAGATAATCGCACCTTTTGTTTTTTTCAGTGTTGTCTGCACAAATAAAATTATGCCCTATAATAGTGCTGTCCATGCCACTGTATCTACTATCCTGTATCCACTGTAAAATGAATACCAGACCAGGGGCGGACTGACAACTCATGGGGCCCCCGGGTAATAGGGGATCATGGGGCCCCTGTGTCCTTGCCCAAGCTCAAAAAAGCCTATGAAAAAGGTAGCAGGGGCATCTCATGGGGCCCCCTACTAACCCCGGGCCCTCGGTCAGTGCCCGAGTTTCCAAATGGTCAGTCCGCCCCTGTACCAGACATTGTTTTTGTGACATAAAAGACGTTTTTTAAAAAGGATTTCTAGTAAAACATAAAATTAAGTAATGAGCAAGATATTAAAATAGCTGCTTATGTTTGTCTACATTTTTGTATTGGACGCTGTTCAGCAGAAAAACTAGCAATGGCCTACTAAACTTTGCAAGCCTGCTTGTGACATAGAAATGTCTGTGTGTACATCCAACACTGCACCAGCCAGCTGTTGTAAACAAGTAAATCCAGCTAACAGTAAGCTATAATTTATAATAATAAAAGGATAATAAAAGGATTGCAACTGTACTAAAATCAGAATGTTTACTCAACTGACCTTGTACTGTGTAATTTTTTTTTATTGTGGTCAAAACTAAAAAGCACAAAAAGAATACTGAAAATACAACTATCCCTATTTAATGACTGGTGAAAATCACTAGCTTATCAAAAGTCGCTCTTTAGTTATAGCTTGTCTATATGCCAAAGCTCCAGTTTTTCAAGATAAACAGACTGTAAAAATTCACTCTTGTGGGATCGCCTTTTCTGGGGTAAAGGCACTCTCAGACTGAGGCCTCATGCACATGGATAAATTCATTTTTGCTTCAAATATACTGGAATTATTTTGGCAGAACTTGGCATAAAAAAATGCCTCTAATATTGCTTGTATACGTGTGTCTATGCCTCTATGTACACACATTTATATAAGCACATATGGCTTTGAGCATAAACATATTCTACTGGCCAGAATATTCATTTATTTTGGCCATTAGATTAAATGAACGCTCATACGTGTGTGCATGTGTGCATTTACGCACATATGGTCATAAATTACACTGATAACCTGTGCTATGAACACAGCCTTGGGGCATTTTTTATGCACCTGGATGCTTCTCTAAAATATACCTGTAAACAACACAACATGCATATGCACATTAAATGGCCTAGAGATGCTTTTAGAGGTGTTAAAAAAAAGAACTTCCAGGTGCCTCTAACAGCAGCATTTTATCTGCCCATGTGCATGATGTCTTAAGGAACGGGAACAAGCAGGCTTCAGTCACCAGGTAGTTTTCAACATGACATACAGCCAATTTTATTATAAGGGCTCTTGCACACTGCCAAGAAAAATGCAGCACTTTAAATAGTAAACTTTATATATATATATATATATATATATATATATATATATACAGTGGGGCAAAAAAGTATTTAGTCAGCCACCAATTGTGCAAGTTCTCCCACTTAAAAAGATGAGAGAGGCCTGTAATTGGCATCATAGGTAGACCTCAACTATGAGAGACAAAATGAGAAAACAAATCCAGACAATCACATTGGCTGATTTGGAAAAAATTTATTTGCAAATTATGGTGGAAAATAACTATTTGGTCACCTACAAACAAGCAAGATTTCTGGCTCTCACAGACCTGTACCTTCTTCTTTAAGAGGCTCCTCTGTCCTGCACTCATTACCTGTATCAATGGCACCTGTTTGATTTTGTTATCAGTATAAAAGACACCTGTCCACAACCTCAAACAGTCACACTCCAAACTCCACTGTGGTGAAGACCAAAGAGCTGTCGAGGGACACCAGAAACAAAATTGTAGACCTGCACCAGGCTGGGAAGACTGAATCTGCAATAGGCAAGCAGCTTGGTGTGAACAAATCAACTGTGGGAGCAATAATTAGAAAATGGAAGACATACAAGACCACTGATAATCTCCCTCGATCTGGGGCTCCACGCAAGATCTCACCCTGTGGGGTCAAAATGATCACAAGAACGGTGAGCAAAAATCCCAGGACCACACGGGGGGACCTAGTGAATGACCTGCAGAGAGCTGGGACCAACGTAACAAAGGCTACCATCAGTAACACAGTACGCCGCCAGGGACTCAGATCCTGCAGTGCCATACGTGTCCCCCTGCTTAAGCCAGTACATGTCCGGGCCCATCTGAAGTTTGCTAGAGAGCATTTGGATGATCCAGAAGAGGATTGGGAGAATGTCATATGGTCAGATGAAATCAAAATAGAACTGTTTGGTAGAAACACAACTCGTGTTTGGAGGAGAGAGAATGCTGAGTTGCATCCAAAGAACACCATACCTACTGTGAAGCATGGGGGTGGCAACATCATGCTTTGGGGCTGTTTCTCCGCAAAGGGACCAGGACGACTGATCCATGTACAGGACAGAATGAATGGGGCCATGTATCGTGAGATTTTGAGTGCAAACCTCCTTCCATCAGCAAGGGCATTGAAGATGAAACATGGCTGGGTCTTCCAACATGACAATGATCCCAAACATACCGCCCGGGCAGTGAAGGAGTGGCTTTGTAAGAAGCATTTCAAGGTCCTGGAGTGGCCTAGCCAGTCTCCAGATCTCAACCCCATAGAAAACCTTTGGAGGGAGTTGAAAGTCCGTGTTGCCCAGCGACAGCCCCAAAACATCACTGCTCTAGAGGAGATCTGCATGGAGGAATGGGCCAACATACCAGCAACAGTGTGTGCCAACCTTGTGAAGACTTACAGGAAACGTCTGACCTCTGTCATTGCCAACAAAGGATATATAACAAAGTATTGAGATGAACTTTTGATATTGACCAAATACTTATTTTCCACCATAATTTGCAAATAAATTCTTTCCAAATCAGCCAATGTGATTGTCTGGATTTGTTTTCTCATTTTGTCTCTCATAGTTGAGGTCTACCTATGATGCCAATTACAGGCCTCTCTCATCTTTTTAAGTGGGAGAACTTGCACAATTGGTGGCTGACTAAATACTTTTTTGCCCCACTGTATATACTAGATTGTAAGCTCCGAGGAGCAGGGCCCTCCTATCCCCCTTTTATTGAACTGTATTGTTGCTGTATTGTCTCCCGTTATATTGTAAAGCGCTGAGCAAACTGTTGGCACTATATAAATCCTGTATAATAATATATATATATATACGCAGGTGTACTGTTTTCTATTGGCCCTGCACACAGCTGCATCAAGATCAGTGAAATTGTACTGTGTTCAGATCCATAAAAAAGAAAAAAAAAAAAAAAAATATATATATATATATATATATATATATATATCTCAAGAAAAATATTAAACCTTGGTGTCTAAATTAGATTCATCCAGAAGACACCATCAGATTTAAATCATTGCGCCTATGTGCTTAGAAGTAACATATGAAAACTTAAAGTGGGTGCTGCTATTACAAAACCACTGTAACTTATAACAAAGATTGTGATCAATAAATGAATTAAATATATGTGCCACAAATAATAGCGCAACCCTCAAATATATAAATTATATAAATAATATTAATTCATATAAACACCACCACCATAAAGTGCAATATTAATCAAATTAATCTGTTGAATCCTCATGAAGTCCATTCAAAAAAAGTCCATATCATAGAATACATATATAAAAAACATATATAAAAAACTACAAATCAGTAATATAATAGTAATATGTACACTATCTTGCCAAAAGTATTGGCCCAGCCCAACAAATCATTGGATTCAGGAGTTCCAATCACCTCCATGGCCACAACTGTATAAAATCAAGCACCTAGGCATGTAGACTGCTTCTACAAATATTTGTGAAAGAATGGGTCGCTCTCAGGAGCTCAGTGAATTCAAGCGTGGTACCGTGATAGGTTGCCACCTGTGCAATAAGTCCATCCCTGCAATGTCCTTGCTACTAAATATTCCATGGTCAGCTGTTAGTGGTCTTACAGGAAGCAACTGGGAACAACAGCAACTCAGCCACGAAGTGGTAGGCCATGTAAAATAAAAGAGCGGGGTCAGCACATGCTGAAGCGCACAGTGCGTAGAAGTCACCAACTGTCTGCAGAGCTAAAGACCTCCAAACTTCATGTGGCTTTCAGACTAGCACAACAGTGTGTACAGAGCTTGATGGAATGAGTTTCATGGCCAAGCAGCTAGATCCAAGCCTTACATCACCAAGTGCAATGCAAAGCGTCGGATGCAGTAGTGTAAAGCACGCCGCCACTGGACTCAAGAGCAGTGGAGACGTGTTCTCTAGAGTGACCAATCACGCTTCTCTGTCCAGCAATCTTGACCTCAACCCAATAGAACACCTTTGGGATGAAATAGAGCGAAGATTGTGAGCCAGACCTTCTCATCCGACGTCAGTGCTTGACCTCACAAATGCACTTCTGGAAGAATGGTCAAACCTTCCCATAGACACACTCCTAAACCTTGTGGACAGCCTTTCCAAAAGAGCTGAAGCTGTTATAACTGCAAAGGGTGGGCCAACTCAATGTTGAGCCCTACAGACTAAGACTGGGATTAAAGTTCATGTGCGTGTAAAGGAGAAAATTGAATCATGTTTTATTTGGGTTTTTGCCTTTCTCTGGATCAACTGAGGGTATCGGATTGTGTATATGGGATTGTAAGTATGTATCTATATTTATATATATGTATGTATACTGTATATATATATCATTTTTTCCCCCTTTTAATGGTTGAACTAGATGGACATGTGTCTTTTGTTCAACCACACTAACTATGTAACTATGTAGCAGTGCTTGACGCCACTCTGAAAAGTGCTCCACTTTTCACAGAGCTTTGGCAGGCACTGAGGAGGCTATATGCTGCCTCCTCGCTGCCTGCTATAACCCTGTAAGTGCCCCACCACAACACTACAACTGCATGCATTACATGTGGTTGCAGTTTGATCGAATCCACCTGAATCGGTTGCATTCAGCAGGCAGGGCAGGGGAAATGCTTTCTGCACCAGCATGTGTACTCCCCCAATGGACTGACTATGCAGCTTAAAATGGTTTTAAAACCAATACATATTTTACCTTAATGCATCTCCTTCATTAAGGCAAAAAATATCCCAGTTCCAGTATTGCCCCTTCACCCCCCTTGCCAGAACCCTCACTTGATCCAGCGCTGTGCCGGTCTGTAGCTGCTCTCTCCTCTCTCCCCACATTCACAGGACAGAGAGGCAGCAGGGAAGCCATTGCCTACTGCTGCTGTCAATTAAAGCCTGTGAGCAGAGAGCAGGGGACGGGGCCAAGCCATTTTGTGTGTGTTTACAGCGGCTTGCTATGGGGGCAGACAATGAAGAGTATATTGTGTTTATTATGTTAAGAAAAAAACACCTTTATAACCACTTTAATGGGGGCTGTTGGGGAGGCTCAATTGTCTGTCTTTGCAGCCCCCACCCTTCCAAATGCAAGTGTAAACAAGCCCTAACTGAACACATTCAGGTATCTCAATATATGTTGGTGGGCTATACTCAAGCAACTCCAAAAACACAAGTATTTTACCTGGGATAGACAACACTTTGCTATAACTTCTACATTTGCAAACTTTTCTTTTCTTTCTTTTGCTTCTGAAACAGAAGATTCTGCTACCACAATCCCAGCACTGGTATCTTTACCTGCCAGGAGCGTGCAAACAGCCAGAACACCTGCCAGTGGCATTACTGGTGGCAACGTGGTCGCTGGACTGGACTGGGGTGTGTTAGAGTACCTCAGGTCCATCAGGCCTGCCAGGACCTCCAGAATTCCTACTTTCAGAATCCCTTCCAGAGCTTCCAGTAACCCTGGCAGGACTTCTAATAGTGCTCACAGCATCATTGCCAGTACTTCCAATGGAGCTTACAGACTCCTTGGCAAGATTTCTAGCATCCCTTCCAGTGCTTTCAAAAGCACTTTTAGGATCACTGTCTGTATTTCTAATGATGTTCACAGAATCCATGCCAGTACATCTAATGGCTTTCGCAAAGTCATTGCCAGTAGTTGCAATGGTGCTCACAGAATACTTGCCAGGACTTCCAGTCCTCCCTGAAATGACGGTGGGTGATCCAGAGGGTTATTTAAAGTGGTTGAAAACCTCTGAAATGAAAAATGTGCACAGCGTATCACTCTATAGTGTGTTCTAGTCCCAATCCAAAGTACTGACTGTGATTTTTGTCTCTTCTCTCTTCCTTCTGCTATCTACATTAGTTACGGCTGATAGATTATCCCAACACCACAGATTCTCCAGAGACAGCCCTGCCCCCCTTTTAGCACACTGAAGGTGACTGACAGCCTCATCTGTTCATGTACTATGGGAGCTCTACTGGGGGGGAGAGCTAAGTTGTGAGAGGGAATCTCTGCTAGTGGGGGACAGATCTGTACTGGTCCCTGTGTGTTACTTACTCCTGACCCCTTTATTCTGTATGTTACACACTCCTTACCCGTGACCTCTGTGTCTTACACTCTCCTGACCCCTGCACTTAGTGAGATGTGCGCTCTGTTAGTTACTTCCTCCTATACTTTATATGTTATGCACTCTTGACCCCTGCTTTCTGTGTCTTAAGCACTCCTGACCCCTGCACTCAATACAATAATTACTCCTGACCACTGCAATCTGTATATTATGCTCTCCTGACTCCTGTACTCCGCATTACACACTCGTGACCCCTGTACTCTGCATTACATAATTCTGACCCCTGAACTCTGCATTACATAATTCTGACCCCTGTACTCTCTGTTACACATTCCTGACCCCTGTACTCTGTGTTACACACTCCTGACCCCTGTACTCTGTATTACACACTTCTGACCCCTGTACTCTCTGTTACACACTCCTGACCCCTTTATTCTGTGCTACCCACTCCTGAACCCTTTATTATGTGCTACACACTCCTGACCCCTGTACTCTGCATTACACACTCCTGGCCCCTGTACTCTGTGCTACACACTCCTGGCCCCTGTAATCTGTGCTACACACTCCTAGCCCCTGTACTCTGCGTTATACTCCTGACCCCTGTAATCTGTGTTACACACTCCTGACCCATGTACTCTGCATTACACACTCCTGACCCTTGTACTCTGCATTACACACTCTTAGCCCCTGTACTCTGCGTTATACTCCTGACCCCTGTAATCTGTGCTACACACTCCTGACCCCTGTACTCTGCATTATACTCCTGACCCCTGTACTCTGCATTACACACTCCTGACCAATGTACTCTGCATTACACACTCCTGGCCCCTGTACTCTGTGCTACACACTCCTGACCCCTGTACTCTGCATTACACACTCCTGGCCCCTGTACTCTGTGCTACACACTCCTGACCCCTGTACTCTGCATTACACACTCCTGACCCCTGTACTCTGCATTACACACTCATAGCCCCTGTACTTTGCATTATATGCCTGACCCCTGTAATCTCTGTTACACACTCCTGACCCCTGTACTCTGCATTACACACTCCTGATCCCTGTACTCTGCATTACACACTCCTGATCCCTGTACTCTGCATTACACACTCCTGATCCCTGTACTCTGTACATTTATGCACTTATGTCCTCTGCACTGTGCGATATGAATGCCTGACCCCTGCAAGTTTTAAGCCTCTCTCACTGTTTTGCCACACTCACACTATATTGCAGCGTGCTGTGTGCACAGCCTAAATGTTGTCCTCTGGGTCCCCAAGGTTGAACTCCCCCAAAGTAAAAAAATATCTATGGCTCATACACATAGCCCTCCACCTTTGCTATAATCCGTGCCCTCAAAAAACGATCTCCTCCCATATCATTCACTAGTCCAGTGCAGTATTTATTGGCCACAGTTCAGTCTTGCTCACTAATAGCGTTCCTGTCTGTCTTTCCTTATTCCACAGTGGCTCAGTCTTACTACAGACTTTCCAAATATCAGTAACATAATTATTTTCCTGTTTATTAATTTTCAAAGCAGAAGTGTTCTTGTACATGTGATTATGTTTTGCATCAAACATAAAAGCCATTTAAAGTGTACCCAGTGGATTAACTTGATTTCTATAAATTGCAGTAGCTTTTGTCTTCAGTGGTCTAAAACCAACTGCTGTATTGTCCCCTTTTCTTATCTCAAAATGCACAGTGTTATGCGGAAACAAAACTGGATTACTGTAAATGAAATGTTCTCAGAATGCTGCAAATACTTTACAAACCTTTTTGTACTTTGTTGTACTTTGTTCTCTTGTTTCTTTGGAATAGCTTACATGTTTCCATGAGTTTAAAGCAAATCTAACTCACATGATTTAAAAAGTCCCCTACTGCCTCAGTATGACCAACCAGCTGCATGCCTACTGAGTACTAGACTTCATATGATTTGCACCAGCAAGTGGGGTTTTCACACTTTTATAGTTATTCATACATAGTTAATATTTGGTTAAACGATAATTATTTAATACGTGTAAAAACAGATATAGAATAGGAGCTTTTACAGCTGTAACCCACCAGTAATCCACAAAAAACAGATTTTAGTTAAGGCCCCTTTTCACACAAGTGGACCAACAGAATCTACCTGTCCATTTTTCAGGTAGTCCTGACCGGACTCTCCATTGTCCTCTATGGAGCAGCGAGTGTAAATGGACATGTGTCCTTTATACCCACCTACAACTGATCCAATCTGTTAAAAACAGACAGATGGGGATTCCTTTTCCATCTAGTGGATCAGATCGGGTGGTAGTCGGGTGTAAACGAATGAGTGGTCCATTTACATTCAAACGCCCATAGAGGAAAGTGGGCTGTGTATAAGTGAAGAGGACACGGACCAGCCATCTACTTGCTCAGCGGTAATCAGAGGACAGATTCCCCACTGAGCAAGCGGACTCTGGACTCTGCCCCGTGTGGAAGGGCTTTACTTTGATGAACTCAAGAGGTGATTTCCGAAGGGTTGCCTTTATTGCAATGTGTATAGAATAAATAGATTTTTGGAACTCTAAGCATTTAGCCCCTTAGTGCAGATCGTTTGCATCAAAAACATGTAAAAGTACCCAAAGTGTCCCTGACCTCTACCATAATTCTAAACCTTACCCTGCCATAACACTTACAGTAATAGTAACACCAACACTTAAACTAACTCCTAAACAAACCATGTTGACAGGACAGTCCTTTCAACAAACATCTTCCCATATGATTATATGTGCATTTAGCACATTTTTTGATGCTATATACCTGTAGATATCTGTAGCATCCTCCAAGTTAGGTGCTAGGATGTGTATGGTTAGGTTAAGCATAGCTGTGTTTTTCTGCTTACCAGAGAGGCTGTCAGGTAAATTCAGTGCGGTATTCTGCTCAACAGAGTGCTGTGATTGATAGGTCTGCTCATGCTGCTGGGGTGCTGGGGTGCTAATGGAGTTTGTCTGAGTTCTGCCCGCCATCAAGAAGCTATGAGAGCCTTAGAGAACATGGGTAGGGACTAGACAAAGGAACAGTATGAACATGGATGCAGCCCTGGCCAATTGCAGGGGAAGGCAGTCCCATTGCATGCTGGGAGTGGTATTTATATTCTGAGAGCACATGAGTTCAGTTTCTTTCCCAGGAGTGGATTGCACCAGCCAGACTGGAGGCAGGTTGCCTTGTCTGGCAACTGCTACCATGTGGCCTCAGGTGAGTCGACCTGAGAACCTGAAGCTACAGAGAGATCCTGATTTTGCAGGAAGCTGACTGAGGGGAGTTGTCTTCCAAGGCTCTGTCTGGTATCACTGAAGGGTTCCCTTGGAAGATTGGAAGGAGGCATCCACTCCTTGGGCTTTGTGAGTACTGACATTGAGGAACGTGGGGATGCTGTGTGCTTGCTACTTCCCCTGGGATTTGATAGTCAGCATGGGTCTGGAAAAAGGGAACACTGGCTAGTGTTCCAAAGGGATTGTCCAAGTGCTACTACTGCAAAGGACTTTACTTAGCTATTTTACCTTTGGCTGTCGCAGTCTGTCATAACTGGCTTATTAGTTGGGGAGCTCAGCCCTAACTACTACTACTGCTGAAGGAACTTTGCTCACTCCTAAACCACTTGCTGCTATATGTGACCAAGAGAAGTCTGTGATCTACTGTCAGTCAAGACTTCTACAGTGTTCAACTAAGAGATCAGCTAGATGTCTTCAATGTGAATAGTTATGATTTAGAGTATCCTGCTACATTCCTCATTCCTATCCTCAGTTCTACAATAAACTCCAAAAACAAAACATACCCTAGACTGATCATTGAAGACAACGAGCTGAAGTATGTGTATTTGGCTGCGGAAATACACTGTGCCTGGCTGCGGGGTGAAGTAAGGGGCAACAAACAAGCGGCTCCTGTGGGGGTAGTGCTACACATCCAAAAGTCCTGAAAGTCCTGCTATGTTAGATGTGATGTAAGCAGTCCCAGCAGATTCAGAGCTGTCACTCAAATGGCACTCTACAGTATAGCAGGGGTTCTCAACTTTAATAAGGGCAGGGTCAGGTTAATTCCTCCAAAACATTTGATGCCCCAGCACAGCCATGAACAGCAGGTAGATCATCATCCTCCATTCTAAACCTTCTGTACTCTATCTGTAACTAACAAAAAAAGTTTGGGTTTTAGATGCACTTAACCTAATATACCTTACCATAATAAGAAGCTATAGGGCTGATACAATGAAACTGAGAAGAAAAATGGCACACAATTGCAGTTGCATCCCACAGCAACCAATCAAATTCTTGTTTATAGTTTCCCCAAAAATAAACAGTTAAATTGGATCAGTTCCTATTAGTTGTAACTTCAGTTCTTTGCTTATTTTCAATTCTCATTTTAATTAAATATTAAGCCTCTGGAGCAGACATTTTTGCACGGTTACACACAAATGCACACACCAGTCAGAATGGACTCAAACTTGAAATAAGCTATTTCAAATTTCAAACTGGGTCTCAATGAAAGAAGAACAATCACTGGGGCAGCAATGTGCTTGACAGACTGCAGGAAAAAGTTTTCAGAAAGAAGGCAGCGTGCAACTCCAGAAATAGATAACATGAGCTAAGAAGGAGAATAAAAAAGTGACTCACACACCAAGCTGGCCACCCAACAGAGTCTCCCCCCCCACGCACACACATAACGTTCCAGCAGTGAATTGTATGCTTCCCTGCCAACCTACCATGTTCACTACAGTTAGGAGACTTCTGTGTATTTTCAGTGCAGCTCTGTGCTGATCAACAAGCTCCTTTTCCCCCTCCAGCTTCAGATGAAACTCCTGCCTGAAAATGGGGCTCCACTGCAGTGCCACGGCCTTGGGTTTGCACAAACAGGCATCAGCATCATCAAGATCATCCATGAAACCAAGATCTGGTCAGTACCCTGTACTAGTAGGAAAGCTGGAGTCTGATGGTCATCACTTTGCTGGGACTGTCAGGCACCCAGGACAGCCAGAGCTAGCCAGGACCCCCCCCCCCCATCTCCAGGCGTGCAGGACAGCTAATTCCTTCCATGATGTGGCCCCATCTGCTCCATCACCTAAATGCTATCTGTCAGAACAGGAAAGAAAAAAGGGCCCCAAACAAGGAGGCCTGAGGCCCAGTACATGGCTATTGTCGGTGGTTGAGAGCCACTGCTTGATAGCGTTCTCCATCGCTGTATTGAGGTGCAGGGTGTAGGAGCTTGGCCAGCACAGACAGTAATTTGGCACTCACAGTAGAGGAGAGGGTTGTGAAGTGTAAAGAGGAAGGAGGCTGGGCTACAAAAGTTGACTTTTTCTAGAGTAGTTACATGTTCTAGCAAGTTCACAAGCACATTGTAAATAAATACAAAATAATTTTTGGAAAAAAAAACAGTGCGCTTTTTACCTGCAGTTTTGCAAGCTGGTGACAGGGTCTTAACCCCTTTATTGCTACCACAATAATGCCTACGGCAGTAGTGGTGGGGAGGGATGGTTTACATACACTAGCCACTGTCAGCTCTCTAATGAAAGCTATCCAGGATCTGTACAGCCACTGGATTGCTTTCAGTGACCCCCAGACTGTACCCTACTGGTATGACACCCTGGGCTGCACTGTTCCTCCTACAGGCCCTGGAACAGCATGGTAGGTGTCGTGGAAAGGAGAGAAACCAGCTAATATCATTGATCTGCCCCAGCTAAAATAAACCTGGAAGCGACATGTAAATTTTACTTCTGGTTTCTGCTGTTGCTTTCCCTAACCCTTGCAAACTTTGCAGCAGTCTGCACTCTATTAGCTTCAATGAAGGGCAGGTCTAACAGGCCCCTGAACCTGTCTTCAAAATATTATATCACAAGCAGGGACTTTTTGTCTCCTATGTAATACATAAACTTTTAGTGAATTTAAAAAAGAAAAACACAAAAGATCCCCCAAAAACTTTTTCACCCACCCGCCACGAACATAATTGCATCCATAGGGTACGAAAATGTCGCTTGTGATGTTATATATTGCCACACATGCCAGAATGAAAGTATTGATTCAAGGCCCATTGTTCATGGTTAACTTGAATCTGATAACCTCTGAGGGCTTTTAAGGTGTCACCTATGGAAAATATAGAGCACCAAATTTTGTTTCCATTTTGCGGGCGCGTGCAAATTTAAAGCCTAAAATGTTGGGTATCTCTTTACTTGGTACAACATCTTCTTTTATCATTTACAAAAAAGTTGCGTAATATATCGCGTTTGGGTGCCCTAAAATGAAGTTTAGTGTAAACCATTGAGCAAATGTGTGACATAAAAAATTATAACTTCCACCACTTTATTCTATACAATGTCTGCGTTCAGATAATCTATAAAGTTTGGGGGTTTAACTAATCTTCAGGCTTAAACACGTGTGCAAAAAAAAAATGCAAAAATGGATCTGGCAACAAAAGGGTAATAAAAAGACTCCATCATCTAAGTAAAAAAATGCTGATGTGCAATTGTGAGCCTCCCACATTCTAGGACTTTAACTATAACTTCACCTAAACACAACTGGCTGCTTCTCCATTTATTTTTAGAAGCTTACAGGAAACAGACACAGTACTGTCAAAAATCTCTTTGAAATTTCTATGAAGGCCATCTAATTAGAGTTGCATGTGAGGCTTCAAGCACCCCTGGGGAAGCAGCTCTTTTGTACTACAGATTTCCAGATTTCATCCTGAATAGGCACTTACTGATAATGTATTTCTTAATGTAACTAATTAGTAGAGCAAGGACATCTGGTATAGTAAATGAAGGGGTTAAAGACAGTCTAGCTCTCAGTAATACACATAAAGGTGCAAAGGGTACCAAAATGTGCAACTATTTACTGTATAAAAAGAGACAAAAAACAAGCATAAGTAACACCTTCCTAGATACATTTGGTGCTGAGTAAATTTAGTTTGGGCCCTTTGTAGTCAATGGAGTTAGTTTGTTCTGTCAGGCAAATTTAGTTTGGACTCACTGTATCCTCTAGAGCTAGAATTTGTCTGGGTCGTAGTATAAGTGTTAGGGTAGCTAAATTTATTTCTGGCTCACTGTGTCCAGTTGAGCTGCATTTAATTGTTTTGGTCTTGGCTGTGTTCCAGAGGTTGCATGATTGTTTGTTTTTGCCTGTTCACCTGGAGGAACTCTGGGTAATAAAGGCAGGAATATTCTAATCAGCAACTTAAAATTTATGTAACCCTAGCCAATCCCTGGGAGTCCTGGCCCACAGGAATAATAATAATAATAAGTAATAATAAATAGATATAGTAAGTATTTTGAAGGTTCCTACCATGTAAAAAGGTTGAGAAAGGTTGGAGTAGATGCACCAATGTATATCTAGAGGTGTCTATACTGATGCTGATTACCAAGAGATAAAAGTCATTTCACACTACCCATGTATAGTCACTGTCACTTTCATTGACTTGTAGGACTATTCCCGTAGGAGCTGCTTGGTATGATGGGTCCGGTACTCTGCTCTCTACCACAACTCTGTAAAGAGCTTTGTCCCCCTGACATACCTGAATGTATTTTAGCATACTGCAAGGACCTATGTTAGCTTAGATATTAGTATACTATCACAACTATTAGAATATGATATAAGACACCCGACTACTTGACTGTAAATAAAGTAAGTATATTATTGTATGACAAAATAAGAAGGCAATAAAGAACACTAAGCAGGGAAACAAATCAGTTTGAATGCAATGAGCAAACTGACATGAATGCCAAGCTATGATATGGCAGTTAGTTCAGATCACAGTGGCACTAAGCTAAATCTAACTATATCAGAAGCATATGTAAAAGAGCAGCTAAACCATTAACCATTTGAAGGATGAACAACATAACCAGAAAGGATAAGTCTCACAGTACCACCTCTCTAAAAGAACACTAATAGTGGTAACAGAGTGTGTTCTGTATATATATCCCCCTACATATACACAGGGATATCCTTTTCCTGAGACCTGGTTGTCTATTTAAAGTAACTGTCCAATATATGGAAATATACACAGGGATATATTTTTTCCTCAGACCTGGTTGCTTCTATAAAGTAACTGTCCAATATAGGGTGCCTGACTTGCTTCTTCTGCCGGATTCTACCTGCTTCTTCTGCCGGATTCTACCTGCTTCTTCTGGTGGGGCCCAATCTGTATGGTGATGTACTTATTACCATCTCTTTAAGACTGCATGCAGTAAATTACTTTTGGGCTGTTAGACAAAAAGGGCAGTCTCCAGTTGTATTGGGTCACTAACAGTGAGGACACAGAAACCACTGAATTTGTCCACCAGTACTGGCACACTGTGATCCTTGCCCTGGATAATTGGCGATTTGCTGTCCTCAGGAACCCAGACTCCAGGGAACTCAATCCTCATGATCAGAGCCTTTAGGCTCAGCTCCAGCTCTCTGGACTCCAGCAGCAAAGTCAAGGGTGGGCACAGACACACAAACAGGCAACGGATCTGCACCTCTCCAATCCCGAGCAGCAAGAAACTTTCATTTTCAGCACTCCAGCCCTCACAAGTCTATTTTCCAATGTAGGCACACATAGCAACAGATCTGCACATTCTGTCTCCCCAGACCTCTGATCAATTGCACGTAGAAACTTAAGGTTCTCTCCTCAACTGTTTATAAGGAAATTTTGGTGTTAAAGTCCAGAGTCCCCCTTTACAGTGCAGCGCTCCTCCTGAACTACATGTCCCAAGATCCACTGTGGCTGCATCATCTGGGGGAAGGGGAGGCAGCTGTGCTCTCCATAATTCTCCCCTGTGTAATACTGTTGCTCCCAGGGGGAGGAGGAGAAGGAGCGAGCAGATACACACAAGGGGAACTGAAGCCCTCCTATAGCCAGCGGGAACCCAGCTACAGACTGAAATATAAATGCTCAGATATCAAATGGATAGGTTGGAATATGTGATTACCTGAGGGTTTTCATTGCTCATGTGTGATATGAATGACCCATTTGGGGCATATTGAGCCTCAAAGGATGCTGGGTGGCCTAGCCTAGCTTTGTACAGCCAACTTCAGTTTTATGTCAAAGCACCAAAAGCAGTAGTTGCTTGAAACCACCAAACGGAAAATAAAAAAGGGAAACATAGGTGTATTCATTGCAGGGTTGCCACCTAATCCCTTTAAAATCAAACACATATTAATTACATAGGTTCTGTGGCTGATTAAGACGGTAATTAAACTCAGAACCTTGTGTGAATTAACTTAGCCTCAGAACCTGTGTAGTTAATATGTTTTCCATTTTATAGTGATGAGCTGGCAACCCTAACTCATTGCCTGCAAGGTTCTGAAAATGGTTGTTGCCTGGTAGTCATGCAGAGCCTGTGATCTCAATTGTGAATGAAGACACCAGTATGCACCAGGTGAAATCACAACCCAAAATCTGTAAACTTGTTTTGGATCAAAGTCTCAAAATATGTCAGGAACTGGCATACCTGTTTCCCTCAAAGTGTGATTCACTTAGGTGAGAATGACTACTGGTATTATAGTTTTACAAAGACCACAAAAGCGAAGAAGTAACCCTGTTAGTATCGGCCCTTTTCTACCCGAAAGTATTTCTGTTCTGAAGGTATATTAAAGTAGATTGCCAGGGTTTTTTCAATTTTTTCATCAACCCAGCCCCCTAAATTAAAAAAATGCCACTCTTCCTTAACCTCTCCATGCTTAGTCCAGTCTTACTCCTCAACTTCCTCCTCTGTCCCGCATTGGTGGTCCTCTTCAGGGCAGAAAGATACTCTGTCATTATGCAATAGGAGGCAAATAATCATGCAGTGTGGGCTGCCAGTACACCAGAACTAAACAGCCCTCACATGTCATATTAGATGAGTGCTCTCAGTCTTGGAAAAACACCTGCCCCCCCAGAGGAAGAGGGAGCTTTGGTGATATCATCAGACCAGATAGAAGAATGAACATATACAGTTGTGTTCAAAATAATAGCAGTGTGTTGAAAAAAGTGAATAAAGCTCAAAATCCTTCTAATAGCTTTTATTTCCATACACACAAATGCATTGGGAACACTACACATTCTATTCCAAATCAAAACATGAAGAAAAATATATCAAATTTGTGTTGTTCCTCTAAAAAATTTGAAGAAAAGTGAATATTAGACTGTTCAAAAAAATAGCAGTGTTTGTATTCTTCTTTACAAACTCAAACATTCACTATATAAAAACTGAAAAATGTTTGAAGATTTTGCTTTCCTTTGAATCACTTAATTAATATTTAGTTGTATAAGCACTGTTTCTGAGAACTGCTGTACATCTGTGTTGCATGGAGTCAACCAACATCTGGCACCTGTGAACAGGTATTCCAGCCCAGGATGATTGGACTACATTCCACAGTTCTCTATTTCTTGGTTTTTCCTTAGAAACTGCATTTTTGATGTCACCCCACAAGTTTTCTATTGGATTAAGATCCGGGGATTGGGCTGGCCACTCCATAACGTCAATCTTGTTGGTCTGGAACCAAGATGTTGCACGTTTACTGGTGTGTTTGGGGTCGTTGTCTTGTTGGAACACCCATTTCAAGGGTATTTCCTCTTCAGCATAAGGCAGCATGACCTCTTCAAGTATTCTGATGTATTCAAACTGATCCATGATCCCTGGTATGCGATAAATAGGCCCAACACTGCAGTATGAGAAACATCCCCATATCATGATGCTTGCGCAACCATGCTTCACTGTCTTCACAGTGTACTGTGGCTTGAATTCAGTGTTTGGGGGTCGTCTGACAAACTGTCTCCGGCCACTAGACCCAAAAAGAACAATCTTACTTTCATCAGTCCACAAAATGTTGCGCCATTTCTCTTTAGGCCAGTCAATGTGCTCTTTGGCAAATTGTAACCTCTTCAGCACGTCTTTTTTTCAACAGTGGGACTTTGCGGGGGCTTCTTGCAGATAGCTTGGCTTCACATAGGCGTCTTCTAATTGTAACAGTACTCACAGGTAACTTTAGACCTTCTTTGATCTTCCTGGAGCTGATTGTTGGCTGAGTCCTTGCCATTTTGACTATTCTTCTATCCATTTGAATGGTAGTTTTTCGCTTTCTTCCACGTCTATCGGGTTTTGGTTGCCATTTTAAAGCATTTGCGATCATTTTAGCTGAGCAGCCTATCATTTTCTACACTTCTTTATATGTTTTCCACTCTCCAATCAACTTTTTAATCAAGGTACGCTGTTCTTCTGAACAATGTCTGGAACGACCCATTTTCCTCAGAATTTCAGAGAGAAATGCACTGTAACCAGCATGTACAACATTTGCTGCCTTCCTTCCATAAATAAGGGCAAAAATTTCCACCTTTTTTTCAAAGAATGAATGACCTCACTAATAGAACTTCACACTGCTATTATTTTGAACATGCCCCTTTCAATTAGTGATTCAATTACACAGAATCAGCAGCATGCATGTCATGACTGTTGTGTCTGTTGGATTTCTATTACGCTACTACACCTGCTAGTAAATTATCTGCCATGTAGAAATATCATTTCTACCAAAAACAGTGATTGATCAGGTGAGTGATGTCTGACTGCTATTAATTTGAACACAACTGTATATTTTTTTAACTGAAAAAGACTATGGGTGCTTTAGGGGGTGGAGAGAGCCAAGAGTGGGCAGAAGGTTGGAGTTCTGCTTGAAAATGTATGTAAAATAGAAACCATTTTCTATTTTGTATATAGTAGTGAGTGTTTAAGACCCTGTCAAGTTTTTTTTGGTTGCCTTTGTCCTATTGGGGAGATTTCCCCTTACCTTTTTGACCCAACGATACATCAGGAGATAAAAGTTCTTCGTCTCAGATGGTCTCAGCACAACAGGTTAACCACCTCTAATGTTCCAACTCTGGCTCCAACTGATCACTCAGTTCTCCGTCTTCACTGAGAAGAGAGCAGTGACTGACTGGAGGAGCACTGGAATGACAGGCTCTGTGTTTATGTGTGGGAGGGGGGGAGCAGTAGCAGCACACTAAGAGGCTGAGCCAGCTGCTGGTCAGACATCTGGGTGGATCCTGACATTAAAGTTGGGATCCTTCCAGAGCCAACAGTGGCCTTTAGTCAGCTGTCAGCTGAACCTGGGTCACAAAAGTGCAGAACTAAGTGCACTCCTGTGACCCAGAAGAGAAGTATGCCCAAAATATTTTGGTCATACTTCTCTTTTAATGCTCTCTTCAGTAAAATAGAACAACTTAAGTGGAACTGTATGCAAACAGCTAAATAAACAGCTAAAACACACAGGTACCTAATGTTTGGCTTGTCAACTAATCTGTAATTCTGTATAGCCAGTCTTGCAATTTACACACATGGACATTTTACACAGAGAGGTGATACACTTATTTTCCAGTTCAGCACTTCAGCTTCCTATGTAACCTCTATTTCTCTAGCATCTTGTTTGGACATTGAATCAGCATTATCAGCTCAGTCTAATTAGCAGGGATGTGATCAAGACATAAAGATGTGTGTAAACCACAAGATTGACTGCAGATACTCATAACTCATTTGCCAGCTAAGGCATTAAAAATATGTATTTCGTGTCTACTGTATGTATTTAGGTATTTCATCAGAGTTTAATTTACCAGAAGGGTAAAACATATGGAGTTTCCCTTTAAATCAAAGCTTATTATACAATTCTTGTAAGAGCGCATCCTCTGGAGATATGGTTGTATTTAACACAGGAAAGGTAGAAACAAGTGCTTTCCAAAGCTGAGCAACATCTAAAAGTGTCTGAGGACTTTGATTTAGGGATGAAAGCCACGTGTTATTTTCATCATGAAGAACAATGACTTCCAGATTCTGAACTGTTAAATCAATAGCTGACACGGCAATACCACATGCGTCCTGACATTTTATGGACTGAAAAGAAGATTCCCTTTATCTTATCCTAATACAAATGGAAAATATATCATCATACTTAAAGTACTGTACAGTGGGGATCAAAAGTTTGGGCAACCCAGCTAAAAATTTGTATTAATGTGCATAAAGAAGCCAAGGAAAGATGGAAAAATCTCCAAAAGGCATCAAATTACAGATTAGACATTCTTATAATATGTCAAGAAAAGTTAGATTTTATTTCCATCATTTACACTTTCAAAATAACAGAAAACAAAAAAATGGCATCTGCAAAAGTTTGGGCACCCTGCAGAATTTATAGCATGCACTGCCCCCTTTGCAAAGCTGAGACCTGCCAGTGTCATGGATTGTTCTCAATCATCATCTGGGAAGACCAGGTTATGTCAATCTCAAAGGTTTTAAATGCCCAGACTCATCTGACCTTGCCCCAACAATCAGCACCATGGGTTCTTCTAAGCAGTTGTCTAGAAAACTGAAACTGAAAATAGTTGACGCTCACAAAGCTGGAGAAGGCTAGAAGAAGATAGCAAAGCGTTTTCAGATGTCAATATCCTCTGTTCGGAATGTAATTAAGAAATGGCAGTCATCAGGAACAGTGGAAGTTAAAGCAAGATCTGGAAGACCAAGAAAAATATCAGACAGAACAGCTCGCAGGATTGTAAGAAAAACAATTCAAAACCCACGTTTGACTGCACGACCCCGCCAGAAAGATCTGGCAGACACTGGAGTTGTGGTACACTATTCCACTATAAAGAGATACTTGTACAAATATGGTCTTCATGGAAGAGTCATCAGAAGAAAACCTCTTCTACGTCCTCACCACAAAAATCATCGTTTGAACTTTGCAAATGAACATATAGACAAGCCTGATGCATTTTGGAAACAAGTTCTGTGGACCCATGAGGTTAAAATTAAACTCTTTGGCCGGAATGAGCAAAGGTACGTTTGGAGAAGAAGGGGCACAGAATTTAATGAAAAGAACCTCTGTCCAACTGTTAAGCATGGGGTTGAATCAATCATGCTTTGGGGTTGTGTTGCAGCCAGTGGCACAGGGAACATCTCACAAGTAGAAGGAAAAATGGATTCAATAAAATTTCAGCAAATTTTGGATGGTAACTTGATGCCATCTGTGAAAAAGCTGAAGTTAAAGAGAGGATGGCTTCTACAAATAGATAATGATCCTAAACACACCTCGAAATCCACGGGGGATTACATCAAGAGGCGTAAACTGAAGGTTTTGCCATGGCCTTCACAATCTCCTGACCTCAACATAATTGAAAATCTATGGATAGACCTTAAAAGAGCAGTGCGTGACAGACAGCCCAGAAATCTCAAAGAACTGGAAGACTTTTGTAAGGAAGAATGGGCAAAGATACCTCAAACAAGAATTGAAAGACTCTTGGCTGGCTACAAAAAGCGTTTACAAGCTGTGATACTTGCCAAAGGGGGCAGTACAAGATATTAACTCTGCAGGGTGCCCAAACTTTTGCAGACGCCATTTTTTGTTTTCTGTTATTTTGAAAGTGTAAATGATGGAAATAAAACTTTTGTTGACATATTATAAGAATGTCTAATCTGTAATTTGATGCCTTTTGGAGATTTTTCCATCTTTCCTTGGCTTCTTTATGCACATTAATACAAATTTTTAGCTGGGGTGCCCAAACTTTCGATCCCCACTGTATATCTAAACCCAAAACCAAAAACTGTAACATATTGCAGATTAGTAGTGCTTGGTATAGTGGATTTGTTTTCCTTTTTTTTTCAAGCTCCTTATGCTATGTTTTCACCTGCAAATAACAAACTTCCTGTACCTGGTTGGGTATGGTACCCCCTCACTGTATCTATGGAGGGAGCCTTGATTGTCAACCCTAGGCTTCCTTCCTTATATGGACTCCAAACATGTCTTTATCTCTTCATCTCCATTACATGGGAGGCAGGGCAATCTGTAGTTTATAGAAGATAGCCAGGAAGGAAGATATTATTCAGTGCAGCTTACAGTAAGTGACAAGGACAATGCATTTCTGGCAGGATCAACAAGTATTTTCTGTACTTGCTGAAAATGTTCTTAGCTTGAAAAAAAAAGAAAACTGATGCAGCCACATCTAAGAAGTGTAAGCTGGAATACATTACATTTTTGTCCTTGGGTTTATCTTATCCTTTAAAATGGCCATTGGATCAAACTGCTACCACCTTCCTATGTAATGCAGTAAACAGTAAACAGTAAAAAAAATCCCACATTAAGAGAAAAAATAAAATATAACTAAAAGCAAAACTTTTCTAGCTATGTATAGAGTAGAAAGGGATTAGAACAACTGTCAGGTTTTTATTGCTGTCTGTGACCCCGTTAGGGAGATTCACCCTCTATTTGTTCAGTTTGTTATTATGACTGAAAATGAAACTAAAAGAAAATTTCACATTTTGGGTTGTCACCAGAACATGAGTAGAAGGGGAAAACTTCCAATGGGGACACTAGTTCTGGTGACAACCAGGGATTCCCTCACCTGTTTTGGCTATGGGACAGGAAATGAAGGGAAATACACTATATTGCCAAAATTGGGCCAGCCCTCCAAATCATTGGATTAGGGTGTTCCAATCATCTCCATGGCCACAAGTGTATACAATCGAGCACCTAGGTATGAAGACTGCTTCTACAAACATTTGTGAAAGAATGGGTCGCTCTCAGGACCTCAGTGAATTCAAGCGTGGTACCGTGATAGGTTGCCACCTGTGCAATAAGTCCATCCGTGAAATTTCCTTGCTACTAAATATTCTACGGTCAACTGTTAGTGATATTATAACAAAGTGGAAGCAACTGGGAACAGCAACAACTCAGCCACAAAGTATTAGGCCATGTAAAATGACAGTGGGTCAGCAAATGCTGAAGCACACAGGGCGCAGAAGTCACCAACTGTCTGCATAGTCAATAGCTAAAGACCTCCAAACTTTGTGTGGCCTTAAGATTAGCACAACAACAGTGTGTAGAGAGCTTCATGGAATGGGTTTCCATGGCTGAGTAGCTGAATCAAAGCCTTTTATAACCAAGTGCAATGCAAAGCGTCCGATGCAGTGGCGTAAAGCACAGCACTACTGGACTCTAGAGCAGTGGAGACGTGTTCTCTGGAGTGATGAATCTCGCTTCTCTGTCTAGCAATCCAATGGACTTGTCTGGGCCTGGCAGCTGCCAGGAGAATGGCACTTGACTGACTGCATTGTGCCAAGCGTAAAGTTTGGACAAAAATAACCCCCTATGGGACTTTAATGCAGCAAACATATCATCACACATACACTCAAAAGGAACTTATTTGGTCACTTACTTTATTACATAAAAGTATTAGTAAGAAGTACATTATCTTTAAAAACACTAGCTCTGATAATTATTGCAAGGATATATTCCCTCACATTTTCAGCAAAACAACATTCTCAAAATTCCCCCCACGCGTTTTGATCATTCCACTTTTTGATCTTCTTCAGGGGACATAAATACAAAAAGGATTTATAGATCAACATATTTGAGATTAGTAATAGTTTACCTATAAAGAATTATCAATAACAATCATATAATTTCCATTATGATACTTACAAGGAAATTAAGCAATCAATATTAATCAGAGCGATCATAAAATCCTGACATCCAAGATGACTGCATAGTTCGAAATTAAACGGTGTAAGCCATCGGAAGGGCAAGAGTGGTCAAATATCCATTTCATAATACTAACGGCAAAGGAGGAACACCAAATCACTCTCCATATCCCTCTGTAATCATGTAAAAAATGTGATTCAAATTAGGTACAAAACTTTTTCAGAAGTCCTAAAAACTGGAATTCTAGTTAATATATGGAAAAATGCTGACCATATATAAGGCAAGGCCAATGAACACAGTGAACTAAGCTATTGTTCGTTCTATGGTAAAGATGTCACAGATCCCAATGGACCAAGGGTTATGCCCAACTATCTTATCTATAATAGAAATAAAAAGATATAAAAATACTATCACAACCACCTATAGCGGTATATAGGTCTCTTCATTAAAGCGACTAACCTAGCTTACTGAACTGTAAAGATGTCACAGATCCCAATGGACCAAAGGCTATGCCTACCTATTTTATCTTTAATAGAAGTCAAACAGAGCTATGAAAGTACTTTCACAACCACCTATAGCGATATATAGATCTCTTCATTGAAACAACTGACTGTAATCCTCACCAAACTGTCCAAGTATAGCATGGAGAACCATCTTCAAGCAAGAAAGCCAACAACAGACTGCGATTGTACATCCAATATATATATATATATATATATATATATATATATATATACTGTAGGTCTAGATATGGTGTAATTGTCTTGTCAGGAAGTGATCAGATCCACCTGTGCCATCAGCAAAGAAATGAGGCGGCTGTTGCCACCAATGGCGCCAAAATGATGTCTCTATGTGGCCACTCTTGCATCCGTGAGGGAGAAGATCTCCCCCGGCATCTGCTGCCGCCCCCGTTGTAAAGGACATGATGTTGTGACATCACGCCAGCACCAAGCGTGAGAACGCCACTCATGCCGGGTGCATGCGCAGTACCGCACAATGTCTGGGGCAGTCAATTGCCCTCTAGAGGCACCTAGACAAAGCAGAGGCTTCATCTGCACCGCCAGGTGCATAGAACAGCCCACAAGGGTAGAATAAAACCCAGGAGGTCATCCATACCCCATGCCGGATGTCCAAACCAAGGGTCAACCACCAAATCAGGACCCAGTGTCATCCTGGAATCCATCTAAAAGACAAACCATACCAGTGTGAAAATTGCAAATAACATACATAATACAAAATTACAATACCAAATATACAATATAAAAAAATAACACATCCCCTGATTTAATGCCTTACTAAGGCTTAAATATATTGAATTAAGATCAATTAGCGAAGTGTGTAATGAGTCTCATTGGGTAATAAAACTACTTTTTTCTTATCCACCATATAACAAAGTGAGCAGTTACCACAGGGATAGGTCCCATAATCCTGCCAAAGCTTATCTCTAGATATCTCCTTGTATTCACTATGGAGTAATTTGTCCTGTAGTGAACTAGCCTTTCTAAAGGTTATTGAGGGTGTAATATCCACAAATTGTTTCACCAGATCATTATGTGTTAGAATCGACCAATGACGTTGCAAAATTAGTTTTATCTGTAAATGTTGGTTAGAATATCTTAACACTATAAGGGTAGGTCCCTTCACTGTATCTGATTTTTTGTTCTTGTGACTGTCGACAAGTACGATTATATGCTTTACACAAACAGGTCTTACTATATCCTCTATCAAGCAGTCACAGTCTTAGACTCCCTGCTGCCTCTTGAAAGTCTTGTTCTGTAGAACAGTTATGTCTCAGCCTCAAATACTGACTATAAGGTATGGAATCTTTTAACGCTTGTGGATGAAAACTGGATGCATGCAGGATGGTGTTCTCTGCAGTATCCTTTCTATAAAGTCTGCTAGAGAGGCGGCCACTGCCGTCCTTATGTACTTGGACTTCCAAAAAAATTACCATTTCCCTACTGTAAGACATAGTAAAATTAAGATTGTAATTATTGATGTTAATTTTTTCAAAACATTCCAAAAGCATTTCTTCAGGCCCCTCCCAGACAAGGAAAATATCATTAATGTACCTATGCCACATGATCACCTGGAATGTGTACAGCGCGAGGCTTTAGTCTAAGAGGAACCAATGTTCCCACTTCCCCAGGTACAGATTTGCGTAGGATGGGGCACAGCAAGTCCCCATAGCCACGCCTTATACCTTGAGGTAGTGGGAACCATCAAATGAGAAATGATTGTGGCGAAGGATAAAATCTAACCCCGCCAATACAAATTCATTCACGGGGCAATCCTGAATGGGTCATTGAGAAAGAACACGTTGTATAGCTGATATACCAGGATCGTGGGGAATCGAGCTATATAGAGCTTCAAAGTCAATGTAAAGTTTGGGGATTATGGTGTGGGGTTGTTTTTCAGGGGTTGGGCTTGGCCCCTTAGTTCCAGTGAAGGGAACTCTTAAGGCGTCAGCATACTAAGACATTTGGACAATTTCATGTTCCCAACTTTGTGGGAACAGTTTGGGGATGGCCCCTTCCTGGTTCAACATGACTGCGCATCAGTGCACAAAGCAAGGTCCATAAAGACATGGATGAGCGAGTCTGGGATGCCTGCACAGAGTCCTGACCTGACAGAATACCTTTCGGATGAATTAGAGCTGAGACTGCGAGCCAGGCCTTCTTGTCTGAAATCAGTGCCTGACCTCACAAATGCACTTCTGGAAGAATGGTCAAACCTTCCCATAGACACACTCCTAAACCTTGTGGACAGCCTTGCCAGAAGAGTTGAAGCTGTTATAGCTGCAAAGGGTGGGCCAACTCAATATTGAACCCTACGGGCTAAGACTGGAATGCCATTAAAGTTCACGTACGTGTAAAGGCAGGCATCCAAATACTTTTGGCAATATAGTGTATCTTCAATGAGACACTGATGGCAAATTTTTGAGGATGACATCCCATGTCTTCTGGGAAGATTATGGAAAGCTAAAGATTCTAAATCTCATAAGAAAATGACCCAACACTGTGCAGGAGTGTGTTCTAGCAAGATTTCAACACCAATAAAAAAACTCATGGTGTGATGAAGTCACCGCTGTAGCTCCACCAGAGCGCTTGATGCTGTACATGATATGCTGTGATTCTTCTTTCTTATGTGAGTAGATGCCTGCTTTTTAATAAACTTGCTTTTAACACTGCACCATGAGCAATTCCCTTCCTTTTGCATGTGGTTCTCTGGAGTGATTGATTCTAGAATTATGCCAGTCTGACTTTGTTTATGATGCCAGCTTAAGGAAAAAGAAGCGGTATTATTGGTAGAGGCTTATTTGCCACACTTCTATCTATGACCTAGCTGGCTGATTGAGACCGGAGGAGATTGCTGATTCATCCATTCATCCTTCCCTAGGGAGTGATCTCTGCATAAAACACTGTTAGACCTTCTGTGTACAGAGGTGTAAGCTTCCAGGCTTCCGGCTTTGATATCCTTCTTGGTGGTGCTCTCGATGGTGAGGACTGGAGGCACAGGTTCATTGCAGCTGTAGTCAGTGCAGAAGAGAGCATTCAGTTTCACACAGAACTTTGGTTAGCACTATACCTGGTTTCTTTACGAACTTTTTAATGAACTTTTGGGTTATTTATTTCACATTATTTATTAGGTTGCACTTTATGAATTGTGTATGGTTTGTGGCTGTTCTGTATACATACGCACTTTAATAAGTTATGTAAGATTCTGTATTATTCATTATCCTTTGGCAGCGCAACACATATATTTTATGGCCCAAACTATACTTATTGGTGTCAGGCACATGAGGAAGAGCACTGAAGGCTGCCACAGAACTGTTAGTAGATAGTAACTTGGAGAGTCCTTATACAGAAGGAATATATCCCTTGCACTTGGGATCAGTGGTGGAACAACCAGGGTTGCAAAGGTTGCACTTGCAAGCAGGCCCTGGTGTTCCACCACTGTGGGAGGGCCCCAAGAGCTCAGACTGTGGATCCCCAGTAGGGTTGCTGTCTGCAGTGCTCTGAGCTGAGAGTGTCTCTCACACTGCCCAGAGCCAACACTGACAGTTTCCACCTCCCTTGCATGGATGGGAGAGATGAGACAGAGCTATATCTGCTCCTCCTCCCCCTTCCCCTCTTCTCCTGTGTCTGCCCCGGCCACAGTTCTATCCTTGGCAGTGCTGTGCCTCAGAAAACGGGATATATTGGTGGGAGGTTTGAAGCCCAGCAGCTTGATGATGAAAGGTGCTGACTACCGATGCCTGAGCCTCCATCCTGGAGTGAGTGAACTCACCATCCATCCACTGTGACTGAAGTCTCCCCACTGCCTTCTCTCTCTCCTGCCTACAACTGAGTACACTATTGAAGGAGGGACTCAGATGTAAGGGGTGCTCTGTGGACTCTGATGTAAGGGGAGCTTTGGTGAGCAGAGACTCCCCCACTTACATTAGAGTTCCCATTTGCACCAGAGTCCAAAGCTTTCCGTCTTACATCAGCCCCACCTTCCCACCCCTTTTCAAATCAAGGTTGCTAGAGCACTACTTACATCGAAGTTCCCCTTTTCATTAGAATGAACAGAGCTCCCCCTTACAACATAAGTGGAAATTCATCAAAGTTAGATGTAAAGGAGAACTCTGTGCATTCTGATATGAGGGGGGCGCTGCAGACTCTGATATAAGGAGGTCTCTGCGGACTCTGATGTAAGGGGGGCTCTGTGGACTCTGATGTAAGGGGGGCTCTGCAGACTCTGATTTGGGGGCTCTGTGGACTTTGATGTAAAGGGGGCTCTGTAAACTCTGATGTATGGGAGAACAACTTTGTGGATTCTGATGTAAGGAGGGCTCTAGGAACCCTGATTAAAGGGAAATGCTGGGAACTCTGATGTAAGTAGGGGCTCTGGTTCCCAGGGACCCCCTTATATCAGAGTTCCTGTTTACACCAGAGTCTGCAGCATTCTTCCTTACATCAGACTTCCCTCTGTACATCAGAGTTCTGTGTTCCCCCTTAAATCAGTCCCCAGAGTTTTCCCTTACGTCAGAGTCTGCAGAGTCCTCCCTTACAGTGTAAAGGAACTCTGTGAGTTCAGATGTAAGGGGAACTCTGCAGATACACATGCAAAGGTGAACTCTACAGATTCAGATGTACAGGGGAATGCTACAGATTCAGATGTAAAGGGGAACGCTCCAAAATCATATTAAGGAGAAAGTCCGTTGATTCAAATGTAAAGGGGAACTCTGTGGATTCAGATGTTAAGGGAGAACTCTTGTGATTAAATACATATCATAAGAAATGTTATTTAATTACAAAATATATGTATAGTGTATGCTAAAATAAATTGTCTTGCGCTGTTAAAGTGTGTGGGTTTGGCTTGAAGAAAAGATGGCAGCTCTACCCAAGATGGCAAGAAGGGGGCCCACGGCAAAACATGTGCAAGGGTCCCGCTGTGGGACCGTAATAAAGGGCCCCAAAATGGGAGTATAGAGCCCCGGGATCAATGGGAAGGGCCCCATGCTCAAAGGGAAGGGGGGGTCAGGGGACCCTTCATGGTTTTTTGCAAGGTTTTAGTTACACCTCTGCCTGGGATACAACATATTGCACTGCTTGACAGAGACAACTTAGTTGAGAACACCAGGTAAAAACCTGAAGATGAAATTGCTGAAGGTGACCAGGTTACTGTAGGTAGCAGAAAGAACTAATCGAGGTGGAATATGACTCTTGCCAACAGAAGCAATAATGGGAAAATGCTGCCTCATGCGTATGAGAACAACGGCACCCAAGAGCTCTAATAATATATATAATATATAATATAATATTATAATATCTCCCAATGCCTGGCTCACATGGCCTATTTGTAAATGGGCCTTCAAAGAATCACAGCAGAGGTTTTGCAATGGCTCTTGACCTGTAAAAAGCTCTGTGGTAGGTGCAAAAAGCAGAGTCCAGTGTCTGAAGGTAACATTCCAGGCAGGCCTCTCTCTGATCCAGTCCAGAGGGGTCCAGGTACATCCTCCAAAGCTACTGCTGAGGATACACAGATCTGGATAGCTGCACAACAACACCAGCTCATGCTACATATAGGAAGTCTTGAATTAAGTCTTGATCCTGTAGGCAGCAGTATGTAGGCAGGTTGCCTACATTAGTTAACAGTGACTGTCCCAGGAAGGGGTAGGGGTTAAATTATTCCTGCACTGTTTCCTAGGCTTTTCAAACCCAGCCTACCTGCCCTGTGATGCATATAAAAGGGGGGGAGGCAGGATACCAGGAGCTGTCCATCAGTTCTGGATTCTGAAGATGCTGTGACAACATACTGCAGAGAGGAACTACTGAGCCCTGCTGAGGACACCAGCTTACCAGAGAACTGCCAAACTATGGACTTTCACCAGTTATGGACTCTCACCTTTTCAGGGTATGCCTGGGCAGCCACAATCTAAACTAGTTAGTTAGGGACTAGATGCACTGGACTGTGTTGTTCGTGTTATGTGCACAAGGGTTAATGGCAACTAAAAGTACTTGGGTCAGGTGGGGTATGACGCAAGTCCATAACTCAGCATCAGGTTGGAAGGAAGTAAGCAGCTAACAAGGGTAACCAAGGACTGGTATAAAGTGAATAGAAGCATGTCATGAAGCATGGTACCTGGGCAAGGTGAGGTGTCCTCTTGTAACAAGGGGGTCTTTGCCCTGACTCCCTCTCTAGTCGTTGGTTTCCCACAGCAACCGGAACCGGAATTGCAAGACAAAGTTAATGAAGTGCACGCATGAGGTACGCACAGGTGCATGCCAGGACCCCATTTTTCAACTGGGAGTGAGGTGGCAGCAGTTCACAGTCATGGTGTGCAGTGACATTGGATAGCATGTTTCACTGGGATTCAGAACAGACATCCATTGCATGTAGTGCACAGCTTATGCCTAAGTCGGGATGCAGCTTGAACACAATGCTCTTGGGGCATTGATGAGCACGTTCACGTCAAGGTACCCTATGTGCAGGGTGAGTGACCCCACCCACTGCCTGGCATAGCCCAAGAATCCCTGTGGGCTTATAGTTCACATACTTGACTAGCATAGACCATCTCCCCATGCACACAACTATAAACCAATTGTCTCTGAATTCTGTGTCTCTGTCCCTTAAAGAAACATATTTTATTGTTGCTCCTCTCCCTCCTGACGTAAGTGCTGTCTACTGTTTCTTGCCTCCTCCTGTATGTGTCTATAACAATGAAGAAAACTGTATACAGTAATATATATATATATACACACACACTATATTGCCAAAAGTATTGGGACGCCCACCTTTACATGCACATGAACTTTAATGGCATCCCAGTCTGAGTTGGCCCACCCTTTGCAGCTATAACAGCTTCTACTCTTCTGGCAAGGTTGTCCACAAGGTTTAGGAGTGTGCCTATGTGACTGTTTGACCATTCTTCCAGAAGCGCATTTGTGAAGTCAGGCACTGATGTCGGACGAGAAGGCTTGGCTCGCAGTCTCCACACTCGCAGTCTCCACACTAATTCACCTCAAAGGTGTTCTATTGGGTTGAGGTCAGGACTCTGTGAAGTCCAGTCAAGTTCCCCCACCCCAAACTCGCTCATCCATCTCTTTATGGACCTTGCTTTGCGCACTGGTGTGCAGTCATTGTCAGGGCTCCCAGGTGTGACCAGAGGTGTGTGGCTGACGCAGGGAAACGCAGACTTCAGATATGTGATAAACAATATAGTTTATTAACACTAACAATACAAACATAAACGCAGTGCAATACTAAACATAATACAGTGCAAACAAACCAAACCAACCACCCACAGATAACAGTACATACAAGCAAGCGTCGTCAGGCAGGCCGGGTCAATATCAATTGGGCAGGTAGGTACAGGGGGAGCAAGTGGAGATTGGTCGGGGTCACAGGCCAGGTTCAGCAGGTAGCTAGCAGCGTAGTACAGAGGGTCAGGCAGAGGGATGGTCAGGGTCACAAGCCAGGGATCAGAACAGGTAGCAGGCAGCGTAGTACAGAGGGTCAGGCAGAGGGATGGTCAGACAAGCCAGGGATCAGAACAGGTAGCAGAGAATCACACAGGAACAGAGAGCAGGAACAGGATACAGGGCCCAAGAGAAACACAACACCAAGGCAGAGTCTGCAAGTCTGGCCATCCCTTAAATACCCCAGCATAATCAGTTCCAGGTGTTAGCTGGCTGCAAAGTTGAGTCTCTGATTGCTGGGAGCATCCGCTGGCCAGCCCTGGTACTGCAGATCAAAAGGCAGGTGAGTCCCACCAATGCTGGCTAGTCCATTCCTGACAGTACCCCCCCCTCAAGGAGCGGCCTCAGGACGCTCCAAACAGTCCTAGCTGGGCAAAATGTTCCACCGCCCGGGTCTGGTAACTGGCGGGATATCAAAGACTGGCACACCGGGCAGGACTCCGGGCAGGGCACACCGGGCAGAGGCATATTGGGCAAAGGCACACCGGGCAGAGGCACATCGGGCTGGACTCCGGGCAGAGGCACATCGGGCTGGACTCCGGGCAGAGGCACATCGGGCAGGACTCCGGGCAGAGGCACATCGGGCAGGACTCCGGGCAGAGGCACATCGGGCAGGACTCCGGGCAGAGGCACATCGGGCAGGACTCCGGGCAGAGGCACATCGGATTACCAGGCGAAGCAGCAGGCAGCGGGCCACCAGGCGGAGCAGCAGGCACCGGGCCCCCGGGCGGGGCGGCAGGCGCCGGGCCCCCGAGCGGAGCGGCAGGCGCCGGGCCCCCGGGCGGAGCGGCAGGCGCCGGGCCCCCAGGCGGGGCGACAGGCGTCGGGCCCCCAGGCGGGGCGACAGGCGTCAGGCCCCCAGGCGGGGCGACAGGCGTCGGGCCCCCAGGCGGGGCGACAGGCGTCGGGCCCCCAGGCGGGGCGACAGGCGTCGGGCCCCCAGGCGGAGCGACAGGTCTCGGGCCCTCAGGCGGAGCGGCGGGCGCCGGACCCCCAGATGGAGCGACAGGTCTCGGGCCCCCAGGCGGAGCGGCGGGCGCCGGACCCCCAGATGGAGCGACAGGTCTCGGGCCCTCAGGCGGAGCGGCGGGCGCCGGACCCCCAGGTGGAGCGACAGGTCTCGGGCCCCCAGACGAAGCGGCGGGCACCGAGTCACCAGGCACGACAGTGGGCACCGAGTCGTCTGGCAAGACTGCGGGCACCGAGTCGTCTGGCAAGACTGCGGGCACCGAGTCGTCTGGCAAGACTGCGGGCACCGAGTCGTCTGGCAAGACTGCGGGCACCGAGTCAACTGGCAAGACTGCGGGCACCGAGTCAACTGGCAAGACTGCGGGCACCGAGTCGTCTGGCAAGACTGCGGGCACCGAGTCAACTGGCGGAACAGCGGGCATCGAGTCAACTGGCGGAACAGCGGGCATCGAGTCGTCTGGCAAGACTGCGGGCACCGAGTCGTCTGGCAAGACTGCGGGCACGAGTCGTCTGGCAAGACTGCGGGCACCGAGTCGTCTGGCAAGACTGCGGGCACCGAGTCGTCTGGCAAGACTGCGGGCACCGAGTCGTCTGGCAAGACTGCGGGCACCGAGTCAACTGGCGGAACAGCGGGCATCGAGTCAACTGGCGGGACTGCGGGCACCGAGTCGTCTGGCAAGACTGCGGGCACCGAGTCGTCTGGCAAGACTGCGGGCACCGAGTCGTCTGGCAAGACTGCGGGCACCGAGTCGTCTGGCAAGACTGCGGGCACCGAGTCGTCTGGCGGAACAGCGGGCATCGAGTCAACTGGCGGAACAGCGGGCATCGAGTCAACTGGCGGAACAGCGGGCATCGAGTCAACTGGCGGAACAGCGGGCATCGTGTCGTCTGGCGGAACAGCGGGCATCGAGTCGTCTGGCAAGACTGCGGGCACCGAGTCGTCTGGCAAGACTGCGGGCACCGAGTCGTCTGGCAAGACTGCGGGCACCGAGTCATCTGGCAAGACTGCGGGCACCGAGTCGTCTGGCAAGACTGCGGGCACCGAGTCGTCTGGCGGAACAGCGGGCATCGAGTCAACTGGCGGGACTGCGGGCACCGAGTCGTCTGGCAAGACTGCGGGCACCGAGTCGTCTGGCAAGACTGCGGGCACCGAGTCGTCTGGCAAGACTGCGGGCACCGAGTCGTCTGGCAAGACTGCGGGCACCGAGTCGTCTGGCAAGACTGCGGGCACCGAGTCGTCTGGCAAGACAGTGGGCACCGAGTCGTGTGGCAAGACAGTGGGCTCCGAGTCAACAGGCACGACAGTGGGCACCGGGTCATCAGGTATCGGATTGTCTGGCTCGACAGCGGGCATCGGGTCACCAGGTATGACAGCGGGCACTGGGTCACCAGGCATCAGGTCATTTGCCTTGCCAGCGGGCACCGCGTCATCTGGCAAGGCAGTGGGCACCGGGTCACCAGGTATGACAGCGGGCTCTGAGTCAATTGGCACGACAGCGGGCACTGGATCAGGTACCGGATCATCTGGATCAACAGCGGGCATCGAGTCAACTGGCCTAATAGGATCGTCGGGCTGGATCAGTTCATCATGCTGAGTAGCGGCATCAGGCTGAATGCAGGCATCAGGCCGAGTAGAGGCTTCAGGCTCAGGAGAGGCTTCAGGCTGAGGAGAGGCTTCAGGCTGAGGAGAGGCTTCAGGCTGAGGAGAGGCATCCGGCTGAGGAGAGGCATCCGGCTGAAGAGAGGCATCCGGCTGAAGAGAGGCATCCGGCTGAAGAGAGGCTTCAGGCTGAGTAGAGGCTTCAGGCTGAGTCACGGAAGGCAGGTTCACCGGTTTGGATACTGGCAGGATGGTATTGGTTGGAAAGAATTTTCGCTTTTTTCTGGTTTTAACTACTGGAGCACTGCAAGTAAACGCAGGTCTGCAAACGAATGGAGCAGCTGGAGACAGAGAAAAACTGGAGGATGGAACAGGAGAGGGAGCAGTTGCTACAGAGGGCTTTTTTACAGGGTTAAAGGCAGGATAGGTGCAGCGAGTGGGAACAGGGTACTGACATGCGGTAGATAGCCAAGTATACTGGGCTGTAACTGGAGGAGCTGGTGGGAATACAGGAGTAGAGTTAGAAGCAGGACTGGGTCTTTGTAAGCTGACTGGGGCTGGGTGCAACAAGTCTGTCCATGTCTGCAGTATGGGTTGAACAAAGCTGAGCTTACACAAAGCCTGTCTGGTCAATGACTGCACTGCATTTATACAATCTCTTAGTGTCTGTGGTGAACATGTGGAATAACGCTCCAGAAAGTAACCCACATCATCCTCTAATAACCACACCAGGGACTCTACCTGGTCGGCACTAAATGGTGGCAAAAATTCATCCCTGCATTCGGGGGAACCAGATGAAACCAACTCAGCACAAACCTCAATCAATGGCTGCACCTCAGAGAACTCTGTGCCCTGATCTACTAGAACATGAGCGAGCCGTATACATTCTAGTAGTTGATCCCTGGGATACTCCTTCAGAGTTTGATAAGCATACTCCCTGTCATCAAACACTAGCAGATATAAATACACAACCTCATCCAGATCCATCCTTCCCAGCAACAAGCCAAGATGGCTTCCCTGTGCAGCCACTTCTGGTCAGGATTGGCCTTGGTGTAATGTCAGGGCTCCCAGGTGTGACCAGAGGTGTGTGGCTGACGCAGGGAAACGCAGACTTCAGATATGTGATAAACAATATAGTTTATTAACACTAACAATACAAACATAAACGCAGTGCAATACTAAACATAATACAGTGCAAACAAACCAAACACCCACAGATAACAGTACATACAAGCAAGCGTCGTCAGGCAGGCCGGGTCAATATCAATTGGGCAGGTAGGTACAGGGGGAGCAAGTGGAGATTGGTCGGGGTCACAGGCCAGGTTCAGCAGGTAGCTAGCAGCGTAGTACAGAGGGTCAGGCAGAGGGATGGTCAGGGTCACAAGCCAGGGATCAGAACAGGTAGCAGGCAGCGTAGTACAGAGGGTCAGGCAGAGGGATGGTCAGACAAGCCAGGGATCAGAACAGGTAGCAGAGAATCACACAGGAACAGAGAGCAGGAACAGGATACAGGGCCCAAGAGAAACACAACACCAAGGCAGAGTCTGCAAGTCTGGCCATCCCTTAAATACCCCAGCATAATCAGTTCCAGGTGTTAGCTGGCTGCAAAGTTGAGTCTCTGATTGCTGGGAGCATCCGCTGGCCAGCCCTGGTACTGCAGATCAAAAGGCAGGCGAGTCCCACCAATGCTGGCTAGTCCATTCCTGACAGTCATTTTGGAACAGGAAGGGGTCATCCCCAAACTGTTCCCACAAAGTTGGGAGCATGAAATTGTCCAAAATGTCTTGATATGCTGATGCCTTAAGAGTTGCTTTCACTGGAGCTAAGGGGCCAAGCCCAACCCGTGAAAAAAAAATACAACACCATAATCCTCCCTCCACCAAATTTTACACTTGGCACAATGTAGTCAGGCAAGTACCGTTCTCCTGGCAACCCAAACCCAGACATGTCTATTGGATTTCCAGACATCTCCATTGCTCTAGAGTCCAGTGGTGGCGTGTTTTACACCACAGCATCTGACGCTTTGCATTGCACTTGGTGATGTAAGGCTTGGATGCAGCTGCTCTGCCATGGAAACCCATTCCATGAATCTCTATATGCACTGTTGTTGTGCTAATCTGAAGGCCACATGATGTTTGAAGGTCTTTAGCTATTGACTCTTCAGACAGTTGGAGACTTCTGTGCACTGTGTGCTTCAGCACGCGCTGCCCCGCTCTGCCGTTTTACGTGGCCTACCACTTTTTGTGTTGCCGTTGTTCGCAGTTGCTTTCACTTTGTTACAATACCACTAACAGCTGACCGTGGAATATTTAGTAGCAAGGAAATTTCATGGATGGACTTGTTGCACAGGTGGCAACCTATCACGGTACCACGCTTGAATTCACTGATCTCCTGAGCGACCCATTCTTTCACAAATGTTTGTAGAAGCAGTCTGCATGCCTAGGTGCTTAATTTTATACACCTGAGGCCACGGAGGTGATTGCAACATCTGAATCCAATGATTTGGAGGGGTGTCCCAATACTTTTGGCAATATACTGTATATATATATATATATATGTATATATATATATGCACAAAAAAATAATGAATAATACCCTTTGTGTTTTTAATATGTGTGTCACATCTATTTGTTGTCTATCGCCAGGCAAATGTAACATTCCCTAGCATTCGATCCTAGCAGAAAAATAGTCATAAGAACATTTAACCATAAGAGTTAAAAAACATAATAGACCAATAGATAAAATATCCTAACATTCGCTATGCTATTCTGGGGATTCTGAAATATGTAAACAAAGGAATAAAAAAAAACAAAAAAAAAAACATGTGGGGTCCCCCCTAAAAAATTCATATCAGTCCTTTCGAATATGAAATGGATTTTAAGAGGGACTCCACACAATAAAAAGTGCATAGGAGAGTGGTATTTGGGGCCCCTCCTATTGTTCAAAGAGACTTCCAGATTCCTATAAGACCCCCCCCCCCCCCACAGACCCCCTGCAACCATCAGGTCAGTGTTGTGAAAGAGGCCTCTGTACTCACCCCCTGTGAAAATTATCCCTCATACTGAGGACATGTGGCCTGGTATAGTTCAGCCAGCCTGATTGGATAAGGATCTGGTATCATACACATTTTGGGGGGACCCTATGCTTTTTTCTTGTTTTTTATGCATGGAGTTCCCCCTGAAAATCCATACCAGTTCCACAAGATCACCCCAAGCCATCATTTAGATTGGTTCTCTGAAAAATCTGTACCAAACCTGAAGGCCCTAGTATGAATTTTTTTTATTTGGGGGAGGGTCCTCACACACTTTTCACACTTTGTTTACATTCACCTGTCATCTAGGAATAACCCGTTAACAGCTGAATGAGCTGGGCAGGAATGAATCACTGGTTGTTAGGATGCTGGTGGGTGCCAGTTCCCTAACATCCAGGAGCTTTTACATTTAACAGTGGTAGAAATACCGTTGCTAAATGTTTTAGTTCCTGCTGCACCTGGAGATTCATCCTGCACAGGCACCAATTTGTTTGGTCACTCTCTGAACCTCCCAAACAGTGGAGGAATCTGCAAAACAAATCTACAAACAATGCAAACACCTCATATTGTTTCCCCGTCTGGTCGAATGTTCTTAGACTATAGGGTTGGGCTCTTCTTTCTATTGGACAAAAGTTCTTTAAGTCATGTTTTGAAGCCTTCTTTTTTCTCTTAGGATTCAATATATATTAGGAAACATTACAATCGACTTGTGAAAGGCCATAGACACTGACATTTTACACATATTACAAACATTACAGGTATTATTCGTGACTTTGATGCAAATGAAATTAAACATTCACAAAACAAAGTTTTTATACAAGTTACACGACTTTCAAAAAGTGTTAGTTTTTAACATGTTTGTACACAGTTCTTTGAGCTGATAAGGAACTTTTTATAGAAATATAAACGAGCAGAACCTTGCTTCTACAGAAATTAAGATGCAGTTTAAATATAAATGGAACAAAAGTATAAAGCAACCTAAGTGGTCATTAGGCAGAGGAAGAATGCCATCTAATGAATAGGTGTAATATGGAGCTCTGGGTTGCCTCACATGCTTGTGATGCCTATTTTTACTCATTGTCATTTAACCTGAGAATCCTCTGGGTGACAGTTAAGGAAACAGATGCTGGGAATCGCTGTCCCCAGTTCCTGGGAGGAGATGTGACTCACACATTAAGCCCAGTTTGTCCTTTGTACTTGCACATGTAAAGGCTGGTGAATAATGCGGGATTGCTGCCTGTTTTCCAGTCTCTCGCAGCCTATTTCCTCCCAGCTTGTTCACAACTTTAGAGCTGCAGTCTGGGCATTTCTTTTGTTGTTTTTGGAAAGGCAGATCATATGTAATTTATAATAAGTAATTGTACCAGCTTGATTTCGCCAGTTGATAAAGTGTATCTAAACTAAGTGTTGATAGTTTGGAAGGGTTAGTACCTCTTTTCATTGCTGATACCCATTGTCATCAGACCTCAAAGTTCCAGAAAATCTTTTATAGGGAACATCTTCCAATGGGCACGTGTTTTCTGGTGACAGCTGTCTAAGCGGGGATTTCCCTTGCTTTGGATAGATTTCCTCCCACTGCTTCTATAAGGGCTCATGTACATGGGGCGTTTGGAAAACTCTTCTGAACAATGGAAACTGACTGCTGGAAAATGTAGGTTAAAAAATGTCAGTTTATGTGCATTTGCGTTTAGAAGCATGTTTAAAAGATAACCTCAGGAGACCTTCTCAAATGCCCAGAATGCACTGAAAAATAGTAAAAAATTAACTATTTCAGACATTTTGAGAGAAATAGAGAGAGTAGAAGCAGAGAGAGCAGTATATGTTGAGAATACCTGTCTTTTTTGGTTGTATTCACTATGGATCCCATCATGAGCATAATGCGGCACGTTCTACCATTTTTTCCTTCATGCAAAACCTGGAACTGACTGTGCTGGTGTACTGGGTCCATTTGACTGCATGGAAAATGCTTTGCATGCATTTCTGATGATGAAAAAAGGCTCTGGACAGCACCTGGATATGAAACAGTTAAAAAACACTTCTAAACACAAACGCTTACAAACGAGGTTAACCGCGTTTACAAGCATTTGCACGCATTTGAAACGACGGTACAATTTACTCCTGAACGTAAGTTTGGTGAGTTCAAAAAACGACTGTAAATTCAACTGCCTGTAAACGACTATGTGTAATGGACACATAGGAAAACATTAGGGAGAGTTCACACATTAGGCCGGTTCACACCTGAATTGCACAGGAATACACTCTGCGTTCCTGTGCAATTCAGTACGGTGCGTTTTTTCAACCTATCCATTTAAATGGGCTGAAATCGCACTGTATCACACAAAAAGTGTATAGTCCAAATGCACACATTCCTGGTTGTGAAAAATGGCTGTTTGTATAAGTGGGTGCTGCAGCGACCGTCGACTGGAACCAAACAAAATCAGCAAGGAAAAATTTTACCAGCACACCAAGGATCACCAATATGGGTCCAAAGGTTTTAATGAACGATCACATAGTTACAGCAAGGAAACGTTTCAGAGCCTCACAGGACCCCTTCATCAGGCATGTGACATGTCACATGCCTGATGAAGGGGTCCTGTGAGACTCCGAAACGTTGCCTTGCTGTATCACACAAAAAGTCATGCATACACTACTTTTCAAAAACACACCACCAACTCACATGATACTGCAATACCATGCGATCTGGTGCAGGAAAACACTCTGCGTTTGCGATCTACATTTGGGGTGCCATTAACAATGTATTGGCACCTGCAAGAGATCAGAAAGGCAAGGCTTTTTGAAAGCAGTGCAAAAAACAAACACAGAATGTGCCTTTCCCATGCCCATGAAAATTGCAGTGCTTTCCTCCCTGCAAAAGTGCATAAACCGTACGTTCATTCTGTGTGAATGCTGTCAAAACGGATTGTTTAAGACTATTTTCTGTCCAGATCAGATGCTAGTTATTCATAAGGATAGTGTAAATCAGGAAAATGCTCCATTATAGCCACTAGATAGCGCTGACAATCATAGTAAATAATAATTTAACATTTAATCTCCAAACACGAAAGGTTTCTTCACAGTAAGAGCTGTGAAAATGTGGAATAGACTCCCTCAAGAGTTGATTCTGGCCAGCTCAGTGAATTGCTTTAAAAAAAGACCTGGATTGTTTCTTGGATACACAGAATATAACATTTATAGGTAAAGTTGATCCAGGGAATATCTGATTGCCTCTCGGGGGATCAGGAAGGAAGTCTTTCCCCTGCAGAAGCAAATAGTATCATGCTTTGCTGGGGGGGGGGATCAACTGTGGGTGTAGCATTATAACTTTTTTTTTTTTATGGTAGAACTGGAAGGACTTTTGTCTTTTTCAGCCAGACTAACTATGTAACTATGTAATTTGATTTTGCTGGCATTTGTACCAAGGTACATGTAGGCCACATAGCTCTGCAATTTCAGCCAAAATGTTACCTCCTAAACTGGTTGTAAAGTCCAAAAGTTTTTTGATGTTAATGCATTCTATGTACCTCTATTGCTTACCTCTGCTTTTAGACTTCTTAAAGCGGAGTTCCAGCAGAAAAATAAAAAAAATTAAAAAGTCAGCAGCTACAAAAACTGTAGCTGCTGACTTTTAAAATACAGCCACTTACCTGTCCCTTGCTCCAGCGGTGTCCTCACCACTGCTGGTTTCATCTCTCCCTGGTGCCGGCATCTTTGGTGTGGGCACCCGGCTGTGACAGCTTGCAGCTTCACAGCCGGGTGCCCACTGCGCATGTGCGAGAAGTGCTGCGCTTTGTGAACGGTCCCATAGTCTTCTGGGACCTGTCACGTGTCCCAGAAGACTACGGAAAGGGAGGACAACTTCTGCTTCTGATTGCCTAGGCGATCACAGCAGAAGTGGGAGTGGGTACCTGTCAAATTTGGGTACCCGCCCACCCCCCAGCTCCCCAAAGGTGCCAATCCTAAATGGGGAGTGGGGGACAAAGCATTAAAGTGGAACTTCCTCTTTTGGGTGGAACTCCGCTTTAAATTCACTTTCCTCGTTGACTCCAATACATTTCTTTAAAATCTCAACATTTTGCAGAAATCTCACTCACAGTGTTATAGAATATTAAAGTGTAATAAAGAGATAGCTCTGATTTACTGACTGATAAACTTTGCAATCCCTGTTGCTAAGTAATCAGCAGTGGAAAATCTGTGTTATTTGTGTTATTATAAAATGCAAAAAGAACATGCTGGAAAATGATTGTGCTCAAGTGTGAATGCAGCCCTAGGGCTCTTGCACACGGGATGGCTGAGCCTATATAGTATCATTGTAGCCATATTTCCTCTGCATGGGCAGCCAGGTGCAGTGTACAGCCTGTTGTAAGCACAAAAAGTATAGCATAGGGGCATATGCAGAACAGTGGCTTAATGGTTAGCACTTCTGCCTGGCATTACTAGGGTACTTGGTTCATATCCCAAACACAGCACCACCTGCCTGGAGTTTGCATGTTCTCCCTGTGCCTGCGTGGGTTTCCTCCGGGTACTCTGGGTTCCTCCTATACTCCAAAGACCTGCTGGAAGGCTAACTGGATCCTGCCTAAATTGGCCCTAGTATGTGTATGTATGAATGTGAGTTAGGGACCTTAGATTGTACGCCTCCTGAGGGTTAGGGACTGATGTGAATGTACAATATATATGTAAAGTGCTGTGTAAATTGATGGCACTATATAAGTACCTGTAATAATATGTAAAATCTGTTTTACTTTTGCCTGTTCAATGTAGTAGAGTAGTGGCACTAAGTGTGAGATGGTGTCAGGTACATGACTGCAAAATTGCTATTTGGCAAAATGCTACTTTGCCATTGTAAAAAAATGAGGCAAATGCTTACACTTAGCAGGTTTAGTAATGTCCAATTTAAAATCAAAATCCTTTTATCAAATCGAAGTGTTCTTCTCCTTTAGAAACATGTAGAGAACAATACATTGCATTAGTCCCTAAAAACACGGGGTGAGCTGGGTTCCGTCTGAACTCAACTAAAACCCAGTTCAGAACAATGTGTGGGAAGCCGTGACACCATCGCATTCCAACTTGTCCAATCTGCAGCCAGGTATTCCGCTACATGTTCCTGAAGGGATAGGGATGCTGGTGATGTCATTGACCTAATATGGCCACATTGCTATGTGGGGATGCCATTAAGTGGCAGATTCCCATAGGTCAGGGTCAGATCTAGCCTATCTGATCTGGGGGTGCAGTATAAAAAGTCAGGGGGCATAATGTCAACACTGTGAAAGATGCAGGGAACCGGTATTCCTTGTTCACTTTTGTACCAAGAATCACAACTTGGAAATGACACCTGAAAGATAGTGCAGGAGCGTTGCAGGAGTGAACAAGGAACACTATATTAGGCTGTCATTAGATTCCGATGATTAAACAGAGCCTGTGCCTCCATATATCAAGTGTCCCTATCAGATTCCCCCCTTACATAGAGGTCCTCAGCAGAGTACCTCCTTACATCAGCTGTATACTTCAGAGTGCCTCTTATATCAAATGTCCCTATCAGATTCCCCCTTACATCATTTGTCAGCATCAGAGTCCCCCTTGCATCAGTTCTTCCCATCAGAGTGCCCGTTACATCAATTGTTCCCATCAGTGTACCCCTTTATATCAACTGTCCCCATCAGAGTCCCCCTTACATCAACTATCCCCATCAGAGTCCCCCTTACATCAACTGTCCCCATCAGCTGTCCCCATCAGAGTCCCACTTATATCAGCTGTCCCCATCAGAGTCCCACTTACATCAACTGTCCCCATCAGAGTCCTCCTTACATCAACTGTCCCCATCAGAGTCCCCCTTACATCAACCGTCCCCATCAGAGTCCCCCTTACATCAACTGTGCCCATTAGAGTCCCCCTTACATCAACCGTTCCCATCAGAGTCCCCCTTACATCAACTGTCCCCATCAGAGTCCCCCTTACATCAACTGTCCGCATAACAGTGCCCCCTTACATCAACTGTCCCCATCACAGTCTCCCTTACATCAATTGTCCCCATCAGAGCCCCCTTACATCAACTGTTCTCATCAGAGTTCCCCTTACATCAACTGTCCTCATCAGAGTTCCCCTTACATCAACTGTCCCCATCAGTGTCCCCCCTTACATCAACAGTCCTCATCAGAGTTCCCCTTACATCAACTGTCCCCATCAAAGTCCCCCTTACAGTATATCAATTGTCCCCATCACAGTCCCCCTTACATCAACTGCCCCCATCACAGTCCCTCTTACATTAATTGTCTCCATCAGAGTCCCCCTTACATCAACTGTCCTCATCACAGCGCCCTCTTGTTTGATCCTGTCTTATCTGATCCCCCCCTTCTTTCAGTGTCTCCTAAAAATCTCCTGATAGAACAGAGGCTCGGGGGCAAGCTGCACATGCTCTGTTTGGTGTGTATTGCTAGGGAGGTTTTTTTTTTTTTACCTTGGGAGAATGCATATGATCAGCACAGGGCCAATCAGTGCTGTCCAGACAGAGGTCAGGGGTCCTGCATCCTCCTACAGGAGAATGAAAACAAGCTTTAACCAGTGCTCTGCTGGACACTGATAGAAGTCACAAGACTATTCTAACTGATGAGAAAAGGTATTTAGCAGTTTCTATTTACTAAAATAATTGCATTTCCATGTTCTGTATACCATGGGAGACCAGATATAGTGAATGCAGGGTCCTGGGAGACCAGATATAGTGAATGCCCGAACCCTGGCCCCTCGCCACCTCACCCCTCCTCTAGGGACCCCCCTGCTCTCGCCAGCTGCCGTAACCCCCTCAACCTCATACCTGTGCCCCTTCTCCCCGCATCCATCCCCCCTCTCTCGGTTGCACTTCTGAACGCCCGCTCGGTCTGCAACAAACTTACTGCCATCCATGACCTCTTTATCTCCCACTCCCTTAACCTCCTAGCCATCACCGAAACCTGGGTACAGGCCACTGACTCCACCTCCCCTGCGGCACTCTCCTATGGAGGTCTCGTCTGGTCCCATTCACCAAGACTGAGCGGTCACAAAGGTGGTGGGGTCGGCCTGCTCCTATCACCGCTGAGCACCTTCCAGGTCCTCCCTAACCCTCCCTCCCTAACCTTCTCCTCCTTCGAGGCTCACTGTATCTGGCTCTTCACCCCCACCCCCCTAAGGATCGCAGTGATCTACAGGCCTCCCGGATCCATACCCCACTTCCTGGATGACTTCGCCGCCTGGCTTCCCTTCTTCCTCTCCTCTGAGCTACCAACCATCATCCTCGGGGACTTCAATATCCCCATCAACGACAACAGCCCGGCTACTTCCCAACTCCTCCACTTAACCTCCTCCTTTGCGCTCACACAGCACACTCAATCCTCCACTCAAATCATTGGGAACACCCTGGACCTCGTCTTCTCCCACCTCTGTACCCTCAACCAGTTCTCTAACACCCCCTTCCCTCTCTCCGACCACCACCTCCTCACGTTCTCCATCTCCCCTTCCCCTAACTCCCCCCCCCCAGAGCGCCAAACCATCACCAGCCGCAACCTCCGCAACCTGAACCCGGTCCCCCTCCACTCAGCTGCCGACCGCCTACACGACAGCATCCTTCCACTGTCATGTCCTGACCTAGCCACCTCCACGTACAACGACTCACTATCAGCTACCCTAGACTCTCTGGCACCCCTAACCACACGCTACATCAAACCCAGACCGCTCCAACCATAGCAGAACGACCACACTAAATGCCTCAAACGCCGCAGTCGCGCGCTAGAGAGACTATGGCGCAAAACCAGGTCCCCCCGTTCATTCTCCCTCTACAAATCTGCCTTCCTCACTTACACCTCCTCCCTCCACGCCGCCAAGCAGGCTTACTTCGTAAACCTGATCAACACCCTCTCCTCCTGCCCTCACCGACTCTTCTCCACCTTCAACTCCCTACTCTCCCCCCCCCTCCTCCACTCAGTACCTCACTCACCGCCCACGAAATTGCCACTCATTTCCACAACAAGATTGATGCAATCCGTCAGGACATAGTCAACTCGCAATCTACCTCCCCACCTAGCCCCCCCCATCTCCCCCTCATCTCTTCCCTCCTCTGACCTCGCAACCGCACTGCCCCCCTCCACACCCAAGACCCCGCTTACCGTAACCCCCCCAGCTCTGCACTCCTTCAGCCCCGCTACCACTGAGGAAGTCACCAGGGTCTTCTCAGAAGCCCGCCTCACTACCTGCCCCCTGGACCCTATCCCCTCTCGACTCCTCCAGTCACCCCCCTCTTCCCTCATCTGCTCCCTCACCCACATCTTCAATCTCTCCCTCTCTACTGGCGTATTCCCCTCCCCCCTAAAGCATGCGCACATCACCCCCATACTCAAAAAGCCCTCCCTGGACCCCTCTGACCCAAACAACCTCAGACCCATCTCCCTGCTGCCACTCACTTCCAAACTCCTGGAGCGCTTAGTCTACGACCGCCTAAGCGCCCACCTAACTGACAACAACCTTCTTGATCCACTACAGTCCGGCTTCCGTCCCCTACACTCCACCGAAACTTCCCTCCTCAAAATCACCAACGACCTACTAACCGCCAAAGCCAAAGGCGACTACTCTGTCCTCCTCCTCCTGGACCTCTCCGCGGCCTTCGACACAGTTGACCACCCCCTCCTCCTTAATAAACTACTCTCCCTTGGCATCAGAGACACCGCTCTCTCCTGGTTCTCCTCTTACCTATCCCGACGCTCCTTCAGCGTTTCCTACAATGGTGCCACCTCCCCTTCCCTCCCCCTCTCTGTTGGGGTCCCCCAGGGCTCTGTCCTTGGACCCCTTCTCTTCTCCATCTACACCTCGTCCCTTGGCAAACTCATACACTCCCACGGCTTCAACTACCACCTCTACGCTGATGATACTCAAATCTACCTATCCACCCCTCACCTCACCCCCACATTCTCCGCCCGCATCACTCACCTCCTAAACGACATCTCTGACTGGATGTCGCTCCATTTCCTCAAGCTCAACCTCTCCAAAACCGAGCTTCTCATCTTCCCTCCTGCCCGCGCCCCCCCCCCATCCTATCCATCACTACTAACATCACCACCATCAATCCCGCCCCGCAAGCCAAAGTCCTTGGAGTCATTCTGGACTCTAACCTCTCCTTCCAACCTCATGTCAAATCACTTACAAACACATGCAGGCTCCACCTCCGGAACATCACCAAAATACGCACCTCCCTTACCCCAGACACCACTAAACTACTCGTACACTCCCTGATTATCTCACGCCTTGACTACTGCAACTCCCTCCTCACCGGCCTACCCCAGTGCAGGCTCTCCCCGCTTCAGACCATCCTGAACTCAGCGGCCAGACTCATCCACCTCACCACCCGCTCCACCTCTGCCACCCCCCTCTGCCTATCCCTCCACTGGCTCCCTATCGCCCAACGCATCAAATTCAAACTACTCACTCTGACCTACAAAGCCCTTCACAACACTGCCCCTAACTACCTCACCAACCTGATTCCCAAGTACCACCCTACCCGTACCCTTCGCTCTTCACAGGACCTCCTTCTATCTTGCTCCCTGGTCTCCTCCTCACACGCACGTCTGCAAGACTTCTCCAGGTCCTCCCCCATCCTCTGGAACTCACTACCCCAATCCATCAGACTGTCACCTTCCCTCCTCACCTTCAGGTGCTCCCTGAAAACCCACCTCTTCAGGGAAGCCTACCCCACCCTCACCTAACTGCTGCTCTCCTTCATTCCTCCTACCACTCCATCCCCCACAGCCACGTCCTCCTGTACCACTACCCCCTCCCTCCTAGATTGTAAGCTCGAAAGAGTAGGGCTGCTTGTAGGTGCTGTAATGTTTTATGTATTGTCCACCCCTCTATTGTACAGCGCTGAGCAAACCCTTTGGCGCTATATAAACTAGATGTAATAATAATAATAATAATAATAATAATGCAGGGTCCTGGGTTTAGTAACACTTTAACTCGTCAAAATGCAACTCCCCTCTCACTCACAACAATAGGTCAGAAGAAACATGTCTTTGAAAAAATATATATGCAGAAAAGTGTGCATAAAAACATTCATAAAATAATTGCATTTCTATGTTGTGTGTACTGTGGGAGACCAGATATAGTGAACGCAGGGTCCGGGGTATAGTAACATCTTTAAATCTGAACTGAAGGTACAAAAAAAATCCATTCAAATATATTTCTCAATAGCTAAAAAAAAGATATAAATTTACTTTGTGCGTCAAATGCATTTGCAAATCCAGATGTCTTGTAAATGTAGCAGTAATATCATCGCTGTGCTGTACATAGCCTGAGCAGAGTTGTGGGAGGGGCCCAGCAGGCTCCACCCACTACAGGCAGCCTGCAGAGAACTATAGGAGGGGCGGAGACAGGACCAGTTGCCATGCACAAGGAGAGAGAGCAGCAGTGACTGGTCTTTATTTCAAAGGCAATATTCACACTGGATTACTGTACAGATCTGGAGGAAATGCACAAAGTACACCAAGATTCGAGTAAGAATACACGCCTCTGAATGTAAACATATTTCCTTATCCCAGATTTCAGCTTACAAATTGGTATCTGATTAGGTGTCATTACACTACTACTATGATTGTTTGTACTATAATAGAAAACAAGTCCCGGTCCTAAATCCGTGACCTATAAGCAGCTGTGTAATATCTCTCAATGGTCTTACTCTCGGATGCGGTGCAACGTGTGTCTGGCCCTGGCTGCAATATTTTAAGGTAATAGTAGCATTTAGCTCATCTGGGATTAACTTTATAATCAAAGTACAGACATAAACATCCTCCCTTGCAGAAGCAATGACCTCTACAATAAAAAGGCATCCCAACAATAACATTATTATTTCCCAACAGCTGCTTTCAGGATGTGTTCTGATGAAAGGTCTGGATCCTTGTAAAGAATGGTTAAACAGCAGACAGTTACACCGCACATACAGGAAGGCCTGCAGGAAGTCGCAGGAAAAGAAGTTCAACAGTGTCACCTACAGGCCAAAGAGGGACTGTTCTCATGGCGTTCAGTCCCTGATAGGAATGGATAGTGGAAAGAGCTGCAAAGAAGAAGCAGTCCCGGCAAAAAAGAAGCAGTCCCGGCAAAGAAGAAGCAGTCCCGGCATAGAAAGCACAGCAGCCAACGGTTGTAATGTGACCGATGAGTCCGAAGGAGCAGCAGCCGTGTATAGTTATTGGGGATGATTTCCTATACAGGTTGGGATTCTTCATTTATTAAATTGTGTGAATGTTCCCTTCCACGGTCAATCGCGTCAATGAAATTAGTAAAAAGGAATTTTCTTTGTACATGGCTGGATAATTAAAGTGACAATAATTCATATCCCTATTCTACAAAATAATTCATATCTGCTACTTAAAGTGTTGCTAAACCCACAACAGTGGAATCAGGCTGTAAATGCAGCAAAGCATGCTTGTTATACTCACTGTGGAACCTAAGGGGTTAATCCTCCACATTATGTAAAAAAGGCTGTTTGATCCTGTCTTCTCTGCCCCTCCGCTTGTTGAAATGACCACCTGATACAGACTGAATCCGTAGTCACAGGCACATGCTCAGTTTGGTGTGTATTGCTAGAGAGGTTTGTTTGTTGTTTCTTGCATGTGATCAGCACAGAGCCTATCAGCATTGTCCAGACAGAGGTCAGGGGATTTGCATCCTCCTAGAGCAGAAAGAAAACTCCTCCTACAAGTGTTACTAAACCCACAACAGTAAAATCGGTCTGTATATGCAGTAAAGCATGCTTGTTATACTCACAGTGGCATCTAAGGGGCTAATCCTCTGCATTATGTAAAAAGGCTGTTTGATCCTGACCTGTGTGGAGTCGCTCTGCACATCCCCAGTTTGGTGTGTATTGCAAAAGAGGTTTTTTTTTCTTGGGAGAGTGCATGTGATCAGCACAGGACCAATCAGCACTGTCTAGAGGTTAGGGGTTCTGCATCCTCCTAGAGCAGAAAGAAAACTCCTCCTACAACTTGTGATGAGAAAAGGTATTTAGCAGTTTATATTTACTAAAATTTCCATGTTGTGTGTACTGTGGGAGACCAGATATAGTGAATGCGGGGTCCTGGGTTTAGTATCACTTTAAGGGTTCATGTACACTGCAGCTGATAAACTGACGTTTAGGAGCTTTTCTGCATTTTTTTCAGCAGCCCCTGAACTCTCCCTAATGTTTTCCTATGTGTCCATGTACACCTAGCCGTTTACAGTAGTTTACAGGCAGTTGAGTTCACAGTCATCTTTTTGAACGCACCAAACTTGCATTCAGGAGTAGATTTTATCAGAGTTTCAAACGCCAAACGCTTGTAAATGTGTGTAAACGCGGCTAACCACGTTTCTAAGCGTTTGTGTTTAGAAGCGTTTTTTAACTGTTCCATATCAAGATGCTGTCCAGAGTCTTTTTTCATCATCAGAAATGAATGCAAAGCGTTTTCCATGTATTCAAATGGACCCAGTACACCAGGGCAGTAAGTTCCAGGTTTTGCATGAAGGAAAAAGTGGTAGAAGGTGCTGCATTATGCTCATGATGGGATCCATAGTGAATACAACCAGAAAAGACAGGTCATCTCAACACATACTGCTCTCTCTGCTTCTGCTCTCTCTATTTCTATCAAAATATCTGAAATACTTTAATTTGTTACTGTTTTTCAGTGCATTGTGGGAATTTTAGAAGGTCTTCTGATATTATCTTTAATAAAACACTTCTAAATGAAAACGCACATGAATGCGATATGCAAACGCAGCTAAACAGGCGTTTTTTAACCTACATTTTCCAGCAGTCAGTTTCCATCGTTCAGAAGTGTTTTCCAAACATCCCTGGAGCCTAATGGTCCTGTAATCTGTTTTTCATGAAATTGTTTCTTACTGTGTTTTTTTGCCTCCCTGTACCACCCTCCGTGAGCTCCTGAACCTTTCCTTTTCCCTCTCACTGCCATTTGTGCTCTTGCTGGGCATGTTAGTTGCAGTCATGTGCACCTCTCTCTGCATACTACACATTCCCTCAGAAGTGAACAAGAGAGGGGGGGGGGGGGTTATGTTCCTACATACAGTGGGACCATGGAAAACGAATGTAGCCACCCTCTAACAGGCATTTTTTTTTATGGAGTTCATCTTTAACCATTTGTTGTCCAAGGCAATTTTTCAAATTCTTCACACACATGTTAATTTTTTTTTGCTACAAAATTACTTAGAACTCCCCAAACATTATATATTTTTAGAAAGCAGAGGCCCTGTAGAATAAAATGGTGGCTGTTGGATTTTTTTATGTCATGTGATATTTGTGCAGCCATTTATCAAACACAAAAATATTCTAAAATGAATTTTAGTGAACACAAACACTATAGAATACCCACATTTTGGCTAAACATAAAACGTGATGTAAATATATATCAAACATGTCAAGACTCAAAATTGCACGCACCTGTGAAATGATGACAAACTACGGTACCCAAAACTTTGCATAGATGACGCAGCCTTTACAGGTTCTCAAAGCAGAGTTAATTGTGAACAATGGCCCTAGCATTATGTTCAAAGCTATTTACATACATGTGCAGGACCTACATGTGCGTTTGAAATTGTGTGTTTGTGCAGGGGGGAGAGGGGTGCTTTTAGTTTTTTTTTTAATGTATGAAAATTTCTTTGTTTTAATTTTTTTACAGTTTTGTTTTTCTTAACTTTATTGCTATTGCAAGGGGGCTAAGAAGTCCCCTATGTGCTAGTTTTGGGCAGGTGACAGGTATTCTTTATGGAGACATCACGGATGGTTTTATTTTTTAGGCAGAAAGCAAGTGTTTAAAAAAAAGATTTTCTGCCCATTACCAGTTTGATATATAGTATGTTCAGCTTGATAGAACTGGGATTTCCACTTTTGTCATGTTTGCGCCTCTGTCAACCAAAAGGGGGTTGACCTGCTCAGTACCCACCAATCAATAGTTTCTTTGTGTAACTGCTCTTATTAACCAGAAACTCCACAGCTTTTTTTTTTTTTACTCATAGGAACAGTGGATTCTGCACTGCTAATAGCTTGTTTCTTTAGGTAACTACGGCTTTTAAAAAAAACCTCTGTAATCCTAAGATTTATCCTATAAAAATCAATTGGACTGCAACTGTTCTATTTATATTCATTAATATGAATGATCAGTCATTGTATGATTTCCACTGTGTTCTCCTGCAGTCATTTATATAAATATGTAGCTATGTTACCTTTTACCAATCAATCTCTCAACAGGAATAATCAATCCATAGCCGATGAATATTTGGTCGATATACCACAAGCGGGAAGTGGATTTCGATCAATAGTTGAAAGATACGATCGTAAGTTATTGATCACATCTCTGCTTGCATCTTATGATCTTTCTTTTTATTCTTTTTATTTTTTTCTTCAATTCCTATAAATAAATATTAACAATAATATTATTATTATTATGTGTATTATTAATAAGATATGATCGTAAGTTATTGATCACATCTCTGTTTTCATCTTATAAAAGAAAGATCATAAGATGAAAGCAGAGATGTGATCAATAACTTACGATCATATCTTATTAATAATACAAATAATAATAATAATATTATTGTTAATATTTATTTATAGGAATTAAAGAAAAAACTAAAAAGAAAAAACTAAAAAAGAAAGATTTTTTTTTAGTTTTTTCTTTTTTCTTTTTAGTTTTTTCTTTAATTCCTTCAAATAAATAAGAATAATATTATTATTATTATTATTATTATTATTATTATTAATAATAATAATCATAATATTATTATTATGATGCGATCATAAGTTATTGATCACATCTCTGCTTTCATCTTATGATCTTTCTTTTATTTATTTTTTTAGCTTTTTCTTTTTTCTTTTTAGTTTTTTCTTTAATTCCTATAAATAAATATTAATAATAATAAAATCTTTTTTATTCATGCCTTCTGCCTTCGAAATACGATCAAATTCATGACCAAATAATATCAGTGCTGCCAATTTTTGAGCGTTTTGCATGCATTTTGTTGACAACAAAAGCTTGTTACTTTCATGCATTTGGGGTACTATTAACAATAACAGCACCTAAACGTGCATTGTGCATTTTGCTCCGATTTTACTCTGTTCCAGCTTTGCGACAAAATTGCGCAGTTTTGCCTGCGATTCAAGAATGCCCAGATGTTAAACGCACTGGTGCCTTCATTCACAGAATTATTTCCCTCTGGTGAAATGTTACAATTTGTTTACATTCCTGAACTCAGGGCAGAATTTCCACACTGCTACATTGTATACTTTCCCTTATTTTTATTTTAATTATGACTGTGCACAGCCATCCCAAGCAGTGTGGTCGAGCTGACAGGGAGGAAGATTGTTTGTAAAAAAAACAATCTTCCTCCCTGTCGGAGATGCTCGGTAATCACCAGGCACCGGCGGGTAATTACTGGCCGGGACCCGGTGATTGACATCCGCGGCCACAAATGGCTCGCGCTCACCCCTTACCCGGAAATCCAAAATTAAGTATATATACGTGACTCTACACACAGGTGCCACCCTGTAGCAGTATATGTGCTATAGGGCGGTCCTTAAGCGGTTAATTAACACACCCCACCCCCCATTTCTTTTTTGGACTACAGAACAAGTAGTTCTTGTTCTCGAGGTCTGCAATGTTGTGGAGATGGGAAGAGTGGGAAGGATACAGTAGTTTAGCAAAAGACAGCTGGGCAGGGCTGACACCATTCAGCTATTCGATCCATAAACATGCTGGTTGTTCTCAGCCCATATTAGTTATTCAGCAGCTGAGTACATTTTTGGTACTTGGAGGATATTTAAAAGAACGCTGTCATGATGGAGGTTGTATTTTACGGAACTCTCTTATGAGAATGCTAGTTCCCTGGCTATCATTCTGCTACTTTGACATTAATGCTGTCTGAGTCAGTGACCCAGGACAGGTATAGAAAGTAGTTCTGACACTTTCCTGACACTCATATATTGTACAGCATGTTTGTCCAAGGACTGGGACATACTGAAGCCAGATACAGCCGGGTATCTAGGATTTTCAGAATGAGGTCTGCAATGACAGAGTATTGAAGGAATACAACATGGGAAAATGAGCAGGCATTGCAGAGATGTACTGCATTTTTTTTATTATCATTTAAATCTGAATGACAATTTTTCTAAGGAAGCCGTGTGAAAGCACCCATAAGCAGCTCTGTCACTTAAAAGAAAGAACATAATACTTACCATTACTGCTGTGTGTGACTCCAATGTTCCAGCCATTATGATCTTTTGCATTCATCACTTTTGTGTGTGTCTGCATCCTGTGCTGCGTGTGATGGTTCTACTCACCAGCGGGAAAATCATCAGAGTTTGCCTGCAGAGTTGCAAGAACAGACTGAAAGACTGGAGCCATGTGTGCACGGATTATTATTACTATTTTAGTTTTATTATTGTTTTATTACAGGCTGTTCCTTTATCTTTTTTGCACTTTAAGGTCCAGTTCACACTACAAAAACGCACTACGGTTACATTCCGGATACTTTTTTGCTCCACACAGTTCCAGTGCAGTTTTGATGCAGTTTGCTATGTTCCAGTATGGTTCCATGCAGAAAAAATGCAGCCTGTTCTACTTTTTTTTTCTGCACCGGAAACTGACTGGAACTGACTGAACTGGTGTAAACTAGGGTGTATTCCATGTATTGGAATACATGGAAAACACTGTGCATGCATTTGTGATGCAGAAAAAAATGCACTGAACTGCATCTAGTGTGAACTAGCCCTTAAATGTGTTACTAAACCCACAACAGTAAAATCAGTCTGTATATGCAGTAAAGCATGCTTGATATATCCACTTTAGAACCAAAGGGGTTAATCCTCTGCATTGTGTAAAAAGGCCGTTTGATCCTGACATCTTGTTAAAATGGCCACCTGATACAAACTGAATCCGTGGTCACATGCACATGCTCAGTTTGGTGTGTATTACTAGAGAGGTTTTGTTTGTTTTTTCTTGGGAGGGTGCATGTGATCAGCACAGTTCCAATCAGCACAGTCCAGACAGAGGGTCAGAGGTTTCACATCCTCATAGAGCAGAAAGGAAACTCCTCCTACAAGCTTTAACCAGTGCTCAGCTGGACACTGATAGAAGTCACAAGACTGCTCTAACTACTGATGAGAAAAGGTATTTAGCAGTTTAGATTTACTAAAATAATTGCATTTCCGTCTTGTGTGTACTGTAGGATATAGTGAATGCAGGGTCCTGGGTTTAGTATCACTTTAAGCAACACGGTCTTTGGAATTCATAACTTGTAACAGATCAATGTATATGTTAGTAAACTTGTTGCAACTCTGATAGAACTGTTGCATGCAGTGAATGAGTCTTAGAGGCAGATACTTTATTGGAAGAGTAATGAAATTCTATTAAATATCAGTCCAAGAGGAGCCGAGCTTCAAGAAATTTGAAAATGCTTCCTTGCAGTGGGGTTGCACCTGCACTGCAAGGATTAATTGCATTGATTCTAGGATACAGTAAGAACAATTTTACTTTCCCAATCCTCCACTCTACCCTGCTCTGGTGGTGGACTGTCCCTCAGAGTCTTCACATCCAATGCAGAGCTATGGACCCTGCATTGGTCTTGATGACATCAAGACCTTAGATCAGTGGAGCATGGGGGTGAAAACCTGTGAAGACTGGAGGATTGGAGGATCGCTAAGTAAATCTTTTTGTATCCTGTAGATTAGCAGTTAACCCCTGCTGCCACTGCAAAGGAGAATTTTCAGGCCCCCCAAAGTTGGGCTTTAAGAGCATATTTTGATGCAGAGTAATCTCACTGACATGACACAATAATCACACATGGAACACAGTCAACAATTTACTCCAACATAGATAAGATCTTTTTAATTTCTGCTTTCCTTATCACCAATATGGCAATGTTCCTTTGAAAAAGTACCTGTAATATATAAATAAATTGGTGCAGCAACAGTACCATACAGTAAAAGGGTCACAAATATGAACTTCATGAACTTGTCAAACGTGGTGGTACTAGCAATGAAAATGTCACAGGGTTTTCATGAATATGGCACAGGGCTTCTGACTACATCCCCACCGCCAGAAATGTGTCACAATGTCTTACTGAATTGCACCCAGTGTCTTTAAAAAAAAAAAAAAAAAAACTGGTAAAATTGCTTCTTCTCCAGAGAATATTCCTGGACAATGACATCTGGGATATGTAAAATAAAAGCGATTCTGCAGCATCTGTCTGTTCTACTATAACAAAAAAATGAAGCTGTAGTGTCACACCACTGCCAAGAGGTTCAAATAAGACTTTATTTCAATAAAAGTCAGAGAGACAATCCAAAAAGTAGCCAATGCGTTTCAGGAGTCTCAGAGCGCCCCTTTCAACAGGGCTGAAAAGAACAATAGGACATTTCCATATTAATCTAATATCAATCCAATATTCCCTACTTGGGTGCTAAGTGAAGCAAAAAAAAGTGCACCAACTTTGCGCATTACCTTAGTAAACTGTGATTTTATTATATTGATATATATACTCACAAACAAAGAAGTAAAAGAAGCGTATAGGGTCTTCAAAGGAACATTTGAAGTGTAAAACCATTGTGAGTCACATCACGAAGGTAGACTCTCAAAGTTGGACTGACTCGTTTCGAAGGGGGTCCGTTCTTCATCAGAGCTCGGGCATCCCCAGCCTTATTTAGAGCCACACAACCTTTATGCATTGGTGGATGAATTTCCACAAGTTCCTTTTCCATCAATCCACCCTTGCTCTGGGTCCTAGACCACAGGAGGTGTTGTTTCTATTCCCTACTTAGGGTCATATTAAAAACCAAATAGCCAATAGTGTTGGAAGTATCAAAATTAATATGCTAAAAAAAAAATACTGAAACTTACCATCAGTTCATCGATTGGGTACAAGAAACAATGATTATATTGTAAAGCGCTGAGCAAACTGTTGGCACTATATAAATTCTGTATAATAATAATAATACATATTATTAACCACTTCCCGTCCGGCCCATGTACATAAACGGCTGGACGGGTGCAGGAACGGGTTGCCATTCATAAATGGCACCCACATTTGTAGCCTGTGCGCGCTCCCTGGGAGCATGCGGCACCGAGGTCTGGTGCCCACTGTGTCCTCCATACGCTGTACTGGACCTCTGTGTGAGGTCCCGATCATGTGATCACTGATTGGCCAATCAGTGATCACATAAATAGTAGTAAGCAAGATGTCACTTGCTGACATCATTGCTTACTACTAGTAAAATCTGTGAATAATCACAGAGGTCACATGGTACAAGGCTATTCACAACAGCCTTGTACCATGTGACAAGATGTGACCAATCACAGCTCTCACAGTATTTCTCAATGGTTGCAAGAATGCAGCCAGAGAAAAGGAGAAATGATTGCTTTTACAGCCTTTATGGGTGAAAAAGCAATCAATGTAAAAAAAAAAAAAAATCTTCATCACCCCCCACAAGTAGTACAGTGTCACTATGGTGACACTGTACTGCTAGGGTGACAGTATGTTAAAAAAAACATAAATAATAATATTTAAAAAAAAAATAAAAATGTAAAAAATTTTTTTTAAAAACTGTAATTTTTGGTTATAAACAAATTTGAGTTTTCTTTTACTAACTGAATAAATAACTGAATAAATTGTGGCCAAGATTTATGAAGAAAGATTGTTTATCTGCAAAATTTTATAAAAAAAACAATTTTTTTCAAAATTTTTGTGGTGAATAAATACCACCAAAATAAAGTTTTATCTGTCTCAAAAAAATGCTAAACAATTCATATGGGTACAGTGTTGCATGATCGTGCAATTGTCATTCAAAGTGTGATAGCACTGAAAGCTGAAAATTGGCCTTGACAGGAAGGAGGTAAAAGTGTCTGGACTTGAAGTGGTTAATATAATACATTCTGGTTAATACATGGACCTCATGAGAATAAATATCGTAAAAAGTAAAATATATATCCAAACTGATTTGTGTATAACTTTATACAATCTGATTGTACAATCAATGAACAATAGAAAAAAAAACAATAATATTAACAAAAATAATATTAAAATTATACATTCTGGTTAAAATATGGACCTAATGAGAATAAATATATAAAAATGAGTAAATTATATCCAAAAAAACTGAAATGAACCATACACTGTACAATCTGATTGTACAATCTCTGAACAATACCTCCCTGCCATACCAACCTCATGCATGTGGAGGATAAACCCAAACAGCCTTGTCTGTTCTACAACACAGTGATTGTGCCTCGTATGTGAAGTACATTTGATAAGATTAAGTAACAATCGATCAGAAAGGATCCTGTAGAGGCTGGAGGCAGCACAGGGGAGGAATCCATCACACTGCACAGCAGATGTGGGAATCTGAACTGATCTCCCACTTGGCAGCTGGGATGTCTGCAGGAGCAAATCAGGAGAAGAATAGCTGCGCTTTGCTATGGAGCAGGAGGTGGTGCTGGGATGAAGATGATGAAACAATCGGGAGGAATTGTGGGATACTGTCTGTAACGTATTCATGTTACATGAGGGGACATTGTTTTAGTGGTGCAGCACATGGTTTCCCTTTAACTATTACCACCCCACCGTGACTGCTGCCAGGAGAAATACATGAATGGTTGCAATTAATTCTGTATTTTTAGACATAAAATAATAAATATATTTAAAAATGTTTATATTTTTATTTCTTTATTTTTAAACATAATATGCCATTGGTTCCCTGGTTTACACATTCCATTCTGCTGGGTGCAGATCCATCAGTTACATGAATCTGAGCACAGCAGTGTAGCATTCTATGGGCCCATTCACACTGCTGTAATGTGGTCTGTAATATTGAATTGCATCTAAAGCCAAGAACAAAAATTAATAGTATTGCAGCTTACCAGTCCTTAGATGTGGTGGCAGCATTTGTTTTCTCTTTCATGCTTTGTTTTCCTTTATTTCAACCTACCTAGCGGTCTGATTATGTCAGTATTTCTGTGCTGAAAGCAGTACATTTTTTTGCATGGAAATATGTATTTTTTTTATTATAGGCCTGTCATTTTTAGGAATACCCCACTGAAATCTGTCCGAACAAGAGTCTAGTAAACATTCCGGGTATGTTAAAATTTGAAACACAAAATCATAAATTATAATTTAATAAATAATCATAAAAAATAATAACATAATAATAAATTGAATTCAATAATATAATCAAAGCAAAAACAATGAAATCTGAACTAGAGCGCCAAGTTCGCACATTACTGAGCAAAGTCGCAAAATCTTTTTCAGTGTCTGATGACGAATTTCCCCACAAATCATTATCTGCAAGTGGTTCAAATTTACTATCGCTGTTCTCTAGCCGGTCTAAAACCGCTTTTGACCTAAAGGGACGCTTTTTGGACACCATGGACGTTTCTCAGTTTCCAGGCAGAAAGAACAGTAAAAATGCAGGCAGGGCACAGGACAAAGCACTCGGGACAAAATGTATGTGAAATGGTTTGATACAGTAATGTTTTACTATGTGATTTTAGTGAATTTAGTGAATGTCACTTTTAAAATTTCCCACCAGTTCCGTCCCCCGTACGTCCTGACGTCACAGGGAACGGAACCCAGAAGACAGATGCCGGCATCCGCTGGAGGACATGGCCGGGGACGCTGCAGGAGGGACATCGCGGGAGCGCAGGACAAGGTAAGTGAAGAACAGATCCCGGAGCAGCGCTGCATGGTATTCCCGAGTGTAGCTCGGGGTTACGGCTTGTGGTGCTGAAACTTTACCCCGAGCTACACTCGGGAATACCGCCAGGGAGGTTAAGCACTTGTCCTCCTGAGGATTTACCCCCCCAGGCCATTTTTTATGTTACAGCTCTGTGTTACTTTAACTGCCAATTGGGCGGTCATGCAATGCTGCACCCAAATGAAATTTACAGCTTTTTTCCCCACAAATAGAGTTTTCTTTCGGTGGTAGTTGATTGCGTGTGCATTTTTTAGTTTTTGCACTATAAAAAAAAATGTTAACTTTGAGAAAAAAACAATATTTTGGACTTTTTTCTATAAAACATGTCCAGTAAAAAAAATTAAAAAAATCAAATTTTATCATAAATTTAGGCCAAAATGTATTCTGCTACATGTCTTTGCTAAAAACAATCCCAATGTGTGTAAATTAATTGGTTTACGTGAAAGTTGTAGCGTTTACAAATGGCGGTATTGATACTGGGTTTTGTTTTAATTTTTACTAGTAATGGCGGCGATCAGTGACTTATAGCTGGACTGCGGCAGGCATTCTGACACTGGGGGGAACTGACGTGGTGTCACTGACATCCCCAGTGACACCAGTACAGTGATCAGTGCTAATAAAAAGCACTTACACTGTACTAATGGTACTGGGCAGGAAGGAGTTAACATGTGGGGCGATCAAAGGGTTATCTGTGTGCTGGGAGTGTTTTACACTCTGTGGCTGTGCTTGTGCTTCACTGTAAGCACACTGCTTTGTATGGCTCTGCTATGCACAGCCATGCAAAGCGGTGTGCAGGAGCTGACAGGCGAGAGAACTGTTTTGTTTACAAACAGACCCCCCCATTGGAGATGCTCGGCAATCACCGGGCGCCGGCGAGTAATCACCGTCTGGGACCCGGTGATTAACAGCCGTGGCCGTGAATACCTGCAAATGCAAGATCACGTGTATATACATGATTCTGCACACCCATGCTACACTGTAGCAGTACTTCTGCCATAGGGTGGACGGGAAGTGGTTAAACTGGTCATCCTGCCATTAACTCACTTCCTGTACTAGGGTTAAACATTTGTGGTTCGTTTTGTTCCAAATTGGAATTTGGACAAATTTTTTGCTATCCGGACATTCACATGTCTCCGAATTTACGAATGACAACAGCAATGAATCCGAAATAATGAAATGAAATTCAGGCAAAATTCAAATTTAAATATGAAAAGAATAGAATAGATTACAACAGAATAGAAAAGAATAGAATAGACAAGAATAGAATACAATATAATAGAAAATAATAGACACTAAGAGAATAGAATAGAATAGAAAATAATAGCAAAAAAACAATGCAATAAAAAGAATATCATCCAAAACTCAAATAGAATAAATTAGAATTCAAACACCAATTCGTATTTGGTCAGATTACATTTCGAACAGAATCGGGTCGAATTTGAAAACAAAATGAATTCTGAAAATGAATTAAACAAATTTAACTAAACTAAATTATTTAAATAATGAATCAAAATGAAACAAAACTAATTTTTTTTGTTCTGCACATGTCTAACTAGGGTGACATCCATATTGAGTAGTATGGACAGAGAATGTGTTGGGAATACATAACCCTGTTAGGACTGTATAACATCTCCCTCTCTACTCCATAACAAGGGGAGGTGTTTTGTAGTCCACAGAGAAAGCAGGGAACAATGTTACCTGATAACAGTCCAGAGGCAGTTCTTCTGTGTTCTGCTGCTCAGCTTAGATAGAGTCCCACGTCGCTATCTTGGTCCTCTTCAGATGGTTGCCTCTCCTGGGTTCAGGGATGCAGCAACCAATTACACACCAACCTACCTGCTCTGTGTGCTGATCCTGCAGTCTCCCGGAGAGGCGATGTAAGTATTCCAGGACTGTGTAAGACCAGGGACAGGTCATTTCAGCCTGGGTCAGAATGGCTGATGGGAACAGGGCCAGAGGAAAATAATTAAAAAGCCATAGAAAAAAAACACAATTTCTGCTTGTGGAGGGAGCGGCGGTTTAATGGAACCAACGAGTTGAGTTGTGCTTTAAGGGGCCATAGTCAAAAGACATCCTTGGTTTGAAGTGGAATACTGGGGTTATGGTTGCAGTAATGTGCCATAACCCCGGTATTGTTTTTTCAGCCAGCGATTCCCTTTCTGCTCAAAGTGGTCTGAGCGGTGGATTTGCCACTAGGTTACTTTTAGAAGTGGCGGGGGGGGGACGTCTGGTGGTTCTCAGGCTTACCTGGATAAACGTGAGCCCAAGAACCGATCTGAGTATTGCAGCGGTTGGGAATAGAGATGAGTGAAGGAAAGAAGGCCTCCATTTAGCTCTATGGCCTAGGAGGACCGGAGAAACGTCATTATGTCCCTTCTGGTTCTGGTCTAAAGTAAACATTTTTTTTAAAGCATTAGATCAAAGCTTTTTTTTAAATGTTTTTTTATATAATGCTTTACATTGTAGAGGAGAGGTATGGGGTCTTTATGACTCCAGATCTCTCCATAAAGAGGACCTGTCTATTCTTATTTCTGTCACAAGGGATGTTTACATTCCTTGTGATAGGAATAAAAGTGATCAAAAAATTGTTTTTAAAGAGACAGTATAAAAATAAAAAAGTAATAAAATAAGTGAATAAAAAAAAAATTAAAGCCCCCCTGTCTCCCGTACTTGCACGCAGTGGTGAACACATATGTAGGTCACGCCTACATATGCAAATGGTGTTCAAACCACACATGTTAGCTATCACCATGAATGTCAGAGAGAGAGCAATATTTCTAACACTAGATTTCCTCCGTAACTAAGCTGTTAACCTGTAGAAAGTTTTAAAGCATGGAGATTTTTAAGCACCTTAGTTTGGCACCATTCCATGAGTGTGCGCAATTTTAAAACATGACGTGTTGGGTACCTATTTACTCGGTGTAACCTCATCCTTCATATTTTACAAAACAACCAAAGTTAAATAATGTGGGTTTTTTCTTAATTCATTAAAGTGCATTTCTTCCAGAAATATTGTGCTTGAAAAATCACTGTACAAATACCGTGTCACATAAAAAATTGCAGCGACCGCTATTTTAATCTCTATGGCCTCTGCTAAAAAAATATATATAATGTTTGGGTTTTCTAAGCAATTTTCTAGCAAAAAAACATTGATTTTTACATATATGAGAGAAATGTCAGAATTAGCCCATTAAAGAAATGGTTAAGATGCATAAATCAAAAGAAAATTCTGCATCCATAGTCCAATTCTGACCATATTTTATGCTGTACATATGTAAATATTTGTGCAAATGTCCACATGCATGCAGTATAATTGGAGAAGGGAATAGCCTAGAGAATCAGGGCAGTGATGTATACAATAACAATATATACAAAGCATCAGCACAGGAGCAGAATGACCTCAGAGTTCAACCAGAATGACAGAAGGCAATGGACATTCTATACCTTTGCCACGTAAATGACTCATTCACAGCAAGACATACATTTTCATGACTGGTACGTGGCGTCGACGCATGCGCAGAATGACTTACCATAACCCTAAAAATATCAAAACAATAAAAACCCACAAAAAAACAAAACTGAATAAAAATAATAATAATTATTATTATAATACAGGATTTATATAGCGCCAACAGTTTGCTCAGCGCTTTACAATATAACGGGAGACAATACAGCAACAATACAGTTCAATACAAGAGGGATAGGAGGGCCCTGCTCCTTGGAGCTTACAATCTAGGAGATAATAATAATAATAATGATAATAAAAACAATAATAATAAACAAATTATAATAAACACCCAAACCCAATCAAATACCATTATTAATATTATCATTATTACTACTATTAATAATAAATATTATTATTTATGTATTTTGTGTTAGGATGGTTATTTATTATTATTATTATTATTATTATATTATTATTACCACATTAGCAAATAAATAAATAAGAAGACAATAAATAAAGTATTAACCCTTAACCCTTATCCTAACCTTAACTCTAACCCCTTACCCTAACAAAAAACGATTGTAAATTAATAAAAATAAAAAAAAGAAATGAAAGCTGATACAAAAGCTAAATAAGCTGAAAAACCTAGCAACAAATGATGCAACAGATGATATTTTTCTCCATTAGGTAATAACAAACCGCTAAAGCTTAAAAACGCCTGAAAAACGCTGCATTAAATGCGCATAAACATGCAAAAAATCGTGCAACAAAATGTGCAAAAAAATTGTGAAAAGTGCTTAAAGATGCTACACCCAAGTGTGAATCCAGCTGAAAAGTGGTGGTGTTGGGGGTAAACATTTTTAAGAATAGTTAGGATTATCCTGGCCATAGATGGATCGAAGTTCAGCAGGGAATGGTCGAATTTTGATCTATCAATGGCCGTTCTTGTTCAAGATGAGCCAATCTAATGATTGACTCCTCTCAAACAGGACTGCTGGTACATTTTTGTTTGATCAGCAGCTACAGCTAGGGTTGCCACTTCATTCTTTTAAAACCGAACACACATTAATTACACAGGTTCTGTGGCTGATTAAGGTGATAATTAAACTCACTTAGTGCCTTATCTGCATTACATTAGCCTCAGAACCTGTGTAATTAATATGTGTTCAGGATTAAAGGGATGAGGTGGCAACCCCAGATACAGCCAATCGGCTGCATTGCTGATCAGTGTATTCTGACCTGAGGAAGATGGTATATCTAAAAGAGCTTGTACAATCAGATTGTATAGTGTATGGTCACCTTAAGAAGCATTTTATAGAATACTAACAATTGTTTTACATAAAAATGTAGATGTTAACTATACACACACATAAATATTAAAAAGTCTAGATGCGGGTGGAAAGTATTTATCAATTACATCAAATTGCACATACATAAATCATAATAATGTTGTTGTCATAAGACAGATTTCCAGTTTCTATCGGCAAACGTGACTGTGGAACAAAAAAACATATGGTCAGATGGCTAAAAAAAAGAATGGTAATCAATACAAAGAAAGCATCTACGATGAAAAATGGTTGGGAAACAGAAACAGATGTCCGTGGAGTTATACAGTTTACAGTGGAGTGGTAAATTCCATCCAGGGTTGTAGGGGTTAAGTAGACCTCCCTTTTACCTTCGCCCATCCCCCAGATCTTCTTGTGCTTCATCAAATAGCCGCATGATGTTCATAATAATGTCAGATTTACTAGGTTATGTGTTACATACTGTCCAGAACGCAGACATCAATCACATGCTTCATTTATTTTAGGTGTTCTTTGTACAGCAGGCTGACATTTGTCTTTTTCCTTTATTTTACTTCCACAAATATCCTTCAGCTTCCATAAGGATGCATTAGGCAGATATCCATGTGTGGATTGGGGCGCCACCTAGTGGCTGTCGCACTGTCTAGTCCTGCATTATGGCAAGTGCATCGCGGGGTCATCGCTGGTACAGTGCATGCGCTAAAGATGGTTTGGTTAACACGTTAGAACCTGGAGGAAAGTGGATCTTGCAATTTATCCTCGAGACAGTTGGAATGGTTTTTAAAAAAAAACAAAAAGATGAATTTACCAAATTATTAATTTTGGCCGTAAATAGGGTCATTTGTGATGTGCTAACGGAATCGTTTTCTATGTATTGACAATCAGCCCTTTTTGTCGTACAAATTAATTGACCCAAGGGCCCATTCACATTACCATGCACATAAGACACACCTGCAGTGCCTTGTGTTTTGGCGCGTTTCCAATAATGTTTTTATGCACAGTTTTCTGCATATATATATTTTTTTTAAAAGACATTTTTTTCTGACCTATTGTTGTGAGTGAGAAGGGAGCAGGGGCGGACTGACAACTCATGGGGCCCCCGGGCAATAGGGGATCATGGGGCCCCTGTGTCCTTGCCCAAACTCAAAACACACCCAAAAAAGCCTATAAAAAGGTACCAGAGGCATTTCATGGGGCCGCCTACTGACCCCGGGCCCTCGGGCAGTGTCAGAGTGCTCGAATGGTCAGTCCGCCCCTGGAAGGGAGTTGCGTTTTGACGAGTTAAAGTGTTACTAAACCCCAGACCCTGCATTCACTATATCTGGTCTCCCACAGTACACACAACATGGAAATGCAATTATTTTAGTAAATATAAACTGCTAAATACCTTTTTCTCATCAGAAGTTAGAGCAGTCTTGTGACTTCCAGTGTCCAGCAGAGCACTGGTTAAAGCTTGTAAGAGAAGTTTTCTTTTTGCTCTAGGAGGATGCAGAACCCCTGACCTCCGGACTGTGCTGATTGGCCCTGTGCTGATCACATGCACTCTCCCAAGAAAAAAAAGACCTCTCTAGCAATACACACCAAAGTGAGCATGTGCAGAGTAACTGCACACGATATCTTATCCGGAGATAAGAGGGGGACACTGGAAGAAGGGGAGGATCAGAGAAGTCGGGATCAAACAGCCTTTTTACACAATGCAGAGGATTAACCCCTTAGGTTCCACAGTGAGTATAACAAGCATACTTTACTACATATACAGACTGATTTTACTGTTGTGAGTTTAGTAACACATTAACGTGCATTTCTATGCATTGATGTGTAATATTATGCACAAAAAAAAATTGCACTGCCATGGAATGCAGAGAAACACAGCGTTCTTTGTGAACATGACACATAGAAAACTATTATTTTCCTGTATTTGTATTTTTTAATTGTATTGTACATAGTGTGAATAGGCCCTCAGGGAGGCATTGTACAAAGTGATATTACAATCTGATTGTACAACCTCCTTTAGATTTGCACAAGGGCTTACCTATACAATCAATTGGGTTTAAATCCAGTCGGCTAGACACTCACAGTACATGGCTGTTGGTAAATCTAAAGCAGACCATACATTAACCCCTTCATATCTAAGGGTAAAACAAATATTAATGCCTAAGTAAAATTTTTCAACTTTGACATGTGTTAGTAAAACCACACATATCATCACAACTACTTTGTGCATCCAGGTGGATTATACCTTGCTTTTTTCATGACAAATTGGGCTTTCATTTGGTTGTAAATAGTAATAGATATCTCCTGATTTTTTTTTGTTATTATTATCAAAGGAAAACTGGCCCAAAATAGGAAAAAAAAAATTTTTTTTTCAAATGTAGCTGTTTGTTTCTTGTTACTATCATAATCTACCACCAAAGACCAACCAATAATAAATTCTCCATACATGTTTGTTAGTTGCTATCTGTACCTGTAGTACAGCCCAGACGCAATAGTGTGCATTTCGCTTTTTTTTTTTTAACACTGACATTAACTAAAAAAAATATTATCATTATATCTTCTTTTGTATTTTAATTAAACATTTTTTTTTACACACTGTTGTTTTTTTTCCCTCTCTGCAAGGAGAGAGAGATACAATGTATTTCTCTCCTCCTTTCAAAGAGAAAGAAAACACAGGGGCTGGCTTAACAGTGACTGATCACTGTGATAGCCAATCAGAGGCTATAACAGCAATCAGGTGACCCAAAATTGGGAATTCCCAGTCCTGGGGCTCTCGGTGACACCCTGGTTTTTGCCGCACGGCATGCTCTCAGTACAAAGACAGATACGCAAATATGCAGCCCCACAGAAAAAAGCCCTGTTCTGTAATGCCGCATATTTTTGTGACGTCAGCGCCAAGGGATTAAGCAATTTTCTTACAACCACAGGTTGCTGGAAAGAAAATTGCTTAATTCCCCCATGGACACATTCAGGGCCGGTTCACACCATAGAAACGCAGTCCAGATGCGTTTCCGCATGTGCGTTTTTGACGCGTTTTTGGTGCGTTGCGGTGCATTTCTTCCCCTCTCTTTTTCTTCCATTTAAGTAGGAACATGTGCGTTCCAGTGTGTTTTTGGTGCGTTCCAGTGTGTGCTGGTGCGTTTCTGATGCTGTTCCAGTACAGTTCTGTGCAGGAAACATGCAGCCTGTTCTACTTTTTTTTTCTGCAACTGGAACGCATTGGAACTGCAAGCACTAATATAAACTATGAAATTGACAACCATATATAACCTATTTTCTGTGCATTTTGGATGCAGACAAAAGCACACTGAAATGCATGTAGTATGAACTGGTCCACTAAATGCATTGATGGGGGAATCCCTCCTGTAGTGCTTTTCTATGCAGACAGTGCAAGGTCATCCTAGACTCCAATCTGTCCTTCCAGCCCCAGGTCCATTCGCTGACAAACTCATGTAGACTTCACCTGCGCAACATCTCCAAAATACGTACGTTCCTAACCCCGGAAACCACTAAGCAACTCATTCACTCCCTTATTATATCATGCCTCGACTAGTGTAACTCCCTCCTCATAGGCTTACCTCACCGCAGGCTATCCGCACTTCAGTCTATCTTGAATGCTGCGGCCAGACTCATCCACCTTACTAACCGCTCCGTATCCACCACCCCTCTCTGCCAATCCCTCCACTGGCTTCAGATTGCCCAATAGATAAAATTCAAAATACTAACATTGACGTATAAAGCTGTTCATAATACTGCCCCAAACTATATCACCGATCTGGTATCCAAATACCACCCAAAATGTATTCTCCGCTCCTCACAAGACCTCCTACTCTCTAGTTCCCTGGTCTCCTCCTCCCATGCCCGTCTCCAGGACTTCTCCAGGGCTTCCCCCATCCTCTGGAACTCCCTACCCCAATCCATCAGACTATCACCTACTCTCCTCACCTTTAGGCGCACTCTGAAAACCTCTCTCTTCAGGGAAGCCTACCCCGCCCTCAGCTAATTACTGAACTCCTCCACTCTTCCTACCACTCCATCCCCCACAATTATTTCCTCCTGTACCACTATCCCCTCCCTCCTAGATTGTAAGCTCCAAGGAGCAGGGCCCTCGAACTCCTCGTGTATTGTTACTGTACTGTCTTGTGTACTGTCTCCCATTATAATGTTATAATGTACAGCGCTGAGCAAACTGTTGGTGCTATATAAATCCTGTATAATAATAATAATAATCACAGCACTCTGTACCATGTAATAGCTGTGGTCCAATCACAGCACACAATAGTAATCACAGCTGTTATGAATCTAACCCATTCATGACAGTTCAAAACATTGCTGTTACAGTGATCATCTGTACACTGCCCTACATCTGTATACTGCTCTACATACTACTGGTCCCTGTACACTGCTTACATCCTACTGACCTCTGTACACTGCTCTACATCCCACTGACCTCTGTACACTGCTCTACATCCTACTGACCCCTATATACTGCTCTACACCCTACTGATCTCTGTACACTGCTCTACATCCTACTGACCCCTGTACTCTGCCCTACATACTACTGACCCCTGTATACTGCTCTACATACTACTGACCCCTGTACACTGCTCTACAGTCTACTGACCCCTGTACATTGCCCTACATACTACTGACCCCTGTATGCTGCTGTACATACTACTGATCCCTGTACACTGCTCTACATTCTACTGACCCCTGTACACTGCCCTAAATACTACTGACCTCTGTACGCTACTATACATACTACTGACTCTTGTACACTGCCCTACATACTACTGACCTCTGTATACTGCCTTATATAGTACTGACTTCTGGACACTGCTCTACACACTACTTTATTTTTTGGTGGTAATATCTTAGGGCTGTACACTGCTCTACATTATACTGACCCCTGTACACTGCTCTACATAGTACTAACTCCTGTACACTGCCCTACATACTACTGATCTCTGTACATTGTTCTACATGCTTCTGACCCCTGTATACTGCTCTACATACTACTGGCCCCTGTACACTGCTTACATCCTACTGACCTCTGTACACTGCTCTACATCCTACTGACCTTTTTACACTGCCCTACATACTACTGACCCCTGTATACTTCTCTACATCCTACTGACCTCTGTACACTGCCCTACATCTTACTGGCCTCTGTACACTGCCCTACATACTACTGACCCCTGTATACTGCTCTACATCCTACTGACCCCTGTACACTGCTCTACATACTACTGACCTTGGTACAATGCTCTACATATTACTGACCCCTGTACACTGATCTACATATTACTGAACTCTGTACACTGCTCTACATACTACTGACCCCTGTACAATGCCCTACATACTGCTGGCCCCTGTACACTGCTTACATCCTGCTGACCCCTGTACACTGCCCTACATACTACTGACCCCTATATACTGCTCTACACCCTACTGATCTCTGTACACTGCTCTACATCCTACTGACTCCTGTACACTTCCCTACATACTACTGACCCCTGTACACTGCTCTACAGTCTACTGACCCCTGTACATTGCCCTACATACTACTGACCCCTGTATACTGCTCTACATAATACTGATCCCTGTACACTGCTCTACATTCTACTGACCTCTGTACGCTACTATACATACTACTGACCCTTGTACACTGCCCTACATACTACTGACCTCTGTATACTGCCTTATATAGTACTGACTTCTGGACACTGCTCTGCACACTACTTTATTTTTGGTGGTAATATCTTAGGGCTGTAATTTTGGTCCACTATGCCAACCCAGCCACTCTATGCACTATTCATCTTTTTTGGTATGGGAAGAAGGTTCACACTTGGCATTTTTGCTCCCTCATTCTGCACTGCACATTCCCTATTTATGTCATCTCAGACTCTACTGCATTTAACCACATCCCCTTTAAGCCACTTCCAATATGTAGCGGAATTTAAACCATGCCCACTTTCTCCACATACTTCCTGTAAGAACCACACCCATAATAAACAAATTCTCCGCCTCTAATGTAAGTAATGCTTCACCTACAGTGGCTTTCTGGACACACAGAAAAAAAAGGTGTCCCTAAAAACTTTTTTGAAATGTTGGCAACTATGATACACTATATTGCCAAAAGTATTGGGACGCCTGCCTTTACACGCACATGAACTTTAATGGCATCCCAGTCTTAGTCCGTAGGGTTCATTATTGAGTTGGCCCACCCTTTGCAGCTATAACAGCTTCAACTCTTCTGGGAAGGCTGTCCACAAGGTTTAGGAGTGTGTCTATGGGAATGTTGACCATTCTTCCAGAAGCGCGTTTGTGAGGTCAGGTACTGATGTCAGACAAGAAGTTCTGGCTCGCAGTCTCAGCTCTAATTCATCCCAAAGGTGTTCTATCGGGTTGAGATCAGGACTCTGTGCAGGCCAGTCACATTCCTCCACCCCAAGCTTGCTCATTCATGTCTTTATGGACCTTGCTTTGTGCACTGGTGCGCAATCATGAGGGAACAGAAAGAAGCCATCCCCAATTTGTTCTCACAAAGTTGGGAGCATGAAATTGTCCAAAATGTCTTGGTATGCTGATGCATTAAGAGTTCCCTTCACTGGAACTAAGTGGCCAAGCCCAACCCCTGAAAAACAACCCCACACCATAATCCCCCCTCCACCAAACTTTACACTTGGCACAATGCAGTCAGGCAAGTACCGTTCTTCTAGCAACCCAGACACATCGATCAGATTGGCAGACAGAGAAGCATGATTTATCATTCCAGAGAACATGTCTCCACTGCTCTAGAGTCCAGTGGCAGCGTGCTTTACACTACTACATCTGACGCTTTGCATTGCACTTGGTGATGTAAGGCTTGAATGCAGCTGCTCGGCCATGGAAACCCATTCCATGAAGCTCTTTACACACTGTTGTTGTGCTACTCTGAAGGCCACATGAAGTTTGGAGGTATTTAGCTATTGGCTCTGCAGACAGTTGGTGACTTCTGGACACTGTGCGCTTCAGCATGCGCTGAACCCAATGTGTAATTTTACGTGGCCTACCACTTTGTGGCTGAGTTGCTGTTGTTCCCAGTTGCTTCCGCTTTGTTATAATACCACTAACAGTTGACTGTGGAATATTTAGTAGCAAGGAAATTTCATGGATGGACTTATTGCACAGGTGGCAACCTATCACGGTACCACGCTTGAATTCACTGAGCTCCTGAGAGCAACTCATTCTTTCACAAATGTGTGTAGAAGCAGTCTGCATGCCTAGGTGCTTGATTTTATACACCTGTGGCCATTGAGGCGATTGGGACACCTGAATCCAATGATTTGGAGGGGTTTCCCAATACTTTTGGCCATATAATGAATATACCATAGTTTGTAAATACTGCAACTTTCATACAAAGCAACTATTACACACTTATTGGGATTTGCTTTTACCAAGGACATGCAAGTCTGAATTTATATAAAAAAATTATTTTATTGGATATATTTTATAACAATAAGTAGAAAATATTGGGTGGGGGGGTTGTTTTTTTAGTTTATTTAGCAAAAAATAAAAAATAAAGAGGTGAGAAAATACCACCAAAAGAAATTTCTTTGTATGAAAAAAGCAATATCAATTTAATTTGCATACAGTTTTGCATGACTGCGCAATTGCCATATAAAAGTAGCAGTGCTGAACAGCAAAAAAAATGGCTTTCCGAAGGTCAAGTGGTTAACTACCGTATTTTTTGCTCCATAAGATGCACTTTTTTCCCCCCAAAAAAGGGGGGAAAATGTCAGTGCGTCTTATGGAGCGAATATGGAGTGGACGGTCCGGTATTCCAATTGCCGCCGCGTCAGAATACCAGGCCGGCCGCTCGTATAGAACCTCACCTGTTCCTCGGTCCAGCGCTGTACAGTCTTCCCGTGCCGATATCTTTAGTGTGGGATGTCGGCTGTGACAGCTGGGTGCCCAGTGCGCATGCGCAAGAAGCGCTGTGCTTTGTGAATGGTACGGCGTCTTCTGGGACACATGACAAGTCCCAGAAGATGCCGGACCAATCACAAAGTGCAGCGCTTCTCACGCATGCGCAGTGGGCACCCGGCTATCAGCCGGGTGCCCATACTAAAGGGAGGACAACTGTCAAATTTAGGTACCCACTCCACCTCCCTTCCCAAAGGTCTGCAGTCTCTTAGTCATCCCCTGTACTGTCTGCAGTCTCTGGTCATCCCCTGTACTGTTCGCAGTCGCTGGTCATCCCCTGTACTGTCTGCAGTCACTGGTCATCCCCTGTACTGTCTGCAGTCTCTTGGTCATCCCCTGTACTGTCTGCAGTCTCTGGTCATCCCCTGTACTGTCTGCAGTCTCTGGTCATCCCCTGTACTGTCCGCAGTCTCTTGGTCATCCCCTGTACTGTGTCCGCAGTCTCTTAGTCATCCCCTGTACTGTGTCTGCAGTCTCTGGTCATCTCCTGTAGTGTGTCCGCAGTCTCTTGGTCATCTCCTGTACTATGTCCGCAGTCTCTGGTCATCTCTTGTACTGTGTCCGCAGTCACTGGTCATCTCTTGTACTGTGTCCGCAGTCACTGGTCATCTCCTGTACTGTGTCCGCAGTCTCTGGTCATCTCCTGTACTGTGTTCGCAGTCTCTGGTCCTCTCCTGTACTATGACCGCAGTCTCTGGTCATCTCCTGTACTATGACCGCAGTCTCTGGTCATCTCTTGTACTATGACCGCAGTCTCTGGTCATCTCTTGTACTATGACCGCAGTCTCTGGTCATCTCCTGTACTGTGTCCGCAGTCTCTGGTCATCTCCTGTAGTACGTCTGCAGTCTCTGGTCATCTCCTGTAGTACGTCCGCAGTCTCTGGTCATCTCCTGTAGTATGTCCGCAGTCTCTGGTAATTTCCTGTACTGTGTCTGCAGTCCATTGGTTCAGAATATTTTTTTTCTTGTTTTCCGCCTCTAAAACCTAGGTGCGTCTTATGGTCCGGTGCGTCTTATGGAGCAAAAAATACTATAATAATCTGTGAAAGTAAAAGGCTTATACTTACCTGTTTTGATGGTGTTCCTGTCCAGTACCATGATTGGCTCTCAGTGGTAGCTTCAGGGGAAAGGAGGGACATCGGATGCCCCATACCAAGTCTATGAATTACATCACCATCCGGGCATTTTCAGCCATTATGAGCATTCTCTCCTCTCTCCTGAAGCCAGCTGCTAGAAAGATAATGTGACCTAGCCGGAGCATCCTCAGAATAGGTAAGTATCAGCATCTTCCTTTCACAGGGCAGTTAGAATATGATTTAGAAGGGGTGGGAGCAGAATTAAGCATAGTGAGGAATAGCCTGAAATCCCACTTTAATGGTCCTGTAATCCATTTTTCATGAAATTGTTTCCTACTGGGTTTTCTGACTCTTTTTAGCATCCTCTGGGAGCTCCCGAACATCTCCTTTTCTCCTCACTTTTTCACTTCTTTTTTTGTTTTGGAACAAGCAGTGTATGTCACACTTGGTTCAGACCTATGTGTGCACACATGTCACGTGTAGGGCAGCCTTTTTTATTATTATTATTATTATTATACATGATTTATATAGCGCCAACAGTTTGCTCAGCGCTTTACATTATGATGGGAGACAGTACACGAGACAGTATAATAACAATACAATTCAATACAAGAGGGGTTCGAGGGCCCTGCTCCTTGGAGCTTACAATCTAGGAGGGAGGGGATAGTGGTACAGGAGGAAATAGCTGTGGGGGATGGAGTGGTAGGAGAGTAGAGGAGTTCAGTATTAGCTGAGGGCGGGGTAAGCTTCCCTGAAGAGAGAGGTTTTCAGAGTGCGCCTAAAGGTGAGGAGAGTAGGTGATAGTCTGATGGATTGGGGTAGGGAGAGTAGGTGATAGTCTGATGGATTGGGGAAGCCCTGGAGAAGTCCTGGAGACAAGCATGGGAGGAGGAGACAAGGGAGCTAGAGAGTAGGAAGTCTTGTGAGGAGCGGAGATTACGGTTTTGGTGATATTTGGAGACAAGATCGGTGATGTAATTTGGGGCAGTATTATGAACGGCTTTATACGTCAGTGTTAGCATTTTGAATTTTATCCGTTGGGCAATTGGAAGCTAGTGGAGGGATTGGCAGAGGGGGTGGCAGATACGGAACGGTTAGTAAGGTGGATGAGTCTGGCCGCAGCATTCATGATAGACTGAAGTGGGGATAGCCTGCGGTTTGGTAGGCCAATGAGGAGGGAGTTACAGTAGTCGAGGCGTGATATAATAAGGGAGTGGATGAGTTGCTTAGTAGTTTCCGAGGTCAGGAACGGTCGTATTTTGGAAATGTTGCGGAGGTGAAGTCTACATGAGTTTGTCAGCGATTGGACCTGGGGCTGAAAGGACAGATTGGAGTCTAGGATGACACCTAGTACTCTGGCTTGAGTGGTGGGACTCATGATGGGACTGATGATAGTGTTGTTGGTCTTGATGGAGAAGTCAGGGGGGGGGGGGCGCGGGCTGGAGGGAATAGTATGAGCTCAGTTTTGGAAAGATTTATTTTGAGGAAGTGGAGTTAGACCGGCCATAGATTGTTTGAATCTAACTATCTATGGGCTGGTTAATTGTACCCAATTGTTGTTGTAAGATTTGGGAACAACCAGTCTGTTGGATTTTACATGCAATTATTGCCAGCTAGCAATAATCACTGTGTTATCCCGGCAGGAATGGCTCCCCCCTGCCCCCTACTGGAAGAACACAATAGCTCCACGGTAGGGATTCCCCCAACAACACTGACTGTGTTTGAGTGAAAAGAAGAGAAAATACTTTCATATGTCACTTTGCAATCAGTGTGAATGGTTTTTCGATTAACTATCCTTCCACTTTTGCCTGCAAACCCAACGATCTTCAGACATTTCACAAAGGATTTTATTTATTGGTAGCAGGTAAGCTTTCATTGGAGAATAGACACTGTATGTTTTCTCCTTTTCTGCCTACGAGCAATTTTCTTATAGTTGTACAGTGAGCCATGCATGCGCAGCTCAGCGTACAAACTCAGCATACTATTGCTGCTGGGGCAAAACCGGCTGTGTGGGACATGTCATACAGTAAGTGCCCCCTACATCTGCTCTTCTGTATATGGCATCTTCAATAGTATGAGTAAAATTGAAATTCAGCTAAAAATAGAAGGATTTTTTTAACATGTCATCTAGTCTTGAGATTCCAAGACAGCACCTGCTTGATACCATGATTAGCGCAGTACTAAAAAAACTAGATCGCACATTGATTTATAGTATGTTAACAAATTAATCCCATCCTCCTATCCTTCACATTGCTTTATTATATGTCATGGTGAATATTAATTTGCAAAGCCAAGCAGTGTGTGAAATATAAGTATAAACTGGCCTAACCATGAATGTAGAAGGAAGCTTTTCATTTAGAAATAAATAACTGAGTAATGATAATTCACAGATTGCGGCTTAGCTAAGTGACTCCCAAAACAATTTCTAAGAACTCTTTTCATTGTGGTAGAATTAAATACGAACTCTTGGCAAAACATATATTGAGTCATAAATGTACTAAGTGAATAACTACTGTATATGTGGCTGGCTTTTACATCAGATGTAATGTTTGGAGAAACACCCCATCACATAAAACTCAGAGGCTGTGGTATGTCTGTGATACAATACCTCTAATGAATGAAAAAGTACACCTTTTCACATCCTTCATCCTCAATATCACCCTAAGATCTCATTCACATGGCCTCAGCCACTCAAAGGTCACGTTTGCCCACACGAGGATGCACAGGTGTTCCATACATCCCCATACAGGCAGTCTCATTCATATAAATTGGGACACAGCAGCTGCACAGACACAGTCGCTGTTCCTATTTTGACATCCATGCAGGTGCAGATGTATGGTCCTGAACACACATGGAACACCTGTGTACTTCCGCTGTAGTATACCCATGTGAATAAGGGCTAAATCAGTGGTGGTAAACTTTTTCGGTAAAATATAAAATCATGACAGGGGGGTAGAGGTTCATGCCTTTCCCAATTCTTTGGATTTGTGGCAGGATCTTTGGGACATTGGGCTGAGTCCCTGTCCTTGCCCATGTCTTTTTCTTGCCTTGTTCCCGACTTCCCAAGGAGTATAAGGATGTTGCATCCTGCTACCAAGATGTAAAGTTGTTAGAACTTGGGATTCACCCCGAATACACCAGCTGCTGGAGAAGGCCTCTGATGGGATCTGTAATTACTGTACATGGACTCTACCTTTGCAGGTATGCCAGGGCAGCACATAATCTGGTTAGGAGTAGGGTTTAGGGAATTAGGAAGAGACTGTGTAACAAGGAGTATTTGGAATATGAAGTATGGACTTGTTAGGTGCATAAACTATACACCAATTGATACAATAAAAATGATGTTTATTAACAAATCCTAAAACTATTTATCACAATATTAAAAAAGGTTATGCACTCAATATGTGGAATAAGGTATATTCTCCCCAAAATCAACAAAGGTACCTAGTTGTATTACAAACACTATAGGTGGCCCAGTAATCCAATTCCTCTAACTGTGGGGGTTCCACCTTCTACAGCTATGCCCTACATGTTTTGTGACTTGGGTCGCTTCTTCAGGAGCTTGTAGTGCAAATATATGAGAAATATACAAATAACCACTTGCCGACTACACTATAGCCCAATGACGGCTACAGTGCGAACGGCTGGTCCTCGGGTGGAATCTGTTGATGTCCTTCCAGAACCCCGCCCCCCTGCGTGCCCCCGTGGTGTGCATTGGGCATGCTCTGTGATCACTGTGTCCACCAGACACAGCTGATCACTGAGAGAGGTAATGGGCTAATCACATTGGCCCTTTACCATGTGATCAGCTGTGTCCAATCACAGCTGATCACAGTGTAAACAGAGTTGCCAGTTATCTGTGTTATCTGAGGAGAAGAGAACCAGTAACCGACGATTCTGATGGGGACATCTATACTGATAATCAGGGCACTGATCATCAGTGCAGCCACATATGTGAGCCCATCAGTGCCACCTATCAGTGTCCAAATGTGCCACCTATCAGTGTCCATCTGTGCTGCCTATCAGTGCCCATCAGTGCTGCATATCAGTGCAAAATTATGACAGAAACTAAGAAAAACATTTTGTTTTCAAAATTGTTAGTCTTTTTTCATTTGTTTAGCAAAAAAAAAAAACAATGTTGCATTTCCAAGCAGTTGTGATTCAAAGTGTGACAGCACTGAAAGCTGAAATTTGGCCTGGGCAGGAAAGGGGTGAAAGTACCCACCATTGAAGTGGATAATAACCAGATACAATCTTTTTTGACTACTTTACTACAGATAGTGCATGTACACACTTACTACGTACCGTTGAATAAAAATTAAAAATATCAATGCATACACACTCTGAGGGCTGTAGCGAGAACTCCACAGGCCATGCATGGATGCGGGGGCACACAGTATAAGCTGAGGGAAGGGGTTCCCTGTGATTATACAGTGAAGGAAATAAGTATTTGATCCCCTGCTGATTTTGAATGTTTGCCCACTCACAAAGAAATGATCAGTCTAAAAATCGAATGGTAGGAGTATTGTAACACTGAGAGACAGAATAGCAACAAAAAATTCAAAAGAAATGCATGTCTAACAAATGATGCACTGATTTGCATGTTCATGAGGGAAATAAATATTTGATCCCCTTTACAAAACATGACTTAGTACTTGGTGGCAAATCCCTTGTTGGCAATCACAGAGGCCAGACGTTTCCTGTAGTTGGCCACCAGGTTTGCACACATCTCAGGAGGGATTTTGGCCCACTCCTCTTGGCAGATCCTCTCCAAGTCATTAAGGTTTGGTGGCTGACGTTTGGCAACTTGAACTTTCAGCTCCCTCCACAGATTTTCAATCGGATTAAGGTCTGGAGACTGGCTAGGCCACTCCAGGACCTTAATGTGCTTCTACAGTGCCTTGAAAAAGTATTCATACCCCTTGAAATTTTCTACATTTGTCATGTTGCAACCAAAAACGTAAATGTATTTTATTGGGATTTTATGTGATAAACCAACACAAAGTGGCACATAATTGTGAAGTGGAAGGAAAATGATAAATGGTTTTCAAAATTTTTTACAAATAAAAATTTGAAAAGTGTGGGTGTGCATTTGTATTTAGACAATACTTTGTAGAACCACCTTTCTCTGCAATTACAGCTGCAAGTCTTTTTGAGTATGTCTCTACCAGCTTTGCACATCTAGAGAGGGACATTTTTGCCCATTCGTCTTTGCAAAATAGCTCAAGCTCTGTCAGATTGGATGGAGAGCGTCTGTGAACAGCAATTTTCAAGCCTTGCCACAGATTCTCAATTGGATTTAGGTTTGGACTTTGACTGGGCCATTCTAACACATGAATATGCTTTGATCTAAACCATTCCATTGTAGCTTTGTCTGTATGTTTAGGGTCGTTGTCCTGCTGGAAGGTGAACCTCCGCCTCAGTCTCAAGTCTTTTGCAGACACTAACAGGTTTTCTTCTAAGATTTATATATGTAAAAGTGTTATAAACAAACTTTAAATAAAAACTGTGAAGTCCATCAATCAGTCCATCAAACAGTTATTAACTCTCACTATCCTATAATATCAAAGTTCAAGATGTTCAGAAATTCTTCTAACGATCTCCCATGTGCATGTACCTCAAAAAAAAGGAAATAATATATAGTGCATTATCCTTTATATAATATAAACTTAATTCATCTCCCACAATCCAGTGACAAATAGTGATAATAGTGGAAAAAAAAAACGGTGAAAATAGTGAAATAATCAGTGAAAACACTGTGTGTGTGAATCACCCTTCAATCCCACACACAGAAAGATATAATTGGAAACTGGTGTGCACTTCTATTCATAGTAAGGGTACCCTTACCAACATTTCAGAAAACACATGCTTATATCAATCCAACAGCTTTCTCAGGATGAATGATCTCCACAATCCTCCCTGGATTGCTGATCCCACTGTTTCCAGGCACTTTACTCCATCCAGGGACAAAACATAAGGAACACAATAGTGTAATACCGCCAATAGTAAAATCAAATGACCTTTATTTGAACTGCTTACATCAAAACAAGCCTTTATGCACGTAATCACTTATAATAGAAACCTCACAGCCATCCAGGAAGAACGTCCAGGTGCTCCAGATCATTCGCTTCCCTTTTCCAAAATGGCCGCCGGTCAACTTCCGGTTCCTGTGTGCGTCTTGACGTCACTTCCCTTGACGCGTTTCGTCATTGGCTTAATCATAAGGGGCCCCCCTTATGAATAAGCCAATGACGAAATGCGTCAAGGGAAGTGACGTCAAGACGCACACAGGAACCGGAAGTTGACCGGCGGCCATTTTGGAAAAGGGAAGCGAATGATCTGGAGCACCTGGACGTTCTTCCTGGATGGCTGTGAGGCTGTGAGGTTTCTATTATAAGTGATTACGTGCATAAAGGCTTGTTTTGATGTAAGCAGTTCAAATAAAGGTCATTTGATTTTACTATTGGCGGTATTACACTATTGTGTTCCTTATGTTTTGTCCCTGGATGGAGTAAAGTGCCTGGAAACAGTGGGATCAGCAATCCAGGGAGGATTGTGGAGATCATTCATCCTGAGAAAGCTGTTGGATTGATATAAGCATGTGTTTTCTGAAATGTTGGTAAGGGTACCCTTACTATGAATAGAAGTGCACACCAGTTTGCAATTATATCTTTCTGTGTGTGGGATTGAAGGGTGATTCACACACACAGTGTTTTCACTGGTTATTTCACTATTTTCACCGTTTTTTTTTCCACTATCATCACTATTTGTCACTGGATTGTGGGAGATTAATTAAGTTTATATTATATAAAGGATAATGCACTATATATTATTTCCTTTTTTTTGAGGTACATGCACATGGGAGATCTTTAGAAGAATTTCTGAACATCTTGAACTTTGATATTATAGGATAGTGAGAGTTAATAACTGTTTGATGGACTGATTGATGGACTTCACAGTTTTTATTTAAAGTTTGTTTATAACACTTTTACATATATAAATCTGTTACACCTTCAGGGGAAGGTGTTGTTTGTGTTAAGGGTTATTGTTTATCACATTTATTTAGGAGGTGGTTTTTTGTTAAAATAATTTCTTCTAAGATTGCCCTATATTTGGCTCCATCCATCTTCCCATCAACTCTGAACAGCTGCCCTGTCCCTGCTGAAGAAAAGCATCCCCACAACATGATGCTGCCACCACCATGTTTCACGGTGGGGATGGTGTGTTCAGGGTGATGTGCAGTGTTAGTTTTCCGCCACACATAGCATTTTGCTTTTTGGCCAAAAAGTTCAATTTTGGTCTCATCTGTTCCAGAGCACCTTCTTGCACATGTTTGCTGTGTCCCCCACATGGCTTTTCGCAAACTGCAAAAGGGACTTCCTATGGCTTTTTTTACAACAATGGCTTTCTTCTTGCCACTCTTCCATAAAGGCCAGATTTGTGGCGTGCATGACTAATAGTTGCCCTGTGGACAGATTCTCCCAGAAAAGCAGCCTTGGGCATCTTGGCTGCTTCTCTGATTAATGCTCTCATTGGCCGGCCTGTCAGTTTAGGTGGACGGCCATGTCTTGGTAGGTTTGCAGTTGTGCCATACTCTTTTCATTTTCGGATGATGGATTGAACAGTGCTCCGTGAGATGTTCAAAGCTTAGGATTTTTTTCATAACCTAACCCTGCTTTAAACTTCTTCACAACTGTATCCCTGACCCATCTGGTGTGTTCCTTGGCCTTTATGATTCTGTTTGTTCACTAATGTTCTCTAAGAAACCTCTGAGGACTTCACAGAACAGCTGTATTTATACTGAGATTACATTACACACAGGTGGACTCTATTTACCAATTAGATGACTTCTGAAGAGAATTGGTTCCACAAGATTTTAGTTAGGGGTATCAGAGAAAAGGGGGCTGAATACAAATGCACACCACACTTTTCAAATATTTACAGTATTTGTAAAACATTTTTTGAACAATTTATCATTTTCCTTCCACTTCACAATTATGTGCCAGTTTTGGTTGTAACATGACAAAATGTGGAAAATTTCAAGGGGTATGAATACTTTTTCAAGGCACTGTATATCCTCAGACCAATCCAAATATTACTGGGACACAAAAATGCAGATCAGAGTCCACAAGAAACCTACAGGGCAAATCAAAAGGAGGGTTCTTATAAAATAAATTAGTTAATTGTAGTTGCAAATGCACTAACAGATGGCTGGATTAGTACCTTATGTGGATAACTTGGGGTACAGTGAGTGCCATCATCGGCCAATACATCTTCAACTAGACGTCTACTTATAGAGTTTTAGGCCATCCCACAACCGTCCACAAGATTACATGGATACAGCCACCAGTTTATCTTAGCAATCAGTACTAAAAAACATAAACCAAGCTTTCAAGAAAGGTCAGCCTCTATTAGTCACAATTCATATTCTACCACAATATAAATAAGTCAGAAGCTGCTACCACATTACAGCCAGACAATTACCTTCTACTGAAAATGATAAAGGTACGCTACCAACAACTGCGCTGAATATATAAAAAGGTGATAAATGCCATTATTGAGCAAATAATAACTGTGTATAACCACATAAACTAAGTTGCCACTTTACAAATAAATACATCACGTAAAAAGACACTTTAACAAGTATTCAAGTGGCGCATAATCAATATTCCATTCAAAAAAAAAATAAAATATATAAAAGTGAATAAAAATATTCCACAACAAAATATATATATATAATTGAAAATAACTGTGTATAGTCCAAAAAAAAAAGTCCAAATAATATCAATTAGTCCATCAAAAAGAAGATCACCACATGAAAGAATCTTGTGCAAAACGGGTGAATAAATAAATAAATATATATATATATATATATATATAAAGATATATATATATACAGTGGGGATCGAAAGTTTGGGCATCCCAGCTAAACATTTGTATTAATGTGCATAAGGAAGCCAAGGAAAGATGGAAAAATCTCCAAAAGGCATCAAATTACAGATTAGACATTCTTATAATATGTCAACAAAAGTTAGATTTTATTTCCATCATTTACACTTTCAAAATAACAGAAAACAAAAAAATGGCGTCTGCAAAAGTTTGGGCACCCTGCAGAATTTATAGCATGCACTGCCCCCTTTGGCAAGTATCACAGCTTGTAAACGCTTTTTGTAGCCAGCCAAGAGTCTTTCAGTTCTTGTTTGAGGTATCTTTGCCCATTCTTCCTTACAAAAGTCTTCCAGTTCTTTGAGATTTCTGGGCTGTCTGTCACGCACTGCTCTTTTAAGGTCTATCCATAGATTTTCAATTATGTTGAGGTCAGGAGATTGTGAAGGCCATGGCAAAACCTTCAGTTTACGCCTCTTGATGTAATCCCCCGTGGATTTCGAGGTGTGTTTAGGATCATTATCCATTTGTAGAAGCCATCCTCTCTTTAACGTCAGCTTTTTCACAGATGGCATCAAGTTACCATCCAAAATTTGCTGAAATTTTATTGAATCCATTTTTCCTTCTACTCGTGAGATGTTCCCTGTGACACTGGATGCAACACAACCCCAAAGCATGATTGATCCAACCCCATGCTTAACAGTTGGACAGAGGTTCTTTTCATTAAATTCTGTGTCCCTTCTTCTCCAAACGTACCTTTGCTCATTCCGGCCAAAAAGTTCAATTTTAACCTCATCGGTCCACAGAACTTGTTTCCAAAATGCATCAGACTTGTCTATATGTTCATTTGCAAAGTTCAAACGATGATTTTTGTGGTGAGGACGTAGAAGTTGTTTTCTTCTGATGACTCTTCCATGAAGACCATATTTGTACAAGTATCTCTTTATAGTGGAATAGTGTACCACAACTCCAGTGTCTGCCAGATCTTTCTGGAGGGATCGTGCAGTCAAACGTGGGTTTTGAATTGTTTTTCTCACAATCCTGCGAGCTGTTCTGTCTGATATTTTTCTTGGTCTTCCAGATGTTGCTTTAACTTCCACTGTTCCTGATGACTGCCATTTCTTAATTACATTCCGAACAGAGGATATTGACATCTGAAAACGCTTTGCTATCTTCTTATAGCCTTCTCCAGCTTTGTGAGTATCAACTATTTTCAGTTTCAGTTTTCTAGACAACTGCTTAGAAGAACCCATGGTGCTGATTGTTGGGGCAAGGTCAGATGAGTCTGGGCATTTAAAACCTTTGAGATTGACATCACCTGGTCTTCCCAGACGATGATTGAGAACAATCCATGACACTGGCAGGTCTCAGCTTGGCAAAGGGGGCAGTGCATGCTATAAATTCTGCAGGGTGCCCAAACGTTTGCAGACGGCATTTTTTTGTTTTCTGTTATTTTGAAAGTGTAAATGATGGAAATAAAATCTAACTTTTGTTGACATATTATAAGAATGTCTAATCTGTAATTTGATGCCTTTTGGAGATTTTTCCATCTTTCCTTGGCTTCTTTATGCACATTAATACAAATTTTTAGCTGGGGTGCCCAAACTTTTGATCCCCACTGTATATATATATATATATGTGTGTGTGGAGTGCCCCCCTCTCAGGTGTGCACTCACCAGCAAGTACTGCCTCCCACTCTCATGGTTGCGCCACTTGAATACTTGTTAAAGTGTCTTTTCACATGAATTACCTTCTACTGTGCCACAGATCAGTCCTTGCCTGTCAACTAGAATATGCTCTCTGATCGCCTATCACCTCTCAGAGTGTGTCATCAGGCAGGTATCAACCCCAGCTATTTATGTGGATTCTGACCAGGGCAGTCGTGCCAAGTGCTGGCGTGTGCCATCACCCAGACCGGCTGAACCCTACTGCACATGTGCGACATGTTTAGTGCTTGAGCATGCATTCATTTCAGTTGCCAGAATAAATTAATATTCTGGCCAATGAAATAAATGAACACCCAAGTGCTTGACTTGTGCTTGACCTAAACGCATTTGCAAAAACATGCTTTAGATGAGTTTTGATTGTGCTTTTCTCCTGCCTAGAGAAAAGCGATTTGGAAGACTTGGGCAAAAGCCCAGTGTTCATGGGACCTTAATGTTATGCTTCAGAAAACTCTCAGAAATCACAGAAATGCAACAGGAGATGGTCAAACACTATGGGCATGATACAAGAGATGATCAGATGCTGCCAGTATGCTATGGGAGATGGTCAGAGACTGCAGGCATATTTCAACACAGTCATAGTCTAGAGACACGCTATGAGATGACCATTACAGACCCTTTGCAAATCAATGCTTCTGCATTTGTGCTCTCTACAATCCCCTTAAAAATGACTTGTCCCTGTAAGCAAAACCCATTATAAAAGATGAGAGGAACTAAAATATAAAAGAGAAAAGGGATGGGCAGGACAGAACAAGTAGTATAGTGTGAAAAAAAATAAACCAAACCACCATAAGAAAGTCTAAAGTATATTTTCTTTCACTATCATGAGTATGTACTGTACATAGCAAGGAAAACAGACTATTATCTGTAGGGGCCCCGAAAACCACACAAATGCCAAAGGGCCACATGTGGCCTCCCAGGCTGCTGGTGAAAAAAAAGGCCTCATACCCAAGTTTGTAGATCTCATCGTTCCCTCTCATGAGTTTTTAGCTGTTGGAGTCTGCACACCATTCCATTCTGTGGGCCATGCACATGGGCAGGGAGTATAATGGCAGTCTCTGTTTTCACCAGAATTACTTTCTATGGCAAGGTCTACCTTGGTTCTCTGATCACATTTTTACATGGAATGAAATAAAGGTTGTAGATGCTGTGTGGGTATGTGGTACATATGAAACGCTTTAATAAAGGAGGATGAAGTGTGCAATCTTAGGGCAGGGGTATTGAGACTGGAGTGAGGGATTTTGTGGGAAACTGTGTTATGCGTAAATGCATTAAGTTCAGTCTTACACAAATCTGATGTCACACAACAAGGCAACAAAGCATTTATGTCACCTTCACTGAAAAATACTTTTATGCAATCCCTGACCACAGTAGAGAATAAAGTAGAACTCCATGTTTTTTTCTTTTTAATTGGCTTCCCAAACACTTTCCTGTTGTAGCACCTTCCAAGGGGGAGCTAGATCCCAGTGGTTAGTCAGGAGCTGTTAGCAGTTCAGATGTAATAGCCAGAGGGGTCAAATTTTAGTCAGGGCTGATAGACTCTGCAGACCAACCCCTCTTGAATTTCCACCTGCTCTAAGGCTTTTGGAGGAGGGTTTAGGAGGCAGTGGGAGGATCTGAGGAGTGACTGGCTGAACTCTTGAGGGACCTCAGCCATTGCTCAACAGAAGACTTGGCAAGGGTCTGGGACTCCCTTAACAGGTTAGGAACCTGCTCAGTAGGAGAGAGGAGTGTGGAAGGAGTAGGAATATGTGAAGCTGGAGGAGGATGGTTGCCAGGAGGCTTAATGGGTTGGGGCCTGCCTGCAAGCCTGGAAAGGAGGAAAACTTGGAGCTCACTGGCCCCCTGAGTAAGGACCACCTGTATGGCAGGGAAGGAGCAGCGCAGTTGATAGGCCAGGTAGCAGCAGCCAACCTGCAAGTGGTACTGGAGAGCTTCTTAGTGTGTACACCTGCACCCCCAGGGCGGAAAGAGAAGGAGCACTCTGCTGGGAAACCAGATTAGCCCCTACTAGTGACTGTTCACCTCATTTAAAGGGACAAGAACCAGATCCCCTGCTCAGGAAAAGTCTCCAGATGGGTGGGTGAAGAGGAGTTCATCTAGGGTCTGAGGTGGTACAACTGGGAGATGCTGGTTAGCACTCCAACAGAGACTGTGTTACAGAAGAAGAAGCTTGTGAATAGTTCCAGGAAGTTTTATTCTTGGTTATTCGTTCCCTTGGGCATCATATACCCCCCCTTACCCAATCCTAGTTAAATCCCCTCGATACAAAACAAAAGCTCAAGGACTGATTTCTGACTCAGAACACAAGTTTGTGTGGAGAGTGATGATTTTCTGGCTGTCCAGGGCTATAGGGGGACCCAATTCATCAGCAATCCCTAAGGGGGTAGTGCTACACTGTGTTAAAAAATATTGCCAAGTTCTACTTACCATCTTTATGCTCCAGAGCTTCATCAGAGTTCTCCTCGCTTTAGCTCCGCCAGTCCTTTTCAGGCAGAATTACACTAATGTCACCCAGTCTATTTCCAGTGACACCAGCATGTCACTAACAGGTCACTCCAGGACTGAGAAACACTCCCAGATTGTTATGTGAGCACTGCTAAGTCCAGGAAGAATTCCTGAATCTAAGGCTCCACCTGCTAACTGGAAATCTGCTAAAAAAATAAGTTATATTTTTAAATATTTAGACTTTCCATATTCTCTTTAAAGTAGAACTATAGACAAAGGTTTTTTTTTTCATGTTGGATATAGCAAAGGAGGGTTATAACCCCTGTCTGATCTTTTTTTTCGCCAACTGTGTCCCATTGCAGTGATTTCCCCTCACTTCCTGTCCCACAGCCAAACAGGAAGTAAGAGGAAATACCTGCAAATTAAGGGAATTCCTTGGGGGGCCCCAGGTCACCAGAACTAATGTCCCCATTGGAAGATTTCCCCTCTATTACTTTTTTTGGGGGCAACCCAAAATGTGGGATTTTCTTTTACTTTCACTTTCAATGATAATGGTAAACAGGACATGGTGAATCTCCCTAATGGGGGGGGGGGGGGCACAGACAGCAATAAACACTGACAGAGGTCTAATTCCTCTGCATTCTATCTAAAACTAAAAAAAAAGTTTTGCCTTTAGTTATCTTTTAACTTCACAGAGCATCTATAGTTTCCAGTCATCTAATTTTTAGAAATCAACTAACGTCCTACTTGCATAATTGCATATTTACATGAAATTCAACCTGTGTTAGAATGTACGTGTGTGTGTGTTTATGTCACTACTATTTCCCATATCCCTGTAATCTGCACTCGCTAAGATGCCCATGCAAACGTTTTTGAAAATATCAACACTCCTCGCTGACACCACCAACTCTAGAAGGCAGGTCCACATCCTTACCACTTTAACAGTAAAGAACCCCTTACTTAGTTTAAGAGTAAACAATTTCTCATTCAAATTCATTAACCCCTTCACGTTGGCACCTCTTGGCCCTTTAAGAGTTTCAGAAGTCGGGAGGTGGGACAAATGGGGCGGGGTTTAGGGATCATGTGACTGCCGTGACATGCCTTCACAGCGGTCACATGATCTGAAAAGGTCCCAATCGAAAGAGGAGACCGGGACCTTTCCGTGAGTACCGGACATGTGTGCTGGGAGCGCACAGGGCGCGTGCTCTCAGCCCATATGTTTTTTTTTTAATTGAACGCAAATGTGCGGCCGCTTGGCGTCTAGCCCCAGATGCCAGGAGGCTGCACATTTGTGTGCGGCCAGCATGAAGAGGTTAAGTGGCTGCATGTCCTCTTAAGAGATCTGAAGCTCAATAGTTTTGCTATGCTAGAGTCCCCATTTAGATATTTGTATATTGTGATCATATCTCCTCTTAAACATCTTTTCTCCATTGGGAAAAAGTTTAGTGATTGCATTTGTTCCTCATAACTAAGGCCCTATAGTCTCTTTATTAGCTTTGCTGCCCTTCTCTGGACTCTCTGGTGTTTCTAGCACATCCTTCAAAAGGCCTGGTGACCAGAAATGGACAGCATATTAAAGATGTGGCTGAATAAGAGTTTTTTTTTACAGTGGTGGAATTCTAGTTTTATCTCTTGATTAAGTGACCTTTTTAATGCTTGACAATAGTCTGCTGGCCTTGCTTGATGCAACTTGGCATTGCATGCTATTACTGAGTCAAGGATCTACTAGGACCCCCAGATCCTTTTCCATAATTGATTCCCCCAGAGGTTCTCCCCCTAGCAAGTAACTTACATTAATTCTTTTAGCCCCCAAGTGCATTGCTTGACATTTTTCAATGTTAAACTTCATTTGCCATGTAGTTGCCCACCCTTTTATATATTGAGGTCTTCCTGTAAAGTTGCTATATCCTGTTGTGAAGTTATTAACCTGCTTAGCTTTGTATTGTCAGTAAACACTGAGATTTAACTATTTACACCAACCTCTATATTGTTTATGAACAAATTAAGCAGAATAGGTCCCAGAACTGAGCCTTGGGGTACCCGACGTACAACTCCAGACCACTCGGAAGGTACACTATTGATCACCAAACTCTGCATGCACACCTGTAACCAGTTTTCTAACCAGGTACATACAATATCGGGCATGCCAACAGATCTCAGTTTGTAAATTAAGTGTTAATGGGGTACTGTATTGAATGCTTTGGCGAAATCCAGATATACCAAATTCACAGGCCTTCCTCTTTCCAGATTTCAGCTTACTTTGGTAAAGTCTCCTTTTCCTATGCATTACAGTACGTTAAACATGATTATCCTTGAATTGCTGTTTCCTAAATTATCCCTTACTACCACATTTGCATTCAGCTCTGTATTGTTTGTAATTAGTATGTCTAGCAGAGCATTACTTCTAGTTGGGGTTTCCATCAATAGACACATGAAATCTTCCTGTAAGACATTTAAGAAATGAGGAGTCTTAGATGACTGAGCAGTTCTGTTCTGTCAATATCTGGATAATTGAAGCCCCCATGATAAAAACATTGCTCTGTCTTGCCGCCATTTCTAACTGTGAGAGGAGATCTGTCTCCTTCATCCTTTCTAAATCCATCAGGTTAGGGGGCCTTTAGCATATACAGTTGTGCTCAAAAGTTTACATACCCTGGCAAAATTGTGAAATTTTGGCATTGATATTGAAAATGTGACTGATCATGCCAAAAAAATGCTCTTTTATTGAAGGATGATGATCATTTAAAGCCATTTATTATCAAATATTTGTTTGGCTCCTTTTTAAATCATAATGATAACAGAAATCACACAAATGGCCATGATCAAAAGTTTACATACCCTGGAATGTTTGGCCTTGGTACAGACACACACGGGTGACACACACGAGTTAAAATGCCAATTAGAGGTTAATGTCCCACATCTGTGGCTTTTTAAATTGCAATTAGTGTCAGTGTATAAATAGTCAATGAGTTTGTTAGCTCTTATGTGGAAGCACTGACTAGGCTAGATACTGAGCCATGGGGATCAGAAAAGAACTGTCAAAAGTCCTGCGTAACAAGGTAATAGAACTTTATAAACATGGAAAAGGACATATAAAGATGTCCAAAGCCTTGAATATGCCAATCAGTACTGTTAAATCACCTATTAAGAAGTGGAAAGTTCGGAGATCTCTCGATACCAAGCCAAGGTCAGGTAGACCAAGAAAGATTGCAGCCATAACTGACAGAAGAATTGTCTGGGATTCAAAGAAAAACCCACAGGCAACCTCAAAAGAAAAACAAGCTACTCTGGAAAAAGATGGTGTGGTTGTTTTTAAGGAGTACAATACGGTGATACTTGAACAAAAATGAGCTGTTTGGTTGAGGTGCCAGAAAGAAGCTTTTACTGCACCAATGCCACAAAATGTTTGACAACACCTTGACATGCCTAACTAGGCCTTTTTGTGTCATTGATGCAGTAAAGGCTTCTTTCTGGCACCTCGACCATGCAGCTCATTTTTGTTCAAGTGTCATCATATTGTGCTCCTTCAAAACAACCACACTGTCTTTTTCTAGAGCAGCCTGTATTTTTCTTGTGGTTACCTATGGGTTTTCCTTTGTATCCCGAGCAATTCTTCTGGCAGTTGTGGCTGCAATCTTTCTTGGTCTACCTGACCTTGGCTTGGTATCAAGAGATCACCGAACTTTCCACTTCTTAATAGGTGATTTAACAGTACTGTTAGGCATATTCAAGGCTTTGGACATCTTAATATGTACTTTTCTATCTTTTACAATTTCTGCCAGGGTATGTAACCTTTTGAGCACAACTGTACTCCCTATTAATTTCCCTTTTGTTTCTTCCCTTTGAAGCTCCAACCATTGGGATTCCAGCTACTCATCACATCTCATAGCAATCTCTCATATTTACTAGTAAAGCCTTCTTAACATACAGGTATACCCCTCCCCCTCTTTTACCTTCCCTCTGATACAGGGAGTACCCCAGGACAGTCGCAAGCCAGTCATGTGCGCTGTCAAACCAGGTTTCTGATACTCCCATGAAGTCAAAATCCTCCTCATGTATAAGTAGCTCCAATTCTTCCATTTTATTGACCAAACTTCTAGCTTTTGTGAACATGCCTTTTAATTTTGTACATGTGCATATTTTTTTCCCTGTTAGTTCTGAGGCTGCAATAGGATTTTGTCAACATACACAACTTGGTTTTAGGTACTCAATTTACAATACCAGTGTTGCCTTCGGTAGCACCCTCTGTTCTTCCAACCCTTTGGCCAGCTTCTCCACCAACAGAGCTACACTCTCCCCATTTAGGTGCATTCTGTCCCTGCTCTAAATCCAGTAATCGACCAGAGAGTCAGCTCAATTCTCTATGAAGCCAAAACCCCCCTTCCTGACCAGTTCCTCAGCCACTTGTTAAGTTCTCTAAACTCCTGCTGCCTCTCTGGTGTGGCTCGAGGTACACAAGATTTCTGAGAAACTGAGGGTGCTGTTAGGGCCTTGAGCTTCTGGGCTTTTGCCTCATTGCCTGAGTGCTTTTCTATCTCCTCCTAAACTCCTTTCCTTGGCGAAAATACCTTGAATATCTAAATCTGGATTAGACTTGCCTAGATGGCTGCATTCTCTTTCAACCCCTATCTCTTGAGAGCCGACCTGACCTGCCACCAGTGACTCTTGAGATTGCGGTCTCTAGTTTTGAAATAATAATGGACTTGCCGTCAAATTGAAATATGCAGCAGTTCTGCTTTCAGAATGGACCCACGGCCCATGGAATTAGCCACAAGGCCTTCCTAAATTCTTAAATGCAAGTTAATTCAATGGTCAGGAAAATTGCAGAATGAATCTCCCATTAGTAAGGTGATATTTTTAGAAAGTCTCTTGACCATGATGTACACTACAAGGGGATTGCCTAAAAATAAGGCTTCCGCTTCTGAGATCTGATACAGTTTGTGAAAATCATTGCTCATGGAGGACTTCTTGTCTACCTTCTTCCATTCATACTGTATTAGTTATTTTATTTTTTTTCCAATAAAGAGAAAAAGGAAGGCAGTTTTTTCAGGAACAGATTACATTTTTTTAATTACGTTTGGAAACTCTTCCATCCCCTTCCAACTATCAGCCTATTTTATCTCTATAAGGCTGTACCAGTGCAAAGTAAATTCAGAATGACCTGGTGCGCCGGCTCCTCCTCTGAGGAAGTAGACTGCTCCTCCTTTGATACCAGAGGATCTGGGCAAAGAGCTGAGGTAGGTATCTAGGAGGGAGGTGCTCTTTGAGCAGGAGTCATTGATGGTTGCACCACATGGGGACAAGGGCCTCTTCACCACAACCCTGGCCCAGGGGTTGTGAGGGTCTGTGGGTGGGGAGGTCATTAGCATCAGGGTACTCCTTTAAATAAGGGGGCACCCTGATGCTGCCCCTCCCCTTGTGAATCAGTAGGGGGTATTTGTACCCCTAACCATTCAATAAAGGGTTAAACTGAGTAAAAAATAAAGAGGCTAGACTTTTGAAAAATAATTTTATTGAATAAAAAACAAAACAACAGTTTGTCAAGTCGATCAAAAAAATGGTTCCATCATTGTAATTCATCGTCAATCACAGTATTCAGCACTGTTGCGACGATGCTGACTCACCGGAATTTTAAAAAAACACAGCTGACTTATCTGCACACGCTGAGAACTCACTGCAATCTGACATGTGTCGGTCAGATGTAAACAATTGGGCAGAGCTAGCGGTAATGTCACTGCTAGCTCTGGCCAATTGTGCTGTGATTGGCTGTGGTCAGGTGCATTGCTTTGGCCAATCACAATCCACTGTAAGAGTGCAGTGCATAGTGGGGCGCGACGGGCGAATAGCCCGGCAAACACCCTTACTGTTCGTGTGTTCGGCGAACACACGAACGGCCGATGTTGGAGTCAAACTTATGTTTGACTCGAACATCAAGCCCATCCCTACGTATTAAGTGTTTAGAAAATTTTGACATGGATGTTACTTGTTGACTTTCAAAATTCCTGTCCCTGGAGGCGTTTCAAAGACAGTCACAGCAAACAAGTTTGTTTGGCAAAGGCACTGCCCCACAAGCCCAATACTTTTTGACCTTTGGTTGCTATTAGTGCTCAGGTGGAAGAAAGAATGACATTTGTGAGAGCTACTGTATTTCAATGCCTAGCATGAGACTTGCAGGGGCTTGATGAGTTGCTCTCACCTTCCACACTCTAATGTCGCAATGACATTCTCAGGAACAGGAGCAGGCAGGACAGGAACAAACAAATAAACCAGTCGGTAATAGTGCACTGTTTTTTTTCTAAAGTACCTTAACTGATGATACCTTACCTTGGCATAAGAGGATCTTGAAGTTGTGGCAAGTGGCTCATGGTTACCATAGGCATTCAAGCTGCTACACATAGACTGCATTAAAAAAAAAAAAGAGGTATGTATTTAGGGAGGGATGAAACCAGGTAAAGCATGAGGGCAAGAAACAGAAAGGTACAGAAAGATAGAATGCAAAAGTACCCGAATGGCACCAGGCAGAATGGAAAAAAAGAGCTTCTTACTTGGAAGCAAAAGCTTGCCCCAAAACACCAAAACCTTTTCTGTGCTTTCCCTGGCTGCTTTAAACCCCATGGCCAGAAAAGGCATGACTGCACTGGACCCACCCTCTGCGGCACACTACACCAGGAAAAGTGTTCCCCAAGGCAATTGGAACATATATGTCGCAGCACTTTGAGACAGCTGAACCAGAAAAACGCCACCTCGTATGTACACAAGCAGCAGAGTCCAGGCTGGCACAGACATGGGAGGGAACATGAGGAGAAACCTGGATGACATATGCTGTAAAGTGGCACACTAACAAGAAAAAAATGCCCAGAGGAATGGCAAGAGATGACAGGGAAAGCGGAGGACAGTCAGATGTGAACCTTGAGCAGAGGAATGACAGGAAATTAAGGGAAAGCAGAGAGATTGCAGCTAAATTGCCCAGATGCAGCTCCAGAATATAAATGCCATGGCATAGAGAAGACAATTATAGTAATGTAGCTCTCCTTAGGGAGGGTTATGAAAAATGACCCTCCTCGTACAGAATGTTGTGTTACACCTGGAAGTAAATAAGAGAACCAGAACCTTTGCTATCTGGAAGAGTGGGTTTGATAATAAAGTCGTCAGTGCCTCCACCCAAGACAGAGCCTCTGTAAACAGAGGGAATACCCTTCCTGGGAAATGAATCAGTAATCTAAGCAAAGTAATTGAGAGCTGAAGAACTACTGCAACCAGCATATAACATTAACCATAAGCATATAGATGCACACCAGTATAGAAATAATACAAGCTTTATCTCAGATGAGATTAATAGCAGTACATACATACAATGTACAAACAGATATTATCAGCGCTAAATATATATACTGCTTAAAAAAATTAAAGGAACACCTTGAAAAAACATCAGATCTCAGAGGCGTAAAAATATCATGCTGGATATCTATACTGATATGGACTGGGTAATGTGTTAGGAACGTAAGGATGCCCCATCGTTAGATGGAAATTAAAATTATCCACCTACAGAGAACTGAATTCAAAGACACCCCGAAAATCAAAGTGAAAAAATTAAGCAGCAGGCTAGTCAATTTTGCTGAAATTTCATTGCTGCAACTCAAAATGGTACTCAGTAGTTTGTATGGCCCCCACGTGCTTGTATGCATGCCTGACAATGTTGGGGCATGCTCCTAATGAGACAACGGATTGTGTCCTGGGGTATTTCCTCCCAGATCTGGACCAGGGCATCACTGAGCTCCTGGACAGTCTGAGGAGCAACCTGGTGGCTACAGATGGACCGAAACATGATATCCCAGAGGTGTTCTAGTGGATTTAGGTCAGGCAAGTGTAGGGGTCATTCAATGGTATCAATTCCTTCATCCTCCAGGAATTGCCTGCATACTCTCGGCACATGAGGCTGGGCATTGTCGTGCACCAGGAGGAACCCAGGACCCACTGCACCAGCGTAGGGTCTGACAATGGGTCCAAGGGTTTCATTCCGATACCTAATGGCAATCAGGGTGCCATTGTCTAGCCTGTAGAGGTCTGTGTGTCCCTCCATGGATATGCCTCCCCAGACCATCACTGAGCCTCCACCAAAACGGTCAGGCTGAATGATGTTACAGGCAGCATAACATTCTCCACGGCTTTTCCAGACCCTTTCACGTCTGTCACATGTGCTCAGGGTGAACCTGCTCTCATCTGTGAAAAGCACATGGCGCCAATTCTTGTGTTAAATGGCAAATGCCAATTGAGCTCTATGGTGCTGGGCAGTGAGCACAGGGCCCACTAGAGGACCTTGGGCCCTCAGGCCACCCTCATGAACTCTGTTTCTGATTGTTTGGTCAGAGACATTCACACCAGTGGCCTGCTGGAGGTCATTTTATAGGGCTCTGGAAGTGCTCATTGTGGCAGGCGCAGCACCCTTTGGTGCCTTGTGCGCTGTGGCATTAGAAAAATTATGCAATTGCTGTTTCTTTGTTTGATTAGACTGACTTTACGTTGTAATTCCTCCAATGCCGCTCTATGGATGCAGTAGGTTTAAAGAGCACACCGAATACTTTAGTTAACTTCTTTAATAACTTCAATCTTCTTCATATAACACTGCTTACAATGGCTTGTTTCTTTCATATTACAATGGTTTAATTCGTATTACATTGGGTTGATTCAATAGCTTATCTCGATAGATTATTTTGTTAAATTCGATTATGATTACTCTACAGTGACTTGATTCGGTGGAACTACAAGTAAACACACACAACAGTTTTTAGACACAGATCTACCTGCACTGTTAAACAACAGAGGAATACACAAGTGCATTAAATATATGTCGACTTCTTCCTCCAACCATTGGTCTCACAAACGCCATCCTACTTACGAGATACTAAGCAGGTCCTCAATGAAACAAGCACTTTAGTTACATCCCCTGATACATTTTTGGTGACGGCAGATGTCGCCTCTTGATATACTAACATTAATCATAAAGATGGCATGGAAGCAACTGATTTTTATCTTACACACTATAGCACTTTACCTGCCGCCCAAAAGAATTTTATCCTGGACCTATTAGAGTTTGCCATGCACAGAAATTATTTCTGGTTTAACAAGACATATTATTTGCAAACTAAGGGCGTGGCAATGGGGGCTAAATTCGCCCCCAGCCTGGCAAATTTATTTATGTCCCGCTGGGAGGAGGACCTCATTTTTGCTAGGGATTGGCCTGAATTGATGTTCTATAAAAGATATATTGATGATATCTTGCTTTTATGGAATGGGGAGGAGGAGTCTCTTATTAACTTTTTTACCTCTCTTAATAATAACGATTTAAATATCAAACTCTCCTATACATACAGTCGGCAGGAGATTAACTTTTTAGATCTCACTCTTGTTAATTTTAATGGAAGAATTATTACAAAATCATTTTTTAAATCCACAGACCGCAACAGCTACATCCCTCTTGGTAGTTGCCATCATCCTAAATGGCTAACAAACATTCCGAAAGGCCAACTGATGAGAATTAGACGTAATTGTACCAATAAAGACACTTTTCAGGTCCAAGCAAATATTCTAAAAGACAGATTCTTGGAAAAAGGGTACAACGAAGTGGTTTTGGATTACACTATTGAAACTGTGACACAGATGGATAGAAACTCTATGTTATTGAATAAACCTAAAGGGAATCACACAACAAAAATATGCCCCTTCATTACTGCTTTTTCTAATCAGTACAAATTAATTAATAAAATTATCAATAAAAATTGGGGCATTTTGAAAATGGATCCGGTTTTGTCAAAGATTTTGCCTGAGAAACCTGAAATCATTTACCGTAAAGCAAATGCTGTTAGACAGATGATTGCACCCAATGTGGTCGATCCCCCTAATAATATTTCTCTATTCAAGGATTTAAAGGGTTTCCATCCCTGTAATGTGTCATCTGCAAATGTAATAGCATCAGAAAACACAGAGCTATTACATTTGAATCATCTGTCACCGGTAGAACGTACAATATAAAGCATTTCATATCTTGCTATAGTAAGTTTGTTGTATACTTGTTACAGTGTCCTTGCCAGAAACAATATGTGGGCAGGACTACAAGGCGTTTACGTTACCGCTTGCGTGAACATGTATCCAATATAAAAAAGGGTTTTAGAGAGCATTCATTATCCAACCATTATCAGATTCATCATAATAAAGACCCGTCATCTTTGAAGTTTGTTGGCATTGATGTGATTGGCCATCACTGGAGAGGTATTAATAAAACACGAGCGGTCTCCCAAGCAGAAACAAAGTGGGTGTTTGAGCTTAACACATTACATCCCGCAGGCCATAATATAGAAGTAGATGTCAACTGCTTCATTGCCAATAGCTGATTGATATACTATGCCTTCTCTTATTTTCTTTTAGTCTGTGCCCAATTTTATATTTTATACTGTATTTATTTTTATACAGCATATACGATTTTATTTGATATGTGAATATAGAGTGCTATATCACATTTTTATGTTTAATTGGCGTTTTCATTTTATCCATTCATACTTTATAATTCGAACAGAATGAGTGAGGCACCAATTTTGACATATTTTTAATATTTTTAATTTTTAATTCTTATACTATTAATGCACTGTATTCTAGATTTTATCATTCATTGTTTATTTGTTATAATATGTATATTCAGTGCACCCACCTTGCCGTGGTCCGCCAATATAGTTATTTGCCAATCACTGTGGGGCCACTTTAAGGCCATAGATATCACTGTTACATTATACAATTACTTGAGCACCGTCACTTTATTTTTGGGGTATATGGAAGATGTGTGTATATTAGCCACATATTTGTTCCCTGGGGTCTGTGGCTGGCTAGCTTTTAGCTAGACCTGAATGGTTAATGGGATTAATCTCCCTGTCCCTTCTATTCTGCTAGCAGTATCGCGGATCCACGGCAAAATGGCGCCGTCATCAACGCGCATGTGCACTGTCTGAAACTTCGGGAAGATGGCCGCGGCTGACTGCGCACGCGCCGTCTTCCCCTACATAAACCTTCGACGTCAGTCACGCCTCTGTACAGCCTCCCCTCTGATGATGTGCCTATAGCACGAAAGGCCTAAGGAAGAGCTGTGCAGAGCGTGACGTCATTCATACTGCCGGAGCCACGAGGAGGCTCGGCAGACATCTTTACTAGGGTCAGTATTGCTACCTTCCTATTTTAACCTTTTATGGGTCTGGATCTGCATGCTACCCTGTATTTTATGCTGAAGCAAATAAATTTTTCCTAAACATACTACACTATCTCTGGCACCTGTTTTTTTGGGGCTCCTTTGTGGAGCTGTTACCCCCACAGAGAAGGTGCCTGTACCATTCAGAGGAGAGAGTTTCACCACCAGTGTGGAGTGCCTGATTGACCTTAAAGGGGACCTCAGGATCCAGTTTTGAGTTTTCGGTGATCCACCGTGAGAGGGATGCCTGCCATCTGAACTTTGAAGGATCTGACATCTGGAATGATTATTCCTACATGCGCATAACCCATGCGTTTCTGGTGAGTGCGCATTGCTATTATTTGAGGCCGCAAGAGCTTTGGAAGTTTGCACCCTTTTATAAGAAACCACGGATATTAATACACTGACTTCTTACTGTTTTCAGTTTAATTTCTCTAGCGCTGCACCATATTACCCTTGTTTATATTTTGCATTAAATACCTATTTGGCCTTCTCTGCCTCCATGGAGCTTCTCTGATTGGAACTTTGTCTGTTTCCTCCTCTGTCTGGTGAGCATGTGTTTCTAGAATATTCTAGCAGGGAGTTTTACACAGGCACAAATGTGAAACTGGCTGGGATTGGTTAAGGCTCTGTACAGTGTGAGGCTGTCTGTGATTGGCTCAGCTCTATACTAACTCTTAAAGGCATATTTTCCTTTTCTGCTTCTGCTAACACAATGAATATATAAATGTCATATAACATTCAAAGACATAAATCACAGCAATGATTCTGCTTTTGGCTTTAACATATGCACATATATACTGTACTGAGGTTATTGGCAGGTTTGGTATACACATATATGTGAACCATATTAGCAACCTAGGACTGGTCTTAGCTGGCCAGCTACACTCATTCTGTTCCTCCTTGCACAAAGGAGCAGACACCGGTCCTGCTGATGGGTTAAGGACCTTCTATGGCCCTGTCCAGCTCTCCTAGAGTAACTGCCTGTCTCCTGGATCCTCCTCCATGCTCTTGAGACTGTGCTGAGAGACACAGCAATCCTTCTGGCAATGGCATGTATTGATGTGCCATCCCGGAGGAGTTGGATTGCCTGTGCAACTTCTGTACGGTCCAGGTATTGCCTCATGCTGCCAGTAGTGACACTGACCCTAGCCAAATGCAAAACTAGTGAAAAACAGTCAGAAAAGAGGAGTAGGGAAAAAAATGTCAGGGGCCTTCACCTGTAAAACCATTCTTGTTTTGGGGGTCACCAAAGCAGCTGAATGGATTAACAACCCCCTCTGCTACTTAACTGAGCAGATCAATATCGCAGGAGTTTAGTTGACTTGATGCTATACTCTGACTAAAAAGGTTTTTTTTGTATATAGTTTATAATTGAGATTCTTCCAGATGAATGTTGCAGCAAAGTCCAGTTTCAGAGGCCCCTGAGGGTGATGCCGCATCTATCCTATATTGTAGACCTGAAGACAAGATCTACAGTCTTCCAGCTCCAGCTGTTGGCCAACCAGCCGCGAATGAAGCTTCTCACCGGTAGGAACTGAGATGTGGCACTGGAAATCAGAGTCAAAATCAGACAGAAGGGGGTGCCAATCTGAGTGTAGAGGGTGAATACTTTAATGGTATCAAAAGGAGTGAAAACTACTGACAAACATACTATGTAGTTAAAAGGTTGCCCGCCGGGTCTGGGATCCGGGTCCACACTGGTAAACGGCGCCATTTTCAATCTCCTGCATCGCTGACAGCTGACGGCTTCTTCCACGTTTATCCCGATTGACAAGGACCCACAACTACACTGCTGGCTGACAAAAGGCTTACCAGAGGATGATTCTATACCGTGCCTTTTAATTACATATGCTTGCGAGTAGCTTTTACTCCTTTTGATACCACTGAAGTATTAACCATCTACACTCAGATTGGCGCTCCCTTCTGTCCGATTTTATCACCTGCAGAGTAGTGCTTCACTCTATGGGGAGCTGCCTTTGCCTGTCATTCCCTATCTGGGACCCTTGAACTTTTTGGACTTTATGCCTATTATATCATGTTTTATCTATACTGTATGTCATTGTAATTGCTGCATTTATTCAACTAGGATCTCCCTGCTTGTGGTTCCCTCCCAGCGCCAATTCCGTTTTTATTCTCCGGAAATCAGAGTCAACCTAGCACTTTAGTCCCTCTCTAATAGTTTCTAATTTGACATGCAACCAGACTTCTAAGCCTATGATCCTGATTTGGCTACCGGAAGCCTAACCTGGCTCTAGCCTATGCTGGTTATCGATCCCTAAGCTAAAACTAGCTATAGAATCCCAGACCAGAAGGGACATGGTTACCTATAATAACAGGGGCTGCATACAAACTAGATTGCAACAAGCAGGTTCACCTTCCAGTATACTGGAAGATGACCACTACACATACAGTAGCACAGACCTAGCTATCTGGCACTGTGCATGTGAAATAATAACAGCTACTCTGACATTCACAAGGATTTAGATATACACTCAGCAGCTATACTTAACCTATTAGATCATAGGAATGCTTGCATAATAGTCCCTTTGGCTTTGGGATTACAATCATGAACAGGACCTGTGACTAGGACTTTCTCTCGCCACTTTCTCCTTCTGGGGCTTCAAAGCCAACAAACCAGGGACAGGAAGTGCATACATAATAAATTTACATGCATTTACAAATTAAGACAATAGTGGGCAGCATATCCCTACAGTAAGAAATTTCCTGTACCCAAAAGATTCTTAGAAAGGGTTGCCCACCCTTCATGCTGCATTTAGCCATGCAAGGTGTGGGAAACGTTGAACCCCAAACTGCCTGTGCATCTATAGTTTCAGCTGTCCTGCTGGTACCCTGACACAGTCAAGACTTCACCTGCTCATCTAGAGTGTCTTCTGCTCTGCTGAGAATACTGCAAGGTCAAGGCCGTTTCAGGTGTCTCATCCACTCTGTTTTTCAAGGCAACTTTGCAGCTGGAAACCCGTGCTTCTCTGGGTGCATCACTCCCTGTTTCCACCTTCAGGGGTGCCTGGCATTCAGCCACGTCCAGGTACGCGACATCCCCCTACCCCCAGGCTGTCTAATACTCACCTGTTTTCAACGAGATCCTGGCTGTCAGGGCTGGATATGGGGGTATAGTAAAAAAAAGTTTGTGGTCATAATGTCAATAGTGTGTCTGAGAGGCAGGGTTCACCAGTATTCCCTGTTCACTTAGCACACTTCTGTACCACGGGTCACAACCCAGACGTTATGTCTGACAGTAGTACAGAGGTGGTGTAGGAGTGCAGGGAACAGGGAATGCTAGTATGTATCAGACTGTCATTAGATTAAGATGATTAAACAGAACCTGTGCCCCTTTATATCAGGTGTCTCTATCAGAGTTCCTCCTTACATCAGGGTTTTATAAGGTTCCCCCCTTACATCAGTTGTCCCCATCAAAGTGCCTCTTTACATCAACTGTCCTCATCAGAGTGCCCTCCTACATCTATTGCCCCCCTTAGAGAGCCCCCTTACACCAACTGTCCCCATTAGAGTGCTTCCTACATCAACTGCCCCCCGTTAGAGTGCCCACTAACATCAAATGCTCCCATCAGCGCCCCCCTTCCCCCACCTCTGTGTCAATTGTCCCCATAAAGTCTCATGGACTAGGGGATGCACTCTAAGAGATCTGGGGGTGCACAACTAAAATCTGGCGGGGGGGCATAGCCCACCCCAGCACTTCCCTAGATCTGGGCCTGCTAGCTGTGCAATCCTCTCAGCACCACACAGCCTCCAATCAGGATAAAATCATAAGTAAAGTAACATAATATTCACTTAGCAGTGATTTTGTTAGGTACACCGATCTAGTAGCAGGTAAAATACCCCTTTGCCTTCAGAACTGTTTAAATTGATCATGTCATCATAAGGATCTTGGATGATGGTTAGGATTCATGCAGAGTATCTAGAATGGATAAACGTACTCATTGCCAGTATGCTAAAAACAGGCTCTTGACAAATTTTTAGCTCTGTAAATATCCAGAGTTCACTAAAATTCCTAGTGATGGGGTTGGAATTTGTGCAGTGAAAGTGTATTCCTTGGTAGGCTATGGTAAATTACCAGTCATTACAAAAGTACATTATCAAGATAAGGCCAAATGTTATATCTAGCATGGCAGAGATGATGCCAGAGACTGAGACAGAAGTACAGATGGGAATTTTGCTAGAGGTCATTGCCAAGTGTAATCAGAGCCGAAGGGCAAGCACATAGTAAATACTGCAGGGATGATGTCAAAAGATGTTTAATCAACACTGGGGCATGCAAGGTCAGAAACAAAAAAGGGCATTCATGAGCTAACAAACTCTATGACAGAAAAATCTGGAACAACAGATGTTTCCTTAAAATAAGGACTTCACAACAATTCCCGTTCACATGCAGTGTGCTCAAGTAAAAGCCTGCTGCTACCTGGGAGTTCGAAGGTCAATAACAGCCTTATCTAGGTGAGAAAGCTCAATGCAAATAAATGAAGTCTGCAGTGGTCATCCAAGCATTGAAGGGTCTATTACTATAAATAGACAAACCCCAATGGTTTTCCCAAAACATCTTGCAGGTGTGCCTACAAACAATACTGCACAAGAATCTACAAGGGACATACTGACCAAGGCATGTGAACTCTTAAAGCAAATCTGAAGTGAATGCAAAACCAGCAGGGAACATTCAACAAATGTTTCTTCGGTATTTTGATACCACAAAGGCTAAATAACATCACTCAAATCCAGGTTTGCCAACCACATATTCATATTCTAAATCTCCCATTCTAATTATTCCCAGAACTGTTGCATTGGGTTGAGATCTGGACACAGTATATGAGGTGTGTCTAAAAACTTTGGTGAATGGAATCAGAAAACAAAACAAAAGATACAAATTACCTTAATTGGCCTTCAAAATAATCACCATCCTGTACAACACACTTTTGGCAATGTTCATAAAGCTTCTGGAAACCGTCAGCAAAGGCCTCTTTAGGATTCGATCGCAAAACCGCTGTCACACATTCTTGGATTGCCACCATGTCCGCAAAATGTGCACCTTTCATTTGGACGTTTGACCTTGGTCTTTTGTAGGCAACTCTTTTTGGGTTGCGGGGAAGACAGTGAATTCCATTTCATCGATTTCCACTTGGATTCTGGATCCAACTGGTAGCACCAGGTCTCATCCCCCGTGACGATGGTTCACAGAAAGGATGGATCCTGGTCACACATGGTAATGCAATCTCCAGAGGTTTCCATCTGTTGTACTTTCTGTTCATCCATCAGCTTGTGCATTACAACCTGGGAATAGATCTTCCGCTTACCCAAATCTTCACGGATGATGGTGTCCACTGTGTCCTTGCTAATGCCAAGTTTCTCCACCATCATTCATACAGTCAGTCTCCAATCTTGTACCAACATTTGTCATACTCGCTCGATCATGTCTGGGGTTCTGCTTGTCGTCCTGAACATGGCTCATCCTCAGTTATTTCCTTACTGTCGCGAAAGCGTTTGAACCACATCTTCCATCCCATACACTTGCACCAACATTTCACGTGTATCCATCACTGTTTTCCAATTTGTAGCAGAATTTGATGTTCACTCGTTGCTCCATTGCACTGTGACCCTGCCTCTCACACTGACTACATTCAAGTGCCTGAAGCGGCTGTACCCTGATGGTCACATGTACTCCATGCTAGGTGGCGCTTCTCAACATGTCTCTGGATAGCTATGTGCATGCGCGCAAACCTGGCCCATGTTTCCATTGAGATACCGGATCATTCACCCAACTTTTTAGACACCCCTCGTATTTCACTGGAGTGCACCAAACACCTGTGTTCATTGGGACATTGTGCATTATGTTGCTGGATGTAAGCAATGCAAAATGGGTTGACTGTGACAATGAATGGGTGCATTTTATTAATACAGTATGTAGTTTGGCTTTTTAGATTATGCTCAGTTGGTATTAGCAGATGTGTGGTAAGAAGACATTCTTTACACCATCACACTTGCTTGCCTGAACCTTAGGCACAAAACAGCATGCATCTATAAATTTATTCTGTGTGTGCCACAATCTGACTCCACCATTTTTAGTGTTACAGTGCCCAGCCTAGCCTTTTCATAGGCTGACAGTAGAACCCAGTGTGGTCTTCTGATGATGCATGTTTTTTGAAGTTCCAGATGATGTTTAGAGATGCCCTTCTGTTCATTACTTTTGTAAAGAATTGTAGCAGTGGAGTGCTTCCTGTCATCTGCAACATGTCTAGCCATTCTCCTCTCACCCTCTCCTTAAGGCGTTTTTGCCCACAGAACAGGTGCTCACTGAATGCTTTTATTATTTTTACACTATTCTCTGTAAACTCTAGAGACTATAAAATCTCAGGAGGACAGTAATTCCTGAAGTGATTCTACCATCACATTCGTCATGAATAATTATCCCATGTTCAAAGATGCTTATTCTGCATCTTTCCTTCTGTATGTGTGCAAACAACAATTGAACTTCTTGATTATGCTTGATTATGTTTGAATCCAGTTTTGCAAGTTGATCTTCAGCCAAAGGATTGGATCTTAGAGTACCTAATAAAGTGTGCATAGAGTGTAAGCCATAAGGTATTTCTTGGTAATCTCTTTGTAGGGACTATTCCCCAAATAGTGTTGTGCTGCACTTTTAGAATCTGTTTTGACTGTAAGAATCCAAGCTGTCCAGAGTATTGTTGAATTTATTAGTATGAGTTAGCTTTGTTGTTTGTTTTTAAGGCCAGCCAATTGCTGTGAGACTAGTCTACTGAGCTGTGCTTGTGAACATTTAAATATTTTGGACTGCAATACTTCAAACGGGTTTCATAGGAAGTTCCCTTGGCAACACAAGGCTGCTTCTGAGATCTGCTTTGACCTATTGAGACACAAGGAAGGCACATCTAGCTGCCCACCTGCAATAGGTAAGGCTAAACTAGCTTGAGGAGTGAAGCATGCATATGCATTGTTATATCAGAGCAGACACCAGTAAAATCGATAATGTTATAAGGGCTCACATTCACGGACTGCTGGTGTCAGACCAAACAAGGTCCATACTTTACGGCTTGCAAAAGATAGATAGGACAGGTCAAAGTTTCAATGGAACTCTTGGGATCACCACGGCGGTGACATGCCATTTTGCAAGAAAACTTTTAACAGTTTAACTTTTTTCATGACAAAGATACCCTTCCTACTGTTTGAATTCAAAGCTTGTTCTAAGTCCCATCTTCTTCCCTTCCTGTATTTAATTAAACAAGTTTTATATGAGATTAGCAATAATTGATTGCACAAGTAATTAAGAAAGTTATAAACAACTCACACAGCTTAATTAAATGCTTTAGCCTCAGGTTATTTTTGCTGATCTGCAACCTAACTTATATGTTAATACTTAAACTAGCAAAGATGGTCTATCAAAGAAGTTCCCATTTTGTCAATGCTTCAGGCACAGGAATTGCTCCTCTCCCAGAGAATGCTTTTAGCTTTACCTAGCAATATCCTGGTGTGAAATCCAGGCACCAAGAGACTGCGGCACATATCTGCTGTAAAGTCCATAAACATATAAGAATGGCAGCAAATTTTTAGTCCTAAATTTAATAAGTAGATGTCTTCACCCTAGCCTGGGCTTGCTTCAAATGTCCAATCAGTTTCAGAAAGATTTAAAAAAGAAACCAGTTCACTTGGTCTTTTTGGGGTATTTGCAATGGGAAGGAGGTTGAAAAAAGGCTCTCCTTTACTACATAATCTCTGAAAGCCAAATTGAGATTTTCCAACGCAAGACAAGAAACAAGTTTGTTTTAATGCCCCCCTTCCCTGCAATATACACTCACCTTTCTTTTGCCCCCTTGTCTCCCATCTGCTCAGCCAGCAGGAAAAAAGAAAATGTGCAGTACGTGTGGAGAAGCATGTGATTCACTCTACGCAACTGTGCCAGTGCTTGGTGACTGGCGCATCATTGTCAGATGGAGACATGGAAAGTCAGTAGCCCTGTGCAAGCACTCAATGTATCAACTCGTAATGTCATTGACCATATATAGTCAATGTTCTTTAATGGTCAATGATGTAACCCAGGAGACCCCGCTCTTTTGTATATATCAGCTGTAATCTGCTGGATCTGTCTATCGGCACGAGGGAAGCAATAGGACCAAACGTGTGACAGCTGTTGCTGGAGGTTTTTTCATCATGATTCACATGGATCTTTATCACTAAACCATGTGATTGAAAATGAATTTACATTGTGGGAAGTTTTTTGCGTTTTTGTTTAATTGAAAAACTGTCTGTCTTTATTTACACTTTACATTTTCTTTTTGTGAATGAGTAGGGGTGCATAGTACCCCTTACTCATTCACATAGGGGGCTTCCAGATTTCAATAAGCCTCCCTGCCCACAGACCCATCCAACCACCAGGCCAAGGTTATGGGGAAGAGGCCCTTGTTCTCATCAACAAGGAAAATACCCTGCATACTGAGGCATGTGGCCTGGCATGGTTCAGGAGGGGGAAAACTTATGCTGAAGGGTATGGTACAGAATTTGGAGGGGATTTTTTTTTTTGGGACCCCCATAAATTCATAAAAGACCAAAAGGGTGTGGTATGATTTGTGGGAGAACCCACATGACATTTATTTTTAACTATCCTTAGCTTCTTTGCTTACATGGCTGGGGATTCCCAGCCATGTAAGGGAATGAGGCCAATGAGATCACTGGTTGTTAAAGTGTCCGCAATTCTTGTTATTATGCGTGATGTTCGGCTCCTGATGAGCAGGTAAATGTTCTGGGTTTGGTCCAAACTTGTGTTCAGACCAAACCTTGAGCTCACACCTACTTAACATATTAAAAAAAAAACATTGTCAGATATGAACTAGTATAAGAAGATTAGTTTCACTGATGCACCAGTTATCATGACAGAATCGCCCTCTCTGTTCTCTAATACAGCCTTTTTCAACAAGGGTGCCCAGGCACACTGGGGTGCCTTGAAGTTTCTTCAGGTATGCCTTGGCAAAATGCCTAAAAATTGCCCAAAAATTGTATGCAAGCCAGCAGGTGGATCAAGCCTGCATTTTAGTTACACAAATTCAAATTTTTCATTGTGCACCATGACAACCTTCTAGCCGCGAGCATCCTAACAACCAATGACACTATCAGTTGATATGGAGGATGTCAGTTGCCTGCACAGCATACTTATTTTACCCTCCCCTGTCCCTCTCTGTCAGTAATGGGGTCATATTAGCTTAGTGATAGAGGGAAACTGTGTGCAAAAGTATATTTGTTTGGAAGAATAAATCTCTAACATCAGGTGTCCTACATGTGTGGGTGTTGCTGCATTAGGAAAAAGTATTAGAATAGTTTTTTACATTTTAGAATGGGGTGCCTTGCGACAGCCCATAATATTAAAGGGTGCCTCAAGACTGTTCATAACTTTAAAGGGTGCCTAGACTGAAAAAAGGTTGAGAAACACTGCTCTAATACGCTATCTTACCAGGCACAGCTATCCTTTCCAGCACATGTCATTATGTGAGAAGGACTTGGGCTGTCAGTCCTTCCAAGCAGGCAAATACTTGCACATATTCAGTACGTCACTCCAAGTCCACATGCTCAGTCAGTCACTCCAATCGTAGTTCAGTTATTTGGCATCTGACAGTCACTTCTTATTACTACCAGCTTTTCTGTTTAAGAAAATAGAACAATCCTTTTGTATCAAATAGATGTCACAATTTAGATTTTTACAGGTATCTGTTTTATCAGCAATGTAGTGTGGGTTGTGTTTGCTGCACTTTTTTTACATTTATAAATCAATAGCTGCTTTATAAATTAGATTTTCCATCTAGATTTTAATTTAAAGAATTACCCAGTAACTGAAATAAGGGTGACACTGAGATCTCAGAATACAGCCCAGGATACAGCATCATTGGGACAGAGTACCTAGATGTGGGACACCTGACCCTTTGCACTGTGTACATTACATACTCCTGACACCGACGTTTTGTACATTATATACTTTTGACCCCTGCACTCTGTACATAGGATGAAGTTTTAGGCCCCTCCTACTGCTAGCACAATATGGCTACATCCACCGATTGTGTTGACTATACCAATACGTTATGAGTAACATAAACAGTATGTCTTTCATAGTGTGACCTAAGGTTCATACATCCATTCAATGATGTTGTCATTGTAAAAGTAACACATATGCGAAATGTAAGCGGAGCTTCCCTCCTCGATACACATGAATATAACTTCGGTATAAACTGCATAGGAGGGTGAGCAGTAAAGTTGCAAATAAATTCTTTTATGGCATAGACAGTAAACACTTTCTCACCGGCCATTAACCTGTCAGCTATATTGTCAGCCACTTGTCACAAACCATCATTGTTAAAAGCTTGCTGAAAATGTTATAGTTATCACATAAAAAAATATCACTTCTAATTACAACCAGCTTTTCTGTCTGGGGAAACCAGCAAAATGCATTTGTATCAAATAAATGTCACCGTTTAGATTTTTACAGATATCTGTTTTATCGGATATAGGGTTGTGTTTGCTGCAACTTGTTTTCTATTTTTTGTAATATACAACAGTAAATATTACACTTACAAAAAGGTTTATAAATCAATAGTTGCTTCATAAATTACGTTTTCTATCTAGATTACTAGGACATGTTTCTTTAGTGTCCATTTAACTGAAAAAACTATGGTGAAAGAAAAAAAGCAGGAGTTCTGGATATTATGTATCCAACTAAAAAGGCACTATTATCAGTTACATTTTAATCCTAATGGGTTGGGCACCACAAAAATGATATTTCTGTGTAAAAGTGTAAAATAGAAATAAAAAAAAATTGTAAAGTGACAATACAAAAATAGAAATTAAATACATGAAAAAAATGGAAGAAACACAAAGAACATTACCTACCTTCCGACCGGCCACCATATACATATATACAGCTGAATGGGAGGTCCAAAGATTCGGGAGGATGTACTTATACATCCTCCTGTTCTTGACGCTCGTGTGCGGCCCACTTTGTCTGTCACCACAGGGACAAACAGGAAACAATTGTTTCTTATGTGTCCCAATTACACTGCAATGCCGCCTAGCACTGCGCTGCAGCATACTGCGGTAAAATGCAGATATGCTGCATTTTGTCACAGGACACTGAGCCAAATCACACTGCAATGTCAGGCAGTGCAAATAAAGCTGGTACAAAACAAAAAAAAAGTGAGTCGTGCAATACTGTATTGTGCACCATACTGCCCCATAGCATAGATGGCAATGCAGAGCAGTCACCACAGTGAATCACTGTGGCTTCTCTGGGACTAGGTGTGAATTTGCTCTAAGGCTACTTTCACACTGATCCGCAGGAAAAACACAGAAAAAACACAATCATTTTTGCTGCATTTTTACTGCTCTTTCTGAGCATCTTGTTTAAGGACATATGACTTAAATACTGCACCAAAAACACTTCTCATAGGTGTTTTCAATTGATTTCAATTTGAAAAAGGCGTTTTTGGAGTGTTTTTTTCAACTGAACAAACATGCTCCAACGATGCTGCAAGCAGGAGTTTTTACACCGCATGCTCCAAAGATGCTGCAGGCAGGAGTTTTTATACCGCATGATCCAAAGATGCTGCAGGCAGGAGTTTTTACAACGCATGATCCAAAGATGCTGCAGGCAGGAGTTTTTATACCGCATGATCCAAAGATGCTGCAGGCAGGAGTTTTTACACCGCATGATCCAAAGATGCTGCAGGCAGGAGTTTTTACACTGCATGCTCCAAAGATGCTGCAGGCAGGAGTTTTTATACCGCATGATCCAAAGATGCTGCAGGCAGGAGTTTTTACACCGCATGATCCAAAGATGCTGCAGGCAGGAGTTTTTACACTGCAACGGAAGCACAACGCCCCAGTGTGTCAACATACACTGACATACATAGGGAAGCATTTTTCTTAAGCTTTTTAAGCGCTTTTTTTTAACACAAAAGCATTCCTCAGTGTGAAAGTAGCCTGACGGCAAGTTCACACTACATGCATTTCAGTGTTCTTTTTTTCTGCATCTAAAATGCACAGAAAGTAGGTTATATGGTTGTCATAGTTCACATCAGTGCTTGCAATTCCAGTGTGTTCCGTTTGCAGAAAAAAAAGTAGAACAGGCTGCATTTTTCCTGCACAGAACAGTACTGGAATGTGGAAAAACGCATAAAAAATGCACCAAAAACGCACTAGAATGCACATGTCCCTATTTAAATTGAAGAAAAAGAGGGGAAAAAATTAACTGGAACGCATAAAAAAAACACACCAAAAACATGTCAAAAACGCACATGCAGAAATGCATCCGGAACACATCTGGACTGCATTTCTATAGTGTGAACCGGCCCTAAGTGTCAGTTAGTGGCAGTGTGTTTAGATAGGACAAAAAAGGAAAATAACTAATTTGTACTATTGTTTCTAGGCCCTACTACAGGTACAGAGAACAAAGAGCGCACACATATGTGGTAGAGCTGTGATCCTCATAAGCAGGAGAATTTACTTTGCATATTTTTTGTTGTTTGTGGGAACATGGTAATGACATAAAAATTTACAAATCAATGTACTATTTGGGGTCAGTTTTCCTTTCACATTAAAATAAAATCAGGAGGAAGCCTAATCTGTCCTGAAAAAAAAAGAAGGTATAATCCAACTGAATATACTAAATTGCTATGATATGTACATTTATACTAACACATGTCAAAGTTGCAGAAGTGGATTTGGGCGCTAAGGTTTTTTTGAGCCTGGTCATGAAGGGGTTCACTGAATCTGCAAAATGTTTTGTCTTTTTCACAAGGATCATTAGACTAAATTTTATCTCATGTTCACTCCTTTTTCCCATCAGGATAGCTTTTGTATCCAGTAGTCAGCATATTTTGACTTGTAGTAGATGTTGTACTTCTGTAAAAACCTGAAGGGAATACAATATTTATGTGTAACCAATCATTTTTCATAAGAACTGTATATGCCCTTGAAATATCTAGTGTAGGTCCACTGTGCTCAGCACATTACAATTATGTGCACATAGGAAATAATGGAGGTGAAATAGTACTTCTTTACTTGAATACACAGTATAACTGCTTGGAAAAAAAGTTATAATAAAATGTATTTTCAGAAAAGTGAATATGTACCTTTATAGCACCTAGTAGATCACATCTGAATTGTATTTTCGAAACTAAACAGTTTATAGCTCATACAGCCTTATCTGATCATGCTTCCATCAATGACATAGAGGCAGTGATCTGAACAGGCCATCTTAAAGGTTCCTCTGCCTAACTAAAGACTGAAGATGAATCCCAGGTATGTTTTTTTTTTTATATTTTTACATTGGTCCAGCTTGTATTTATCATATCTTGCTGATGCCCTTGGAAACTGGAAATCACTGAAGTAGACACAGCTATTCCAGTGATCACCACTAGCTTCTGGGACCCATGCTGAGTGGTCAGCCTGATGCATTGTAAACACAGAAGGTCAGCTGCACATCACGGGCACCATTTAGAGAATGTGTTGCATTTTTTGCTGAATGCAAAGTGTTCTGTGATTGGATGAGGTGGAGAGTGTGACATTATCACCCTGTCTTTCCACCTCATCCAGTTAGAGGTTTACATTCATTCACAATATGCAAAGCTGTCAGGAGCATGTAACACTCCTGTTTCATGATCCTGGTTTTGGCTGAGCTGCATTCTTCCTGTCTGCCCACCTGCAGGGTGATTGCTAGACACAGTCTTTGGGTGGTGTTCAAACCTGTTTTAAGCCAGCCAAACCTGCAGTCTTTTGCTTGTGATAGTATTTGTAACACATGCTTCAAGCTCCCTTTTTCACTGCCTTGTGCCAATGCTTAGACCTGCATCTAATGCTTGGTACTCACAGTGAGAAAATCAGATGAAAAAAAAAAAAATGCTTTCGGAGTGATCGTCCGATAATCTATTCATTAGTACAATGCTTTCAAGAGCCGATCACGACAGTTAATGCGAAAATATCAGAAGGGACATGCATGAAAATGTTCTTGTAAGATAAGAGAACAAATGATTTTCGTGTAATTAGTATAGTATTTGTGTGAAAAAAATTGAGTGACCTAGACCACAAATACTTGGAAACTAAATACATTTCAATATATTACATCACTTCTGAAGTGGTATTCTGTCTTCCAAGAATTTTTGTAGCTTACTAACCTATTTGTTTTCGGTATGAGACTAGCATGCAGCATAAATGGATGATAGTTCGTCTGATATTCTCATCATGTGTACTGGGTATTACCCTTGCCCTCCCAGCTTGTTTGAATCCCCTTGTGGATAACCTCGGATCAGATTTTGATAATGCTCAGAACTCAACCTGCCTTTTGATGATGGATTAGACCCTGACTACTGTTTGGATGCTGCCTGCCTTGAACCCGCACTGTCACTAGACCACTCTGCCTGTCTGCCAACCGCAACTACCTGTTCACTGTGGTTAGTTCACGCCTGCACTGCCATGGTGGCCAGGCACTACAGCATTGTATATAAGACTTGGAGGCAACCAAGTACCAGAAGCCAGCTAAAGTGCTTGACCATCAGTGCCAGGTGTAGGTGTGACAAAAGCATTCTCTGAATGGCGCATGTGACGAGCAGCTGACCTGCTGTGGTCACAATGTAAAAATATACCATGTCTTGAGTTCCTCCTTAACCAGTTGTCGAACGCAGATAGCTGAATGATGGCTACACTGCGGCCGGACAGTTCTGGGAGGGTGTCATATGACGTCCTCCCAGAACGCACTCTCCTGCGCGCCCACGGCGATCTCCGTGATCGCTGTGTCCTACGGACACAGCTGATCATGTGATGTGGTAAAAGGCCAATCACAGCAGCTTTTTACCATGTGATCAGCCGTGTCCAATGACACGCTGATCACAGAGAAATGCAATTGCCGATTCTCGGCTGCACTTTCCTCACGTTGTCAGAACGTGGGGAAAGTACTGCCAAGAACCGGCAGTTGTCAGAGGAGGGATCGGCACCGATCATCAGGGCACTGATGATCGGTGCTCAGCAGTGCCACCCACCAGTTCCATCCACCTGTGCCCAGCAGTGCCGCCCACCAGTGCCCACCAGTGCCACCCACCAGTGCCACCCACCTGTGCCCATCAGTGCCACCCACCTGTGTCACCCACCTGTGCCCATCAGTGCCACCCACCTCTGCCCATCAGTGCCACCCAGCAGTGCAGCCCAGCAGTGCTGCCAGTCAGTGCCCAGCAGTTGTTCCAGTCAGTGCCCAGCAGCTGCGTCAGTCAGTGCCCAGCAGTGCCGCCAGTCAGTGCTGCCTATCAGTGCTGACTATCAGTACCCATCATCAGTGCCACCTATCCGTGCCACCTCATTAGTGCTGCCTATCAGTGCCCTTCAGTGCTGCCTATCAGTGCACATCAGTAAAGGAGAAAAATTACCTGTTTGCCAAATTTTATAATAGAAACAAAGAAACCTTTTTTTTTTTCAAATTTTGTGCTCTTTTTTTGTTTATAGCGTAAAAAATAAAACTCCCAGAGTCAAGTAAATACCACCAAAAGAAAGCTCTATTTGTGAGAAAAAAATTATAAAAATTTCATATGGGTACAATGTTGCATGACCATGCAATGGTGATTCAAAGTGCAACAGCACTGAAAGCTGAAAATTGGCCTGGTAAGGAAGGGGGTAGAAGTGCCCAGTAGGCAAGCGGTTAAAGCAAATTCTGAATGATTCCAGTGCAATCCCAGGGTATCCTGGGAAGGGACTCTTAACCTTTTAATAATTACATACCCCTAATGTTCTATATGCCCCCATACCCCCTCTACTAGGCTGACGAAGTCATCAGTCATCATCATCACCAGCAGTATTAGGTACCAGTATAACTTCAAAAATGTCAATAGCATGTGTTCTGTTTCAAATGCCCCTTTATGCTTTGACATACCTCCTTAGACCCAGTCTGTCCAATCAATAGGGTCACCTGCTGACCTGGCACCATCCACAGGCAGCTTAAAGTGGAGTTTCAGCTGTTTTTGTGTTTATTAAAAGTCAGCAGCTACAAAAACTGTAGCTGATGACTTTTAATAAACACACACTTACCTGTCCCGGGGTCCAGTGATGTACTTACCCGCGCAGTTTCTTCTCTCCTTCTGTCCTCCACTGAGCCAGCATCTCTACTGTAGGCACCAGGCTGTGACAGCTTGCCCACTGCGCATGCGCAAGTCACACCACGCCTCCTGATTGGTCCAGCAGTCACCTGGGACCTGTGAAAGTTCTCAGGACACTGCGGCAGCATGGAGGGGGCCGAACTTCTGGGTCACTTCGCCGTGGCGAACTGAGCCGGAAGTGGGTGCAGGCACCTGTCAAAACCAGGTATCCGCTCCCCCCCAAAAGGTGCCAAATATGGCAGTGGAGTGGGAAAAGAGGCAAATAAGTGGAGCTTCCGCTTTTGAGTGGAACTCAGCTTTAACTGTGTCTTAGTTGAATCCAATGCAATTTTACTTCAGACAATTGCAGTACAGAGGATTTTTTTTCAGTCTTTTGAACTGTAAGAAGACAATCACTTTCCTGAGCCCTATCTTGGCAAAATACTAAAGCTGACTGAGGGAACAAGAAAGAAGTAGGGAGGGTTTAGGTAGGACTAAACCAACTAGCTTTAAAGAATAAGTAAACCCAACATTTCATATTCCTGATATGTACCTTTTGTACCATGTACTTGTATGAACTTGTATCATGTTCTCTTTGTATTGCTTCCTTTGTGTGAAATTCCTGGTGTTCCTGACCACACTAGGAAGGAGAGTACAACATGGTCAGTTCTCTAGCTGGAACTAATCGAATGATCGGCTTGTGCTGACACGCCCCTCTCTAGCAATACACACCAAACTGAGCATGTGCAAAAGGGCTATGGGTTCAGTCTGTCTTTTCAGGAGATAAGACGTGGACATTTGAACAAGAGGAGGCACAGAGAAGAAAGGATCAAACAGACTTTTTACACAATGCAGATAATTAACTCCTTAGGTTCCACAGTGAGTATAACAAGCATGTTTTACTGCATATACATACTGATTTTACTCTTGTGGGTTTAGTAACACTTTAAACTCCTCTGGGTGCCTGCACATAACATCAGCAGCTTTCAGTTTCCTCTACTTTACCAAAACATCAAGGCGGTCTGATTGAGAAAAAAATGTAGTACTTTCTGATCTGTGCTGATGCTTTCCTGCTTGCTTTACCCTCCCTGCCTCCCTCTTGGGAAGTGAGAAAGACCATCATAGTGATGTGCCAATTTGAATGTGTAGTGGGGGGGAAAGTGTTGGGAGTATTGCCTAACTAGACCAGACCAGCATTCAGGTGAAGCAGAAGATACCACATAGAAAACATACCAACACCATATTGATAACGTTCTAGTGGGAACTAAAGCAGGACCTTTGTGCCCCAAGAACCCAACACTAACTGCACAGGAACTGCACAGTGGACAGCGCAGTGGCTGAATGGTTAGCTCTCCCACCTAGCAGCACTAGGGTCGTTGGTTTGAATCCCAACCACAGCACCACCTGCCAGGAATGTGCATGTTCTCCCTGTGCCTGTGTGAGTGTCTCCTATCTAAACTGACCCTAGTATATGAATGTGAGTTAGGGAGCTTAGATTGAGGGTTAGGGACTGATGTGAATATATAATATATACAGTTGTGTTAAAAATAATAGCAGTGTGTTGGAAAAAGTGAATAAAGCTCAAAATCCTTCTAATAGCTTTTATTTCCATACACAAATGCATTGGGAACACTACACATTCTATTCCAAATCAAAACATGAAGAAAAATATATCAAATTTGTGTTGTTCCTTGAAGAAAAGTGAATATTAGACTGTTCAAAAAAATAGCAGTGTTTGTATTCTTCTTTACAAACTCAAACATTCAATATAAAAACTGAAAAATGTTTGAAGATTTTGCTTTCCTTTGAATCACTTAATGAATATTTAGTTGTATAAGCACTGTTTCTGAGAACTGCTGTACATCTGTGTTGCATGGAGTCACCCAACTTCTGGCACCTGTGAACAGGTATTCCAGCCCAGGATGATTGGCCTACATTCCACAGTTCTTCTCTATTTCTTGGTTTTGCCTCAGAAACTGCATTTTTGATGTCACCCCACAAGTTTTCTATTGGATTAAGATCCGGGGATTGGGCTGGCCACTCCATAATGTCAATCTTGTTGGTCTGGAACCAAGATGTTGCACGTTTACTGGTGTGTTTGGGGTTGTTGTCTTGTTGGAACATCCATTTCAAGGGCATTTTCCTCTTCAGCATGAGGCAGCATGACCTCTTCAAGTATTCTGATGTATTCAAACTGATCCATGATCCCTGGTATGTGATAAATAGGCCCAACACTGTAGTATGAGAAACATCCCCATATCATGATGCTTGCGCAACCATGCTTCACTGTCTTCACAGTGTACTGTGGCTTGAATTCAGTGTTTGGGGGTCGTCTGACAAACTGTCTCCGGCCACTAGACCCAAAAAGAACAATCTTACTTTCATCAGTCCACAAAATGTTGCGCCATTTCTCTTTAGGCCAGTCAATGTGCTCTTTGGCAAATTGTAACCTCTTCAGCACGTCTTTTTTTCAACAGTGGGACTTTTGCGGGGGCTTCTTGCAGATAGCTTGGCTTCACATAGGCGTCTTCTAATTGTAACAGTACTCACCGGTACAGTAACTTTAGACCTTCTTTGATCTTCCTGGAGCTGATTGTTGGCTGAGTCCTTGCCATTTTGGCTATTCTTCTATCCATTCGATTAGTAGCTTTTCGCTTTCTTCCACGTCTCTCAGGTTTTGTTTGCCATTTTAAAGCATTTGCGATCATTTTAGCTGAGCAGCCTATCATTTTCTGCACTTCTTTATATGTTTCCCCTCTCCAATCAACTTTTTAATCAAGGTACGTTGTTCTTCTGAACAATGCCTGGAACGACCCATTTTCCTCAGAATTTCAGAGAGAAATGCACTGTAACCAGCATGTACAACATTTGCTGCCTTCCTTCCTTAAATAAGGGCAATAATTGCCACCTGTTTTTCAAAGAATGAATGACCTCACTAATAGAACTCCACACTGCTATTATTTTGAACATGCCCCTTTCAATTAGTGATTCAATTACACAGAATCAGCAGCATGCATCTCATGACTGTTGGGTCTGTTGGATTTCTATTACTCTACTACACCTGCTACTAAATTATTTGCCAAGTAGAAATATAATTTCTACCAAAAACAGTGATTGATCAGGTTAGTGATGTCTGACTGCTATTATTTTGAATACAACTGTATTTATATAAAGTGCTGTGTAAATAGACAACGCTATATAAGTACCTGTAGTAATAAAACTGAAAACTGCTGAAGGTATAGTATGTACACACATCTCTGGGTGTCTGCATGTAATACTTGTCCTTTCACATGAGATTCTCCAGGAAGCAGCACTGATGTACAATGACATCACATACTCCTCCAAAAAAGGTCCAAGCCAAAGTCTGAGAAAATTATACTTTTAATTGAAAAGAAAAAATTGCATTTATTTATTTTGAAGGACTGTCAGTAAAGCAGACTGTACAGGATAGGATAGCTTGTAAGAGGTATCTCTGCAATAATGCATAAGTCTATTTCTCATCATACAAAGATGATCCTCCTTCTTGGGTCTCCTCATTCAAGGCAATCTAGGGTCTATAGAAGAGGAGTAAAATACAGGGTCCTACCCACATCCACTACCTTCAGTCTGGATGGAAACATTATAGTGCAGCTTACAGGACAATGTAAAACACGTGTAGAAAAACTATTTAAAACCTTTGAAAATGTAATAAAGTTTGCAAAGCAAATAGCAGGTTGACAAAATATAAGAGGCAGCTGGGCATTCCTTATATCATGTAGCATGTGTTGATTTACTAAAAGCAGATAGACTGTGAACTCTGCATGTGCGGTTGCTCCAGAACTTAAAGCAGAGTTCCACTCAACCTAACAAAAAATAAAAGTCAGCAGCTACAAAAACTGTAGCTGCTGACTTTCAAAAAAACAGCCACTCACCTGTCCCTCGGTCCCATGGTGTGTCCCCCGCAGCTCCTTTCACCGGCCGCCCTGTATTCCAGGAGGCCGGCATCTTCAGTGTGGGCACCCGGCTGTGATAGCTTGCGTCTTCACAGCTGGGTACCCACTGCGTATGCACGAGTAGCGCTGCGCTTCGTGAATGGTCCTGTAGTCTTCTGAGACCTGTCACTAGTCCCAAAAGACTACAGGGAGGTAGGGAGGGAGGACACCTTCCACTTCCGATCGCCTAGAGCCAGGGGTAGGCAACCTGAGGCTCTCTAGCTGTTGTGGAACTACATTTCCCATGAGGTATTGCAACATTACAAAACTGACAGTTACAGGTATGACTTGCAGAGGCATGATGGAACTTGTAGTCCTGCAACAGCTGGAGAGCTGCAGGTTACCTACCCCTACCCTAGACGATCCTTAATGGGGAGCAGTCCTTAAAGTGGAACTTCCCCTCTTGGGTGGAGCTCCGCTTTAATAAATGAGGTAAAGCTTCACATTACAAAGGATACCCAATCACATGCACTTTCTGAGTGGCAAACAGATGTAACGTCTGCGTTGGTGCCTGAAGTCACATATTAGAAGTGATGCAGCAGATATCGGGTAAGACCGAGACTGCAATACATATATATACACTGCGGTTTTGAAGTGGAATACTGGGGTTATGGCTGCATCTGGATACCATACTCCGGTATTAAAATATACAGCAGCCGCTGCTGTATCTGCTAAAAGTGATGCGAGCGACAAATTAGCCGCTGGATCACTTTTAGAAGCAGTGGAAGGGGTCGCCCTCAACCAAATGCCACCCCCAAGCCCTTTCCGCTGGTTCTTGGGCTTACCCTGCTTGATCGGTGAGCCAGGGAACCAATCTGGAAGTCGCGGTGGCTGGTCATAGAGATTAGCTAAGGAAAGATGGTCTCATCTAATCTCTATAACCTAGGAGAACCTGTGCAATGTAATTAGTTCTGCTCCCGCCCAAATGTAAACAAAGCCTTTTTTTTTTTTTTTTTTAGGAAAGCATTAGATTAATGCTTTTACTATTGAATTATTCCAATTGTTAATGCTATTTGAAAGGTTATCGTGGATCTGGATCTGCTTTTTCCAAAAATGTATTAGAGGGACTGGAGCTCCACTTTAAAATGCCATTTAATTCATTTTTAATATTCACAGCAAACTCCCCCATCCACCCATGTCGCCATGGTTTATTTTGTTGAGAAATCAGTTTTCCCCCTAACATATCTAGCTGTGGCTATCTTGAGTAAGGGCAGATGATTCATGTAGCATTTACTTCCTCAAATCTGTTTGCCCTTACGCCAGGTTTGCAGGCAGGACAATGTGCTTAACTAAGAAAGCCCCTCCTCCCATCCTTCAAATGAAAGAAAATAAGTGCACATGAAGACTCCAGGGATGTATGACATCATTTTGGTCTATGAAACCAGGAAGCAACTGAAGAAATATATAAAAAATAAAATTTAGAACAAGTAAATATAATATACCATCCTATCTGTTTAGTAATGCTAACAGCATAAGGATTAAAAATAGTTAATGTTGATTGATATAGTTTATTTCTGCTTTAACACAGCACCATGTTCTGAGCACCCTATCCTACCCCTACCACAGCTTGTTTTATATTGTTGATTCTATAATGTTAATTTATTCATGTTACTTGATGGCAGGGTTATGTTCGACGCATTTCATAAATACTTCTTCTAGAGCCTGGGAGAGTGTTTAATCTATGGAAACATAATTCATCATTATGATTATCATAATTTCACCTCAATTTACATAGGTTAAAGTTTACTTATAATCTACACTTACTATATTATAGTAACATGAATTGAAGCTAGACAGAGTTAAAACCTTGTGAATTGCCTTATGTCCCCAAGAGACCTGATGACACCAAGTTAAGTCATAGAACCACAAGAGACCTTGGATGTGCCTCACTGCCTCAATTTTATCTGAAATGGTAAAATCGTGTCTAATGCTGCATTCACACTGGCGAATAATGCCAGTGCAAACTGTAGCGGCAAAAATCAGAGATTATTACTTCGGCTGGGAGAAGCTAGGTGCGGCCACTGGCCCTGTACACGATAATGACAGGTTGCCAGCGGCTGCAACTATTTGCAACTCTCTGCACACTCAGTGATTACCTGCAGTAATCACTACCTGCACTCTGTGTGCGTCCAGCAGCAATCACTTTAGCTGTGTGGACAGCAACGAATAGCGGCAGCTGCCAGCAACCTGTCATTGTAGTGAATCTAGCTGCTGAAGATTCTTGCTGCTACAATTCACACTGACCTTTATCACTGGCCTTAATTTTCTCAATTCGCCTTTTGTATATGGAACTAACAATTAACTATCCAAACATTCTCTATCAGGATTTTTTTCTTTATTATATACTATAACAGTGACAGGATACATACCTGTTCATTTACAGCATACATTTGTTGATATAGAAGAAAAAGAGATAGGAAAAAGAAAGCCTTCCCTATCCTTTAATGCAACATTGGAATACAATGTTTCTGCTTCAATCTTCTCTCTGAAAGATCCAGTTCCACTAATATTTTAAATCCTGAATTAAAGGATAATGCCCAAATATAAATACCAAATTACAGTGGTAAGTGTTTCTTCCAATCAAATTACCATTTGGTTCTACTCTTCAAACATCGCAACCTTACCCTTTGTTTGATGGGTTCAAACCCTCAGTTATTGGAGCTATATTCTCTCTTTTTCATGCTACAAAACTGCAATAAAGTACATACACTTTCTTTGTGAATCTCTATTCATAGCACATGGGGAAGGTCACGTGCTCCACAAAAATGAAGGTCTCATAAGAATGAGAGCCCCAACTAAGCAGGGAATCAGAAAAGGAGTGTGGATGCATAAGTATACCTTGCTATGAAATATTGACTATCGGGAAACACTGGCACTTTGTTCTGATTGGGCAAAGTGATGGTGGCTGAGTACACATCACTACAGGAAAGAAGTTAGACTGCAAGAACCATTCAGGGAAGGGTCTGACATGAATGGTCTATATACTTTGTAAAACAATGCAGTGTGGTAATGGCAATATAATTGACAAAAAAGAAAAAAAAAAGTTATTAAATATTGTAAACAAATCGTTGGCATGTACCCATAAATGTAATATCATTTGTAACTAGAAAAGCTACAATTTCTGGGGAAATTGTGTGAAGTGTTCTTGCCTCCACCAGTAGTCTACAACTGGAGTGGGCAGAGTAACTCGGTGGAGTGGCTTGTCACTCTGCTGCCTGCTCACACACCTGGGTTCCTATGGCAACTCACCCTACAGCAAGGGAAGAGAAGAGCGGTTAAAAACAAACTGCTCCAACTTGCTCACTTCACTGGCGGTTGCCATTTTCAAATGGTTGTAGTTTAAAAAGTATAAATCTTACAGCGACGAGCTTTATATTGTGAGAATCACAAGACCCAGACCTACATTTTGATGCATAGTATGTCTCTGAAATATTAAAAATGAAGGCACAGTTGCATTTAGAAATTGCCCTTCAAATTTGAGGTGGCTAGAGTGCAGTTTCAATTAATGTCAAGGGCGGCATGAGTTGCAAACAAATGGTCATATTGTGAAAACTCTCAGGACTATGGCTTAGCCGTGGACATTTTTAGTGGCAGCAGGGATAGCTGAACGTTTTGATATAAGATTTGTGTAGGTGGGCTTGAAAATGAGGGAGTGATGGCAGTTTAGAAATCATGTCCTGATTTTTCAGCTCACACTCTAGCTTTTGTCAGCTCCCACTCTAGTTTTGAACATTCCGCCATTCATTCCTATGGGACCAATTTCACCACAAAAACGTCGATATTTCGTGAACCATTCGGCAAAACGTTCCACAAAGTAATAGCACACCAATCGGGAACAATCCGCACGTTTCGGTATATTACTGTCTATGTAGTGTAAAAACTGTGAGAGGAGTTAGGGTGGTAAATTTGGCTATAATAATAATATATATGTGAGATAACAGTAAGTGGTCTTGCCATGCAAGAACACTTAATAAATTGATATTTCAATACTGGTCACATATACACATGCTATTGTGAATACAATGATAAAATATGGACAAACTTGCCGTTTTTCTTTAGAGGGCTCTTGCTTTAATCTCCTTACCAGAGAAAATTATGAAATAATTACTTGTAGGTCTTGCTACCTCTCCGAGTACAGCTTTAATCTTTCACAGCAGAGAATCAAGTTCATGCCCTGAAGCATTTACAAAATGGGAACATCTTTGGTAGGCAATCTTTTTGACTTTCATTAAGTATTTACTGAAGTGGAAGTCGGAGAGGCCTGTTGAATACAAATTGGAACACGGTCATTATTTATGCAGATTCGATTGTACATAATTAAATAGTGTGCAGTATTCTTCAGTTATAATTTGTAGAGAGTTATTGAAGTTGCCAAGGAATATAGCTATAGTAGAATACATTTAATTCTCATACGTTTTTATTTTATAGCATGGAAGACCTGGATCAGAATTAACCTCTTTTTCACCTTTTCATGTAATGAAATGCTAGCATGCACCCTAGGGTTTTGTAGAAAATACAGAAACAATATGAGTTGGGCACTGAACACAAAAAAATTATAAACAAAGTACCAATTTGTATTCAAAATAATACATTAAACAATCATGATAAAAGCACCAGATGATCAACAACTGAATTGTGTACAAAGACAATCTTATGATACATGCGAGATAACAGCCGCAAGTAAATGGATGAACCCTATTTTTGTCAAACAAGTTTTTATCAGGGGGAAATGATGTTAAATCTGAAATATAAATACGCAAATGTGTAATAATATGACATAGAGCAATGCACAAGACCAATTGTTACAATTATTTACATCATTTACAACATACAGCTGTGTTCAAAATAATAGCAGTGTGTTGAAAAAAGTGAATAAAGCTCAAAATCCTTCTAATAGCTTTTATTTCCATACATACAAATACATTGGGAACACTACACATTCTATTCCAAATCAAAACATGAAGAAAAATATATCACATTTGTGTTGAAGAAAAGTGAATATTAGACTGTTCAAAAAAATAGCAGTGTTTGTATTCTTCTTTACAAACTCAAACATTCACTATATAAACTGAAAAATGTTTGAAGATGTTGCTTTCCTTTGAATCACTTAATTAATATTTAGTTGTATAAGCACTGTTTCTGAGAACTGCTGTACATCTGTGTTGCATGGAGTCAACCAACTTCTGGCACCTGTGAACAGGTATTCCAGCCCAGGATGATTGGACTACATTCCACAGTTCTCTATTTCTTGGTTTTGCCTCAGAAACTGCATTTTTGATGTCACCCCACAAGTTTTCTATTGGATTAAGATCCGGGGATTGGGCTGGCCACTCCATAACGTCAATCTTGTTGGTCTGGAACCAAGATGTTGCACAATTACTGGTGTGTTTGGGGTCGTTGTCTTGTTGGAACACCCATTTCAAGGGCATTTCCTCTTCAGCATAAGGCAGCATGTCCTCTTCAAGTATTCTGATGTATTCAAACTGATCCATGATCCCTGGTATGCGATAAATAGGCCCAACACCGTAGTATGAGAAACATTCCCATATCATGATGCTTGCGCAACTATGCTTCACTGTCTTCACAGTGTACTGTGCCTTGAATTCAGTGTTTGGGGGTCGTCTGACAAACTGTCTCCGGCCACTAGATCCAAAAAGAACAATCTTACTTTCATCAGTCCACAAAATGTTGCGCCATTTCTCTTTAGGCCAGTCAATGTGCTCTTTGGCAAATTGTAACCTCTTCAGCACATGTCTTTTTTTCAACAGTGGGACTTTGCGGGGGCTTCTTGCAGATAGCTTGGCTTCACATAGGCGTCTTCTAATTGTAACAGTACTCACAGGTAACTTTACACCTTCTTTCATCTTCCTGGAGCTGATTGTTGGCTGAGTCCTTGCCATTTTGGCTATTCTTCTATCCATTCTAATGGTAGTTTTTCGCTTCCTTCCACGTCTTTCAGGTTTTGGTTGCCATTTTAAAGCATTTGCGATCATTTTAGCTGAGCAGCCTGTCATTTTCTACACTTCTTTATATGTTTTCCCCTCTCCAATCAACTTTTTAATCAAGGTACGCTGTTCTTCTGAACAATGTCTGGAACGACCCATTTTCCTCAGAATTTCAGAGAGAAATAAACTGTAACAGCATGTACAACATTTGCTGCCTTCCTTCCTTAAATAAGGGCAATAATTTCCACCTGTTTTTCAAAGAATGAATGACCTCACTAATAGAACTCCACACTGCTATTATTTTGAATATGCCCCTTTCAGTTAGTGATTCAATTACACAGAATCAGCAGCATGCATGTCATGACTGTTGGGTCTGTTGGATTTCTATTACTCTACTACACCTGCTAGTAAATTATTTGCCATGTAGAAATATAATTTCTACCAAAAACAGTGATTGATCAGGTTAGTGATGTCTGACTGCTATTATTTTGAACACAACTGTATATGCCTAGTCTCCAGTAGGTTACAGCTAAATGCCATGTTGTGTCAACATAGAATCTGTCCCCCAAAGGGCTGTATGGCCAGGGGAACACAAGGGGCACTATTGATCCCCCCACCCCAAAAATACCTGTGCAGAGAAACATGAAAGAATGTTTTATATATGTTACAAAATTCAACTGTTGATCAGCTGGTGTTATCATGATTGATTTTAATGTATTATTTTGAATAAAATGTTTTATTTTTTGTGTGTAGTGAGCTGGAAGTTTGGCCCCCCTCCTTCCCCTTCAGTGTTCTGGGACATTTCTCAGGTGCCAGCAGACTGCCGGACCATTCAGGAGGCGCAGCGGGACTTGCACATGCACAGTGGGCACCCAGCTGTGAAGCCGCAAGCTGTCACAGCCAGGTTCCCACAGTTGAGATGTCAGCACCAGAAGAAGGAGAGAAGAGACAGTGCGGGTGAGCACATCGCTGGATCCTGGAACAGGTGAGTCTGTGTTTATTAAAAATCAGCAGCTACAACCTCCAGTGGGCGGGATGAAATGCATCAGGGGGTGTGGCCAAGGCGGCTGAGGCCGCTCTTTATACACTTGACTCTCTTGGTTGGTACGAGCAGCGTCCGTCCCTTTCTGAATATTGGAGTCACTGGAACCATTTCAGAATGTTGCTCCCTCTTTTCTCATGCCGGCATGGTGATCCTTTCTGTCCGGTCCAGCTTGGAGCAGCACCGTAAGCTTTCTTCTATGAGCTGTTGACTGTTGCATGCGCACTAGTGACAGTGCCTGGCTCACAGTGTTGTTAACAGGTTGCTATAGCAATGGCGACGCAGTGGGAATTCATGTCCTGTTGTTATAGCAACCTGTAAACAACACTGTGCGCTGGAAGCAACAGAATCAAGTGCGGTCGGAGAAAAAGATAAAGCTCCACAATACACTATTACGTTTCCCGAAGATTCCTGGGATACATGGTACCGATATCCCAGGAGTCCAAGGGAATCGCCTAATGACGTAATCACCTAGGAGGCTGGGACCAGAAGTGCCACCAAAATAAATAAAAAGGTATTTATACATTATTTTAAAAATTAGAATATCCATTTAGCACTGTACTGCAGATGGACATTGTGATCCAAGGGAGATGTCAAAATGGGTGGAGCTCCGCTTTAAAATGCATTAAATAAAGTAATAAGTCGAAAATCTGAGATGCTGTAATTGAAAGTAAAAGTAAATCGTGAAAACAAATATTTGCCAGCAGGCAGGGTCTTTTGGTAGAAGGGGGTCTATAAATCTGCTAAAAAAAACCTTTACTTATCTGCTAGCATTTTTTTAAATCTGTACATGGACTGTGGTGCACGCACAGTACAGTGTAGTCCCAGCATCTATAAGATGCCAGGAATGGAGCCAGTTCCTCAGATAATGTAACTTCAGTGTGCATACGTTACATCATCCATGCCTGCTAAATGGGTGAAGCAAGATGAAGCAGACCTGAAGGACATGTCACCAGCGGAGATGGAGTGGATTTGGGGAGCTCAGACCCCATGGTGCTGGAGAACAGTCCTAAAAGGTAAGTTTATCATAATGTGCATATACACTCACCGACCACTTTATTAGGTACACCTTGCTAGTACTGGGTTGGGCACCCTTTTGCCTTCAGAACTGCCTTAATTCTTTATAGCATAGATCCAACAAGGTGTTGGAAACATTTCTCAGACATTTTGGTCTATATTGACATGATTGCATCACGCAGTTGCTGCAGATTTGTCGGCTGCACATTCATGATGTGAATCTCCTGTTTCATCTCATCTCAAAGGTGCTCTATTGGATTGAGATCTGGTGACTGTGAAGCCATTGGAGGACAGAACTCATTGTCATGTTCAAGAAACCAGTTTGAGATGATTTGAGCTTTGTGACATGGTGCATTATCCTGCTGATAGTAGCAATCAGAAGATGGGTACTCTGAAGTCCTAAGGGGATGCACATGATCAGCACAATACTCAGGTATGCCGTGGCATTTAAACAATGCTCAATTGGTACTAAGGGGCCCAAAGTGTGCCAAGATCCCCCACACCATTACACCGCCACCCTGAACCATTGATACAAGGCAGGATGGATCCATGCTTTCATATTGTTTACATCAAATTCTGACCCTACCATCTGAATATCGCAACTGAAATCTAAACTCACCAGACCAGGCAACATTTTTCCAATCTTCTATTGTCCAATCTTGGTGAGCCTATTAAAATTGTAGCTTGTTTCCTGTTCTTAGCTGACAGGTGTGGCACACGGAGTGGTCTTCTGCTGCTGTAGCCCATCTGCTTCAAGGTTCAACATATTTTGTATTCAGAGATGGTATTCTGCATACCTTGGTTGTAACGAATGGATATTTGAGTTACTGTTGCCTTTCTATCATCTCAAATGCGTCTGTCCATTCTCCTATGACCTCTGACATCAGCAAGGCTTTTTTTTGTCCACACAACTGCTTCTCACTGAATATTTTCTCTTATTCGGAACATTCTCTGTAAACCCTAGAGAGAGTTGTGTGTGAAAATCCTAGTAGATCAGTTTTTTAAATACTCAGACCAGCCCGTCTGGCACCAACAACCATGACACATTCAAAGTCACTTAAATCCCCTTTTTTCCCCCATTCTGATGTTTGGTTTGAACTTCAGCAAGTCCTCTTCACCACATCTAGATGCCCAAGGGCCAGTTCACACTACGTGCATTATAGTGCGCTTTTTTTCTGCATCCAAAACACACAGAAAGTAGGTTATATGGTTGTCAATGTCATAGTTCACATCAGTGCTTGCAGTTCCAGTGCATTCCAGTTGCCGAAAAAAAAGTAGAACAGGCTGAATTTTTCCTGCACAGAACTGTACTGGAACGTGGTAAAACACATAAAAAAATGCACCAAAAACACACTGGAATGCACATATCTCTATTTGAATTGAAGAAAAAGGTTGAATAAAACGGAACGCATCAAAAATGCACCGGAACATGCCAAAAATGCGTCAGCAACGCATCCGGACTGCGTTTCTATGGTGTGAACCGGCCCTAAATGCATTGAGTTGCTGCGATGTGATTGACTGATTAGCAATTTGTGTTACCAAGCAACTGAACAGGTGTACCCAATAAAGAGGCCAGAGAGAGTATGTGCTGTGTTGGCCTTTCCCACCAACCTTTCCTTATGCTTTAGGCTCCATGCACACTGGGTGTGTTAATAACACTGGTAACATTAGCTGTGTAAAGTCATGTAAAAAAAAAACGTGAGTTTTTCAGCTTTTTTTTAGCATCTTTGTATTAGCGTTTAGTCACTTTTGCGTTTTTCTAGTTTTTTTGACCAAAAAAAACCATTTTTTTTTGGGTCAAAAAAAGTTCCAAAAATCTGGTTTGCCAAGATTTACTGCGTTTTTCAGTGTTAGAATGTTTTTACAGCTAAAAAAACTCCTCTAGAAACCCACTAGTTGTGGGTTTTTTTTCCAGCCAAAAAACGTTGATTACAGTTTATGTGTGCATGGAAAAATAGGATAACATGCTGGAGGGTTTACTGGCTGTAGAAAACAAACATTAAAAGCCAAAAACAGCAGCTGTAAAAACGTCTAGTGTGCATGAGGACTTAAATAGACACAATGACAAAAATTATTTAAATCTATGAAAAGTTTTATTTTTTCTCACTCCATGTCCTATTTTTAAAGCATAAGTTCACCTTTTTTTCCCCTTAATTCCAGCTCCCCTATGTACCAATATACTATTAACAGGGCTTTTTTTCAACTGGAACATGGTGGGACTCCAGCACCTCCACCATGGTGGTTCCACCACCTCTGGCTCAGGTCCTCTGCTCACCACTATCACTTGTAAACACAGAAGTCCGCTTTCTGTGTTTACAAGTGATAGTTTGTCTGTCAACAGCTTCCATAAATCTGAACTCCTGAGCAGCTCCCACTGAGTGCACGATGGGGACAAGGGAGACTCAGGTGCCCGGGGTGCAGTGCAGATGCCTGCACCCCCACTGGATGATCTCCCTGCAAGTGAGAGAGGCAGAGCCCCCTACAATGTGGGGAGGTACTAGAGCCGGCTGGGTGCTTCAGCTTAATACAGAAACAAAAGTAAGTCATGTAGAAGATGGTGGCACTTTTAAGGAAGAAGGGGGTAGAAGAAGGGAGCAGTGGAGGGGGGGTTGCATACAGAGGTCAGATTTAAAGTGCAATGAAATTGAGATGTGGTTTAGGAACACTGAGGTAACCAGTTGTGGAAGAAGGCTGAACTCTGCACTCCATGTCTAGCACACTCATGAACTCTGCACTATGTTCGTAGCGCACCCCTGAACTCTGCACTCTGTTTGTAACCCCCCCATTTTTCATTCTGTACATATTGCACTCCAGGTATTTAATACCCTTTTAAAACACTCCCTCTGTTAGTGAAATTGATCGCACCCATTATTTGATGCGGTTTGGAGGGTGTGTATTGGGGGGGAGGGAGGGAGAGTATATTGGTTGCAGAAAAATAGCCAGCCATACATGGGTCGAATTCCAAAAGAATTTTCTTTCAAAAATCTTTTCTGAGTATTTTCGTTCAAATTTCGCACCATTAGTAGGCCACAGCAAAGGCCAGTTTTTGAGCAACCATCGAATTTGAGTGATTAGGCATGCTGGAAATTTTTTGAAAAACTAATGACTTTCTAATCAGTGATGGAAGAATTGTGCAAGAAATGTAATTGAAAAAGAAATGAGCAAGAGCTGTGACCTGGAAAGAAAAGAAAATTCTTGGCCACGAAAATTCTTTTCTGTAGCAATATGAGGTGAAATTAAAAAGACTTGGTCGAATTTCAAATTCAATGGTGGCATCATCGAATTACAAAATGCACAAAATTTCCGATTTTCTAAAGAAAATTTGTTCTGAATTTGACCCATGTATGGCCTGCATTATATTTTTAGAAAATGACCTAACCTTAGTTCCTGCTGTGTTCCATAGAAAACTTCATGACTTCCTGGTATGTAGATTTGGAGCGTGAAAGGAAGTAGTTCACCAGCTGATCTCATTAGCGCACATACACACCCTGCACCCATCAACTATGTTTGCGTGGCAGCCCTAGTGTATGTCCAGGCGGGCCCAGGCCACATGCTAAACTCTCTGGGGCTGCGGGTTGGACACCCTGATGTAGTGCAAGGGCCTTCCTAATTAGGTATAGAGTGAATTAATAGATAGGTGGGTCCTCTTATTCCATAATTTTGGTAAATCTAAAGGAAATTGTACAATCAGATTGTATAGTGTATAGCCACCGTTATACATGCACATAGGAGAGAGTGGATGGACATACTCAGCAGAAGCAAACATTTTGCTGCGTGAAATAAACAAGCGTCAAACACAGCAAAATGCACAGTAAAAAATGTGCAACATGCCAAAATATCCAAATTAACTACTTTGCTGGATGTAGGGCAGCCCATTGAAATCATTGGGCTGTGCTCTGCACATTGGGGGAAAAATAGGCTACATTCACGTTTCTGAACAAAAACATGCACGCTTTGCCACGCGTTATGTAAATGTGCTGCACATGCACACGGTATTTGTGTGTTACCAATAAAAGTTAATGACACCGCAAGCATGGGCATTAGGCGCATGTTTGTCATACATTTTGTGGCACAAGAAATGTGCTGCAAAAGCACCAAAAAGAGGTAAAGAAACGCACCATGCTCAACTCAAAAAAAAGTTCTGGAGCTTCTTTGGAGTATTTGTCATGCATAGGGCAGTACATTAAAGTGAATTGGCTGCCCTATGCGCGATGAGCAGAAAAACTCCAAAACGTCCCCCAGAAACACATATAGAGATGTGAGGAGGGCCTAACAATGGAGTGTCTCTGTCCACTCTCTCCTATGTACATGTATAAAGTTGGCCATACACTACACAATCTGATTGTACAATCTCTGTACAATTTCCTTTAGATTTTCCAAAACTATGGAATAGGACCCACCTATCCATCCATTTAGTCTGTATCCAGTCAGGCAGGCTCTTGCACTACATTGGCCACAACCCACAACAAACCCACGGGCTGCATGCATGTTCTATGGAACACAACAGGAGCAAAGGTAAGGCCTTGTTCTAAAAATCAAAGAAAGCTTTATTTTTCTGCAACAAAGGTAAATATAATGGCATATTGGTACATAGGGAAGCTGGAATTGTTTTTTTAAAAAAAGGTGAACGTAGCCTTTAACACCTTCGTGTCGATACCTTCCATTTCCTTCCGAGGTTTCAGACACCAGGAGGCAGAGTTGGGCATTTCACTCATGTGACCACCGTGATTAGCTGCCACAATGGTCACATGATTGGAAGGCTTACAAGTAGCCATCCGGAGCGTTCCGTCACCCGCCAGTAACTGTGCCGAAAGCACGAAGGGCATGCACTCTTGACCCAGCATTGTTTACATTTTAGTACATATACATGCAGCCTCTCAACATTAAGGCCCACCTGCATAGAGGTTGCATATGCAGTGTTGACCAAAAATATTGGCACCCTTGCATTTCTGTCAGATAATGAACCACTTGGCACAGAAAATTGTAGCAATTACAAATGTTTAGGCATAATCGTGTTTATTTATTTTGTTTGTATTGATTTGACACAAAAAAGTGGAGAAACAAAAAGCCAAATCTGAACATTTCATGCAAAACCCCAGAAATGGACTGGACAAATGTATTGGCACCCTTAATTTAATATTTGGTAACACACCCCTTGCAAAAAAATAACTGAAATCAATTGCTTCCTGTAACCATCCTTGAGGTTTTTTTACACCTCTCTACTGGAATTTTGGAGCACTCTTCTTTTGCCAACTGCTCCAGGTCTCTCAGATTGGAAGGGTCCCTTTTCCAAACTACTGTTCTTAGATCTCTCCACAGGTGCTCAATGGGATTTAGATCTGGACTTATTGCTGGCCAGTTCAGTACTCTCCAGTGCTTTGTCTGAAACCATTTCTGGCTGCTTTTTGTCCTGCTGCAGGACCCATGACAAAGACCCAACTTTCTGACACTGTGCCCTACATTGCACCCTGGATTTCTCTGGTAGAATTCAGATTTCATAATGCCATGCACACGGTCAAGACATCCAGTGCCTGAAGCAGCAAAGCAACCCCAAAACATCAATGAACCTCCACCATGTTTGACTGTAGGGATTGTATTCTTTAAAGGCCTCATTTCTTTTTCTGAAAACAGGAGAATGATGGGCTTTACCAAAAAGCTGTAATTTTGTTTCATCTATATACAGCAGATTCTCCCAAAAGGATTTTGGCTCTCAGGTAAATTTTGGCAAACTCCAATTTGGCTTTCTGTGTCAGCAGTAGGGTCCTCCTGGGTCTCCTACCATAGAGTCCCTTTTCATTCAGATGGCAACATGTACTGTGAGCTTATGCAGTTGTACCCTGCGCCTGAAGGTCAGCTTGAATTTGTCTGGAAGTTGATCGAGGTTCTTTATCCACCAAACAATCCTTCCTTGCAATCTTTGATCAATTTTTCTCTTTTGTCCACATCCAGGGAGATTAGCTACAGTGCCATGGACTGTAAACTTCTTTACAATGTTTCGCACATTGGACACAAGAACATTAAGATCTCTGGAGATGGACTTGTAACCTTGAGATTGTCCATGCTTTTCCAAAATGTTTGTTCTCAGATCCTCAGACAACTTTTTGCTGCTCTCTTCTCCATGCTCCACGTGGCACACAGAGACACACAACAGGTTGAGTCACTTTTTCACCATTTTTACTGGTTGCCGGAGTGATTTCTATATTGTCAGCACCTGTTAATTGATATAGGGGAGTTTAATTACAAATTACAGGAGCATCACAAACTTGTGATGCAATTATTTCTTACAATTTTGAGAAGGTTCCAATGATTTTGTCCAGTCCATTTGTGGGGTTTTGCATGGAATGTGTCATATTTGGCATTTTGTTTCTCCACTTTTTCGTGTCATACCAATACAAACAAAAGAAACATGAGAATGCCTAAACATTTATATTTGCTACAATTTCAGGGCAAAGTGGTGCATGATCTGACAGAAATGCAGGGGTGCCAATATTTTTGGCCTGCGTGAAGAGGTTAAGCATATTTAACTTTCACAGACAATCCTAGAACTGTCCCCGCATATACCGTATTTTTCGCACCATAAGACGCACTTTTTTCCCCCAAAAAAAGGGGGGAAAATGTCAGTGCGTCTTATGGAGCGAATATGGAGCGGCCGGTCCGGTATTTCCACTGCCGCCGTGTCAGAATACCGGGCCGGCCGCTCAGCTCTACAGCGGGACCTTATAGAGATGACTGCTGACCTTTGGGGAGGGGGGGGAGCGGGTACCTGAATTTGACAGGTACCCGCTCCCACTTCCGCGGAGTTGTTCTTTCATCTTACCTGTTCCTCTATCCAGCGGCGCGGTCTTCCCGGCTTCTGTAGTGTGGGCATGACAGCCGGGTGCCAAGTGCGCATGCGCAGGAAGCGGTGCTTTTTGTGAATGGTAAGGCGGCACCTGGGACACATGACAGATCCCAGAAGCCGCCGGACCAATCACAAAGCGCAAGTGCTTCTCGCTCATGCGCATTGGGCACCCGGCTGTCATGCCGAGCGCCATTACAGAAGCCGGGAAGACAGTGCGCGGCTGGATAGAGGAACAGGTAAGATGAAAGAACAACTCCGCGGAAGTGGGAGCGGGTATCTGTCAAATTCAGGTACCCGCTCCCCCCCCTCCCCAAAGGTCAGCAGTCATCCCCTGTACTATCCACAGTCTCTGGTCATCCCTGTGCTGTCCGCAGTCTCTGGTCATCCCTGTACTGTGTCCGCAGTCTCTGGTCATCCCTGTACTGTGTCCGCAGTCTCTGGTCATCCCTGTACTGTGTCCGCAGTCTCTGGTCATCCTTGTACTGTGTCCGCAGTCTCTGGTCATCCCCTGCACTGTGTCCGCAGTCTCTGGTCATCCCTGTACTGTGTCCGCAGTCTCTGGTCATCCCTGTACTGTGTCCGCAGTCTCTGGTCATCCTTGTACTGTGTCTGCAGTCTCTGGTCATCCCCTGCACTGTGTCCGCAGTCTCTGGTCATCTCCTGTACTGTGTCCGCAGTCTCTGGTCATCCCCTGAACTGTGTCCGCAGTCTCTGGTCATCTCCTGTACTGTGTCCGCAGTCCATTAGTTCAGAATTTTTTTTCCTGTTTTCTGCCTCTAAAACCTAGGTGCGTCTTATGGTCAGGTGCGTCTTATGGAGCGAAAAATACGGTAAGTCATATGGTATGCATGATACTATTGTAATTAGGAAAGTTGACTCTGCCTCCCTCATATACATGTAACACCAGGAAAATGGCACAACGTAATGCAATGCCCCTACAGTTCGCTCCAGGGGCGGACTGACCATTTATGCGCTCGGGCACTGCACGGGGTCATTAGGGGGCCCAATGAGATGCCCCTGGTACCTTTCATAGGCTTTTTTGGGTGTGGTTTGAGTGTGGATAAGGACACAGGGGCCCCATGATTTCCTATAGCCCGGGGGCCCCATGAGTTGTCAGTCCACCCCTGGTTCGCTCTCTCCTCCCACACAGCCCCGTTCCCAATCCCCGGGTTAATGCAGTGATCCTTTAGCACCAGTTCAGCAAAGTGTGCAGTTTTGTCACATGACTGTGCATCCCTAGGGTAGGTAGAGTGAACTTACAAAGAGTCTCCCAGCTCACAGAGTGTAGGTTTGGGGAAGGTATGTCTGGTAGACAGCATGCAGTGGCCTGGCAATAGGCTGTGGCACAGCAGTTGTGAACTACTGTTCTAGACAACTGTATTGGGACTACCTCTGGCACTGGGTTACCTATAACCAATGCAAAGGTTTATGAAAATGCTGTTCAAGCACAGCTGACATTTATGTGTGTGTTTGTAAGGGTGTGTGCGTATATGCAGTATATATGTATTTGCATGTTCTTTTAATTTAGCTATAAACTGTACATCATATCATTTATTACCAGGATATGATTAATTGAAATGAAAATAAAATATGGCAAACTCAAATGATGTGTATCCTTAAGGCAAACATGTCAGCTCATTATATATTGCCGTAAGTATCTGTAACGTTCAGCATTTTTTTTTACCCAACCCCTCTCAATTTGACCTAGATTATAGAGATGATCAAACGCACAGTGGGATATTTTTTTTAAAAACAATGATGTGTAAACCGAATCATGTTACAATTGATGAACAATGATGAGCAGTGTTGTAATTTGCATGTGCAATATCATTCATTCTGTATAATTTTATAATAAGCAGCGCAAAGCGCAGTTATGCTTTTTATAAAAGATACATTTCAATTATAGTGTTTTATAATGCTCTATAAAACACTATAATCCAAATGTATCTTCTGCATTCTAGGTCCCACAGCACATCTATCAAGGATTAAAATTGCTGCTGCCCTACAGACTCCCTAGAGTTATGAACTGTGAGATAACATGCAGCATCAGAGTATAGGACGTGGTTAAAGGTCCCATGCCTCTTGGTTTACTAGCTAATTTGCTATATTGAAAGCAATAGAAAGTTGTGCTCAGCCTTTGACTCAGGGGTGTGAGAACTGCAGAAATAACAGTATCTCATTCTGAACTAGTAGGGCACCATTTCAATGGACCAAGACGGTTTTAATTTATGGAAATCGGCACATAACCCTTCATCAATTAAATTTCTTTCTTGGGGAATGAGAGGAGAGTGCAGAATTTGTCAATATTAGGCTTGAGCATTGAGAGTAGGACCCCCTTAAAGAGGCTCCATCTTCTTGAAGCATCTGCATCATGATTGACTGCTATCAATATGGCAGAAGAGCCACAGACTCTATGGTTTGGCTTTCCAGATGGCACACACCTTAACCGCTTGCCCGCCACCCTATAATAGAAGTACTGCTACAGGGCTGCGCAAAATCACGTATATATAATTTGCACCTTTAGGTAGGGGGCGCGTGTGCTGCCCTGCCCGCACTGCTATTGGCTAGGGATGTCAATTACCGGGTGTTGACCGGCGATTCCCGGCCGGCACTCAGCAATTGCCGTGTAAAGCTGACAGGGGAGAGACCTGTGTGTAAAGAAAACAGGTCTCTCTCCTGTCAGCATAGACTTGCTGTTTTGTATCTCTCTGCACAGCAGAAAGATACAAACAGCATGACTCCCTAGTAAAACAGCACACAGTACACAGATAACCCTTTGATCGCTCAAAAGTCAATCCCTTCCTGCCCCATGTCATTAGTACATTGTCAGTGCTTTAGCACTGATCACTGTTTTAGTGTCACTTGGGATGACAGAGGCAGTTCGTCAGTTCCCACCCAGTGTCAGAATGCCTGCTGCAGTCCCACTATAAGTTGCCGATCGCTGTCATTACTAGTATAAAAAAAATAAAAATTCCAGTATATATACCACCATTTGTAGATGCTATAACTTTCAAATAAACCAATTAATTATCGCTTCTCAGCCTTTTGGCTATGATCAAGTGTAGTATCTGTTCTTATCAGTGTCCAGTAGGGGTGCTCCACCATCATTCCTGCTTGCGGGGATGATTGGTTGTATAGTACCCCTGCTGGTAGGATGGGGGTCCTGATGGTTAGTACAGGCTGGAACAGAAACCGAGGCGCCCACAGGCTGCTGGGGCCCGGGAGTAATTCCCCCTGGAAAACCGGAGGGGCCCAGTTCCTCCTGATTTGAACGGATCTACCTTGTCTGGCCAGGGGCCGGGGAGGCAGAAAGTCTGCGAACCAGTGCCCCCTGAGAGTGGTCGCCTCAAGGGTGCTCTTAGAAACACTTGGGTGGGACCCCAATGTGTGAAAAGGCACATGGTCACTGATTCTACACTTTTCCTGCACTGCGCCTTTTAGGGCTAGGCCTTTTGGCCAAGTCCTGGGCAATTTTTGCTACGGGCCTAAGGGCCTGGCCAGTGCACAATTTGCATGGCCACTTATTTATTAATTTTTCTCCCACGTTTGTCACTCTTCACTTTTGTGTGTGTTTTCTTTCTCACAGGATGGTAGGGTGTGGGTCCTCGGGCCTACCCTGAAGTCTAGGGGGAGGATGTGTGGCCTTTTGGTTCCTTCCTCCCCTGTCCCTAGGGGGTTTTCTCTTCGGGAGAGCCCCCTTACCAAGTACTTGGTGGCTGGCTTCGGCTGGCCACAAGGAACGGGGTCCGCCAGGCCTTTTGGCTAGGCGGACCACATGGGAACCTTGTCCCTGTCGTGGACTTAAAAAAAAAATAATAATAATAATTTACACATATTGGGATTTGTTTTTAGCAAAGACATGTAGCAGAATACATTTTGGCCTAAATTTATGATGTAATTTGATTTTTTTTATTGGATATGTTTTTGGTATTTTTTTGTTTATAGCGCAAAAAATAAAAACCGCAGAGGTGATCAAATCCTACCAGCAGGGGCGGACTGACCATTTGAGCACTCGGGCACTGCCCCAGAGCCCGGGGTCAGTAGGGGACCCCATGAAATGCCCCTGGTACCTTTTATAGGCTTTTTTGAGTGTGGGCAAGGACACAGGGGCCCCATGATCCCCTGTTGCCCAGGGGCCCCATGAGTTGTCAGTCCGCCCCTGGGTACCAGGACAGAAAAAGTTGCATTGTTTTAGAACAGAAGGACAGAATATTTTAGGGATTCCAAATACTGTACATTCTATGGCTTTTCAACTATGTATTGGAAAAGGTTACTGCCTATATTAGACTTCTCCCGGCCAGTATTGAGTTTGGATGTTAGGGCACTCCTAGAGTGTCAGTTGAATTAGTGTGTTGGAGAAGTTCCGGAGAGCATTTGCCTCTCCTTCTTTGGCAGGCTAGGGGGGCATTGTGTGAGTGCCAAGTATCCCCCTGGGCATATTTGTCTGATGTGACACTGCCTTGAGATGTGGTGAAAGAATATTACATGATGTTGCTGGTAAATAGCCAGTAGTTTCCAATCCTGAATGCTGTACAATCAGAGCACAGACAGAAGCCAAACATGATACTATGCACTTATCAGGGTACGTGTGTTATACTATATGTACTCTTTTGTACTGTAAAGTACATGCGTTATATGGCTGTTTAATGTTTATAAAGTAATTCTAGGGTGAACTTCCACTTTATGCAATACATTTGGTAAATATATGTTCATGTTTTATTTCCATACTAACTTCACAATCATAAAAATGAAATACAAAATATTTGTAATGTGAAAATAATATTAATAATGGTTTGTGGATTATGAAGTAGGTTTACGTCAAATATGACCCTACTAAAATATCGAATGCATAGAGAGGAAATACAGTATATGATGGTTTTATATGACTTAAAAATATATATTGCGGGTGTGTTTATAATGAATGATTGTATTGTAGAGTTGCGTCAGACAGTCTGGCTCAGACTTGGCTACTGCAAACTTGCAAATCTATAGGTGCCTCATTTCCAGGAATTGCACAAATCAAATACAGAGGTTGACAGCAAGCTTTACTGTTTTTATCATCACCAGGCATCTACGTCCAGGAATTTACAAGCAGGGATTACATACCCTTGACCACTGGCAATATTTCAGTATAAAGCCAAGTTGCTTGGTCCCTGTATACAGCTACCAAGGAGCATGCTAAACATTGGTGACAGGAACAAGTCTCTGCTCTTCTCATGGCAGTCCCAACATTGCTGTCTTATCTGCAATGGTAGATCCAGTTCTATTTTTGTGGAGAGCGTCTGTATGGACAGGAGGAAACTGACCTCACAGAGCTTTACTGGTCTAGAACCCTGAAGATTGATGGCAATGGATTTATGCTTCTGCAGTATGCCACTAAGAGTCATGTCAAATTGGCAATTCTGTCCTGATGACACTTTGGGGGTGATTTCCTAAAACTAGAGAGTGCATGGTATCCAATCAGCTTTTAACCACTTGATGACCGGGCTATAGCCAAATGACAGCTACAGCGCGGACATCCAGTTCGGGAGGGTTTGATATGACATCCTCCCAGAACCGTGTCTCCTGTGCATTCATGGGGCGTGCTTTGTGATCGCTGTGTCCGTCAGACACGTAAAGGGTCAATCACAGTGGCCCTTTACCACGTGATCACCTGTGTCCAATGACACAGCTGATCACGATGTAAACACAGTTGGCAATTATTGGCTTCACTTTCCTCACGTTGTCACAGCATTAGGAGAGGAAAGCCAGCAACTGTGAAAGAGGACATCAGTGCAGCCCCATGTGGACATCAGTGCAGTCCCAACAGTGTCCATCAGGGCAGTTCCAATAGTATTTATCAGTGCTGCCAGCCAGTATCCATCGGTGCCGCCAGTCAGTGCAGCCTTGTCAGTGCCACCAGTCATTTCAGCATAGTCAGTGCCTCCTAGTCAGTGCCATTCAGTGCAGTCTATCAGTGCCCATCAGTGCTGCCTATAAGTGCAGCCTCATCAGTACCGCCCATCAGCGCACATCAGTGAAGGAGAAAAATTACCTGTTTGCAAAATTTTATAACAGAAATTAAGAAAAAAAAAAGTTTTTTTTCAATATTTTTGGTCTTTTTTATGTTTGCTTAGCAAAAAATAAAAACCCAGTGGTGATTAAATACCACCCCTAAGCTCTATCTGTCTCAAAAATATAACATTTCATTTGAGTACAGTGTTGCATGACCGTGCAATTCAAAGTGCTACAGCGCTGAAAGCTAAAAATTGGCATGGACAGGAAGGGGGTGAAAGTGCCCAGTAGGCAATTGGTTAACTTCAGCTTGTTCAATTAAGCTTTGACAATAAAACCCGCAAGCTGACTGGTTTCTATGCACAGCTGCACCAGATTTTGCATTCTCCAGTTTCAGTAAATTATCCCTTTTGTCAACAGAAGTCACCTCATTAACCACTTGCCCTCCTGAGGATTTACCCCCCTTCCTGACCAGGCCATTTTTTGCGATACAGTACTGCATTATTTTAACTGACAATTGTGCGGCCATGCAACGCTGCACCCAAATAACATTTACGTCCTTTTTTCCCACAAATTGCTTTATTTCGATGGTATTTTATCGCCTCTGTGTTTTGGTTTTTTTTTGCGCTATAAACAAAAGAAGACCAACAATTTTGAGAAAAAAAAAACAATATTTTTGACTTTTTGCCATTAAACATGTCCAGGAAAAAAATTAAAAAAATCAAATTTCATCATAAATGTATGCCAAGATGCATTCTAGTACATGTCTTTGCTAAAAAAAAATCCCAATACAAGTAAATTAATTGGTTTACGTAACAGTTATAGCGTTTACAAATGGCGGTATAGATACTGTAATTTTTTTCTTTTACTAGTAACGGCGGTGGGAACTGACTAACTGCCACTGACATCCACAGTGACACCAATACAGTGATCAGTGCTAATAAAAAGCATTGACACTATACTAATGGCTCTGGGCATGAAGGGCTTAACATATGGGGCGATCAAAGGGTTAACTGTGTGCTGTTTTACTATGGGAGCTGTGTGTGTGTGCTTCACTGTAAGCACACTGCTGTGTATGGCTCTGCTATGCATAGCCATACAAAGCAGTGTGCAGGAGCTAACAGGGGAGAGATCTGTGTTTATACACATGCCTCTCCTCTGTCAAAGATACTCAGCAATCACCAGGTGCCGGTGAGTTATCTCCAGCCAGGACCCAGAGATTAACTACCGAGGCCGCAAATGGCTGTGCAAGCAGGGTACATGCGCCACCTACCCAGAACTGCAATATCACGTATATATGATTTTGATTTTGCACACCCATGACACCCTGTATCAGTATTTCAGCTATAAGGCGGCGCATAACCGGTTAAAGGATAAGTTCGCCTTTGGTACATGTTCCACCCGGTTTTAGGGTGGAACATGTAACATGTTCCCATAGCCGCAGCCGTTGCTCCCTCTGACAGATAGTACGGGGAAACTTCTCCCCGTACTGTCAGATTTGAAAACAGCACGGTCGTGCAGGGCTCTGTCCACACGGCTGCACAGCTCATTCACAGTGTTCTGGGAATGAGTGCCTACAAGTCCCGACAGCATTAGTGGCTGTGGGCTTGTAGTTTTCAATGAAGCGCCGTGGTAGTTCATTGAAGCTTCCTGTCATTATATCTGCTTGCTCGTACACCCCGTATGGCAAGCAGATAGTCTGACAGGTGTGCAGGAGACCTGCATGGCATCAGCGATTTACTGATCGCTGGTGCAGTGCTTTACATGCTCCTTTTTACCAGCAAAAAAATGTGCATTTATTATTTTTGTCCAAAAGGTGAACTTATCCTTTAATCTTACGTCTCACTAGGCTTTTTTCATTAAAGGAGAAGTACAGCCAAAGCTTGTTTGGCTATAAATCCCGTGTGAATCACAGGAGTTCAGTTCGTTTTAAATGTAAAACGAAAAAAAAATCTCATATTTCTCTTTTAAGGCAGAACTCCGGGCAAAAACTTCTTTACATGTCCTTGTTGCGGATTTCCTATTTTCACTGAATATGTCATCCATATTCTGGTTCATTCAGTAGTTGTTCTGAAATAATCTTTTCATTTTCAAATTAAACCGTTAATTCTCGTTGGTTTCCTGTTTGTAAGACCAGTGGCTGCTATACCTCCTATTCCACCAGCCACTGGTCTTGGCACAGCCTTTCTGTAGTTCTTTTTCTAGGAAGCAGTGATATAATTCAGCCCCACTTGCAGTGGTGGGAGGACCAAGGTTCTCAAACACATTCAACATATTCAGGCCTAGTTTACCCGCCTACATTCACTACAACTCCTTGTGGTTGATGGGAACTGTAGTTTCCTTTTGCAGCAAAGAGAGGAGAGGATATGATGTAATACCTGCTGATCCACCTCCTCCTTGGCAGAGAAGATGCTGTTATCTTCTGAATTACAGAAATTAGGTCATGAAAATTAATTTAGACTTGTAATGGTAAGGATTTTCAAAATGTTATTAACCGTGTAGTGTTTTGTGTAGGGGGGTGTACTAATGGGTGATATTTTTGCATATCCCAGAGTTCTTTAAATTCCAAAATTCTAGCAATCGCCAGTAAGGAGCAATTTCATACTAAATTTGCTTGCTTAAGCCTGATCACTATTGCTTCTATTTAAAGAGGCATTATAATCAGGTTAAACAAATTATGAAAAATACGTTTCTCCTACTGAAACAACAGAGGGGGCTCTATTCTTCCTAGTGACACCAACGATGTGGCCTTATTGGACCAAAGGCAGCAGGCTAATCTCTAAAGCAGTGGTCTCCAAACTGGGGCCTGGGGGCTGAATGTGGCCCTTTGCAAACCTTTATCCGGCCCTTGGGCCCCAATTCCTTTAACTGACACCAATGATGGGGTACTATTCCTCCCACTGACACCAATGATGGGGTACTATTCTTTCCACCGACAAAAAATGTTGGGACACTATTCCTCCCACTGACACCAATGATGGGGCAGTATGTCTTCCGACACAAATGTTGGGGCGCTATTCCTTCCACCGACACAAATGTTGGGGCACTATTCCTTCCGCAAACACAAATGTTGGGGCACTATTCCTTCCACTGACACCAATGATGGAGCACTATTCCTCCCACCGACAAAAAATGTTGGGACAGTATTCCTCCCACTGACACCAATCTTTGGACACTATTCCTCCCACCGACACAAATGTTGGGGCACTATTCCTCCCACCGACACAAATGTTGGGGCACTATTCCTCCCACCGACACCAATCTTTGGACACTATTCCTCCCACCGACACAAATGTTGAGGCACTATTCCTCCCACTGATACAAATGTTGAGGCACTATTCCTCTCACTAATACAAATGTAGGGGCTTTCTGGCAGAAAATAAAAAAATCAGCTTTTTTTCTGCCAAGGGAACCGGCAGGTTTTTTTTTTTATGCCCAGTGTGTATGGAGCCTTAGGTTCCTTAACCAATTGCTGCCCGGCCTATAGCCAGATGGCGGCCGGGTGAACAGTTTGTCCCTCCGGGTGGACGCCATATGGTGTCTTTCAGAAACGCGAATTGTGCATGCCCGCGCGATCTGTCACTGGCCGTGTACCTCGGACACAGCCAATGTCAGATCGATGTACCAGCCCTGTTGCCAGTACCATGTGACCAATCACAGCAGGTAACATGACAGTTGTATACAATGGATGGCATGAAAAGCCATCCATTGTATACAAGTGTGTCTAGCTGTGAATGGTCACAGCGATCACATGCACAAGCTGGGCCAATCACAGCCCAGCTGTGTCATGTGATTAGCTGTGGCTAAGTCAAAGGACATAAAAAAACTCCTGAATGAATCGATTTCATTCAGGTAAATGCTTGGTTATAGCAAAGAAATTATTTGCTATAACCAAATTGTGAAAAAAAAATACTGATCACTTCCCCAAAGTAGTACAATGTTACTATGGTAACATTATACTACTTTGGTCATAGTGAAATATGAAAAAAAAAGAAAAAAAAAACAATAAAAAATTTAAAATAAAACAAATTGTCAATTTAATTTTTTTTCGTACTATCACCAGTCAGTGTCCCTGATCCCCGCCATGCCAGTTATATGATGATGCTGTACTGCACTGGTGACAGTATGTAAAAAAAAAAAAGTGAAATTTTTTTTAATTTCATTTCCCAAAAAATGACGAAACAATTACAAGTTCAAAAACATCGCCATGCCTGCTATGACATACGTTGGACTGTCTACATTGCAAAAAGGGGCCATTTGGGGGATATCTGTACTGTCCAGACATTTTTGGGCCTCAAGAAATTAGATTGGCTGTCAGTACTTCAGGATTGTTCAATATTCAGATATATCCCATAGTTTGTGAACTCTATAACTTTCCTACAGACTAAATAATAAATACTTATTTGGGTTATTTTTACCAAAGACATGTAGTAGAATACATCTTGGCCTAAATTTATGAAGAACAATTATTTATTTGTAAACTTTTTTAACAGAAACAAAGAAAAAAACGCAGGTTTTTTTTCAAACTGTCGGTCTTTTTTTGTTAATTTAGCAAAAAAGCCAAATCCCAGTGGTGATTAAATACCACCAAAAGAAAGCTCTAGTTGTGTGAAGAAAATGATAACATTTTAGTTTGGGTACCATTGCTGCATGACCGTGCAATTGTCATTCAAATTGTGAGAGCACTGAAACCTGAAAATTGGCCTGGGCCAGAAGGGGGTAAAAGTGCCCGGTATTGAAGTGGTTAAGTGCTTGGGTGTTCTTTCATGTCAACGGCCAGAACAAATGAATATTGCAGCCAATGAAATCAGTAAACATCCAAGCGCTTAACCTCCCTAGCGGTCTGATTATGTCAGTATTTCTGTGCTCAAAGCGGTACATTTTTTTGCATGGAAATATGTAATTTTTTTATTGTAGGCCTGTAATTTTTAGGAATAACTCACTGAAATCTGTCCGAACAAGAGTCTAGTAAGCATCCCGGGTATGATAAAATTTGAAACACGAAATCATAAATTATAATTTAATAATCATAAACAATAATATAATAATAAATTTAATGCAATAATATAATCAAACCAAAAACACTGAAATTTGAAATATAGCGCCAAGTTCGCACATCACTGAGCAAAGTCTCAAAATCGTTTTCAGTGTCTGATGACCAATTTCCCCACAAATCATTATCACTCAATTCTGCAAGTGGTTCTGATTTACTATCGCTGTTCTCTAGATGGTCTAAAACCGCTTTTGACCTAAAGGGACGCTTTTTGGACACCATGGACATTTCTCAGTTTCCAGGCAGAAAGAACAGTAAAAATGCAGGCAGGGCACAGGACAAAGCACTAGGGACAAAATGTATGTGAAATGGTTTGATACAGTAATGTTTTACTATGTGATTTTAGTGTATTTAGTGAATGTCACTTTTTGTCATTTTCAAATTTCCCGCCAGTTCTGTCCCCCGTACATCCCGACGCTCGCAGGGGACAGAACCCAGATGATAGATGCTGGCATCCACCGGATTACATTGCCGGGGACACTGCAGGAGGGACATCGTGAGAGCACAGGACAAGGTAAGAAAAAAACAGATGCCGGAGCAGCGCCGCATGGTAAGCCAGAGTGTAGCTCGGAGTCACCGCTTTTGGTACTGAAACTTTACCCCGAGCTACACTCAGGAATACCGCCAGGGAGGTTAAAGCACAGTTCAGTCCCCCCCGGTCAAAAAAAATTAAATACTGCCGCTGCTGTCTTTTAATAGTAGGGCACTTACCTGTCCAGGTATCCAGCGTTGTCCTCATCCTGAGCTAATTTTTCAGTCGGCCATCGGATGCTGGCGCCGCCATTTTGACTAAGGGAAACCAGCGGTGAAGCCTTGCTGCATCACCGCTGGTTTCCTACTGCACGTGTGGAGCGCACTGCACTTTGTGAATGGGCTGCAGTCCTCTGGGACCTGTTAAGTGTTTCAGAGGGCTGCAGGGGGCCCAAATTTCTGGCTAGTTTGCCCTGGCAAACTGAGCCGGATGTGGGAACGGGTGCCTCCCTAAACCAGGTACCTGCTCCCTCTCCCCCCAAAAGGTGCCAAATGTGGCAGCAGAGGAGGCAGATAAGCGGAGATTTCACTTTTGGGCGGAACTCTTGAACACATTTGCGTGGCTTCATGTATCTTGATGCTGCTGTTCTCCTGCCGGGAGGAAGGCGTGTAGACAAGCTGTGCGAGCACTCAGTGTAATGAGGCCTAAATGAAGGCAGTTTGGAGTGATGAATATAAAAGGTATATTTTACTGTGTATAGCCTAAGGACGGCGCCATGCTGGCCTCCCACACACGCCTGGTGCGGCCTAGCAGGCTGTAGTACTGGACACGTCACCACACTACAGCCGCTGTGATTGGTACCTGGGGATGGAAGATGGAGCCGGTGGGCGGGTCGCCGTGGAACGTGTGTCACGTAAGCGGGAACGTGCCCCCCCGCCTTCCTCTTTCTGTTCTCCTCGACGGCGGCGGCAATAGTAGAGCGAACTCAGAGTGATGCCTCGGCCCGGAATGGATGTAAGTGACACCGTCTACATAAGCGGGGCCGCCACAGTGCGTGTAATAGCGGACGGGGCTGCTGTGTCAGTCGCATTTGGCGCGCCATCGATGGCGGGGCCGGGCAGCGTGGTGTGTGCAGGCCGCGGCCTCTCCACAGAAGGAGCGCCAAAGCCGGGGAGGGATGAGGGTTATGTAAGGCTGGAGGGAGGCACCCAATGTAATGGGTAGCTGGCAGGGCATGCTGGGACTTGCAGTTCCACACACCTCTGAGTGGTTAGAGGCCAATACAGCAGCACTACAAGTACCAGCATGCCATGCGGCTGAGTCTTTTTGGGGTGTGCCTGTACCTGCAGGTCTGGGCTACGTGTGCCTGGTCCTATCACTAGTATGGGGGAGGGGGTCCAGGTGCTGGGATTCTACCATGGCCCCTGTTGGGCTGCATGCTCTCCTTGTTGGGTCTCTTGTATCTGCATAGCAGTGGAAGGTTTGAGTGTCACCTATCAAGGCTAATAAGGGGCAATCGGAACCTGGCTGCTGTAAGCATGCTGGGACTTGTAGTGCCACAACACCTATGGAGGCGGAGGGTGGTTCTCCAGGCCGGGTGGTGTAAATCCTGGCATATCCTGGAGCTGGCAGGTTCTGGGATGTACTGGATGTGTGTGGCCAGTATTACTATGAGTGGGATGGCTCCTCCTACCCCCACCCACCCCCGCACTCTGCAAATGGCAGCTGCCAGGAAATGAGCGAAGAAGAAAATGGAAGGCGGTTGAACTTGAAACCTGAGCGCGGAGGGCTGACCTTGTGTGTGTGAGGAGGGGGGGGTGCAGCTTTCATTTAATCACAGGAGAGCGTCTGCACTGTGCGCCCCTGATATGGAGAGACCCCACCATATGATCACATGCTTTAAATGGGAAAAAACGTAACATTTCAGTAACCCAACACTTCAGTGTTTCCCCTCTATCATTGTAAATCCTCCTGCTGTCTGTTCTTCAGCTGAGTGTATTGCCGGTTTTGAAGCCGCTTTGGGGTCATTTCTATGTCTCATTCATATAGCATAACTTGAGGGGGGGGGGGGGAGATAGAAACTTCAGATTTTTTTTTTTTCCTGAAAACTGCAGAATTTTTAAATCTTTGTATTTAGGGGTGGCTGTCTAGATGTTTGCCCTGTAATACTGGGCAGGCAGATCTTCAATATTAGGTGTAATCTAGAGTTGAACACTTTGCCCTAAGAAAGGGTTAAAGTATTATTAACCGCCTCCCACCCGCCATATAGTCCAATGACGGGGCGCAAGGCGGTTCTCTCGTTCTGGGAGTATGTTGTATGACGTCCTCCCATTCTCACCGTGCATGCATGGCTCCGGGAGTGCGCGGCGGTGCGCTGTGTCCCTCGGACACAGCGGATCACTGATCCACGGAAAGAGCCGAAGATGTCAGCTCGGTCATGTGATCAGCTGTGTCCAATCACAGCTGGTCGCATGTAAACAGGGAAATGCCGGTTATCGGCATTTCTCTCCTCGCAAGCCGTTACGTTGACAGCTGGAGAGGAGAGCCGGTAATCAGCATTCTTCGGAGGGAACATGTACACTGATCATCAGTACCCTGATGATCAGCAGCGCAACCTGTTAGTGCCATCTGTCAGTGCTCATCCATGCCACCTGCCAATGCCCATCTGTGCCACATCAATGCCACACATCAGTGCCCCTCTGAGCTGCTTTTCAGTGCCACCTATCAGTGCTTCTAGTCAGTGTTGCCTATCAGTGCCCGTCAGTATTGCCAGTCAGTGCCATATATCAGTGCTGCCTGTCAATGCCCATCAGTGCCCATCACTGCAGCCTCATTAGCGCACATCAGTGAAGGAGAAAAATCACTTATTTACAACATTTTATAACAAAAACTAAGAAAAAAACGTTTTGTGTTTTTCTTTTTTTTTACATTTTCAGTGGTTTTTGGTTTATTTAAAAATAAAAAATCCCAGAGGTGATTAAATACCACTAAAAGGAAGCTCTGTCACAAAAAAATGATAAAAATGTCATATGGGTACAGTGCTGCATGGCCACGCAATTGTCATTCAAAGTGTGACAGCGCTGAAAGCTGGAAATTGGCCTGGGCAGGAAGGGGGTATAAGTGTCCTGTAGGCTTGTGGTTAAAAGTAAATTCTCTAACGGAGCATTATATTTTTCTCTGTAAATTATTATTATTATTTTTTTAAGTTTTGGTCATCCTCTGGTTTTCTAGGTCCAGCAGTCTCCTCACCCCGAGCCGATTCTTCAGTTAACTGCCGAGTGCTGGCGCCACCATCTTGACTAAGGGAAACCAGCTGTGAAGACTTGTGGCTTCACAGCTGGTTTCCTGCGCATGCGTGAAGTGCACTGCACTTTGTGAATGGGCCACAGTTGTCTGGGATGTGAAATGTCCCAGAGGGCTGCAGGGGAGCCCCAACTTATGGCTCAGTGTGGCACGGCGAGTCAAAAGTGGGAGCAGGTACCTGTGAAAACCAGATACCCCCCCCAAAAGGTGCCAAATGTGGCAGCAGAGTGGGAAGGTGGCAGATAAGCGGATCTTCCACCTTTGGGTGGAACTCCACCTTAACACATTTGGCACCTTTAAGGAGCAGGTACCCGCTGTTCCGCTGCGACCCCCTAGGTGATCGGAAGCAGAAGTTGGTTTCTCTCCTTCCCATAGTCTTCTGGGACACGTGACAGAAGTTTATGGGACCGTTCACAAGGCACAGCGCTACTCGCACATGCTCAGTGGGCACCTGGCTGTGAAGCCGCAAGCTGTCATAGCCGGGTGCCCACACTTAGGATGCCGTGGAGCGAGGACGGTCAGTGAAATTGGCTGTGGTGAAGGTACTGCTGGATTATGGGACAGGTGAATGGCTGTTTTTTTAAAAATCAGCAACTACAGTTTTTTTTAGATGCAGATTTTTTTTTTTTTTAGGCTTGACAGGAGCTCCACTTTAACACTAGGCGAGTTTAGCACTTGAGCATTAATTTTGTTCTGGCCAATGAAATGAATTGACATCCAAGCGCTTGATGCCTGTAAACGCTTGTAAAAGAATTAGGCACTTTTACAAGCGTCAGGCATTTTTTTTTTCTGCCAAAACGCTGCTGTCAGGAGGAAAGGCTTGTAGGAAAGTCTGCAAAACATGCTGTGTGCGTGAGGCCTTATGAGATTTAATTGAGAGTGAAGATCTGAAGTAGGGCAAGACAACAGGCAAGGTGAACGCCATCCTACTGCGCATGCAAGGTTTTGACTGTGAAGGGTGGAAAAGCAGCTGAATTATTAGGAAGCAAATGTGTGCTGGCTTCAGTTGCCCTCAGTTAAAATGGCTACTGTAACATTTCTGGGTGAGTGCAGTTGCAGCCAACTTTTTGTTTTCATTGGAAATGGGCACATTTTGCTAAATGAAATGGATAAATCACATTGCCAACATTTTTACATGCTGGTTGTATTTGTTCCAGCAATTGAGCAAGTTTAACTTAACTTCATCTTTAAAACCAAATAAGATAAATAAAATCCCATATTTTTAGGTTGTCACCAGATAAGGAGAAGAGGGGTTAATCTTCCGATGGGGACACTAGTTCTGGTGATGTGAGGAGATTCCCACACTTTGGAGGATTTTCCTCACATTCTGTTTTGGCTGTGATACAGGAAGTGAATGTATATCTCCCCAATGAGGCACAGATGGGAACACACCTGATGGGTTATACCCCTTTCTTTAAAATTGAACACAATTGGGGGAGTTTTGCCTACTTTTAAATGTTAGAAAATTGCCCTCTGTGTTGTATGTTGACCACTTCCTGACCGCCTAACGCAGTTTTACTGTGGCGCAGCAGCCCCGCTGTGCCAGATCACGTTCAGGATCTGGTATTTACGGGTAGGGGGCACGTTGCCCCTTCTGTGCTGTCATTTTCTACAACACAAGGTGATCAGCAGGTCCCAGCCAAGGACTAGTGGCTGGGACCTGCTGATCGGCTTAGCAAATGACCGTTCAGAGCCTGTGTTTACTAAGGACATGTGACTTTGACCAGAGAGCAACAATCACTTCATAAAAGCAGCACATATTCCGCATGTTACGCATTAAGTACACAGTTAACCCTTTGCCCCTAGATGTTATCCCCTTTTCAGCCAGTGTCATTAGTACAGTGACAGTGTATAATATTAGCACTGATCATTGTATTAGCGCAGGGGTCCTCAAACATTTTAAAAAGGGGGCCAGTTCACTGTCGCTCAGACTGTTGGAGGGCCGGACTATAGTTTTAAAAAAAAAAAAAACTGAACAAATGTGGACACAGTACAGGAGATGACCAGAGACTGCGGACATACAACGGCGGCGGGAATACTAGGCCGGCCGCTCCATAAGACACACCGACATTTCCCCCCAAGTGTGTCTTATGGAGCGAAATAGTGCCCCATCGTTGGTGTCAGTGGGAAGAAACGTGCCCCATCATTGGTGTCACTGGGAAGAAATGTGCCCCATCTTTGGTGTCAGTGGGAGGAATAGTGCCCCATCTTTGGTGTCAGTGGGAGGAATAGTGCCCCATCTTTGGTGTCAGTGGGAGGAATAGTGCCCCATCATTGGTGTCAGTGGGAGGAATAGTGCCCCATCTTTGGTGTCAGTGGGAGGAATAGTGCCCCATCTTTGGTGTCAGTGGGAGGAATAGTGCCCCATCTTTGGTGTCAGTGGGAGGAATAGTGCCCCATCTTTGGTGTCAGTGGGAGGAATAGTGCCCCATCTTTGGTGTCAGTGGGAGGAATAGTGCCCCATCTTTGGTGTCAGTGGGAGGAATAGTGCCCCATCTTTGGTGTCAGTGGGAGGAATAGTGCCCCATCTTTGGTGTCAGTGGGAGGAATAGTGCCCCATCTTTGGTGTCAGTGGGAGGAATAGTGCCCCATCTTTGGTGTCAGTGGGAGGAATAGTGCCCCATCTTTGGTGTCAGTGGGAGGAATAGTGCCCCATCTTTGGTGTCAGTGGGAGGAATAGTGCCCCATCTTTGGTGTCAGTGGGAGGAATAGTGCACATCTTTGGTGTCGGGGGGGGGGGGGGGGGGGAAAGTGTCCCAACATTGGTGGCAGTGGGGGGGGGGGGTGGGGAAGTGTCCCAACATTGGTGGCAGTGGGGGGGGGAGTGTCCCAACATTGGTGGCAGTGGGGGGGGGGGGTGGGGAAGTGTCCCAACATTGGTGGCAGTGGGGGGGGGAGTGTCCCAACATTGGTGGCAGTGGGGGGGGGGGTGGGGAAGTGTCCCAACATTGGTGGCAGTGGGGGGGGGAGTGTCCCAACATTGGTGGCAGTGGGGGGGGGAGTGTCCCAACATTGGTGGCAGTGGGGGGGGGGGGGGGGAGTGTCCCAACATTGGTGGGGGGGGGGGGAGTGTCCCAACATTGGTGGCAGTGGGGGGGGGGGGGGGGGGGGGAGAAGTGTCCCAACATTGGTGGCAGTGGGGGGGGGGGGGGAGAAGTGTCCCAACGTTGGTGGCAGTGGGGGGGGGGGGAGAAGTGTCCCAACGTTGGTGGCAGTGGGGGGGGGGGGAGAAGTGTCCCAACGTTGGTGGCAGTGGGGGGGGGGGGAGAAGTGTCCCAACGTTGGTGGCAGTGGGGGGGGGGGGAGAAGTGTCCCAACGTTGGTGGCAGTGGGGGGGGGAGAAGTGTCCCAACGTTGGTGTCAGTGGGAGGGATAGTGTCCCAACGTTGGTGTCAGTGGGAGGGATAGTGTCCCAACGTTGGTGTCAGTGGGAGGGATAGTGTCCCAACGTTGGTGTCAGTGGGAGGGATAGTGCCCCATCGTTGGTGTCAGTGGGGGGGGGGGATAGTGCCCCATCGTTGGTGTCAGTGGGGGGAGGAAGAATAGTGCCCCATCGTTGGTGTCAGTGGGGGGGGGGAGCAATAGTGCCCCATCGTTGGTGTCAGTGACACCAACGATGGGGTGCTATTCCTCCCAGTGACACTTAACTTGCTGACCCCTGTTCCAGCATGGTGCTGCTGCAGCCAGCATACCTGGTTGCAGCAGCACCATCTGCATTGCACACTTAACTGTCAGCTGTCCTTCACTCCGTCCTCTCCCTCACTCGATGTTCGCGGGGCTGCTCAGCTCTGCCTCCTCACAGGTGATTGGCCACCTGTGTGCCTTTCCTGAGCTACAGTTCTGGCGCCCAATCACCGGTGAGGAGGCGGAGCCAAGCGGCAGCGCAAACATCAAGGGAGTGGCCGGAGTGAACGAAGGAGCAGTGCTTCCTGGACTGAATCGTTGTGGGACTGGGACCTGGAGCCAGGTAAGATACAGCAGCCCCCTGCCCGCCCCTGTACTTAGTGTCCCATCTCGTGGCAAATACGCCCCTGCCAGCGGGCAGGATAAATGTCCTCGGCGGGCCTTAGTTTGAGGACCCCTGTATTAGTGTCACTGGTGATGTCAGTCACTTCCCACTTAGTGTCAGTGTCGGATTGCCTGCCACACTATCACAGCCCCACTAAGTTGCTGATACCAGTATAGCGTCTATACCTATGTAAATTCCAGTGTGTGTGTGTGTGTGTGTGTGTGTGTGTGTGTGTGTATAATACATACACTATATTGCCAAAAGTATTGGAACACTCCTCCAGATCATTGGATTCAGGAGTTCGTCACCTCTATGGCCACAGGTGTGTAAAATCAAGCACCTAGGCATGCAAACTGCTTCTACAAACATTTGTGAAAGAATGAGTTACTCTTAGCGCAGTGAATGCAAGCATTGTACCGTGATAGGTTGCCACCTGTGCAGTAAGTCGATCTGTGAAATTTCCTTGCTACTAATTATTCCACAGTCATCTGTTAGTGGTATTGTAACAAAGTGGAAGCAACTGGGAACAACAGCAACTCAGCCACGAAGTGGTAGGCCACATAAAATGACAGCAGGGGCAGCGCATGCTGAAGTGCGCAGAAGTCGCCAACTGTCTGCAGAGTCAACAACAGTGTGTAGAGAGTTTCATGGAATAGGTTCTCATGGCCGAGCAGCTTCATCCAGGCCTTACATCACCAAGTGCAATGCAAAGCGTCTGATGCAGTGGTGTAAAGCACACCGCCACTGGACTCTAAAGCAGTGGAGACGTGTTCTCTGGAGTGACGAATTGCACTTCTCTGTCTGGCAATTCGGTGTACGTGTCTGGGTTTGACAGTTGCCAGGGGAACAGTGCTTGCCTGACTGCATTGTGCCAATTGTAAAGTTTGCTGGAGGGGGATTATGGTGTGGGGTTGTGTTTCAGGGGTTGGGCTTGGCCCCTTAGTTCCAGTGAAGGGAACTCTTAAGGTGTCAGCATACCAAGACATTTTGGGCAATTTCATGATCCCAACTTCGTGGAAAGAGTTTGGGGATGGGCCCTTCCTTTTCCAACATGACTGCGAGCCAGGCCTCATCTCACATCGGTGCCTGACCTCACAAATGCGCTTCTGGAAGAATGGTCAAACATACCATAGACACACTCCTAAACCTTGTGGACAGCCTTCCCAGAAGAGTTGAAGCTGTTATAGCTGCAAAGGGTGGGCCAAAGTTCATGTGCGTGTAAAGGCAGGCATCCAAATACTTTTGGCAATATAGTGTGTTTTGTGTTGGATCCCTTTTAAAGGATCTGTCCACCACTGGGAGAGGCCCCTAACTGAGCATGTGAAACCGATGTCTGGGGCCTCACACTTCAGTTGTGATGACTTATGTTGCTCATGGGTCCAATACCCATAACAGATGTGCAGAGCACTCTGGGTTAGGGTGCTGATGGCCACATCCAAAGAGCATCTACCTGGCTTGGCCTTCAGGGAGGTAATTTTATCTTGCACTTGATAATGTGTTCAGGGATGCCACAGTAGGCCAAAGCATACTTCTGCTTCAAGTGAAGAGGTCTAAGAAAAGGTCAGTTAAATCCCACCCTTTCCATTCTATCCACTTCTGCAGTTTGTGCCCTCAGAGGCTGAATAACAACTCATAGGGCTCAAAATCCGAGACCAGCTGAGCCCTCGGAAAAGCTGCCTGCGTGAAAGAATATATATATAAAATGGTGAAGCGCTCTAAAGTGAACTACATAACACACAAAAATAATAAATATGATCCATACACAGTGCTCAGATACAATCTGTATCCAATCGTGACCAACCGTGAACAGTAATGAAAAACAGGAGGTCATGTTTTATACAAAGTAACGTGACTTCTAAACCAATATTAACCCCCCCCCCCCCTCCTGTCCCAATCATGGGACTATATAAATGTGTCAAGTGAATCCCTTTTTGGGGACAAATAATAAAGTGTTAAGTGACACAAACCCCTTTAACCTGTATAAATGTGACTACTAAGGGCCAGCATGCTTTTAAGGATCACCTCCCGATCCTACTAGATGTAAACTGGTTCCAGGAATATGAATGCCACACAAGCTCCAAGTACCACCGCTCAGCTCCCTCCTTACACAGGTACCACAATGTAGCTCACCCCCACTCAGGATCATAATAGTGAAACAAAAAAGATTCCTCCATGGTGCAGTAACGTTTTTTAATCCATAAAGAATTAAGCAGAATTAACACTCGCATGTAATCTCCAATACACAGACTCTTATCCTCATGCATATAGGTGCACTACATGGATTTGTAAGGTGTACCAAGATGGCCACCTCGCCCGGAAGTGCGTCACCGGAAGTTGCATATCCCTAAAGGCGTACTGGCCCTTAGTGGTCACGTTTTGGAAGTGAAGGGGCCATCTTGGCCATTCCTGAGGAGTTTATACACCAGAGTAAAGATCACGCTTTTTCACGGCATCACTTGCATGAATTTTAGGAAGATCACTAATATATTTATATGTTTGGACATTATAAAAAATATTTTTGTTCATGTTGATGATTTATACAGGTTAAGGGGATTTATTTGTGTCACTTAACACTTTTTTTATTTGTCCCCAAAAAGGGATTCACTTGACACATTATATAGTCTCATGATTGTGACAGGAGGGTTTTTTTTTTAATAATGGTTTAGAAGTCACATGTTACTTTGTATAAACAGGACCTCCTGTTTTTCACTATTCACAGTTGGTCACGATTGGTTACAGATTGTATCTGAGCACTGTGTGTGGATCATATTTATTATTTTTGTGTTATGTAGTTCACTTTAGAGCGCTTCACCATTTTGTATACATATTTTTTTTGTCATACCAGTTGGGTCAGGTTGGGTGAAAGCAGCTTTATTTAGGGCTTCCATATAAGCGCAAGGGGTATTCATATATTGTTAAACTGCATGAAAGAATGCCTCAATTTCTAGGTAGGGGTGTGCTGATTGTAAACCTTGGTAGGTCCTTGGGTACTTCCTAGCGTTCTGTGTAGAGAGGTCCCCTTTAGGTTCATGGGCTAATCCTTTGCCTCTGGTACCCTCTTTAGCTGCTCCTTCTCACCTCTCCTATGCTATTGCATAGATTAATGCATCTTCCCTAGTGTCCATGGGGTGGGCCATCACCATGTGGGATTGGGAAAAACTGTCTGAAGTGACACATCAGATTGCAGAGGAAAGAGATCTCAGATGGAGCCCACTGTACTAGGCTCTGTTGATTGAGGCGAATACACTTTGTGAGGTTATACCTTCATTTCAAAGGTTTACAATCACTTTAAGTCCCTTTCTGAACATTCAAAGCAGTCTGCCTCTATGCTCTAGGCTTTTTTTTTTTTTTTTTTTGTGGCAGGGATCCTTTCTTCTCTGTCTTGAAGAACCATCATGCTCAGGGCGACTGTTCAGTAACCGGTAATTCTTCATGTCAGGGTATCCTGCTTTGTGCAGGTTTCCTGGTTCAGAATTCATTGGACACAATCTAGGTTTTTCTGTGCCTTTTACAACTTGGGAGATTGTGAGCCCTTCCTGCAGCAGGGAAGGTAGTTTGATCCCTGCACAGGATGAGTGTCAACCTTCCTGTTTCCTTAAAGCGGTGTTAAACCCAGAACCAAAAATGCGAAATATTTCCACTTACCAATCTTTAGATGTGGCTGCATTAGTTTTCTTTCTTAGACTTTTTACCCTATTTTCACCTGGTGATCTGGCCAGTAATACCTCCTGTATTAGAAATTAGAGTCCCTCCACTCTTGATGAAGGAATACAGGGACACCTTTGGACAGCAGCATTGTCAATTGGGAGGGGGGGGGTGTGTGGGAGTATTAAGTACCACCAGGAGATTGAAGTACACTAACAAATTGCAGCCAAACTCCAGCTCATTCTGCAGATACAAAAGCAGTAACAGCAACATTTTTTTTTTTTCTTTTGGGGTAAAGGTTTTTATATAAAAGCTGATTATTGTAAGCACCTAGTCAGTGGTGAATGGTTTGTCTCAACACTAACGTCTACATTTGAAGGGGAGCTTGTTCTGTTGAAAAACAGGCTTTTTGGTTGGATGACCAGATAAAAAAAAGTGCTTAATAAGAACTAATGCAGCCATCAGTCTATGAATTTGCAAGCTTTTTTGGGGGTGGAGTTTATTACCTCTTTTAGGACACTGCTTTGTGGACAGGTTCTTTTTGGCCTCTGGACTGAGAGTAGAGGTTCATGCACTTTGCCTGCCGCACACCTAAGGCTACGTTCACACTAGCCTTGTGTGCAGGCGGCAGAGAGGCGTTTGGGAAGCGTTTTTACCGCTTCCCAAACGCCTCTGCCAATTCTGCACATTACAGCACATGGTGCTGTTCTAACGGGAGCGTTTGCGTCGCGGCAAAACGGACGCCTCTGGACGAGTCAGGAGGCTTTGAAGCCTCCTATTCTCGTCTATGGTGCCGCTCCGCAGACGCCCGGCCGGCGTTTGCGGTGCGGTTGCGACGCGGTTGCGGGGCGTTTGCGGAGCGGTAACACCACTCAAACTGCATTATAGGCGTTTGTGGGGCGTTATTAACGCTCGGCAAACGCCTAGCAACCGCCGCTAAACCGCGCATGCGGCGTTTGCGGAGCGTTTGCCGAGCGTTAAAAAACGCTCCGCAAACGCCGGACCAATGCTTGCCAAACGCTATAGGGGCGTTTGGCAAGCGTTGGCAAAACAGCCTAGTGTGAACGAGCCCTAAGATCGTCACTGGAGAGCCCTGTGCCTCCCTGGATCATCAGCAGGTGGGACACGTTGGTTTCTTTCTTATAGGTATCCATCTGTCTTGATGTTGGACCTGTCCACTGTCCTTGGCAGATCTGCATCCTCTAGTGTTCTTTTCATACAGAGCTTTTCCATCAAGCTACTGCCCATAGTAGTACGGCTAATACTGTATATCAACCCTAGGCCCCACAACTGCTGATGTTTGATGGATGTGAGGAGTCGGGAGCCTTCTTAGAACGATTACCAGAGGTCAGGGCTAGGCAAGCAGGTTCTTTAGTAGGGATTCTTGTGGGAGTGTGCCTGTTTTTTTTTTTTTTGCCAGGGAGAATGCATAAGCTTCATCCTCCGCTCATCAGGTGACTCTAGCGTCGGAACTAGGTCTCCTCTTCATTCCTTTCTAACTTTGTGGGGTTGATCCATCCATCCTACTCCTTAAGTTACTTTGACTCTGTAGGGAAAAAAACCCTTGAGTTCTCTGGGTGTCGACTCAGGACTCGCTCTACATTATTTGTGAGCTATAGTGCTTTTGCTGATACAGGGTATTCCTAGTAGGTTTTGCCTAACCGTTGATTGTACAGCCAGGCATCCCATTTAAAGTGATTCTGAAGGTTGCAAATGTTGTTTTTTTAAATAACAAACATGTTATCCTTACCTGCTGTGTGCATTAGTTTAGCACAGAGTAGTTTCCTGTGTCCCCTCTCGGTATTTATCTTCTAGTGCCACCACTAAGAGACTGCACAGTGGGTGGAGTTATCAATAGGGGAGAGAGGGGAGCAGATGGGCAAGCTATTACAAATGGGGTGGGGGGGGCAAGTACTCACTGCCATGACCTCCAGTGCAGAAGGGGGAGTAACACTTTCCCTGCCATGACCACCAAGACAAGGAGGGTGGTTAACACTTTAACCATACATGGATCAGCAGGGACCAGATGAATTTCGATCCACCTATGGGCAGGTTGGTTTTACAGAAGTCCTTTCGATCAACTTCTGTACAACCAGCCTGTTGGAAAATTTTTGCTGATCAGTGCCACTGTTTATTGCCAGTGGTGCTGATTAGTGTATTCTGAAGGTGGGGAAGCCTCCCCGCTGTCAGAATACAATATCTGCACTGGAGGGATTTGCCCATCCACCTTGAATATGTGGATGGGGGAATCGATTCATTTTATTTCACCCTGCTGGTTTATCAAAAGAAAATAAATTTATGTATGGCTTGGCTTTCACTGCAATGACCACCAATACAGGGGGGAAGGTAGGGGGACACTTTTACTGTCATGCCCAACAGTACAGGAGGGGTTGGTATAATACTTTCACTACCATGATCACCAATCTGGGGGGTCAAACCCATGTGCATTGGAGATAATGGCAGTGACAGGTAAAATTTAACTGCCGCTGCCCACCAATGCAGGGGAGGGATGAGGGTAACTTTCACTGCCACTGACATGTGTATTAACATTAATCGTACTGACACCAATGCTGGGGGGTTATTGTACTCCAAGTTTAACATGTTATATAATACATTGCAAAAAACACAACAGGACTGGAATCTTCTGTGCTGCTAGTGTGCGATTCTCTGGAAGTGTCGGGGGCCACACTTGAGGCCCTCTATCCTTCCAGTTGACAGTCACTGGTTTAGAGTAAATCCTGACAGGTGGCGCCTACCTTCTAATGGGCAAATATGTTGTTGCTTAGGCTAGTTTTGTTAGGGTGATTGATGGCTTCTCTCATTTTAAAATTTTTTGTGTTTTTGTAGGAACGCTGGCCATCTTCAGAAGATTCTGTAAGTATACTTGGGTTTTTCAGCCTGTCTTGACAATTTTCACTTTAAACACTTACCATTTCAAAGCTGCCATATTACTAAACACTTTCCTTTTCTGGATTTTAAAATAGCCTGTTCTTTAAAAATAAACATTTAATGAGTTGACATGAGGCAACCAGTATGAGCTTTAGCCTGGGCTCACACTTCTGCGAACTCTGTGCGATGTGATTTGAACCATACATTTTCCAGGCCCCCCCCTTTTTTTTTTTTCCCCTAGCACTAGAATTGGAGGATCTCATGGGTATTCAAACCCATGCAATCTGATTCTGCGGTTTTGTGAACTGATTTCAGGGTGTTAACATACACATCCTCAGCGGTTCGCATGAATGGGGTGCGATTTTTGATGCGGTGCAGAATTCACACAGAAACTGGTGCAAACTCCGCACTGCATCAGTGTGAACCCGGGCTTAATGTGACCTTAAAAGTCAACCCCTGTTTGTCATAATAGGAACATCTTGATGCATGGAATAATCTCAGCCAAAAATCTTGGTTCTAGTTTGTTGCAGCTTCCCAGTGTTTTATAGCAGGGGTTTGTTTAGGTTTTTATTTTTATAGTTCCATGTCCCCAACCAGCTTTTGCATCCACTTGTACCTGTGGAATATGTAACCACAACCCTATCCAAAACCTGCTTTTGCTGCTATTCTAAAAAAATTGTGTTTGAAAGTATTGTAAAATTAGACGTTCATGCTTAGAGGCTGCAGAAAACGTGTTTTATAAGAGTGCTGTACATAAAAGATTACTTGTAGAAAGGCACTGTACAAGAGGTGCCTTGTGTTTAAAGGACTAAATACATGTTCAAGAGCCCTTCAGATTCGATTCCCTTCTTACTTTGTAGTTACCAGCTAGTGAACATAAATGGGCCTGATGCAGCACAAGGCACTTTACCCACCCTCTTTATACAATCATCCCAGACTGGGTAATCTACAGGCACCCAAGTTTGTTTTAGGACTTTTTTTCCTAGATTAGCTTGCTGGTTTGTGAAACCCTCATTTGATGACTTAACGTGCAGCTTATCTGCATATAAGGGGACTCTGTTTCTTCCTAGCTATGGTTTGGATATTTTTTTCTACTTGAAGTTCAGCCCTTGTGCCATGAGGCTTTGCATCACTGTCGCATAGTTCTGTGATAAATTGGTTGTAGTCAAAAGCAGAGAAAGCTGTAAATTGTTAGGCCGGACTAGTGACAATACTACACTGCTCTTTGCCTCTCTTAATGTCTACACTTCAGAAAATTACCTTCCTGTCTCAGGTGTATTTTTATTGGCTTTTTGTAAGGAAGCTTTTGTCATATGCTAAGGGATTTCTGTGAAAGTAAAATATATTTTCTGTACCGAAATAGAAATGTTGGACTTCAGAAGAAACAGTAAGTATACAAACTGATTTCAAACTCTGCTTAACTTTCATCACAACAGACTTTTTTTGCACACTTGGAGTTTGCCACTGTATTATGTGCACATATCTTTGCACTCTGGTGGTGTACATCTTTAGAGTAATTTGTGGCATTTAGCTTTACACAAGTATATTCACTTTTACCTGTAGTTTTTAGTATTCACTAGTAAATGAAATGTTAAAGCTCAACTGAATTCTGACTTGCCACTTTCCAAATATTGCAAGGCTTTCATGGTGATCCCCTTATTGTAAGATGTATGCAAATAATCCTATCCTATGAGATGTTTAGGTCTCTGAAATTGCATTAAAGTGGGTCTTTACCCCAAAAACTAGTTGTTTGCACTGGCTTCAACACTTTCCCTCACAATAGATGCAAAAAAGCAAGCATTTGCCTTATTTGTACCCAGGTAAGTATAACGTTGTGCTCTGGGTGCCTCACAGCTAATGTGCACCACTGGGTTTTACGTGTGCGCAAATGTGCCAAAGGGCTCTGCCTGTCCTTTGAGACCCAGCAGAAACGTTTAGTACATCTGCTCATGCGTGGGGACATTGCAGTTATGGAGATCCTGGATCTCAGATTGTCCACATGCATGGGGAAACTGTGCTTGTACAGATGTGCTTCAGGCCTCTGCCAGGTAGAGCCCTTCGACACACCTGCCACATGCTTGATTTTCTAAGGTAGTGCCACCTTTAAAAAATGTAAGTGTTTGAGGTGATTGGCATAAAATTGCAGTGGTTAGTATTTCAGACTTGGGCAAATTGTGAGGTTTATAGCTCCAGAATTATTTTCTAGTTTGTCTTGAAAAAGGCACGGGAAAGCCTAGGATTTTTTTTCTACTGTTGATATAAACAGAATATTTTTGTTTTTATATAACTTTTTTTGGATGGTGTGTTTATTAAAGTCACAAACTCTTTACTGGCTTACTAATGAATAATTTAATCTTTTTATCCAGGGACCTGAACCTAAGGAACCTGAACAGTTAAGGAAGCTGTTTATTGGTGGCCTGAGTTTTGAGACAACAGATGACAGCCTAAGGGAACACTTTGAACAATGGGGAAAGCTAACAGACTGTGTAGTAAGTTGTGTTTTTTGCATTTTGGGGGATTTTCGTGTGTATTTTAACCACTTGCCCTCCAGAGGATTTACCGCCCCTTAATGACCAGGCCTCTTTTTGCTACTCGGCGCTGCACTAATTCAACTGATAATTGCGCAGTCATGCAATGCTGCACCCAAACGAAATTTACGTCCTTTTTTTCACACAAATAGAGCTTTCTTTCGGTGGTATTTGATCACCTGTGTGCTTTTTTATTTTTCACGCTATAAACAAAAAAAGGCCAAAAATTTTGAAGAAAAACAATATTTTTTACTTTCAGCTATAAAAAATGTATAGTAAACTCAAAGTTGGTTATAAATTTAGGCCTAAATGTATTCTGCTCCATGTTTTTGGTAAAAAAAAATCCCAATAAGTGTATATTGATTGCTTTGTGTGACAGTTATAGTGTCTACAAACTATGGTATAGATACTGCAATTTACGTCATTTTTTTTTTTTGCTTTACAACGCTGCGCTAGTTTAACGGTCAATTGCGCGGTCATGCAAAACGATGCATAAATGAAATTTACTTTTTTTTTTTTTCCCCGCAAATTGAGCTTTCTTTCGGTGGTATTTGATTGCCTGTGCGGTTTTTATTTTTTGCGCTATTAAAAAAAAAAAGCTGACAATTTTGAGGGAAAAAAAACAATATTTTGGACTTTTTGCTATAAAACATATCCAGTAAAAAAAATGTAAAAATCAAATTTAGTTATAAATTTCTGCCAAAATGCATTCTGCGGCATGTCTTTGCTAAAAAAAAAAAAAAAAAAAAAAAACAATACGTGTAAATTAATTGGTTTACGTGAAAGTTCTAGCGTTTACAAATGGCGGGAAAGATACTGGGATTTTTATTTATTTAATTTTTTTATACTAATGGTGTCGATCAGCGACTTATGGCGGTGATCAGCGACTTATGGAGGGACTGCGGCGGACATTCTGACATTGGGGGGTACTGACTTGGGGTCACTGACATCCCCAGTGACACCAATACAGTGATCAGTGCAAAAAAAAAAGTGACACTGTACTAATGGCACTGGGGAGGAAGGGGTTAAGTTTATTATTCAGGGAAAGGGTTAACTGTGTGAGGGGAGTGTTTTTACTAGGGGGTGTGTACTGGAGGGAACACCGCTGATCGGGAGAGAGAAACTCTTCTGTCCCGATCAGCGTGTCCTGGACCTGTCAGGGAACTGACAGAAAGCACAGCTACTGCAGCTGTGCTCTCTGTCGGCGATTGCCGCCGATCGCCGGGACATGACCGGCTGTAATCCGGCGACTGACATCCGCGGCTGTGATCGGCGGGCCTTGCGCGCCCCCTACCTGTTTTAAAAACGCACGTTTTAAAACGTGCATTTGCCCAGCCATGCCGCCCTGCCACCGTATTTCTACAGTGGCTGGGTGGCATGTGGTTAAAGTGGTAATAAACTTAAACAAAAATTCTGACTTTTTTTTTTTCTTATGGCAAAATAGACCCTATTCGTCTCTTCTGCTGTAAATGCTTCACTCCTGCTTGTCAGCAGAATTGTACACTTAGCCCTGTTTGCGCAGCTCAGAGTAACTTACGGCACCCACTCTTTTCTGTGGTGTGGGACTTCCATGTGTGGGAGTGACGTCATGGCTGCTTGGCTATTCATGCGGCCCAGAGGCCCGAACCCAGAAGGAAGACTGGGAGAAGGAAGCTCCCCCAATTACAGCTTTAATGGTGCACAGCATGTCAAAATTGATAGCTTACTGTATAAACACTGGCGTACTCTAGATGCCTTACTCTGAAAATCCTGTGTTTGCTAGTATCTCTGTACCCTGGGTCTCCTTGTTCTTTTTAGCCTGTTTGTACTCGAGCAATTCCCAAGTTCTGAGTGGCTAGCATTCTGAGAAATCTAGGGTAATATTCATCACCTATACTGTTTTTTTTTTTTTTTTTTTGTAAATTTCATTAATTTGCTTGATGTGCTATGCGCATCTCATTTTAACTGCACAAACATGCAGTGGGGCAATTTTAACACAATTGTAAATTGTTAGGGTTTTTTTTTTTTTTTTTTTTTTTTTGTGTGTGTGAATTTTAGTGCTTACCCGGTTGTGGTCTGCACTTAGATACTCACCCAGCAGATCCAGCATTGTCCTGGTGAGATCCTCTCCTGACAGCGCTCGGTCCCATGCTGCCATGTTTTGTGTAACATTGAGAGGCTGCTGGCTCTTCCGGTTTCAGTCAGGGGGCCTCCTGGAGATGCACTGTTAGGCCTGCCTCCTTGTCCTTTACTGAATGAAAGACACTGCCTCCTGGGATATGTGAGGTTCATATTCCATGACGCATAGGGAGCACAGTGTCGGGGGGAAGTCCAAAGAGTGTTCTTTTAAAAAAGCACTATATATGTAGAGGGCTGAAGGAGGGATCATGGTTTTGAAGGTGAAGATCTGCTTTAAATCTGTACTACTGCTTAGTCCAATTTACATTAATTTTATAATTGCATCTGTACCCTGCATCACATTGTAGGTGATCTATGCCAATTTTATTCGCAGATGTATTTAATAGAATGCTTTACTACTTTCAGGTTATGAGAGATCCACAAACAAAACGCTCCAGGGGCTTTGGCTTTGTGACATATTCCTGTGTGGAAGAGGTTGATGCTGCAATGTCTGCTCGTCCACATAAAGTTGATGGTCGTGTTGTTGAGCCTAAAAGAGCAGTTTCCAGAGAGGTGTGTGATTTTGTATGTGGGTTTTTTTGTTTTTTTTTTGTTTTGTGTCCAGTCCCCAACTTTAGTAGGGAAGAGCCTTATCTATATTGTTAAATACAGGATTCGGTCAAGCCTGGTGCTCATCTTACTGTGAAAAAAATATTTGTTGGTGGCATTAAAGAAGACACAGAAGAATACCATTTGAGAGACTATTTTGAGAACTATGGCAAGATTGAAACCATTGAGGTGATGGAAGATCGTCAGTCTGGAAAGAAAAGGGGATTTGCTTTTGTCACTTTTGATGATCATGACACAGTCGATAAAATTGTTGGTGAGTAGAGTTTCATCAAGTTTTTTCCTCTGAACCCGATGTTCGTGAACTTGACCAACTGTGTACATAGCTGTTTTAATTCTTTTAGCTTTTGAGGAAAGCTTGACCTGTTTTACTTATAGGTCTTGCTTTTACAGGTTATGTCTTCTATAAACTTGAAATTTTATTCAGCACCTATCAGATACCACTTTCTTCTCCAGTAAGAGATTTGGATTAAGTAGCAGCTGGGAGGTTCCGTATTTTTTTTTTTTTGAATCTCTGTATTCATCTATTGGGTTATAAGCAGAGATGGCTGAGAAGCCTTGTACGTAAACAGCTAGCCTCAAAACCTTGAAAGCTGGTTCCACAGTCAGTAAATCTGCGTAGTCTTGGTATATTTTTGTACACCTTTTTGCTAACACCCTTTTTCTCTTTTTAGTTCAGAAATATCACACAATCAACAATCATAACTGTGAGGTTAAAAAAGCCCTGTCTAAGCAAGAGATGCAAACCGCCACCACCCAAAGAGGTACAGTGCTTGAACAATGGTGGCGCAGAATTTGTTTCCTTAGGAATGTTGTTTTTTAATGCTTTCTTTCATAATTTTAGGACGTGGAGGAGGTGGAAGCAACTTCGTGGGTAGAGGAGGAAATTATGGAAGCAGTGGAGGAAGCTTTGGAAGAGGTGGCAGCGGTGGTGGTGGTGGTGGTGGCAGCAGCTTTGGGAACAGAGGTATAATGCGTGTTGTGTGTTTTTTTTTTGTTTTTTTTGTGGTTTCCATCCCCCCCACCTCCTTATTGAGATCTCACAAGGTGGTACTTTCCATTCTATAGTTTGATGCATATACTGTTTGTGGTATTATCTGGATACCACTGCATTACTATAGGTCTAAGTATACTTTTTCTGGGTTGGGTCTGGCAGCTACCATTCTTTTCTGATCTAAGGACCTATGTTTGTGGTGCAGCAATGAATGCAGTGTTTTATGTTTGTACCTGGTATGCTAGCTATTGAAGGGCAGAACATAGAAGGGGCTTCTCAATCTTGGAGTGTTCTAATACATTTATCCGTCCTCTTTCCAGGTGGCTATGGTGGTAGTAGAGGTGGCTATGGTGGAGGAGATGGATACAATGGCTTTGGCGGAGATGGTACGTTTTTGTTTTGCCAGTAGGCTTCCTTTTCTTTTTTCCTTCCCCCATCTCCCCGCTCCTAGGGAGCCTTTCCCTAGTCTTCTGGGGAGGGAGGCTTTTTAGCCTTGTAAAAAGGTGCAGTTTTTCAGATCCTAATGATATAATCCCATGTTTTTACTATGTTTTTTAAACTGTTTTTGAATGGTTTTTTATAACCTAGGGCCTGGCAACTATGGTGGTGGCCCCGGTTATGGTGGCAGGGGTTATGGAAGTAGCCCAGGTTATGGAAACCAAGGTGGCGGATATGGCAGCAGTAGTGGTGGTGGATATGATGGCTACAGCGAAGGAGGAAACTTTGGTGGTAAGTAACTTTTATCCTGAATAGTGGTAAATACTTGACTGTTAATGACTGTGAAATGCATTCATAACATGCAAATTAGTGAACTTGTAACAGCCACAAAGCACTGTGGTCAATATTTAGTTTGTTTAAACCTTTGTAAAAATTCTGGAGCAAAAGCAATGCCTTTTTGATCTTATGAATTCAGAGCTGCCCTGTTCACTCTTGTATGTCAGTCTAATCAGCCTTTCCAGTTCATCCCTTGAACAAAACCACACCAATCCCCACTGTCAAGATTGGGAGCTGTTGTCATTTGGTAAACAGGCAGGGCTGACACCATTCCTTGCAATTTCATTCCACGTAAGGCACAGTTTGTCAGCCCACAATAGGAATTTGCGAGGAAACTGATTTTTGCAAGGAGCAATGGCTATTTTTCTATGCTTACATGGTCTTTAAAAATGGGTAAATGTGAATGCATAACTTGTAAGAGGTTTTTCCTCCTCTAATTTTCCCAAGCAGTGGGACTGTGCCTGCACTGCATGGGTTAAGTGCTTGTTTTTGTCTAGGGGCTCAGGGATGAGCTGTACTTGCCCTGTCCTCCCGATCCTCTGGAAAACAGTGTTCCCCCATGTCCAGGGGTAGACTGTTCCTGCTGTCTTCACGTCCAGAGCCAGTCTGTGTGTGTGATGCTGTCGGGAACAGCCCATTCACAAGACCACTAGCGTGCGGTGGCAGGAGCAGCGGAGACTGGTCTTGCGCTCGGAGGAGCAGCAGATTAGGTGTGTATATCTTTACTTTCAGAGCCACTAGACAAAAATGAGCATTTAACCCAGGGGTCCCCAAACTTTTTAAACGGGGGGCCAGTTCACTGTCCTTCAGACCGTTGGAGGGCCGGACTATAGTTTAAAAAAAAAAAACCTATGAACAAATGCGGACACCGTACAGGAGATGACCAGAGACTGCGGACATACAACGGCGGTGGGAATACTGGGCCGGCTGCTCCATAAGACACACAGACATTTCCCCCCAAGTGTGTCTTATGGAGCGAAATAGTGCCCCATCATCGGTGTCAGTGGGAGGAATCGTGCTCCATCATTGGTGTCAGTGGGAGGAATCGTGCCCCATCATCGGTGTCTGTGGGAGGAATCGTGCCCCATCATCGGTGTCTGTGGGAGGAATCGTGCCCCATCATCGGTGTCTGTGGGAGGAATCGTGCCCCATCATCGGTGTCTGTGGGAGGAATCGTGCCCCATCATCGGTGTCTGTGGGAGGAATCGTGCCCCATCATCGGTGTCTGTGGGAGGAATCGTGCCCCATCATCGGTGTCTGTGGGAGGAATCGTGCCCCATCATCGGTGTCTGTGGGAGGAATCGTGCCCCATCATCGGTGTCTGTGGGGGGAGGCCGCCTGTGTGCTTTTCCTGAGCTACAGTTCTGGCGCCCAATCACTGGTGAGGAGGCGGAGCTGAGCGGCAGGAGTGAGGGAGTGGCCGGAGTGAATGAAGGAGCAGTGCTTCCTGGACTGGATCGTCGTGGGACTGGGACCGGAGCCAGGTAAGGTACAGCAGCCCCCTGCCCACCCCTGTACTTAATGTCCCTTCCTCACGGAAAATACGCCCCTGCCGGCGGGCCGTAGTTTGAGGACCCCTGATTTAACCCATGCAGTGCGGGCACAGCCCCACTGCATGGGAAAATAAAAACCTTTTTTTTTTTTTCTTTTAAGAAAGTTTTGCATGGTGAGCGATCAGTTATGCTTGTTTTGACTTAAGACACATATTGGAATATTGCACTAGTGAATTAATACTTGCCTTCTAGTGAAAATCCTTCTGAATCATTCCTCCCTGAAACACTTAGAACCATTTTTAATTGTATATCTTATCCTGTTGTAGGGAGCTACAATGACTTTGGAAATTATGGGGGTCAACAGCAGTCCAATTATGGACCCATGAAGGGAGGTGGCAGCTTCAGTGGAAGGAGCTCTGGAAGTGGAGGCGGCCCCTATGGTGGTGAGTGGTGTAACTGTGCAGAGCCCTATTCACACCTGTGTTCTGTCATAAGTTTGGAGGCTTTTTTAGGCATACATTTATTTCTGGTCATTTTCATTGGTGTGTACACCTAGATGGATAGCTTGCAGTTGCGGTTTTAAATACTAATGTCATTGAAAGTGCAGAAGAGCAACACCTATAATGTTTTAAGAGCCTGAATTGGTTTGGCTTTCGTTTGAAATTTAGTCATATAAAGGTCTGTGGAAATGCAAACCCCGCTTGAAGCAGGTCAAATTCTGAATAATCTCGGCAGTGCCTCAAACTGATGCCCTCGCCACAAGCGTGTAGCTTGACGACATAAGACCTAAAGCATTTTTGGTAGTACTTTGAACAGGAATTGCTTGAAAAATTACCCCTGGCTTTCACCCCAATCTACTATCTAAAACAAAAGCTTACCTCTGACCTGCATATACAGAAAACGTGTCAAATATGTGCATTTTTACAATACACAGGTGTAAATGAGCCACTATGGTCATTCTACTGCCATATTAAAAGGGTTGTATGGTTAACTGGCTGTACTTATTTTTACAGGTGGTTATGGATCTGGTGGTGGTGGAGGAGGTGGTGGTGGCGGCGGCGGCTATGGAAGCAGAAGGTTTTGAGTCTGCAGTAGATACAGGTAACCTATTGGATATGTTTTGTGATGATGATTCAATCTGTCTGACAGATCACTTGAGTAATAATCTTCTTGTCCTGTATCATTCAACAGGCTACAGTTCTTAGCAAGAGAGCGAGGATTTGTCAGGAAAGCTGCAGGTTACTTTGAGACAGTCGTCCATGTGCATTAGAGGAACTGTAAAATCTACTACAGGAGCAGCGAGGATCCATAGTCAGAAAAGTTACCGCAGCTTATACAGGAGGCATTTCTTGTTAAGGACTGGAATAGCCACAGTTTTTTTTGTTTTGTTTTTTTTTTTTTTCCCCATCAGTGCAGCTGATGATTAATGCAATGTAGTGTTGATTTAGATGTACATTCCTGAGGTCTTTATATCTGTTGTAGTTTGTCTCCCATTTCCCCATGATGTCAGGTATATTGCCCTATCCTTTGTTCTAGTGATACCAGGAATAAAGAATTAAGGAATTTTTAACTTTTAAACCGTTTTTTTGTGTAGTCTAGCAACCCCTGCTTATCAGGGTTCAATGTATTGCTCAACAAAAATAAACTTTCTTTACTATTTTTGATGAGCTAGTGTCAGATTTTAGAAAACCATAGTGGTGTACCTGGAACCCTTTATAGGTACAAGCTTGTTATTGACAGAATGTGAACAAAAGGTGGTGTTACCGAATGTCCCTGTCTCTAGCTAATAAATAAAACAAATCTAGTCTGGATGCCATTATGATACAAGTAAAATAGATGTGAAGGGCGATCAGGCCTTGAAAAACTTGCTTGGTTTTAACATTGAGAATGCAGTTGGTTATGTTTGGTCCAAGCACATTCAGACCTGGAGGTGCCCAGTCTCCCCATCCAACATTCTTGGCACAAGGCTTCTCTAGCCTTAAACTTCCGATCTATCCCATTAAGCTGGCTGTTTGACTCGGCACAAGGCATCATAGAATGAGAACCTCACATTTCCATTTTGTACTATAATTCAGATCATGGTAGTATCTAATTTTGTTGCTGTAGCTAAAATGATTCAGTAATGTAATTGAAGAAGTATATCATAGTTTAGTGTTTTACTTTGTGGTCATTTCTCTACCTAAAATGACATTACCTGCCAAGGCAAAATAACTTGCCACTTACAAGTGGCCAAATGCCCTTGTACGATTTTGTTTAGCTAAGTTGAATGTTTACATTCTATACCAGCTTGAGGCTTCTGTCCCATGTATGTTTTCTAATAAAAACTGGCGTGTATCTGTAAACCTGCCTCAGTTATTTTAGCATACCATTCCAACATGGTTTTAACATGGATAGCCAGTTTGTTTTGGACAAGTGTAAATGTAAAATTTAATTTTCAGGAGAGTAAAATACCAGCTTGTTGAGAAGAGGGGGGGGAAACCCTCCAAGTATCCTATACTGGATGGATTTTGAGCTTTTTCATCAGTAGATACTGAGCACAGGTAATTTCAACATACTACTTATATTGTTTTGGAATAGCAGTGAGAACTACTGCTGTTTTCCCGCTCCAAAGTAGTATAAAATAATGTAAAAGTTCTACATCATAAAAATCTTCTAATTGTCCTCTGCTGAACTGGAAATAGTCAACGTTGAGGTTGTTACTTAATAAAAATATAAGGGACCAAATGCTTATCTGCCTGGTAATGGCTGTTACATGGCACTGCTCATGTTCTCTCATGACCGTTTGGAAAGCTGCTAGCCAGGCCGAGCAAGCCAGTGGATAGCTTTTATACCTGATCAGTCAACATTTCTCTGGATGTTGAAGACCACATGGCTAAGCATGTGTGGGTTTTTTTTTTTTTTTCTTAGGTCTAGTGGAACTCCGCTTTATCGAAAACTAGCTGCTGACTTTTAAAAAAAAAAAAAACAGCCACTTACCTGTCCCTTGGTCCTGTGGTGTCCCTCGCAGCTCGTTTCACCGGCTGTCCTGTATTCCAGGAGGCCGGCACCTTCAGTGTGGGCACCCGGCTGTGATAGCTTGCGGCTTCACAGCCAGGTACCCACTGCACATGCATGAGTAGCGCTTCATGAATGGTCCTGTAGTCTTCTGGGACCTGTCGTGTCCCAAAAAGACTAGAGGGAGGGAGGACACCTTCCATTGCCCGCTCCCCAAAGGTGCCAATCCTTAAAGCGGAACTTCCCCTTTTGGGTGGTGCTTTAATATGCTTGCTTTGTGGTGGTTTTCCACTGTAGGCATGCATACCATTTTTAAGGCAGTTATGGGGCCTTTAACTTGCATTTGAAGGGCCTGCCAGCCAAGGGATCTTTTTTTTTTTTTTTTAAATGTTCATAATTTTACCTCTGCACAGCCATGTAAGCAAGAAATAGAGCAGGTACCAGGAGGTACTTAGTGGATAGCTTGATCTGCAAAAATCCTAAACTAAGCATAAGTCATCTGCTGAGGAGTTCTGATTTGGTTGTTAAAAAGCCTGACGTAGAGTAGATTGAAAGGTAAAATTATTAGACTACACACACAGATATATTACACACAGGTCCGTCTATATTTGGACACAGGCACAATTTTGTTTTTTTTCAGGTATTTACCAAAATATATTCAAGCTATAGTTATATAATGGATTTGGGCTGAAAGTGTACACAGGTTTATTTTGAGGGTATGTACATCCAAATTGGAGGAAGGGTTTAGGAACTATAGCTCTTAAGAGTAGCTATCCCCCCCCCCCCTTTTTTTCAAGGGAACAAAAGTAATTGGACAATTGAATCTAATCATAAATAAAATGTTCATTTGTAATATTTTTGTTGAGAATCCTTTACTGGCAATGACTGCCTGGAGTCTGTAACCCATGGACATTATCAAAGACTGGGTTTCCTCCTTTCTGATGCTTTGCCAGGCTTTAACTGCACCTGTCTTCAGTTGTTTGTGGCTCTTTCTGCTTTTTTTTAGTTTTGCCTTCAGCAAGTAAAGTGCATGCTCAATTGGGCTGAGATCAGGTGACTGACTTGGCCATTGCAGAATATTCCACCACTTTTTTCCTTCAAAAGCTCCTGGGTTGCTTTTGCAGTGTGTTTTGGATCATTGTCCATCTGTACTGTGAAGCTCCGTCCAATCAACTTTGCTGCATTTGGCTGAAATCTGGGCTGACAGTATCTCTCTAAACACCGCAGAATTAATCCGGCTTCTGTCACATCATCAATAAACACCAATGACCCAGTGCCACTGGAAGCCATGCATGCCCAGGTCATCACACTGCCTCCACCATGTTTTACAGATGACATTGTGTGCTTTGGATCATGAGCTGTGCCAAGCCTTCTCCACACTTTTTTTTTTTTTTTTTTTCCCGTCATTCTGGTACAGATTAATCTTGGTTTCATCCATCCAAAGAATGCTTTTCCAGAACTGGTCTGGCTTTTTTTTTTTTTTTTTTAGATGTTTTTGGCAAAGTCTAATCTGACTTTTCTATTCAGGCTTACAAATGGTTTGCACCTTGTGGTGAACCCTCTGTATTTGCTCTTGTGAAGTCTATTCTTGATTGTAGACTGACAATAATACGCCACCTCCTAGTGAGTATCCTTCACTTGTGTGGATGTTGTGAATGGGTTTTTCTTTACCGTAGAGAGGATCCTGCGATCATCCACCACTGTTGGCTTTCGTGGACGTCCATGCCTTTTTATGTTGCTGAGCTCACCAGTGCGTTCTTTCCTCAGAAGGTACCAAGAATGTACCTGTTGATTTGGCCTCCCAATGTTGCTGCTATCTCTCTGATGGATTTGTATAGTTTTTGAAGCCTTACAATGGCCTGTTTCACTTGCAAGAACAGCTTCTTTGACTACATGATGTAGGTTCACAGCAATAGATTCCAAATGCAAATACCACATTTAGAATCCACTCCAGACCTTTTACCTGCTTAATTGATGAAGAAATAATGGAGTAGTCCACACCTGGTCATGAAACAGCTTTTGATTCAATTGTCCAATTACTTTTCTTCCCTTGAAAAAAGGGGGGTGGCTACTCTTAAGAGCTGTATTACCTAAAGCCTTCCTCCAATTTGGATGTACATACCCTCAAATTTAAACCTAAGAGTGTGCACTTGCACTTTCATACGGGGGCTGCCTTGGCTGACCTTACCAAAAATACTAGTGAACCTGCTGCCTAAACCTTTAAGCAGTTAGAGCTTTTGTGTTCCTACTACCCAGGGTAAAACGGCAAATGGATCTTCTGCCACTGTCCCTGCTGACATCCATCCAGGCTGTGTGGGGTCGTCCCTTTTTTTTTTTTTTTTTTTTTTTTATTACATGTTGAAGGACTTGGGTGTCTTTACAGCCATCCAAATCTTCTATGAAACTGATGACCAAGAGTGAAAAATGTAAAGACACAGCTCTGACTGCTGTGGGGGTCAGGAATTTGTTTACATGCCAGTGTAACTGATGCACCGGCTCCAGTGAAAGGTGATACTTTGTCCCTGCCATGGAACAAACATACAGATTAGAAAGTCTGGCCAAGTCAAAACACATGAACTGCATTCTAGATTCAGGTAAGCCCTTTGAAAAGTACTTAAAGAAGTAGGGCCAAAGCTGTATGGATCACCAGAGTGCAGTTTGGTCTCTACTCCTGTGACCTGTTTTCAGCCAACAGTGGGCTAAAGCCTGCCGTCAGCTAATACCACTCAGCCGGTCCAGTTTCTAGAAAGATCACGCCTTTTAAAATTAGGATCCACAGATGCCTGGACAGACAGCTAGCTCAGCCACTTGGCACGAGAACCTGAGCCTCCCGCTCCTTTCAAGCAGGCGCTCCAGTGAGTGCTGGAGGGGCAGAGAAGAGAGCCAATGACTGACGGTCATTGGCTCTCCACTCACTGAAGGGTAAGAACTGAGTGGTCGGTGATCTTTGATCGCTCAGTTCTGTCCTAGAATCAACGGTGAGTATAAATTTCTTTGAAGTGACGGAGAGTGTTGGCGGGTTTTTTCTTTTCTATGGGAGCTCGCTCCCAAGCCCCACTCCAGTCAACACACAGAGTCCCGGCTTGGCCCCACTCCTGCTTCTGTGTCTGAGCCAATGACAGTGGAGAAAGCGGATGGAACGCTCTGCTCTCATGCACATCACTTGATTGAGATCGGATTCGGGTAAGTATAAGGAAGGCTGGGGGGAAACTGCATATTGAAGGTTTTATGTATGAAGGTAAAAAAAAAGCTTTTAGAACCACTTTAACATAAAACTGAATTCTCAGGAGAAGCAGTCAGCAATGGCAGCCTCTATAGGCATGTTTCCTTTAACAAAATCAAAGTTGCTTTTAAAATGTAATTTTAGATACATACGTTTTATGTGCTATAACTAAACAGAACTATTATGTTAAATTTAGTGCATCAATAACAAACTACAGTGTATCATAATGTGTTTCCTACCTTAAGACAATTTAGCTGTTTCAGAAACCCATACTAATTGCAGCTTCTCTGGCCAACGCACAAGAACAAGGTAGATACAGCTTGCCCATATATAAAGAATAACATTGGTGGGTGGAGAGTACTTGTACCTTCACAGCTGGTTTCTCTGCTTCTTCTGCAGTCCTCAGATGTCTTTAGACCCTTATCCTGTGCCAGCTCCTTATATTTGCTTTTAAGTTTTTTTTGTGTTAAGCTTGAAGGCTTTCTTTCTCTAGTTTTGTATAAGTGGGAAGGATTAGAACTCTTGTTGGATTTTTACAGCTATTTGGGGCTCTTGGATGTTTACCTTCACTTCTGTCCTGCTGCCGATTTGATCAAAGTGAGATATTTTCTGCAACATAAAAAGATGAGGTTTCTGGCCTTCCTTTGCTCTATTAAAGATTTTTTTTTTTTTTCTTTTTCCCTTGTGTTGGGGATTTTCGTTTAATTCCTGTTTGGTAAATCAAGAAGTGAGGTAGAAATCTCACTAACAAAGCCCTGGATAGCAGCAATACCCTGATAGGGTGGGGTTCTAACCCTTCTCTGCTATTGGGTGCACATGCCTTGTAAGCTATATTTTATTTTCTTTCTTTTCTGACATGTTAATACAGGAGCAGAAATCTCATTGCAGCATTAAACAGGGCAGGTTTTGAGGAACATTCCTGTATCTAAAAGTAGACATGCCTCGCTATTAAGCTTGCAGAATTATGAGTTTAATGGGGCTTGAAATGAGAGTTGACCAAACTTCTGAGGTACTGAATAGAAAAACATAAGACCGTATACAGTATTTTTCTTACCGTTTGCCCAGTACATGGTCTACCATACAGGGGCCTGTCTAAAAGACTCGCTATTTCGAATGTCTGGAAGCAACTCACAATTTTTTCCTAGTAGTAAAAGCAAGGGTCTGAATTTCACATCCATATCGTTTATATGTGAATCCAAATAACACACTCAAGATTTGTTGTCCGCAGGAGATGGCTTGTATGTTTTGAATCATTTGCCAGGCTGCAAGAGCCATGGCAGGCTGCAGTTTTAACTGTCTGATATGGTGACAGTCACTTTTTGCCAAGGTTGTAAAAACCTGTTTTTCTGCCATGGGTGACAGATCCCCATTATGTTGTGTAATTTCTAATCTCAAATATTTTTTTCCCCCATGGGGTTCGGTTGTGGGCTCTGCAGTACACAGTACATCTTTGTCAGAAAAGGCCAATTGCAGTATACAAGTATCGTATATATTTTATGTAAACGTGAATCAGTTCTAAATGATCTTGTGAAAGATATAGCAATTGTAAAAGCAGTTGTAACTAGAATCTTGTGTAGAGGAAATGTTGCCTGTGGCAACCATATTTAACATAACCATTCATTTTTTTTACCCTAAAGGAAAGATGGCTGTTACTCATGTCGACGGTTCCTCTGCTTGTTTTTGTACATCCATACATTATGTTCTCTAGATCAGTGGTTGCTCAATGTTGGGAACACTAGGACCCAGTAGATACTTCCAAAATATTCTGTACCCCAACATAGCTGCTATGGACCTGTTTCTGACCCCCATTCTAGATCTTTCCGCTGCTGCTCAGATATATCCCACAGCAGCTGACCAAACTCTTACCCCAAAACTTGTCGATCTGGTTCGGTTTATATTGGTTACAATGCCGGTGATGTGCATATTCAATAATTTTTCTTTCCAATAGGTCTTGAAAATTTCAACTTCAATACTAGCACATGACAATATGATTTGCACGTATATCAAAGTGCAATCATTACGAAAAGGATAACTTGGTTTCCATTTAGTACAGTATTGTGCAAAACCTACCTCAGAAGGTACCTATGAGATAATGAAGTATTGCAAACCTAACCACAATTCCTTGTCGATCTTCTCCAAATCTTATTTTTAATGTGTCTCTGGAGGTGACCTGTCACATAAATGCACGCTCCAATCAGAATGTACACAAATTTGCAACAAGCAGTTTCAAACCACATTGGTGAAAGATCATTGGCAACCCCCCACCCCCACCTTCCCCAAAGCTGCACACACATTGCAGCAGTGATCGCTTACTTCCCTGCCAACCTGCCGTGTTTGGTGGAGTTCAGTCAAACCTGGTGGCCACAGGATGCCCCATGTGCTGATCAACAACCTCCTCTCCAGCTTCAGATGGACTCTGTCTGCAACTTGGGCTCTGCTGCAGTGTTGCAGGCTTGAGGATTCACAGACAAGCAGCAGCATAAACATTGAAAACCTGCTGGCCACTGGAAGGAGGTCTGTGCCGCAAGGCTCCCACTAGCCCACTGTAGCTGTTGCATTGTACTAGTAAAGGAAGCTGAAGCCTGGTGTGCATAACTCTGCTGTGAATGTTGGGCTCAGGGCAGCCAGAGCTGGCCAGAAGGACCCACATTCCTACCAATACAGGATAAGCACACTCTTGCTAAGCTGTGGCCCCTCTCTGCTCCACTAGCTAACATCTAGCTGTCAGAACAGACAGGAAGGTTATGGCCTGGTGTTTTTGAGAACCACTGCTCTAGATATTACAGTAGCAATTAAAAAGCAGCTTTGCTTTTTCAGTGAACCCGTATCCTGTCCTATGAGGCTTGCCTAGTCCTTTGTTGACAAAATCAAATCTTGTACAGTCTTTTGACAGCCATGAGTGTTTTGCTACACCCCATGGGGAGGATGGCCTCAGAAAAGTGAAGCTACACCTAATGTTGAATTGCCTAGATTTACCAAATGCACTTGTTTTACAGCACAATTCTAAAATTGTAGGAATGGCTCTGCTCACTCGGAAAGGTGTGTGTGAGCTGAGCAAAGGATGATCCAGGGAGAAAAATGATAGTATTAACCAGTATTTCAGATGTACAATACTTGAGGAAATGGCCCAAAAAGATCACTCCATTTTCAAGACTGCATTGCTGAATGCATGGAGAACATCCCATGCCAGAGTTTGGTATTGCCTCGAAGTAGTGAGCTTGAGGCATTAGGCTTCTTTTTAAATTGCATTTGACTATATGAGCAATGTGAATACAATTGGAATAGCTGAAAGTTGTGTGGGGGAAAAAATACTTGTGTTGTATTTTTTAATACAGCATGGAAGAGCTTCTCTCAGGTATTAGCCTGTGACCCCATTGTACAGCTTTTATCATTTTTATACCTGTGATACCAGAAAAAATTCAGAGGAATTGGGCGTTTGTCTGTACCCTACTGGCACGATTTCCTGTCCCTACATCCTCCTGTGATTAGGGCAGGTAGGGAAACTTAATGCTGAGACAGACGGCAACAAAATCATTAGAATTTCAAATGCTTTTTCAGTATCCAAAACGAGGAACTGTTTTAGCTGGGTATAAACATCAACTTTGCTTTTGATGGCCCTAAAGGGGTAACGGAATCTAAATATTTTATGTTGTACTTTAGTAAATCTAGGCACAATTCTCAGGCAAAATGATCTTTCACTGTACACCGGATGGTTAGTTGTTGCTTTTTGTATAAAATATTTTACAGCGTTACTAGTCTCTTAATGTAGTGTTTGTTTGGAGTTAAGCTATGTCTTTTGTACTAGAAAATTTCGAGCCATCCCTCTTTATAGACCAGTGGATTACATGAGAACTCTCTAGCACAGGACCTCTACAGCCTTTGCAGTATGGACTCAGTCAGCATTATTAAAGGAGTTACAGCAGGAACAAGAGCTGCAAGTTTCCAAGAAGTGACAAAAATCAGAATTCACTATGCTGATAGTAAGGAGCTTCCCCAAGACTAGTTACAGCTGAAATAAAGAAGACAGTCTAGCAAGAGAGCAACATCTTTTGGCGCCTACTAGAATGCTAGCTACTGCAGGTGTGACAAAAAGCCAATAGGTCTAGCAGTGAGACCTGAAAGCAAGGGCCATAAGACTAGGTAAGGTGTGCTTTTATTCTCTAGCCCAATGAATGAATATATAATAGAAGAGATGTACTAATTGTTACTACTTGTTTCACAGGTGCAATTGGCTGGCAACATATGCTATTGAAAAAGCATGAATGACATTTTTCCTGGGCTATCATCTCTTATAAACAAGTGTAAGTCAACTGTACATGTGGAATATGTATACTGTACTGTATTAGTTTGCATCTGAACTCCAGGAATATAGGAGAAAAAAAAACCTCAATCTAATTTTTAGCCGAGTGCCAATGTTTGTTTGCTGTCAGACCTGCATTTTACTGCACACTCGTAGCCTGTGAGTTTTCTCTCCTTAGTGTGACAGAGCACTCTGTGATTGAACTTTTGTATCAGACTTCATCCCTTATGGTACAGCTCAATCTGGGGGAGGGAAGGGCAGCAATTGAAGCAAATCTGACTGCTGTATGCACTTGACAAAGAACCTGCTCACAGGAGCAAAGACATTACTGTTGCCATTATTCACTGGCCAGTCGTTGGCTGGGGACAAGGTCTGTATGACAGGCTGTATTGCTGAACTACAATGAGAATCAGATCAACCTGACTGGCAAACACGGAACTCTGGCTAGATAGAAATACAAACCTTTTGGCGAGCAAAACCATTCAGAGAAACCTCTCCCAGGTTTATATATGGCAAAGAACCTAGAAAAGAAATATTCTCAAGTTCATTATGTGTGGGTTTTTTTTTCTTTCTCAAATTGTTCTACTGAACATGAAATGGTAGTGGCAGCAAAAGGGTTAATATGAACATCCTAAGGTCAAGGGTCTGACAGCAGTGAGGGTATAGACACGCTGCAAAGCCACCTGATCACTTTACACTACCAGAAGGTAAAGGCCTGCCCCTTCCCCATGTGTCCTGGGGCTTCGCTTTCCCACCTAGGAGACCAGCATAGCAGATGTTGTTGATCATCCCACCGGTATCAAAGTTTCTCCCCATTTCACAGGTGTGAACAATGTTATGACTAAGGCCTCTAAAAGGGGATGAAACGCGTCAATCTTTACCGGGTGTTTCCTTTTTTATGTCTTGATAAAACAATAAAGTGATTCTTTTAACCTCCTAGATGCTCTGCTGCCAGACCCTCTTGAGCAATTCTAAAGTGGAATTCTACATAAAAATAACCTTTTATGGATATGTAAACCCTTTATATTATACATTTATTGGAATTGCTTAATGTCTAATTAGAAACGGTCTAATCCAGACATTCAGCAATTTTGTGCTTCACCCACAACGGTGTGCCTGTGTAGCTGCTGTCGGTGTCTGTTAGCAACACAGTACACCCCCCTCTGGCCACACCCCTGTTTTGCTTGGCCAGTCCCACCCGGTCCCTCAATGATCATTCCCTCTGGCAGCAGAATAGCAGACGTGTCACTTCCAAGAGTGATGCTCCTAGGCAGAAAGACACGCCCACCAGCCAGCCTTTGACCGCAAAAGGAGAGACATTGAACTCGCTGGATAGCAGTGTGTAACAAATGGTACAAAAACAAAGCATTTTCAAAGGTTTTTTTTTTTTTAGACATATTAGATGAACTTTAATTACTGAAATTATTGTGGGGGATGGTTTGCATAAGACTTTCCTTCGCCTTTTTGAGGATGACATGCTGGGTATCCATTTAATCGATGTAAGTTAATTCTTTTTATTTTGCCAAAATAATTGTCTACCTTTTTTTTTAAATTTTAACTCAAATTTTTTTGTTACTCTGAAAAAAAATGAAAATACCACATTTTCCAGGATCTAATTTTTAATGTTTGGAATTGGTGATCGTCGGTTGTAAAATGTGCATTTTAACACATGCATAAATTTGCTCTGGCGGGGGAGGGGGGAATAAACGTGCAGCTGAAGAATGGGGGCATTAGAGTGCACAGGAAAAGTATATGTATTTTTTCACTTTTCCTGGTGCCTTCGTGACTTTATAGTTTTGTATGTAATAGAGGTGTGTGTCCTGTGTCTCTGAGGCCTCTTTCACAGTGGAGTTGGGCTTTAATCTAGTACTCTTCTTTATGTACTGCACAGGTGATGTTTAGGAGGATGCTTGGTTCTCAGAAGGCATTTTACAAAAACTGAAGGCATCGGGTGTAATATGTTCATTCACAAGAATGAAATGGGAGCATCAAAGCAGGTTAAAGCAGACCAAGGCCAGCATAACTGGGGGATACAAGGTAAGAATCACTTGCATTATTCTCGCTTTGCACTATGAGTGATCGCATATGCTTTATTGTAAAATAGCTGAATCACATGATTCATAAAGGGTTCCCGCTAATTGCTTGGTTTGTAGTTAGTATAAAACCTTAACCGTAATAAAATCAGGAGTAAGATTCAGTTAGGGCTTTGTATGTACTGTCGTTCATGCTGTGTCCATTAGCATTGTGCCATGATACTATATTGTTTAACTATTTGAAAGTGCAGGCCAGTACTTCCATCATGAAATTCTTATGGCTATATAACATTCTCAATGAAATGCCTCTTTAAGAGGAACTGAACTCTGCTTTTTTGTTTTCTGGGCACAGCTTGCAGACAGAGGGCACAGGATGGAAGGCAAGTCACCAGTATGGTCTAAGGCAGGGTTTCTCAACCATGGTTCCATGGAACCCTAGGGTTCCTCCAGAGGTTGCTCGGGGTTCCTTGAGCAGTGAGCAATTCCTGCCCCTGAGATGTTTTCACTGACGCCATTGATCTTTTTAGCTATCTGTAAGGGGGTAATTTTTTTTCCCAATGACCATTGTAAATGGCATTCTTCCCCCTGGCCTTATCACTAATGTATCATGAGTTGTGTACATAGTAATTTTTAGCAGGGGTTCTGAAGCCATTGTTATTTCATTTGTACCAGTGTGGTGAAAAGTTGAGAGAGGCTGGTCTAAGGTCTCCCAGCAGCTGATCTTTTCCCCATTACTGACTTTACCATTCTTTTTTGTATTGTGTAGCCATCTTAGTGAAGGCAGGCCTTGGCTTCCTTGTGTCAGTCTCCAGCAAAGAGAAAGGTGAGCAGTGTATTTGACATCACTAAATTGCGGTCCAGATTTCCTGTGACTAGCATTAGAGGCAGTCTTAGATCTGACACTACAGGTTATAGTCTATGAGGTTATATAGGCACAGGCATGCCTAGGAATCAATAACATACCAGAAAGTACATTGATTATTTCAGCAGTAGTTCAGGCTAAAGGTGCATCTTTCACGGTACTACTGCTTAGGGACAATTTATCGTTCATGTTCAAGAACACAGAAGATATGTTTTAAATTCCAGTCCATGTCAATGGCAATTAGTGTATTTTTGTTTTTTTTTTCCCCTAGCTTTTCAGTTTGTCGATGTACAAGTTGGATCTCTCACTACACAGACAGCAAAAAGTGGCATCGTGAAGATAAGTTTTCTTGAAGTGCTGGCGAAGAATTAGAATAATTCTTGAAACTTTGTTCCAAGGGGATCATTATGAGTCTACATTTGTATGTCTCCTATATATGTTGAGTTCTTCTGTTATGCACAGAGATAGTATCTGTTAGCTGCCGGTTTTTTCTTTCTTTTTTTTGGCCTTCAAGGCAGACTTTAAAATCCCAAAAAGTCCAGGTTCCAATACCTACCCCCCCTTTTTTGTTTTCTTCCCTGCCACTAAATGTCATTTTAAATTCCATCCAGTGTCATTCAACCCAAAAAAAGTGACATATTGTGAGTGTAGGGCAGTGGTTGTCAACTCATGAACTAAAGGGGGAGCTCAAATGTGGTTTTTGACATCATCGAAGTGTGGCACATAATGTTCAATACATGTAATGCTTGCCTGGACTTGCAGACCTAATAGAGCAAATGGGGAGTGGGGAAATGCTACATTTTTGGCTTGGGATGGATACAGAAGACAATACAAAACGGGACATGTTACATAGGACTAGTAGAGATCCATGCCATTACCCTAATCCAAGGTTCCCACTACAGACTGCTGAAGGCTTCGCATCATATACCAAAGAGTTGCTTGCAGTCTGCAGGCCCCAAGATGGGCACCAGGGGTGTAGGGCATCATGTAGTGGCACCTGGTACGCTGTACAGTGTATTGTCACACTGAGTGTTGTCCACCCTGAGAAGGTCAGTACAAACGGGGACACGCCTGAAAACACCTGGGAAAGTTAAGTGCAATAAAATCAGAAATACTGCTGCCAGAGACCTTCAGAGGGGAGAGGGTAGCCAACTGAGGAAAGAGCCTAGTAGTGTGTGTCTGGGGTGTTTTGTTTTTTTTGGGAGGGACAATCCTGTCTTGTAGGGGAACTTTGCTTTCAGAGCCTTGTTCACAACATGATTGATGTGAGAGGGGACATCTTGACAGTTTTGCATCAACAGGTGTCCTCTGTAGTAAAAGTTTAATTCCTCACCACTTTCTCTTGTGGTTACAATGGGCACATGAAGTAGTAGAATAAATCTCCCAATAAGGGTGACACAGCAATTGAACCTGATGTGTTTGAACACTTCCACACTATTTAATTTGTGGGGGGGGAGGGCCCACTATCCCTTTAATTTATGCACTAAAGACATAAAAGAAAACACATTTTAAACTCCCTGAACAAATCCCAGTAGGTGCTGCACATTGTGCTTTTATTACAGGTACTTATATAGTGCCATCAATTTACACAGCACTATACATGTATATTGTACATTCACATCAATCCCTGCCCTCGAGCTTACAGTCTAAGGTCCAGAACTCTCATTCATACACATACTAGGACCAATTTAGACAGGAGCCAATTGACCTATCGGCATGTCTTTGGAGCGTGGGAGGAAATCCATGCAGGCACAAGGAGAACATGCAAACTCCAGGCAGGCAGTGCCATGATTTAAACATATGGTCTTCAGCGACATAGAAAGAAATGTATAGAGTACGATTTAGATGCACTTCAGTCCAGTCTTCCTCAGCATTATAATCCAGAGATTATCCAAATATTTCAGTGCCTGCTCTGCAACAAGTTTTAGAAACACCGTACCGAAACTAAAAAATAAATTTACCGTTGGTCATCTAGCATTTTACTTTTCCCACTTTTAAGCTTCATAACACCTTATTTTTTAGTTGAATTTCTAAGTTTATGTAGCATATTGTATGTATTGTTTGAGCATAGCACGCTTCATTGGCATCTTGTAGTGTTCTTTTCTCCTGCTTTTTAAAGTTCCTGTTACCACTTATAAAGTACGCTTTAAAAATAAAGACGTAACAAACATTTTGTGATTTGTCCAGATTATTTACATTAGACTTGCTTTTTATAAAGATACCTATTAAAAATATTACATTTTTGTGATGGTGTGATAAAATGGTTAATCTATTATGCTTAAGATGCATTAGCTTTCTTTTAAGTGTGCAGGATGTTTTCTTTCAGAAAGGAAGCTTTGTGTTTTTGTTTTTTGTTTTAGTGCTCTGTAGTTGGTTGATTTGGCTTCATACTCTATCCTTTCAATTCACAATCAGAAACTGAAACTTTCCTCTCTTAGGTTTTCTTTGGTTCAAGGCTGTACTTTACCACTGAGCATGACTAAAACATGGAGCAGGTGGACGCATTAACCCTTTAATGTTGACCTCCTCCCAGCCCTTTAAGGGTTCTAAAAGCTGGGCGGTAGGCATTCGGATCATGCAACTGGCTGTCGGTCACTGCAGTCACATGATCGGAAAGCTCCCAACCGCTAGTATGCATTGGGAACTTACCAATCACTGCTGGCTGCTGTGCTGGGAGTGCGAGCTCAGCACTGTTAAGTTTTTAACAGGGCTGCATATATTCAGACGCTTGGCTTTAAGGCCTACCCGCCAAGCATATATGCGCACTGCTGGCACCAAGAGGTTAAAGTACTTGCTTTCCCATTATATATTTATTTACAAAAAAAAAGGAAAACCCTCAATGACCTTTTGTGGAAAGCATATATCCCAATGTCATTTTGTGGAATGAAGAAACATACTGGTATTAAGGTGGGTAAAACATGGTGCACTAGATACAAGTCCTACACACACACACACACAGAGAGAGAGGAGGAAGTGAATGGGTTTAAAAGCAGAAGTATAGCTAGTTTGGCTATACTCCTGTGGATCACAGGAGTGCAGTTAATTTTGCACTACCGTGACCCGTTTTCAGCCAACAGTGGGCTAAAGTTGGTTGTTACAGAGCCGGTGCAGGCTCTGAAAAGATCCTAACCATATGGTCCGGATCCGACCAGCAGCTGGCTCAGCGATCTGCTGACAGCCTCCACAACCCAGAGCTCCAGTGAGTGCTGGAGGGGCAAAGCAGAGAGGTGATGACTAATAGTGGTGTTTGATTGCTCAGTGCAGAGCCAGTGGGGGCTGATGCAGCATCAGATCGGCACTGCATCCACCTAGGTGAGTATAAATTTTTTTTTTTTTTTTTTTTTTTTTAAACCATACTTTTAACTCCTTCCTGCCAACATAACACAAATATGCACCCTCACAGAACTGGGCTTTGAGGGTTGCATATTTGCCTACCTGTCTTTGTGCTGGGAGCGTACTCCCAGCACAAAGGCCAGGGTGTCACTGAGCCCCAGGTCCTGTTCTAACGATTGGACTCCTGATTCTGGATCACATGATCACTGATAGCCAATCAAAGGCTATCACACTGATCAGTCACTGTACTGTACAGCCCACAAAAACAGATGCAAGAAATGTTTGCAAAACTGGAATTTTCTTTGAAAAAGGAAATGGCAGTGAGCCATAAGGATCCTGGACAAATGTTATCAAGGGTGGAAGAAGTGGAGGAGAAAATGGAGATACAGGCTTAGCAGATATGTAACCTGGCAACCTAGTTGGAAGAGATGTGAAGGGAACAGAGGAAATTGTCATACAAATTGAAGGACCAAGAAAATAGAGAAGAAACAACTTAAGGATCAGGGGCCTCACCAGAAGATGTGCATAAAGAGGACCTCCAGGAAAAAGTAAATAAAGTGTTCAATCCATTGTTCGATAGATTAGTCACAGACCCTTTGAAGATTGAGAGAATTTATAGATTAGGATACCTATCAGGAGCAGCTGCAGACACCCCTAGAGATGCGATTGTGCGATTTCATGATTATGAGCCCGGAGAAAATATGGAAAAAGCTGTGGGAGACTCCAGAGTTAAAATATGGAGAAATGAATTTTCAAGTCTTTGCAGACATTTCTTCTGAGACACTAGCTAGAAGAATGCTGAAACCCTTATTGGATCAGATGAAGGAAAAAAAGAATTCACTATAACTGGGGATCCCTGGCATATCTGATCGGGTGGAAAGACAGGAAATCAGCAAGGCTATTTCTCAAAATAGTGCAGCGCTAACCAAAATAAATAAAGTATTGTAATCAACTGTGCCACAATAAATCAATAAAATACATTTAAGTAAAGTGCCCAAACCAATGTGACCTATAATCAGTGAAATCCAACTGAACAAATGTGAAATCACTCTTGTAAATGAATAATACTAAAACCTATAATAGTATGACAAAGACCCCTATAAATGGGATATAGCACAAAAGTGATTAGTGCTAATGTGACCACACAACAAATCACATAAAAAAACACACAAACATAAAGTCGAATAGTCCATAAATATTCAAAAAATGGTGCTTCAAACAACAGTAAATCATGCAATGTGACAATGGTGGCGATATTCGTGAAAGTGTCAGCACACTTTATCCACAGTGGCTAAATTGCCTCCTCACCACCCAATGGACCACTTCGCTTTCAGGATCACTCCTAGATCCTACTCCAATCCTGGCTGGTAGTATTTCACCTGTAGTAACTCTCTCAGGTATTTTACAAGATACTCCAGGCCTCTCAAGAAAGGTGTATCTGCTAAATATGTTTCTCACCAATAACCATGGTGAGAAAGAAAGAGATCCTCAATAGTGTAGTAGTTTAATAAATTAATCTCCTTTATTAATATAAATAAATGCCCACTCACATTTACAAGGATAAAAAAAAAATTGCTTTACAACCTCATGCTTGGGTGTACTGCATGGGTTAGGGGTTTTAAGGGTTTTCCAAGATGGTGTCCAACACCGGATGTGCATCGCCGCACATCGGAAGCTGCATCACAGCGAACCTACACGTTGCGTCACTAAATTTCATGACTTTCTCAGGGTATCATAGTTGATTATATTTATTTATTATGGCACAGTTGATTACAATACTTTGATATTTATTTTGGTTAGCACTGCACTATTTTGAGAAATATTCTTATATCACATTTAAGGTATAAGTTTATAGTGTCAGCTGCTATAATTTACAGGCATTACTTCCTTTAAGCGCAGGATTTCTTTTATAAATCAGCACGGCTAAGATTCCCAGAAGAACTCAATGACTTTTGTGAAAAATTAGAACTGCAGAATGTGGGAACTGTGGGGTGTATAGATCGGTCAAAGGAACGTGAAAGGGTAAGGTCAAAAGAGAGAAGTGGCAGTCGGTGAATAAAATAGATTGAATTGGCGGTGGGAGGGGGAGCTACAGGCGATGAATCGCTGTCCCCAACCCCCCTTTTTTTTGTTATTTCTTTCCCCCTCCCCACCCCATCTGTGTTTTTCAGCAGGTTTTCGAGTAAGATAAGTAGAGTTGGCGGGGCGTCAGGAGGCCAAACAGAGTTTTAAACCCCTTAACCTCATGTTGAGGGGGGGGGGGGTGGTAGGTGTGCGTGGCCATGTTCAGAGTGTTAACCCAATTTAGGAATCACCAGTTGGGGAATCCCACATCAGATTCCAGGGCAAAATATAGACCAAGGGTTTTGGTGGGAGGGAGGGGTGGGATTGGAGGAAGGTCCATGAGATGGGTAGCCTACACCGCCTCTCTTTGAACAAGAGCGAGCAGAAATATTAAACAGCTATGAGCCTGGTTAATTTAATGACATACAAGGTTTAAATTCTCTCACCAAAATACATACAGTGGGGTAAAAAAGTATTTAGTCCGCCACCAATTGTGCAAGTTCTTCCACTTAAAAAGATGAGAGAGGCCTGTAATTGGCATCATAGGTAGACCTCAACTATGAGAGACAAAGTGAGAAAAAAAATCCAGACAATCACATTGGCTGATTTGGAAAGAATTTATTTGCAAATTATGGTGGAAAATAAGTATTTGGTCACCTACAAACAAGCAAGATTTCTGGTTCTCACAGACCTGTACCTTCTTCTTTAAGAGGCTCCTCTGTCCTGTACTCATTACCTGTATCAATGGCACCTGTTTGAACTTGTTATCAGTACAAAAGACACCTGTCCACAACCTCAAACAGTCACACTCCAAACTCCACTATGGTGAAGACTAAAAAGCTGTCGAAGGACACCAGAAACAAAATTGTAGACCTGCACCAGGCTGGGAAGACTGAATCTGCAATAGGCAAGCAGCTTGGTGTGAACAAATCAACTGTGGGTGCAATAATTAGAGAATGGAAGACATACAAGACCACTGATAATCTCCCTCGATCTGGGGCTCCACGCAAGATCTCACCCCGTGGGGTCAAAATGATCACAAGAACGGTGAGCAAAAATCCCAGAACCACACGGGGGGGACCTAGTGAATGACCTGCAGAGAGCTGGGACCAACATAACAAATGCTACCATCAGTAACATACTACACCCCCAGGGACTCAGATCCTGCAGTGCCAGACGTGTCCCCCTGCTTAAGCCAGTACATGTCTGGGCCCAGCTGAAGTTTTCTAGAGAGCATTTGGATGATCCAGAAGAGGATTGGGAGAATGTCATATGGTCAGATGAAACCAAAATAGAACTGTTTGGTAGAAACACAACTCGTTGTGTTTGGAGGAGAGAGAATGCTGAGTTGCATCCAAAGAACACCATACCTACTGTGAAGCATGGGGGTGGCAACATCATGCTTTGGGGCTGTTTCTCCGCAAAGGGACCAGGACGACTGATCCATGTACAGGACAGAATGAATGGGGCCATGTATCGTGAGATTTTGAGTGCAAACCTCCTTCCATCAGCAAGGGCATTGAAGATGAAACGTGGCTAGGTCTTCCAACATGATAATGATCGCAAACATACCGCCTGGGCAACGAAGGAGTGGCTTCGTAAGAAGCATTTCAAGGTCCTGGAGTGGCCTAGCCACTCTCCAGATCTCAACCCCATAGAAAATCTTTGGAGGGAGTTGAAAGTCCGTGTTGCCCAGCAACAGCCCCAAAACATCACTGCTCTAGAGGAGATCTGCATGGAGGAATGGGCCAACATACCAGCAACAGTGTGTGCCAACCTTGTGAAGACTTACAGGACACGTTTGTTATATATCCTTTGTTGGCAATGACAGAGGTCAAAGTATTGAGATGAACTTTTGATATTGACCAAATACTTATTTTCCACCATAATTTGCAAATAACTTCTTTCCAAATCAGCCAATGTGATTGTCTGGATTTTTTTTCTCATTCTGTCACTCATAGTTGAGGTCTACCTATGATGCCAATTACAGGCCTCTCATCTTTTTAAGTGGGAGAACTTGCACAATTGGTGGCTGACTAAATACTTTTTTGCCCCACTGTATATGGGCTAATAAGAAACCGAGAATTAGGTATGAAGTTCTGTGTAACAATATTGGGAAAGTGTAATCCTCCCTTCTCTTTCTTAAGAACTATTACACTGCGGTGATGCTGTCATGAATTGCAGATTGGACATATAATTCACAGGGGAAAAGTTGGGTTAAAATAAAAAGGTATATTAAGCAATACACGATTAGAGAGGATTATCTGGATACGACAACAGTTTTGCACTATGGATGAGACTAGTAGATTGACACACGAGGTTTTAAGAGTATGGAATAGAATGCACAATCAAGTGGACTAGAAGTATAATTTACTGTTGATTCCCCTGGTGGGTACTAAATTTAACGTTTCTGGGAAATGGTGTAAAGATGTAGATGCACGTTTGGGGGGATATAGTAGTTAAAGGGAAGTTGGGTACTTTTCAAGACTTAAAGAATAAAAAAAAGTTATTTGTGTCTTTAGATGCCTCAAACAGAGACTTTCACAAACTGATACTCGCAGCTTGATTACCCCTGGCTACAACCTATCGACCTGAACTCTACCCATCCTGTTCCTAGGCACGAGAACTCTAACTACCGGAAAACACAGTGACGAGATACGCCACTGCACGCTAGACTGTCTGCAACCAAGCCTCCCACCACACCTGTCCGCCACTCCGTGTACCTTCCTAAAATGCCTCCTCCACTCGTCATATTCCTCTCCTCTGTTCCCAAAATCTCTTCTCTATATCCCTCTGCTTCTCCCAAACAACTGTACATTATGCCCTCAATGCTTCCTTCGCCCCTCTATGGCACCCACTACCTCCTCCTAATACTCAACTCTCCCACTGACCCGAACACCTTCACTGGTAAGACTTACACACTCCTGCACATCCCGCTCTCATGCCCCCTTTCTCACCCTTCTAACTGCGGGGGACATTTCCCCGAACCCTGGCCCTCCACCACCTCGCTCACCCACAAAGCACCCTCCCACTTCCAAGTCCTGCCGCAACCCCCTCAACCTAGTACCTGTCCCTCTGCTCCCCAAAATCACTAGCCTACTGAATGACATATCAGATTGGATGTCGCTCGACTTCCTTAAACTGAACCTCTCCAAAACCGAGCTCCTAGTTCTCCCCCCGGCCCATGCACCCACCCCCACTGACTTCTCCATCACGTCCAACAATGCCACCATCAGGCCCACCCCGCAATCCAGAGTACTTGGTGTCATTCTTGACTCCAATCTATCCTTCCAGCCCCAAGTCCAATCGCTAACAAACTCATGCAGACTCCACCTCCGCAACATCGCCAAAATACGCCCATTCTTAACCCCAGAAACCACTAAACAACTCATCCACTCCCTCATCATATCACGACTCGATTACTGCAACTCCCTCCTCACTGGCCTCCCTCACCGCAGGCTATCCCCGCTTCAGTCGATCCTGACTATGGCAGCCAGACTCATCCACCTTACCAACCACTCCATCTCCGCCACCCCCCTCTGCCAATCCCTCCACTGGCTTCTGATTGCCCAACGGATCAAATTCAAAATCCTAACACTGACGTACAAAGCTGTCCATAATACTACCCCAAACTACATCATCGACCTAATATCCAAATACCACCTAAAAACGCACTCTCCGCTCCTCACAAGACCTCCTCTCTAGTTCCCTGGTCTCCTCCTCCCATGCCCGCCTCCAGGGCATCACCCATCCTCTGGAACTCCCTACCCCAATCCATGAGACTATCACCTACTCTCCTCTCCTTTAGGTGCACCCTGAAAACCCACCTCTTCAGGGAAGCCTACCCCGCCCCCTGCTAATTGCCGATCTCCTCCACTCTTCCTACCACTCCATCCCCCACAGTTTTTCCTCCCGTACCACTATCCCCTCCCTCCTAGATTGTAAGCTGCAAGGAGCAGGACCCTCAAACCCCTCGTGTATCGCATTGTATTGTTATTGTACTGTCTCATGTATTGTCTCCCATTGTAATGTACAGCGCTGAGCGAAATATTGGCGCTATACAAATACTGAATAATAATAATAATAGACGAATTGAGATATTGTCAGTTAAGGCATGTTGTTGCAAAGTTGCCCCAACCACTGGAGGATGATGGAGGACATGCTCCCGTTTGAAAAGATGTTGAACTCCAGGATGGCGCCAAAGCATGTTACTTCTGGGGTATATAAAATTCTTGTTGAATGGGGGGGGGGGGGGGGTCAGAACAGGTCCTCTACTGTTTTTTAGAGAAATGGGAACAAAAATGATGATTGAATCACAGAAAAGTAAAATGTTTAACTTAACACATGGGTCGATTAACGTGAACACAGTGGAAGTGAATTATAAATGTTTACGAGGTGGTATTTGACCCCGACGGTGACATTTGACATAAACGAGTAGAAGTCTCACCGTTATGTTGGAGGGGATGTGGATCTAAGGGAACAATGACACATATATGGTAGGATTGTCAAAAAAATACAGGGGTTTTGGCAAGATGTAATGCAGCTCACACAAGAGATTTTGTGGACAACTAAACAGAAGGATCCGTGGGTTTGTTTTATAGGACAGAAGCACCAGTGAAGCAGAATAAAAACAGTGAATTATACCATCTAATAAGTGCGGCTAAAGTGCTTATTCCAAAATTTTGGCAGGTACAAGAGCCTCCAACAAGGGACTAGTTAGATTATAGGGTGGAATATATAAACAGGATGGAGGAGTTATACCATTTAGACAAAGGTAATATGGGTAAATTTAGAAAGGATTGGGGAAGATGGTCTGACTTCAAGGCATCTGGAAAATATATGGAAGAAGTGGGAGGCCCAGGGATTTGATTGGCGGTAGGAGAATAAAGGGAATGTTCTGTAAGGCAGTAGCAGGAATAGGAGAAGGGAAAAGAAAGGTTGGAGGGAAAGAAAGCATAGTAAGAAAAAAGGAAGAGTTGGAAATGAGGATTGAGGAGAAAGATCATAGGTATAGTTGGAAAGAGATGGGAAGAGCTATATGGTAATGGTAAATCATTAGGGGGTTTGAGTGTGTGTGTGTAGGGGGGGGGGGCATAGCGGGGAGGTGGAATTGCAAAATGTAGGGGAACGGACGTATTTTGCTGTGCTTTTGTAATGAAAAAAAAAAAAAAAAAGTCTAATAAAAGATATAAGCACTACAGAGATAGGATGCATATGAGATGTACAGAAGGGGGAAGGGAGGGTGAGAGGGTAAACAAAAAATCTCACAACATTAACAACCCCCCTTAGCTTTGAATCTGCAGCTGCCGTCTCCCCTGGGAAGTCTTCATTCAATAAATTCTCTTTCCCTGTTTTCTCATTTGTGAGATGAAGAGGAGGGATCAATAGCATTTGTGATCTATCTGGTGATCACAAGGCACATAGTCACTCTGATTGGCTCTGTGCATGTCACCCATGACCTTTACTGTAACACATTCACATGTAGTGGCATTTCAGTGCAACATATCACTGCATCATTGGATAGGTTATAGAGACTTAGAACAACATTTGTGCTTCACTATACTATACACAAATGAAAGAATGATACCAAGAGAAAAAAAAAATGTAACAAAACATTTGGATGTTATATGTTTTATTAATGGTCATCAGACTTGCCTAACGAAAACATATAATATAAAAATTCAAAATTAAACTCAGGAGGTAAAGACAAAAGATACGTTAATAAAAAGATGATTCCCAATTTAATGTGGCCTGCAAAAGATAATGCTTAATGTACTAATAAATTGAATTCTTTTGGTACATAAAATAGGACATTTTATATATTTATATAAATAGGATGTATTGAACTATTTACAGTTAGAAAATTAAGGAAAACTGGGTGCATCTATTGAGGAAAGCATTGCTTTCAGTGCACTGAATCTTTTAAAAAGGAGGTTGATGTTTCTCCATAGCTATAGGGATTCCAGTCCCTCTCCAGTAAGTTGTCCAGCTGGTTTTTCTTTTGATGTCAAATTGCTATAGCAACAAAACCACCATCTTTCAAAAAGAATACAAACACAAGGGTGTGACACTTCTCCAGGAACTCTGATGACCCTCCATATATGCTACCCATTATATGCTATACTAAAGAAAGCCTTCTGGTGTGAAAATCTTCTAAAAACAGGTATTTCAGATTACAGGAGAAAAGTCACAAATAGAGTGAAGAGCACACACAATCAGAAACATTTAAAAAGTAATGTTAATTCTCTCAAAATACCCATTCTTGTAATAATCGGAACCCAGCAAATTATTGGAAAGTTGTTTTTATTTGTATTTTTTTTATAATCCAGAAATTTGAGGAGAGAGTGTAAAATGGCAACTCCAATTCCAACAACAACAGGTGCCCATTTTATGAAATGAACCCATGGGCCATTTATCATGGCCACATACCCAGTGAGCAAAATGTATTTCACCTGCCCTAATCTCAGTAACATCACTAGTTTGTAGTGAAAACTGAACAGTCATTGTTTGGCTTGCATACTGTATGTTCCAATCTTACACAATTATTGCCCGGTCAATAAACCTGACAGTACTTAAAATGTTCATTCTTAAATCCTGAGGCCTCTAAAATATAGTGATTTTAGTAGCATGTAGATTGGCTTAACTAGGTACTATAGTTTAAAAAATATATTTTAATATTATGTCATGGGCGTTAAGTGCTACAGTACAAAAATGCTAGTTCTAATAAAGCGACCCTTTAAGCACAACCCATTTACCCACACTATAGAAGCATAGAATTTTAAGGAAACAAACTAGTATTTTAGATCTGCTCTTTCTTAACTTCTATTTTTTTGGCTTTCGGAACAAGGAAGACATTCCCATCTTTTGTTTGTTGAAGGGAATATTCACGAGGAGAGTATGGTTTTCCATCCTCATCGCGCAACTTGTTGAAGACCTCCATGTACAAGGAACCGAGCTGCTTCTTCAGAAGACGAAGGCTGTGGTTATAATCTCCCTTCTCGGCGAGTAGTTTTTCTTTCTCGTTCTTCAGGTTATCTAGATCACTCTCCAGCTCCACAATGTTCTCCATTTTCCTCTTGCGACAATTTTGGGCTGCAACCTTATTTTTTCCACGCCTGCGTATATCTCGGATGAGAGCAAGTTGGGCGTCGTTAAACTGGTGCTTGGACATCAAAACATTGAAGTCATCCACAGGAAGGTTAACAATTGTATCGACTGAGAATGGTACATTAAGAGCTTTTGCTCTTTGCTCGTCTCTAGTGAAACGAGCCTCCTGGCGACTTGAAGCTTTGTCCTTTGTAAATGGGGTCTTACTGTGACCAGGCCTAACAGGCAACTCTGTTTCTGGAGAATTGTGAGATTCTGTTTCAAAGGATGCATCAAGTGGTACAAAAGGCGAGAGTGAATAAAATGCATCTTCTGTGATTGACATTGGGAACTCTTCAGTGGGATTTTTTGCTTGTACGGTTTCAGGTGTGCTATCCATATCGTCCATGTCAGAGTCACTGTATCCAAAAGGGGCATCTCCATAGACAGAGGAGCTCATAGACTGCCCTGGTGATGTAGCACATGGACTTGTGCCAACTGAAACTCCTGAATCAGAATCATTGTAATCTGATGGATTGTTCCCATTAAATGCTTTGCACATAGAAAGGTCCTTAATATCATCAACAGGTTCATTTAAAAGTTCAGTGAGTGACTGGCCTGAATTGTCTGTTAAAGGCACATTGGTCATTTTGGGGTCAATAAGGGTAAATATGTCATCACAAAAAGATTCCACGTTAAAGGTTTGGTTTGTGTTTACTGTGGGCACATTGGGTACAAAGGAACCTGCAAAGTCATTGGAGAAAACAGGTGCTGCATTTTCTACTGGCTTTTCCATAACGGATACTGGACTGTGAAACATATAACTGTGTACAGTCTCTGTAAGGGGTTCTTGATTTGGATACATACTCAGGTCTGCAAAGCCATCAACCTGATTGCCGAGACACTGTATGGAAAGAAGATACAAAGCAAATTAATCGAGGAAAAATTGCAATTTCACCACCTTAATATACTAGACCAATGCCAAGAGACAATATTCCTAAAACATTATTGACTGATCACAATGGAAGACTTTTTTTGACTTGGTAAAGTGTCACTAGCTCCTGGAATAGACTGACAAGTGCCAAATTTCAACATCCAATTGTCCACTCCAGATTTAAGATTATGAATATTTATTTACTATGCCCATGTAAGTAATTGTGAGCCAGTTTAGGAGTAATCTCCTGACATACAGGCCCTGTAAAAGGACTCTGCCTATCAATATTATGAGGTGCAAATGTGTGTCGTGGTTTAGGATAACAATAGTCAGTTTGTATCACTGTAGGCCACGTAGATCATCATGAGCGCTCTCTTAAGTACAGAGGGTGTTTTATCTGCAGTATTCCATTGTTATGGATACAGATACATAAAAAAATGTTTGTATATGTGTCAGTGTCTGTTTAGCAAACTGCACAAAAAATGATGAACTACAGGCACACAGAAAAGACTACCATTTAGTTCATAAAAATTTGTAATTCTATTTTAATAAAACATTAAAGTGTAACTACACTGTATCTGAGCCCCACAAACCAAAAACACAATTTAGTTCATTTTTAATATTGAAAGCAAATTCCCCCCACATCCATCCCAGTCTCCATGCTTTATTTTGCTGAAAAATCACTTTGAAAAAGCACCCCCTAGCATTTCTGGCTGTGGCCATCTTGAGTAAGGGCAGATGATTCATGTAGCGTTTACTTCCTGGAATCCTCCTGCCCTTAGCTCAAGCATAGAGGCAGGAGGGCATGCTTAGCTGAGAAAACCCCTCCTGGGATATAGGACATCATTTGCCTAGGCCAGAAACCAGGAAGCAACTGAAGAAATGTAAAAATAAATAAAATAAAATGTAGAACATATAAACATAATATACCTTTCTATCCATTTATTAATGCTAGTAGCATAAGTATTAAAAATAGTCAATAGTGTTGATTGAGAGATAGAAGTTCTGGTTTAAGAACTGGTTTACACCGTAGAAATGCAGTCCGGGTGTGTTTCGGATGCATTTCTATATGCACATTTTTGATGTGTTCCAGTAACTTTTTCCCCTCTCTTTTTCGTCAACTTAAATAAGGACATGTGCGTTTTTGGTGCATTTTGATGAGTTTTGCTGCGCTCCAGTACAGTTCAGTGCAGAAAAAAAAAAAATGCAGCATGTTCTACTTTTTTTTCCTGACACTGGAACTGACTGCACGGATGTGAACTATGCCATTGGAAACCATGTAACCTATTGTCAATGCTTTTTTTATGCAGAAAAAAAAAAAAAAAAAAAAAGCGCACTGGAATGCATGTAGTGTGAACTGGCCCTAACAAATATTATCCAATCTATTGCTCAAATATGCTAAATATTCAGATTAGGCAAATTTAATTGTTTATGTCTAAATCTTTTAAAGATCAAGTTGTCTTACTTTAAAGGCAAAGTCTAGACATGTCAACACAGTCAGTAGTTGTATGTGGAATTTGACAGTGGTCGTGGGAAAAAAAAAAAAAAAAAAAATCATCATTTCTGAGGACTATCAGAGCTGTCCCTAGCCCCACCCGCAAGTATATTCCTATTGGCTCATTAATATGTTGGGCAAATTCACTGGCCAATAAGAAAATGCAGAAGATAGGTACAGGATTCGGCTGTGATTAGAAGGTTTTTGCAGCTGTTGCAGTTATATGCATCTTTAGGTGTCTGCACTTAATATGTAAAGCAGTTTGCCACCTTTTCCCCAGTGAAAGTCTCTTTAACCCCTTGTCTACCAATATATGTTTATAAACGGCCTGGTATACAAAGGGTTAGAGCAAGCTCTTGGCTGCTCCTACATCCATGAGCTTGCTATTGATTTTTTACTGCTGAGAAAGAACTTTTATCTTAAAGTGATCCTGGCAACTCTAAAACCACCAAATCACTTTTATGACTCTGGAGGTGTGGGGCTTAAACCCCCCAATCACACCGATCCAACTTTGAAATCGTGCAACTTCCAGTGAAGTCGCACGATTGCAAAGTTGGATGGTATTCTGACTTGCAAGATATATGCTGCTTGCAAGACACATGTCTATAAAAGTTGCACCTAAAGTAGTGCATGCACTACTTTAGAAATCCGTGCAGCTCCGTCCAAGTCGGAATCGCACAGATATGACCACTGTAATTGCGGACAATAGGGTGCGACTTGCCATGCAATTTGCAAGTAGCATGGCAAGGCAAATCGCATGCCAAGTCACACCTGATGTGAATGGGGTCTTAAAGTATTTTTTTTTTTGCTAGAAGATTTTAAATGCATGCAAAAATGAGACTGCCCCAGTAGACACATGGTTAAGGAACTATGTGGTTTTTGTGCCCAGCCCACAACTGTATTGTATTAGACACTCTTTAGCTCTCCTATTTTTATGGTTGCCTTTTATATATAGACTTCTGATAATCAGAATTTGTATGCGATTGGCTTCTATAGCAAACATCACAGTAACAAAGCCTACCTGTAACTCAGGAATAGACAGCAGCTCCTCCCAGACCTGTTCCATTTCTTGCATGTTTTCTGCATTAGTGGCTGTGTTCTGCAGAGTTTCTGGTGCAGGAAGTTGCTCTGTAGGGTGGAAGTTCTGATTGACCTCTATGTGAGGACTGGGTGCAATTGCTGTATGGTAAGTCATTGTAGGTGCCTGAAAACATACATTGTATTTTTTATATCATATTTCAAGTGTGTTTACAATGAATCTCTCGATATCAAAAATATGTAATACAAGCTTAAAAACAAACAAACAAAAAAAAAAAGTTGCCCTAACAGAGAGGGTTAGATCCTTCTCTTCAAGTAAACTGTCTTGTGTAGCCCTCCATCATAACCCAGACAACTGATTAACCTTAGGCAGCCCATAGACTGTGCAGGAAAGAAATTAACACCCCCAAACAGTGCCGACAGGGGAATCCCTCCTGCTGAGCAATGGTCTTCTCCCGCTGGGGGAAGCGGTCCCTGCCGGGAGAAGACCGTGATTGCTATAGCAGCCACTAGCAATAATTGCAAGTGAATCGAGCATGGTCGATCATCAAATGGTCTATGGCCAGCCTTCGTATCACACTAACAAGATCAGACGTCAGACTCAAAATCTGCAGGAAAACAGAGGGGGAGTTTGTCTATTCTGTGTCTGTACACCTAGAAGCAACAACTAGGAGGCATTGGGCAAAGTGTCACAACCCTCTTCCACCAAGAATCACACACAATCTGTGCAGGTAGGACAAATATGGAGACTATGTGGCACTGGCAGGCTGGACAGCTGTAGTGGAGGTGTAATTAAATCCACAAAGAACCAATAATACAATCAGAGACTCTTTCTTAAAGTGGTATTAAACCTGTCTTGGGGTGGCTCCTCTATCTCGTGGACAGCAGCATTGTTTGGAGTGGGTAGTGTTAGAAGGACTTTACAAAAGTGACTAACATATTAAGGCCCAATTCCAGCTAATACTTTGTAAACAGTTACAGAAAGTTCTTTTTAATCCTTTTAGGATAAAGGTTTTAAAAAAAATAAAAGCTGACCATTGTAAGCACCCCTGTCAGTGCTAAATGGTTTGTCTCAGCCTTATAACTGCCATTTTTGCTTAACAGTTTGATCTGTTGAAAAGGAAGTTGAAAAAACAGCTGTATCAAAGCGTTACTAAACCCAGAACCCTGCATTCACTGGTCTCCCTCAGTACACAGAACATGGAAGTGCAATTATTTTAGCAAATATAAAAAAACTGAGGCTTTCAATCACAAGTTATGTGCTGGAGCTCCCTTCCTGGTCACCATTGTTCTCTTGACGTCAGGAAAACTTGTCATAAAAGTGACCCATGCAGACTGCAGAGAAATGAGGCAGACAGACTTAGTACTCTGGATTCAGACAAGTACACACTATACAGGGATATGCTTTGTTCATATTTTATGGCAGAGGTTTACAACCACTTTAACGATCGTTAAAATTGGAAAGGATGGAGTTATCCTTTATACGAATTCACAAACAGGGTAATTAACCTTCCATGCACGTGTAAATGTCCAGGCAATATAACAATCACTTTTCCCTGCATATGTGTAGGGCAGCAGCAGCTATCCAACAGCATTTGATGGACCAGGCAGCCTCACGGGTGTGTTAGGGAAGAACTTGGGATACCAGGGAGGGGAAAAGTTAAAAAAAAAAAAAAAAAAAAAAAAAAGAAGGAGAGAGAGGGATAATGTCATCCTCTGGCTCTTTGTGTAAACAGAAAACTTGCAGTAGTATCAGGTTGCCACCTGGGTTGCTGCAGAGGCATAAAATGTGTAAAGAGAAGGATAATGTCTTCCTTTGGCTCTCTAAAAAGGCAAAAAATTGCAGTAAATTAGATCAAGAATACTTTACTGCAATCCTTCGATGGTGTTCCCAAAACAAATCCATCCCAGGACTATGGCAGCATAATTAAAGAACTTGGGGTGGCTTGGTCCAGCCTCTCTCAACCAGGGTTCCTTGAGGTTTCTTCAGGGGTGCCTTGGCAAAATATCTAAAAATTGCCCAAAATTTGTATACAAGCCAACAGGTGGAAGAAGCCCGCCTTTTAGTTACACAAAGCCACAGGTTTTCATTGTTCACCATCACGACCTTCTAGGTAACCAATGAAATCAGTTGATGAGGATGTCAGCTGCCTGTAAAGCATCCTAGTTTGACCCTCCTCTGTCCCCTCTCCATCAGTTCTGGGGTCACATTAGCTCAGTGATGGAGAAAAACTGAGGGAGAAGAGAAACAGGAATACTAGTCAGTACCAGTGAGTGAAAGTGTATTTTGCTTTGGAAGAATAAATCACATTTAATGTTGGGTGGCCTATATGTGTGGATGTTGCTGCGTTATATATGAATTAAAATAGTTTTTCCCCATTTTAGAATGGGGTGCCTCGGGACTGTCCATAATTTGAAAGGGTTCCTCGGGACTGTCCATAATTTGAAAAGGTGCCTTGACTGAAAAAAAGGTTGAGAAACACTGGGTTGGTCTACAACAGTGATGCCTGTGGGTGCCTCAGATGCTCTGGCCAGGTACTATATGTATGACATATATGCATTTTAAGACTGACTTGTCTAATATTTAATTTCATCAATGAACATTAAAACACAACCTAAGTAAGTATACACAGTATTGATTTGATAAAAAGACATACATTGGCTGTGTGCGGCCTCAATGAAAATAACCATAGTTACAGGTATGGGGCATGTGCACACTCATTATGCCCTTCTGCAATGCTTCGTGCCTAACCAGCCAATCATCAGGTCCAAGCATTGTCACATGGTGGTGGGGTTGTTACTAGCAGAGTCCCCATACTGATCATAGGATATGGTCTGTGTTTGCATAGGATCTTTGTAGAAGCTGCAGCAGGGAAGTCAAGTCAAGGTATCAGAAGATGCCTTCCACCCAGCAGGGTAGGTTTATTTATTTATTTTGTTCGGAAATCTTGCCAGCATGTGCTGCAACTTATATTGCATAGACCATTGCTAGTTGCCCAAACTTGCCCCACACCATACAATTAAATACAAGATGCAGCTTAGAAATATTTACCTCCAACTGGAATGTATCAGCAAAAATTTTCAAGCATTCATCAAAGGACAGTCCTTGGCCCAGATCCAACTTATTCTAGATACAAAAAGAAATGTAAACATTATCTCATTGACCCCAACAAGTAGTCCATGCCGCACTGCAAGTAAACAAGTGTGGACTAATTACCTGCAAGGAGCTTGTGACCGCTGCAGCCTCCATGGGTGCTGGCTGCTGAACAGGGATGAATTCTCCAGTCTCTTCATCTAATTGTAGATTTGCAAAAAAGGCCTTTTCCTGCTCCTTCAGAAGCTGCTCCTGGTGTTCTTTTTCAAGCTTCTTCTGTTTTTCCAGCTCATATTCTTTCTGTCTTTGGTGGTAGTCAAAAACTTCTCGACCAACACCGAGGTCAATGTCTTGTTTCCATAGGATGTCGATGAGTTCGGTATCCTAAGAATAAAAAAAATACAATATAGAGTCAGTAAAAAGTAGAACCCAACTGCCTTCATTACACTGAGGTAAATGGATAAAATGGTCTGAAGAATGTGTTCTGCAGCAGGATAATGACCCCAAACATAACAGCCAATGTCATTAAGAACTATCTTCAACGTAAAGAACAAAAAAAAAAAAAATCCTGGAAGTCATGGTTTGGCCCCTACAGAGCCCAGATCTCAACATCATAGAATCTGTTTTGAATTACATGGAGACAGAAGGATTTGAGGCAGCCTACATCCACAGAAGATCTGTGATAAGTTCTCCAAGATGTTTAGAACAACCTACCTGCCAAGTTCTTTCAGAAACGGTGTGTAAGTGTACCTGGATAAAATAATGCTGGTTTGAAGCCAAAAGGGTAGTCACACCCAATGATTTAGATTTTTTTTTTTCTCAACTCATCTTGTTAATTGATAAAATTAAATCATTAACACTTCTATTTCTGAAAGCTTTCTTATTTTACAGCACCTTTTCACACCTTCCCCCCACACCTTGATTCTGGTTCAGCAGCATCTAACCCTCAGGGTATAGGAGAAAGGCTTTTTCCACCTTCTTTTGCAATCACATGCCATGTCACATGAGATCTAGTAACAATAGGGAACTATCAGAGGAACTGTGCTCATTTCATTTCCTGTCAAAATAATATTCTACAATCACACAATAGGCTGTGTCTAGCTCACAAGGAAAGATACAGATCAGTATATTTGTGGAGTGATGCAAGACTTTGCCTTTTATTAATCTGCTCACAACAAGCGACACAAAATACCTAAACCTACCAGTAATACATCAGTAAAATTCCAGTTAACCATTTCATTGGAATTTGGACAGAGCTTTTTATGTAGAAAAACATGATACAAGTTTCATGATAAGAAGCTCAATTCACAAAAAAAAAAAAACTAACACAGGGGTCTGCAAACTCTCCAAAAAGTCAGTTTACTGTCCTTCAGACTTTAGGGGGCCAGACTGTGACCAAGTAAATAAATAATGTCCAATCTTTGGCATTAGGGGGAGAAATAGTTGGTGCCAGTGTCCGGAATAAAACCCCCCATCCTTGGTGCCAGTGTCCGGAATAAGGCCCCCTCATCCTTGGTGCCAGGGTCCGGAATAAGGCCCCCCCATCCTTGGTGCCAGGGTCCGGAATAAGGCCCCCCCATCCTTGGTGCCAGGGTCCGGAATAAGGCCCCCCCCCATCCTTGGTGCCAGGGTCCGGAATAAGGCCCCCCCCCATCCTTGGTGCCAGGGTCCGGAATAAGGCCCCCCCCCATCCTTGGTGCCAGGGTCCGGAATAAGGCCCCCCCCCATCCTTGGTGCCAGGGTCCGGAATAAGGCCCCCCCCCATCCTTGGTGCCAGGGTCCGGAATAAGGCCCCCCCCATCCTTGGTGCCAGGGTCCGGAATAAGGCCCCCCCCCATCCTTGGTGCCAGGGTCCGGAATAAGGCCCCCCCCCATCCTTGGTGCCAGGGTCCGGAATAAGGCCCCCCCCCCATCCTTGGTGCCAGGGTCCGGAATAAGGCCCCCCCCCATCCTTGGTGCCAGGGTCCGGAATAAGGCCCCCCCCCATCCTTGGTGCCAGGGTCCGGAATAAGGCCCCCCCCATCCTTGGTGCCAGGGTCCGGAATAAGGCCCCCCCATCCTTGGTGCCAGGGTCCGGAATAAGGCCCCCCCATCCTTGGTGCCAGGGTCCGGAATAAGGCCCCCCCATCCTTGGTGCCAGGGTCCGGAATAAGGCCCCCCCATCCTTGGTGCCAGGGTCCGGAATAAGGCCCCCCCATCCTTGGTGCCAGGGTCCGGAATAAGGCTCCCCCCATCCTTGGTGCCAGGGTCCGGAATAAGGCCCCCCCATCCTTGGTGCCAGGGTCCGGAATAAGGCCCCCCCCATCCTTGGTGCCAGGGTCCGGAATAAGGCCCCCCCATCCTTGGTGCCAGGGTCCGGAATAAGGCCCCCCCATCCTTGGTGCCAGGGTCCGGAATAAGGCCCTCCATTCTTGGTGCCAGGGTCCGGAATAAGGCCCTCCATTCTTGGTGCCAGGGTCCGGAATAAGGCCCTCCATTCTTGGTGCCAGGGTCCGGAATAAGGCCCCCATCCTTGGTGCCAGTGTCCGGAATAAGGCCCCCATCCTTGGTGCCAGTGTCAAGAATTATCCCTCAAGGACCAGATAATGGCAAACAAAAGGGCTGCATCCGGCCCCAAGGTGCAGTTTGGAGACCACTGCTTTAACACAAGGATAAAGATCTTTATTACAGCCATGTAACTAAATTTCAAATCCCACTGGATGCAGCTAAAAACGACTGTCCCCTTTTTGAAAAAATTGATTTTTGCCCTGGTGTGTTAGCTTTGTGAACTAAGCTCAAGATATACGGTTTTCTGTATAACTGGCCAGTACTCCATATTCATGGCACGTATTATGGATCCAACATGATATGATTGAAAGTAATGAAATTATTGTGTCTTCACAAACTGGTGGAGAGATTGGTAAACGTTTGGTGGTCTGCTGGTGCCTCAGAATTGCACCACCAATGCATTAGATAAAATTGATATTTTGTGGTGGTCCAAGTACCTCATCCAGGTTCCCTTAGGGGGCTCCTTATAAAAAGGGAAAGACATGTACATCTCAAGGGTGTACAATTGGAGCCTACGACTTCATAATCTGCAATGGACAAGTCCCTTGTAAATGTTTAGATACTCCAACCCTAATCTGCAAATAGTATCCTGTGGTGTAGCCTCCTTTAGGCCAATTATTCTGTATGGATCTCTCACTTTAGTTAAATCTTTATATTTCAAGCTACTTGAATAATGTTTGAGTTGCACTTTATGCTCATTTGGTCAATGCAGAACATTTTAGATCTGAAAAGTGCAACTGAACAGTGCAGATTTGCAAGTTGTCAGAAACCTATTGATAAGTTTGATTATTTTATTTTCCAGGGACAATTTTCACCCTTTTGATCAGCCACTCCCTGTCTACATGCATGCACTCCACAAATGGCTACATGGCATTTCTCAGGGAAAGTTTCATGATGGTGACAACAGTGGGCCATGTCTGCATAATGTGTGACATGCAGGAACACAATTGTGAAACATGGTCAGATTGTTGTCACCCTATAACAGGAAGTGCCTAAACAAGCATCTTCATGGCAGAATCAACAGGTATTCTAAATAAAGACTTCAGATTTATTGCTCAGGCATACCAGCTTGGAATTGAAATCGCATCGATTGAATGAGAATGTCAGTGTCTTAACATTTACGATTTTCTGCAGTTTTGTTCCGATTTCACATACATAGAATAGAATTGAAATTACACTGCAAATTGCAAGAAATCATTGGAAATCTTCATAAGTAACAATAAAGTCTTCAAAAATCGCACCTAAAATTGCACATAAATCGCACGATTTTAAAATTGCAGCAGTGTGACCAGTGACTTAATTTTGAAAACAAGTTCTAAACAAAAAAAAAAAAAACAAACACACACACACTACAATGTTAACACGATATTATAGGGCTCATTCACACCAGCCCCTTTGGGCAGTGTTGACCAATACTGTCTCAGTCTATAGACAATTTGCCTCATGTCCTATTGTTTCAGTTTACATCAATGTGCTGAAAAACAGTGGGACAGGTTACATTTTTATGCAGCACTAATTGGGACCGGAAATATTTTCCCGTAAAAAAAAAAAAAAAAAAAAAAAAATGTATGTTTTTTTACAACTAGTGCAATGCTTTGTAACACATTCCCCCACACCTAACACAATGGAGCATAACCTGCATCGGCTGGTGTGAATGGCCCCTTAGCAATATATGGATAATTTCTCACCAATTCTGTTTTATGCAAACAAATATATATCCTGTACCACTAGCACAGAATTTAGCGGTGTGTAACGTCAACCATTGTATTAGTAAACCCTTTAGTGTTGGCTTTGTGGTTGTAGTGGAACCGGAAGAGTGAGCATTCCATACTGGATTCCACAAGTGCAGAACTCCTTATCTCATTATACATATGTCTAAGTTAGCAATGAAAAGAGCAAAGAATGTGCATAGTGCATTAACTCATAGTAGCCTTTGTTCATATCTCATGAAAAGTACTAGCAAATATCACATGGTCACCCCCACCAACAACTCTGAAAAACGATTCATTAGAGAAGCTGAAAAAAAATATGTTAGGACCACCATGGCTTCCACCAATCCAAGGGATGTTAATGATTTCCCCTTCTTTACTCTAAATGTGTATACCAGGCCAAGAATAATTTTAATACCAGGTAGTACACAGACCCAAACTCCCTCCCACGTCTATGGACACTACGTTTATAGGTGTTGGGGCAATGACAAGATTGCCAATTGGCCACTCTGGGTTGCTGCACACTCTTAAGCTGACAGAAGGTGACTTATGTATGAGATGTACAAGATGCAATACTGAAAAGGACATTTTTACTTGAAAGCTAAAACTTTTCACTGTCACTGACACCAATAACCTGGAAATACTTCAAGAACTCCTTTCTAATTGAAAAGTAAGACTGTGTGTTAAAATCACCCCCTTTAAACAAAGCCAAATTAACTCTTTAACACCATTCTTTCCAACGCAAGAACAGCCAATATGAACAGTATGACCTGGTATCTGGAATAATTTGAATTTCTGCCTAAACCGCACTTATGGCGATTCACAATACAGGAAGCATTTATTTTATCCAGGATCATAAAGCTTTTTTTATCCTGGTTTAGATCTCCTTAGATGTAACTTACCAGGGACATGGACCAGTAGTAACAAACCGGCATATAAATAACATACATTTATTAAGCATCCAGACCCTCTAAACTTTACATTTATGGTATGTTTGCAGCCTGATACTACAGTTGTTTAAATTCATTTTTCCCATCATTAATCTACACACAGTACCCCATAATGACAAAGTGAAAAACAGAATTTTAGAAATGTCTGAATTTATTAAAAAGGAAAAATCTGAAATATCACATGTACTCAAGTATTCAGACCCTTTGCTCAGTACTTTGTTGAAACACCTTTTGGTAGCAATTACAGCCTAGTCTTTTTGGGTATGACACGACAAGCATTGCTCACCAGGATTGAGGGAGTTTCTGCCATTCTTCTTAGCAAATCCTCTCAGGTTGGATCAGGACTGTCTGTGGACAGTCATTTTCAGGCCTCTCCAGAGATGTTCAATAGGGTTCAAGTCAGGGCTGTGGCTGGGCCACTCTAGGACATTCACAGAGTTGTCCTCAAGCCCCACCTGTGTTGTCTTGGCTGTGTGCTTAGGATCATTGTCATGTTAGAAGGTGAACCTTCGACTTAACTGGAGAACCTGAGTGTTGTGGAATTGGTTTTCTTTGAGGATCTCCGTACTTTGCTCCATTCAGCTGTCCCTCAACCCCGACCAGTCTCCCAGTCCCTGCTGCTGAAAAATACCACCACAATGCTTCACTATTGGGATGGTAATGGACAGGTGATAAGTGGTACCTGGTTTCCTCCGCACCCAACATTTAGAATTGAGGCCAAACAGTTCAATCTTGCTCTCATCAGACCAGAGAATCGTGTTCCTCACAGTCTAAGAGTTCCTCAGATGCTTATTTTTTTTGCAAACTCCAAGCAGCCTTTCATATGCTTTACACTGAGGAGTGGCTTCTGTCTAGCCACTCTGTCAAAATGCCCAGATTGGTGGAGGACTGCAGTGACTATTATCCCATCTCCACACAGGATCTCTTTAGCTCAGTCAGAGTGAACAGCGGGTTCATGGTCACCTCTTACTAAGACCCTTCTCCCCCAACTGCTCAGCTTGGCTGAGTGACCAGTTTTTGGAAAAGAGACCCTTTTGTGCCAAACGTCTTCCATTTGAGAATTATGGAGTCCACTGTGCTCTTGGGAACCTTCAATGCAGCAGATTTTTTTAGCCTTCACTAGATCTGTGCCTTGCAATAATCCTGCATCTGAGCTCTGCAGGCAGTTCCTTTGACCTCATGGCTTTTGCTCTGATACAGTATGCATTGTCAGCTGTGAGGCCTTTCCAAATTATGTCCAAACAGGTGGACTCCAAAACATGGTGTAGAAACATCTCAGCAAAGATCGAGAAATGGGAGGCACCTAAGCTAAAATTTCAAAGGGTCTGAATACTTATGTGATATTGAAAATTTTTCCTTTTTCATACATTTGCAAAGTGTAGATTAATCAAAGAAAAATGAATTTTAAAAAACTGTAGTATCAGGCTGCAACATAAAAAAAATTGAAAAAAAAGGGAGATGGGTCAGAATACTTTATGAATGCCCTATACATCCGTACTAAACTGTACATATGTATGGTTTATATTATGTTGAGGTTTAGATAGAAATCCAACTTGATATAGAAGCTCAAGTGCACCTCTGACATCACCGAAGGGCCATAGTAAATGTAATGCTACAGAAAGTTGTAAGACTGCAGAATTTCATCAGGGGATGGTCAAAGACTACCAGTGTGCAACGAGATAGCTTCAGAGACTGTAGGCAGGCTACAGGAGAAGAAGATCAGAGGCTGTAGGCAGGCTACAGGAGAAGAAGATCAGAGGCTGTAGGCAGGCTACAGGAGAAGAAGATCAGAGACTGTAGGCAGGCTACAGGAGAAGAAGATCAGAGACTGTAGGCAGGCTACAGGAGAAGAAGATCAGAGACTGTAGGCAGGCTACAGGAGAAGAAGATCAGAGACTGTAGGCAGGCTACAGGAGAAGAAGATCAGAGACTGTAGGCAGGCTACAGGAGAAGAAGATCAGAGACTGTAGGCAGGCTACAGGAGAAGAAGATCAGAGACTGTAGGCAGGCTACAGGAGAAGAAGATCAGAGACTGTAGGCAGGCTACAGGAGAAGAAGATCAGAGACTGTAGGCAGGCTACAGGAGAAGAAGATCAGAGACTGTAGGCAGGCTACAGGAGAAGAAGATCAGAGACTGTAGGCAGGCTACAGGAGAAGAAGATCAGAGACTGTAGGCAGGCTACAGGAGAAGAAGATCAGAGACTGTAGGCAGGCTACAGGAGAAGAAGATCAGAGACTGTAGGCAGGCTACAGGAGAAGAAGATCAGAGACTGTAGGCAGGCTACAGGAGAAGAAGATCAGAGACTGTAGGCAGGCTACAGGAGAAGAAGATCAGAGACTGTAGGCAGGCTACAGGAGAAGATCAGAGACTGTAGGCAGGCTACGGGAGATGAAAAGAGACAGCAAACAGGATATAAGGAGTTGTCGGCTACTGTGTGCTGGTCACATTATCAGCTTTCTGACCTCTCAGATTCTCGTAGAACCCTACAAACTGAAGCCTTTTTGAAGCAGATATAAAATGTTCTTCTGTTTTAATGGAAGATCTTCATGACAGGTACCCTTTAAATTTATCAGCGTGACGGGAGAACTATTCCTAAGCAGCTGAAGCGGTCACATGAGTAAATCTACAGAGACTTGTTATGACAACTCAATACTGAAATAATGAGTTCTTTGCACGCTGATTTCAGATGTTATTACAGGGCTGTTCACTATTAAAACAAAATGACATTATCGTTCTAGAAGTAGGATTATGGGGTTTATTGTTGAACAAGCCGGTACAGTCAAGGAGAGGGTGTGCACCGATATCAGGGCCTGGAAAGTGCACCTGTCCTTTAAAAGAAAATTCATTTTCATAGTTTTAAGCTTCTCTCAGATAGAACATCATGGTCTTAAAGTGTACCTATAACCAAAACGTGTTTTAGTTTCTTAGTTTTGATAGAGTAGGGAAGGATCAAACTCCCATCAGTTTATTTTTGGCTTTGTCCAGTTTGGGAGATTTCTATTCAATATCTGTACCAAAAGACATAAACAAGAAGTGAGAGCAAATCTCCATCAGGTGAAGAGAATCCCTCACTCCTTACAAATTTCCTACATATTCTAGTTCTAGAGAACTGTAAAAATTAGGATTTTTCATTAAAATTTCTGTTTCTGGGACAATGCTCACTAGAACAAATAAACAGGGAGAATCTCTACAAGGGAGCACAAAAATAAAACATTACATTTTAAAGCAAAATTAAACTCAAATCAACATTGACTATTTTTATTCCTTGTTGCGGTTAGTAAATAGAATAGAAAACAATATGACTTCCTATTCTTTATTACATTTCTTCAGTGACTTCCTGGTTTCTGGCCTAGGCTAAATTGAGGTCATATATCCCAGGAGTCTTCATGGGCATTTTTTTCGCTTTTATGTGGAAGAGGAGCTCTCTCAGCTAAGCACACCCTTCTGCCTGGATGTCTGAGCTAAGGACAGATTGATTCCAGAAAGTAAATGTTACATGAATCATCTGCCCTTACTCAAGAAGGCCACAGCCAGAAATGCTAGGTGGTGTTTTTCAAAGCGATTTCTCCACAAAATAAATCATGGGAGACATTGATAGATAATTCACTCTCTCAATTTTGACTATTTTAATCCTTATGACTATCATTAGTGGATAGAAAGCAAAGTATATCATATTTATTAGTTTTAAACGTTATTTCTTTTAGTTACTTCCTGGTTTCTATGCCTAGGCAAATGATGTCATATATCCCAGGAGGAGGAGGAAGAGGAGGTTTTCCCAGCTAAACACACCCTCCTACCTGCATGCCCGAGTTAAGGGCAGATGTTTTCCAGGAAGTAAAAACTACACGAGTCATCCGTCCTTACTCAAGATGGCCAGGACCAGAAATGCTAGGGGGTGCGTTTAAAAGCGATTTCTCAGAAATAAAGCATGGAGACATGAATGGATGGCAAATTTTGCTTTGAACAATAAAAATGAATTATATAGTGGTTTGTGGGGCTCAGATGCAGTGCAGTTCTTCTTTAAATCCTAAAGCTTGGTTCCAACTGCTGTGACCTCCAATGTGGTACAACTCTCTTGCGATTTCCTTGAAACTTTTGTGATTTAACATTGAGGTCTATGGCACTCAAGTCGCACCAAAGATGTGGAAAGGCAGTGCAGGAACTTTTTTTCTTTTTAATACGACAGCACCTATTGAAATGAATGTGTTTTGACTTGTCATGTGACTGTGTCAAGTTGCATGATAGGTCAGGGTACATCGGGTGTTTAAGGTTGTACATTGTTACAAAATTAATTTTACACTTTTCTTGAAGGTAAATCTAAGGGAAATTGAATAAGAAGAATGTATAATGTAGGCCAGCCTAAGGCTGGCCATACATTATACAATTTCCTTTAGATTTACCTTGAACTATTTAGTGCATTATCGGATACAACTCAAAGTCTTGTTTAGGTTTCAACTCATATTATATGTTTTTTGGTAAATCTAAAAGGAAATTGAAGAAAATTGTAGAATATAAGCCAGCATTAGGCTGGAAATACTGTATAATATAATAGTGTATTTATAAAGCGCCAATAGTTTGGTCAGCGCTGTACATTACAAAGGGGGACAGAACATGTGACAGAACAATACCAATACAATGCAAAACATGAGGGGATTGAGGGCCCTGCTCTTTCGAGCTTACAGTCTAGGAGATATACAATTTTATTACAATTTTCTGTCCAATTTCCTTTAGATTTACCTTCAACTATGTAGTGCAAGGACCTGCCTAAGTGTTGTTTAGGTGTGAACTCATATTATATGGTTTTTGGTAAACTTAAAGCAAATTTCTCAAGAAAATTGTATAATGTATGCCAGCCTTTGTCTTCTGCCTAGAAGTGTTTTTCCCAGCCCAGAAAGGCTTGACAAGGTCCAGGCTATACACTAGATACCTGTCAAGTAAACAACTTTGCACACTGCATTAACATTACATAAGGTAACGGACATCAAAGACGAACAGCTGTTGCTCATTAGAAGACCAGTTTGTGATTAAATTCAAGTCACAGGACTGTAAGTTGATCTGATCATAGAGACAAGACTTCCCAGTAACTCCCGTATTGAGTGTCAGGATGAGAACGAGGTAACCACAAAGTTCATTGGCACACTAATCTACAGGATCATGCCCATTACACTCACGACATTTTCATGCACATGAGGTTTTCCCCCCATTGACTGTGCCAAGTTCCAAACTCCATGACACTTTAGTATGCAAATTTTGACTGGCTGCAGTGGTGAGAGCCTGATCCTTTCCAGTATGTCTGCCAACCTGTCAATGCTTGCTATAGCCTCCTAGGATTTCGATGGCCCCAGGTTCATTCATATGAATGCCAAGCACCGGCAGCTTTGTCAAAAGGAGCCAATGTACCCAGAGGAAACAAATATGGGAGAATATATAAACTCTAGTACTTAGATGAATAAAGCGGTGTGCCTCATTTGCTAAAGTGTCCAAGGAAAGACTAGATTGTTGGCCACAACCACCACATTTTTGCTTTTATTCTCCTAGTGCAGTATGGGGCCAAGAAATGGAATATGATGCATATTCAACAAGTAGAATGTGCAAATAATGCAACCCCCAGCTAGGTCACTTTTAGCAGAAACCATATGTGCTAAGAGTAAATTTACACTCACTAGCCACTTTATTTAGGCACACCTTGCTAGTGCCAAGAAAATATCCCCCCACACCATTACACCACCAGCCTGAACGGTTCACAGCATGGATCCATCCTGCCTTGTATCAGGTTGTTTACGCCAAATTCTGACCCTGCCATCTGAATTTAGCAGCAACCAGTCTGTCCATTCTCCTCCGACCTCAACAAGGTATTTTCGACCACACAACTGAAGCTCACTGGATATTTTCTCTTTTTTGGACCATTCCCTGTAAACCCTAGAGATGGTTGTGCGTAAAAATCCCAGCAGATCAGCAGTTTTTGAAATACTCAGATCAGCCCGTCCGGCACCAACAACCATGCCATGGTCAAAGTCACTTAATTCCCGTTTCTTCCCCATTCTGAAGCTCAGTTTGACCTTTAGTAAGTCGTCTTCACCACATCTAGATGCCTTAATGCATTGCTGTGATGTGATTGGCTGATTAGCAATTTGTGTTATCAAGCAATAAAGCAGGGGTATCTAAATAAAGTGGCTGGTGAATGTACCTTTCCAGTGGCCAGAGTCTCAAAAACACAGCCATTTAGATGCTCCCCAGTTACTACAGGTATCCAACCTGTGGGTTGAGTCAAATACCCGTTTCACCTGCCACATGCAATGGTTCCTTCCGCCAGCTGATATGACCTGCAGTGACGAACAAGCCGGGGAAAAAACAACAGCATGCAGTGGGGAAGCAGCTATTTGACACATCAAAAGTATGGAAAACTTGAAGTGGTCAGGGAGAAGTGAAGTGGTGGCATTTCAAAGCATGGGCTGCTAGAAAGGGAAGTATATTCCTTCTTTTAGCAGTTGTGGTTTTGACTAGAAGTGACACTATGATAACAAAACAAAAGTAGAGGACCCAGCAAGCAGTCAGCACTTTTTACTAGTCATGAGTCAGTCAAGTGAATTCTAATGCTGCTGTAGCCTACATAACTGCCATTTATTGCACAAACATGAATCTGGTTATTGTTGGCAACAAGAACTGTTCTTTCTTGGATAAAAGAAAGCTTTTATAATGAACCTTTTTCTTGTCTTTCAAATACACATAAACCGCCAGAGGACAAAATGCAACATCAGCAAACTGTGTGTTCTTTAGTTCATAACATAAAAGGACCTCTGCATGATACATACTCAATAAAAAGGCGTATTATCTTACACATGTACTGATCAATATGACTTATTTGTTGTCGTTTGCCCCGTGACCATGCTATGTATGACAGGCATAATGGAGTTAAGGATCCGAGGGGTGTATTTATAAAGCAGTGAAAGCGATATTCACCAAGCATTCACTGGTCATGAATCATTATGTAAAAACGGACAAGCACCAGGAAGAATAATCAGCAGTGAATGTTTGGTAATGTCATATTCACACACTATATGAGAAATATGCACCAAGTTTTATTTTGGCAAGCAGATTCACAGTAATCTTAACGCAGCAGAACTTCATCCAAAAAAAAAAAAAAAAAAAAAAAAGGGGGGGGGGGGGCTTGTTTGCATCCCCCCCTCCCCCCTCCCTCTCTACCAATTGGCACTTTTTGGGAGGGTATCTGGTTTTAACAGGTACCCGCTCCCACTTCCAGTTGGATTGCCTTGGCAATCTGAGCAGAAGTTCGCCCACTGCCCCCACCTTTCCCTGCAGCCTTCTGGGACACATCACAGGTCCAAGAAGACTGTGGGACCATTCAGAAAGTGCAGCACAGATCGTGCATGTGCAGTGGGAAGCCGGCTGTGAAGTTGCAAGGCTTCAGTGCCAGTTTCCCTTAGTTAAGATACTGGCACCTGGACTTGAGGATGATTCAGGAACCAACTCGGGTGAGGACAGTGCTGGGTCCCTGGACAGGCAAGTGTCCTTATATTAAAAGTCAGCACCTATAACATTTGTAGCTGTTGACAATTTTTTGGGGGGAGACTGGAGAACCACTTCAAAGCCCAACTCCATGAAAAGTAAAAATCCTCCCATTCAGTGGGCCTGTCTCTGCACTGCAAGACCTAAATGTTTGTTTAAATGTGGGGGGCAGGAGAAGCAGTTTAAAAGAGGAATTCCAGTGCAAATGTAACAAAAAATAAAAGTCAGCAGCTGAAAAAACTGTAGCAAAAAAAAAAAAAAAAACTTAAAACAGACACTTACCTGTCCCTTGATCACAGGGTGTGTGTCCCCCCCTGCAGCCTGTTTCATCAACCCCCGTGTTCTCGATGCTGGCATCTTTAGTGTGGGCACCCAGCTGTGACAGCTTGCGGCTTCACAGCCGGGTACCCACTGCGCATGCGCAAGTAGCGTTGCGCTTTCTGAATGGTCCCATAGTCTTCTGGGACCTGTCATGTGCCCCAGAAGACTACAGGAAAGGGGGGGGGGGGGGGTTGGAAAACTTCCATTTCTAATCGCCTAAGCAATCGTGGCAGCAGTGGGAGCGGGTACCTTTTGATTTTGGGTACCCAATTCCCAAAAGGTGCCAATCCTTAATGGGAAGCGGGGGGCCCAGTCCTTAAAGCGGAACTTCCCCTTTTGGGTGCAGCTCCGCTTTAATTACCTGATCCTCTGCTCCACTGTCAGATGTTGCTCTCCAATGATCTGGTGGTGGACTTTTCCTCAGCATCCTTATGTGCAACACTGGGCTTTGGGCCCCTCATAGGTCTGGATGATGTCAGGGGCATCAGATCACCAGCACATAGGGAAGAAGAGGCTGCAGAGACCAGAGAAGATGCAGAGAAGTCTGCAGGAACAGAGGATCAGGTAAGTAAAAAAGTGCTGTTCCCAGTTCCCCTAGATGTAAATGAGCAATATTCACATAAGTGCCCTAACCCCCCCTTCTCTCCCTTTTTTTTTTTCTCTGACCCTCTCACTCTTCCCTTTTTTGCTACAGTGTCTTAAGTTTTTCTTATGTGCTTTATGACTTTTAGTTATTTCCTACCTTCTTTGTCTTTTTTCTTTCTATAATTAATCACAACGGACAGCGGGGTTTTGAACTTGGAGTCGCATTTGTGCCTTGGGAACGTATTTTCCCTGTACTATTTTGGAATTTGCACATACTTGTATTACACTTGATACCTCTCTTCTGTATTTTGTTGATGATTGTATGGATACATGTCTCCTGCTGTTCGGTTGTCATAAATAAAGTATTTGTTAAAAAAAAATAATAATAATTTTGCAGGTAAAAAAATGTGCATTTGTTTTTTTGTTACAGGAGTCTGTAAACCACTCCTGCAGACCTGTCAATATATCTGCTTGCCCGTATAGGATGTATGAGCAAGGAGATCTACTGACAAGGAGAATCAACGAACTACCACAGCGCTCCACAGCACAGTGGTAGATCATTAAGAACTACAAGCTGACAGCTGCCAAGACTTGTAGTTTCTCATTCACAGAGGATTTTTTAAATTTTGACAGCTAGCGGAAGGAGAAGATCCCCCGCTAGCTGTCAAAGCGGGAGAGCAGGGGGTCGGTCTATTCATAACAGGTTACATCCTGAATATGGGTGTAACATGTAACAGGTTATGAAAGGTGAACTTATCCTTTCAATCATGACCTACTTTATCTGCTCTGGCACCTAAGACATTCAAGTTAATCCATTGAACGTAATACACTTCCAAGCTCTTATTAAAATGCCACTACTAGGGGATGGCACAAGACGAGTAGAATGCCTCATAGATCTCAACAAGGCCACAAAAAGGGCAAAAAGCTTAAACCTAAACCAGCGGGATGTTCTAAATAATGATTTGTTTTGTCTTTACAATCACATCAGCCCTGTATATGATACACGTTGTGCCGTGATTCATACACTAATTACTCGTGTCCCCTTTGAGTGCAATAACAGCACACAAATGTAATTACAAGAGACAACAAATAAAAATACTACAGATTTACACAACAGATGAAGCACAATGCAGAGTCCATGTACACTGTATATGAAGAAAAGCAGAAGAAACCTCTAAAAAGGGATCCTGTAGATGCCATCTGATGATTTATCAGTCCAAATAGGAAGGAATGTTATGTTTATTTTGCAGAACTCCGAAGCAAATACCAGAGACAGTCATATGCATTTGCTTTGTATACATTCAAATGTCGACATTTCATGTAAAGAGGAAGGTACAGCCTAAGTGCAGATGGTAAAGGCAATAGGAGTCCACCATAATTCTCATTCACATACAGTATATATCTCCCCGTTATACAGCACAGAAAAATGGAATAACTCTGCTAAACAGATTTGATATAAGATGCTGTCCGTGGGCTGATGTCGATGGTTAGTCAATGGTTAGTGGAAGGCTGAGCCACCAATTTAAATGCATGTTGTTTGGGGATATGGAACTGAATTCAATCAGGCAGGAACCTTGTTAATTACTACCATACTTTGAAAACCCAGACTTCTTAAATTTGTTTTAAAGTCCTAAAATTTTTTTTTACTAATATTTAAAGTGGTTGTAAAGGCTCAAGGTTTTTTACCTTCATGTATTCTATGTACACTTGTGTGCAGCAGCCCCCCTAATACTTACCTGAGCCCCATCGTGATCCAGCGATGTGCACAAGAGCCTCAGCTCTCCGGGGACATTGTGATTTACAGTAGTGGGAGCCAGCCAATGAGGAGAAAGAGGGGGCGGAGCTGGTGTGTGTGCGCGCATGTGTGTGTACGTGTACATGCTGAGCAGCAGCTTGAGAGCCCCCATAGTAAGCCGCTTGCTGTGGGGGCACGTAGCAGGAGGGAGGGGTCAGGAGCGCTGGCAGGGGACCAGAGAAGAGGAGAATCCGGGCAGCTCAGCCAATGGCTGTGAGCGCTGATTGGCAGATGTTTTTCTAGCATGCCCCCTCTACAGAAGCCGGAAAGACCACATTTTTGACGAAACACGTTGGGTGAAGCTTGAGGCCGTGACATTACTACACATGCAAGCACTTTGCTGAAGCTTTTGGAATATGTGGTTTTATATGCCGCTTGTCAAGCCATTCGTTTGTAACCGACTTTAACCACTTCCCATCCGGCCCATGTATATAAACGGCCAGACAGTGGCACTGCAGGGTCAGGTGGCCGTTTATAAACGGCCTCCCTGCACCCTGGTTCTGCGCACTCCCCGGGAGTGCGCAGCACCGCGATCCGGTGCCCACTGTGTCCTCCGGACACAGTGAAACACCGATCATCGGACGGGACCTCTGTACGAGGTCCCGATCATGTGATCACTGATTGGCCAATCAGTGATCACATGCAAAGTGGTAAGCAAGATGTCACTTCTGACATCATTGCTTACTACGTGTGAAATCTGTGAATGATCACAGAGGTCACATGGTACAAGGCTATTCACAACAGCCTTATACCATGTGACAAGCTGTGACCAATCACAGCTCACTCAGTAGTTCTCAATGGCTGTAAGAATGCAGCTAGAGAGAAGGAGAAAAATGATTGCTTTTACATCCTATATGGGTGTAAAAGCAATTAGTGTTCATCACCGCCCAAAAGTAGTAGAGTGTCACAGGTGACACTGTACTGCTAGGGTGACAGTATGTAAAAATAAATAAATAAATAAATAAAAAAAAAGAAAAAAAAAAAGTGTAAAAAAAAAAAATGTTTAAAAATTATAAATTTTTGGTTATAAACTAATTTGGCTCATTTTATTTTTTTTTTGCTAAAAAGATAACGGAATACATTTTGGCCAAGATTTATGATTGAATATTATTTATTTGCAAAATTTTATAAGGAAAACGCTTTTTAAAATTTTTGGACATTTTCATTTACATAGCAAATAAAATAAAAATCCCAGCGGTGAATAAATACCACCAAAATAAAGTTTTATCGGTCTCAAAAACTGGTAAAAAATTCATATGGGTACTGTGTTGCATGACCACGCAATTGTCATTCAAAGTGTGATAGCGCTGAAAGCTGAAAATTGCCCTGGTCAGGAAGGGGGTAAAAGTGTCCGGACTGGAAGTGGTTAATAAATGAAGCAATCAGATTTACACTATTGGAGGTGTTATTTGCATTCCATTACATGTATGATGCTAATGAACATTGAGGGAACGATTTGGAGGCAAGCGATTGTCCCATGTACAACAGTGTTCAGAAACAACCTGCTTAATACAAACGCTGTTTATGACTTCTCGTGTGGAGGTCGCATATGTTTTGGTAAGCCTCAGAGTATTCTGGCTCTCTGGAGGACACGTGGTGGGAGCGGATTCACGGAGTTACCTTTCCACACGGTGTATTATGTTCACCCTTTAAAGGGCTGCCATTTCATGTGGGGTCACCCATCACGTCTACTAAATCAGTTATACACTATGGGAGGCATTATTTGCATTTTATTACATATATGATACTGCTACTGAGTGCGGAGTGAGAGATCGAGAGACTAGCGATCACCCTATGTACCACGGAGCGGAGGAGCATCTTGCTTGATACAAAAGCAGTTTGTGACTTCTCATGTTAAAGTCGCATATGATCTGGTAAGACTCAGAGGAGTTTTGTGTTTGTAGAGAGTACACGTTGAGAGTGGAACAAAGATATCCTGCTTATACAGTTTTGAACTCACCCTTCAGACGACTATTGTTTTGCATAAGGTTCACTTTTCAGAGGACCTTTAGTGTTATTGAATACGGATTTTAGATTTATAGTGGTAATGAAGTTGGCTCTTCAGAAGTGTTAACTAATATCCCTCTTAAGGGTGGAACTATGTATCCACTATTGAGCTCGCTTTTCAGAGTGTCATATCTCCATTCAGAGGTTTTTTTGTTTTTCATATTTCCATTCACAACGGTCATTGAGATAAACCGCCTTCTGAGGAGTAGGAGTCTATACTATTTATGACTTTAGTTTTGGTACTTAGCACTGCACACATTTTTATCACATTTAGGGTTTTTTTTAATTTTCTGGGGGTTTTTTGCACTAATGCAGCCACCACACCTAAGGCTTCAATAAATAAAGAAAAAAAAAAAAAAAAAAAAACCCACACACTTTAGTTCTTCGGTTTAGATACACAAAAAAAAAAAAAAAAAAAAAAAAAAAAGGTACATGTTTATGTATCTCTTTGCACAGAAAGCTGGAAAGCCCCTTCAAATTATAGAACTAAGCTGGGTCATTATGTATCTCAGTCCTAAGATAAAAACGGGACTATATGAATTTCATAATTAAAAAAACAGAAATGAAAAATATATGCACCCATTTCTCTTTTCTGAGATTTCACAATTTTTTAGGAATACTGACTAAAATGCCCCGATCAGAAACCACAGAACACAACAAATAAATACCATCTTGGCAGTAAACCCCCTGAATTTCAGAGATACAACAAAAATATTTTTCAACTATAAAAAGGAACACTTGTACACAATGCAATGTCATTAGGTACTCTCTGCCTACCAAACAAATCCAGGGGCCGGCAGTCAATTAAACACTAATGCTATCCAAGAAAAAAGCACATCTGTATAAATTCAGTTATGCTCAAAAGTTTGCACACCCTGGCAGAAATGTTGATATTGAAAATATCAACTGTCTTATTTAAAGAATAGTTATCATATGAATCCATTTATTAACAAATAGTTGTTTAGCTCCTTTTTAACCGCTTGCTGCCCTGCCACTGTATATATACACGTGTGCAGGGCGGCAGTGGAGCGCAAAAGCATGTTTTAAAATGGGCTCCGCGCTCCCGACACTTTCGCGGGTAGGGGGCGCGCGCGCTCCTGCCGACCCGCGGGTGACACGATTCGATCCAGGAAGGCTCAATCATTAGATTTCAGCCAGTGATTTCTGGCTGAAATCAGATGATCGGTCCCTGTCCTATCCTGTCCTGTGTTGACATTTACACAGGACAGGATATGATGTCATTCTTCTCTGCCTGGACACATTCCGATCCAGACAGAGAAGAAGACACAGTAAAAGTGAGTACAAAGCACTACACTAACAGTTAGAACACACCTAGGACATATTTAACCCCCTGACCGCCCCCCCCCCCCCAGTTAACCCCTTCACTGCCCTGTCACCAGTGTCACTGATCAGTGAAGCGATTTTTACTGATCACTGTCGCTGGCGACTTCCGATAGAGTTAGCGCCCCTCCCAGATAGCGCCAGTTTGCCCGCCAGTACACCAGTAATCTCGTTTAACCCCTTGATGGCCCCCCCCCCAGTTAACCACTTCACTGCCCTGTCACCAGTGTCACTGATCAGTGAACCAATTTTTACTGATCACTGTATCAGTGTCGCTGGCGACTTCCGATAGTGTTAGCGCCCCTCCAAGATAGCGCCAGATTGCCCACAAATACACCAATAATCCCGTCTAACCCCTTGATCGCCACGCCCCCCCCCCCCCGAGTTGACCCCTTCACTGCCCGGTCACCAGTGTCATTGATCAGTGAACAGATTTTTACTGATCACTGTATCAGTGTCGCTGGCGACTTCCGATAGTGTTAGCGCCCCTCCCAGATAGCGCCAGTTTGCCCGTTAGTGCACCAGAAATCCCATTTAACCCCTTGATCGCCCCCTCCCCCCCCCCCCCCCAGTTAACCCATTCACTGCCCTGTCACCAGTGTCATTGATTACAGTGAACAGATTTTTACTGATCACTGTATTAGTGTCACTGGTGACTTCCGATAGTCTTAGCGCCCCTCCTAGATAGCGCCAGTTTGCCTGCTAATGCACGGGATTTTTTTTTACCAAAAAAATGTAGCAGAATACATTTTGGCTTAAATTTATGACTACCTTTGAGTTTAAGATATATTTTTTATAGCTGAAAGTAGAAAATATTGTTTTTTTTTCAAAATTTTCGTGTTTTTTTTGTTTATAGCGCAAAAAATAAAAAAGCGCACAGGTGATCAAATACCACCAAAAGAAAGCTCTATTTGTGTGAAAAAAAGGACGTAAATTTCGGTTGGGTACAGCATTGCATGACCTCGCAATTATCACTTGAATTAGTGCAGCGCCAAACAGCAAAAAAAAGGCCTGGTCATTAAGGGGGGTAAATCCTTTGGGGCTCAAGTGGTTAAATCATAACAGAAATTACACAAATGGCCTTGATCAAAAGTTTACATACCCTGGAATGTTAGGCCTTGGTACAGACAGACAAGACAGGCAGACGTTAAAATGGCAATTAAAGGTTAATTTCCCACATCTGTGACTTTTTAAATTGCAAATAGTGTCTGTGTATAGTCAATTAATTTGTTAGCCCTCACGTGGATGCACGGAGAAGGCTAGATACCATGGGCAACAGAACTTTCAAAAGACCTGTGTAACAAAATAATGGAACTTTATAAAGATGGAATAAGGATATAAAAAGCCTCTGGAGAAATACAGACTGCTCTGGAAAAAAAGGACAGTGTGATCGTTTCAAGAAGTACAATACAATGTTACTTAAACAAAAATGGGCTGCATGGTCGAGTTGCCAGGAAGAAGCCTTTACTGTGCCAATGCCACAAAAAAAGCCTGGTTACAATATGCCCAACAACACCTTGACATGCCTCACTGGCCTTTTTAGGCATGATCAGTCATATTTTCAATATCAAAATGTCCAGATTTCTGACAGGGTATTAGATAGATAGATATCACAGAAGTGAGTACACCCCTCACATTTTATTCTATCTTTTCATGTGACAACACTGACGAAATGACACTTTGCTACAATGTGACGTAGTGAGTGTACAGTTTGTATAACAGTGTAAATTTGCTGTCCCCTCAAAATAACTCAACACACAGCCATTAATGTCTAAACTGCTGGCAACAAAAGTGAGTCCACCCCTAAGTGAAAATGTCCAAATTGAGCCCAAAGTGTCAATATTTTGTGTGGCCACCATTATTTTCCAGCACTGCCTTAACACTCTTGGGCATGGAGTTCACCAGAGCTTCACAGGTTGCCACTGGAGTCCTCTTCCACTCCTCCATGACATCACGGAGCTGGTGGATGTTAGAGACCTTGCGCTCTTCCACCCTCCATCTGAGGATGTCCCACAGATGCTCAATAGGGTTTAGGTCTGGAGACATGCTTGGCCAGTCCATCACCTTTACCCTCAGCTTCTTTAGCAAGGCAGTGGTCATCTTGGAGGGGTGTTTGGGGTCATTATGTTGGAATACTGCCCTGCAGCCCAGTCTCCGAAGGGAGGGGATCATGCTCTGCTTCAGTATGTAGCAAAGTGTCATTTCTTCAGTGTTGTCACAGTGTGGACAGCACTTTAAAAAAAAAACGTTTTACACAACTCAGTAAGAATTTAAAACAAGACCAGAACCCTCTAAAAGCAGCAGTATTCCGAGTTAATCCAGAATTCATGAATAAGCATCAATTACTATCATCCACCCCCATCACCGGAGCATGACAACATCTCCTGTCTAGGGCCAAGTTGACATGACTTCATGTACACCAGTCAATTCCCCGTCCAAAGTAACAATGTTCTTCAGCTTCAGTCACACTAAGCTACTGATGCTGAAGCACAATTTTATGGCTACATAAAATGTATACAAAATGACAAGGCTGGGATTTGGAACTTTTTAAAAGATGATCAGAATGTGTTCAAGAAGTACATGACTGAATACAGATCACAGAAAATGTAAAATTCCAAAAGTGTCATTAAAACAAATCTTTCAGAGCAAAGTAACAGGCTTACGGGACAGCTCTGGTGATGATACTTGAGCAGAGAGCCGTTGACATTAGTCCGATGCTTCATCAGTCCTCTGCCACTTCTGAGAACTGAACGATCAAACACTGGGTGTCCTCCAGCTAGGAAATGATGCAAGTTCTATTTGATTTGCTATAGCTTCTAATGCATACTGTGAAACGTTTGCAGTGTGCAGAGAAATCAATCATAGTAACTGTTTCAGTACAGCAGAGTTGTAGTTTGATTTTTCTGCATTGTCTGAGCTTTTCCATTAGCCCACACAGTCACGGTTCCCCTACAGCAACCACTGGGTGAGTTTGGCCCCCTCCACATTACCCTTGAGTGGATTCCAGGTCTGTTGCTACTGTAGGATAGATTTTAATTTTTAGTACAAAATCCATGTGAGCAGTTTTGTGTAAATTGATATACACACACACTACAATCTGCACAGGGACACATGGCCACTCTGTACATCACTAAGCCACACACAACTCATCTTCCATGTGCCCAGACTGGCTCCTTGAGTGTGCACATACCTGGACACATCACACCTTTATGAGGGATCACACATCTACTATATTGCCAAAAGTATTGGGACACTCCTCCAGATTATTTATTTCAGGTACTTATATAGCGCCATCAATTTACGCAGCGTTTTTACATATATATTGTACATTCACATCACTCCCTAGCCCTCAAGGGGCATACAATCTAAGGTTCCCAACTTACATTCATTCATACACATACTAGGGCCAATTTAGACAGGAGCCAATTAACCTGCCAGCATGTCTTTGGAGTGTGGGAGGAAACCGGAGTATCCAGAGGAAACCCACGCAGGCACAGGGAGAACATGCAAACTCCAGATCATTGGATTCAGGTGTCCCAATCACCTCCATGGCCACAGGCATATAAAATCAAGCACCTAGGCAGGCAGACTGCTTCTACAAACATTTGTGAAAGAATGGGTCACTATCAGCTTAGTGAATTCAAGCGTGGTACCATGATAGGTTGGCACCTGTGCAATAAGTCCATACATGAAATTTCCTTGCCACTAAATATTCCACAGACAGCGGTTAGTGATATTATAGCAAAGTGGAGGCAACTGGGAACAACAGCAACTCAGCCACAAAGTGGTAGGCCATGTAAAATGACAGAGCAGGGTCAGCGCATGCTGAAGCGCACAGAGGTTTCCAACTGTCTGCAGAGTCAATAGCTAAAGACCTCCAAATTTTGTGATTGACGGATCTACTTCGGGGGACATTCTTTTATTTTTCTTCTTTTAATAAAAGGACTTGTCAAAGACTGTCTTTTTTCACACTACACTTTTTTTGTGAATGGGTAGTGGTACCATGTACCCCATACTCATTCACATGGGGGGGGGTGGGACCTGGGGGCTTCCAGACTGATACGACCCCCACAACCACCGGCCAGCATTGGGGGGGGGGGGGGAAGAAAGAGGCCCTTGTCCCCTACGCTGTTTTTTTTAAACTGCCGGCAATTCTTTTACATTCAGCTGTCAGTTGGGAACCCCGCTGACAGCTGAAACATTAACACATGGTTTTCACTACTAAAATAACGCATGACTTGATAAAATAACTTATGTGGTATTTTAGTATAGTTTTTTTTTGTGAATTCAAACTTTTTTTTTTTTTTTTTAAATGTTGGGATGCAGTGAGCCTCTAACTGGGCCCCCTACTGGCTCTGGGCCCTCAGGCAATGCCTGAATGGTCAGTCCGCCCCTGGACGTGAGTTTTGCGGTTGCCAGGAGAATGGTACTTGCCTGACTGCATTGTGTCAAGTGTAAAGTTTGGTGGAGGGGTATTACGGTGTGGGATTGTTTTTCAGGGGTTAGGCTTGACCCTTAAGGAGTCAGCATACCAAGACATTTTGGACAATTTCATGCTCCCAACTTTGTGGGAACAGTTTGAGGGTGGCCCCTTCCTGATCCAACAAGACTGCACACCAGTGCACAAAGCAAGATCCATAAAGACATGGATAAGCGAGTTTGGGGTGGAGGAACATGACTGGCCTGCACAGAGTCCTGACCTCAACCCAATAGAACACCTGTGGGGTGGATTAGAACCGAGACTGCGAGCCAGGCGTTTTCGTCTGATCTCACAAAAGCGCTTCTGGAAGAATGGTCAAACCTTCCCATAGACACACTCCTAAACCTTGTGGACAGCCTTCCCAGAAGAGTTGAAGCTGTTATAGCTGCAAAGGGTGGGCCAACTCAATATTGAACCCTACAGACTAAGACTGGGATGCCATTAAAGTTCATGTGCGTGTAGAGGCAGGCGTCCCAATACTTTTGGCAATATAGTGTGTGTAATATATATTTACAAAAAATTTTTCTAAGATGGTTTAGTTAAACAAGAAGTTGAGAAATCTCCATAGAACAGTACACTGTGCTGGCTCTGCAAACAGCTGAAGCCAGATGTAGTAAAAGGAAAAAAAAAAAAAAAAAAGAAGTCTGCCCTTTGCAGAGGGAGTGGAAGGAAGTGCAGCGGGATAGTTGCGCAAGAGCCTCAGCAGTCCCAACAACTCCCTGCTGTGCACTGTGTGTGTAGGAGCTCACACGCAAAGGAGCGGGGATCCTTCAAGGGGACTGCAGACATCCAACCAGCAACGACGTGCCCAGTCCATGTGCTGTGCAGCTCTCGAAGACTTTCCAGCCTATAGATGTCTGATAGATGGAATTCATTTTCAGCAGCACTTTGTGACAGTGACATCTGAAGGGATTTTTACACATTTTAGTAGCAGGAATGGTACTTTCAAGCCAACTGAATATATCAATACCAATATTTTATAGAATCCAAACACATTTAATGCTGGCTTAGCACAACACATTATAATAATCTACCCAAGACTATTTTTAAAGTTTTATATCACCTTTACAATTTAATTTAAAGTGCAGTCAATGGCCCCCCAGTAGTCTATAAATCATGGTGCGGACCAACTGAGCTTCATTTAAATTACATACGTGTAGGCCAAGTGTGGCTTCTACAAAGCCTGGCCAAAAGAGTAGAATTCTGAGTGATCTGCATCATCCTCTAAGCAACTGCTGAGCTCAGTTCTGCTGCTATGGGGGAACACAGCACACTGTGCACGTGCGGATTTGTCAATGAGGAAGAGCGCTTGGTCCACTGTTTAAGGGGGGGTATGCTGAATGCACCATCCGCCCTTGGTTATATGAAGGACAGCACAGGACGCTCAGCACTGCGATCTTCTACACCAGACTTTGCGAAAACCGCACTTGGCCTACAGGTATATAATTAAAAGCAAGAACAAAATCACTGACTGAATACCCCGCACCCCCTTCCATGACGCCATTGTACAAACTTCAGCATTTACATATATGCACCACCAATGTCTTGAAGAGGTCTATGACCTGGCATAAACCACTGGTGCATCGGTGCACATGCCATGGATTTCAGCATGTATGCACAAACACTGCCAGCTTCTGCAGATCGCCACTATACTGCCTGGTGCATGTGTGCACATGTGCAGAAATTCTCTGCGTTTGTGCAGATGCAACTTATTAGGACACTACCTCCTAGGACAGCTGTGATGTAGCCATCCCAGACTAGGCTGGGAACCAGGTAATGCTGTCTTGCAGCACAAAAAAAGATCTGAAAAGTAAAAATTAGAATAGTTTTAATAACAATCTGTGTAAGAGAGAGACGGGAGGGATACGATTAAAAATGTTAAAGAAGTGTGAGAAATACAAAAAAATAAACATAGTATACTCAACGACAAGGCTAGATGCACACAGCCTGGCTCTGGAACAAGCTTGCACGAGTGCCCCCAAGCAGCTAGGACTGGGGGCACTCAGAAGGAAGGAGGAGCCAGGAGTGCCAGCAAGGGACCGCAGAAGAGGAGGTTTGGGGCTGCTCTGTGCAAAACCATTGCAGAGCAGGTAAGTTTTACAAGTTAAGAGGTCCAACAAACAAGCCCATTGACATCAAGGAGCTTAATATACAAGCAAGTACAGGGGGCTATAGCCTGGGCAGAGGGACTATGATGGCCAAGTGTCATTTCAGTTAGCTTTCCAACTATAAAACTTCCTTCCCAAAAGGTAAAATAGTTTGAGGGGTGGCTTGCGTAGACTAAAAAAAAAAAAAAAGTACCTACAGTACAGACACCAAATGATCATTGTATAAACATGCACATGTGCATTAGTTGAACTTGCATGTCTACAGAGAAGAGGAAGTGAAAGGGGTCACCAGCTTGTCATAAAAAAACAAAAAGCAAAGAAAAAAACAAAACAACACAAAAAAAAAAAAAAAAAAAAAAAAAAAAAAAAAAACACACATCAACTTGTCAGTCCTGGTTGATCCATTCTTCTTCCAAGCAGGCTCAGTCATCTATATGGTTGCACCAACACCATTTTTTTTTTTTTTTTTTTAAATCGGTAAGTACCAGTACTCCTACTCAAGTACTCGCCGATACCGGTTACTGATACCTTTGCGACTTGAGCCCATACAAAATGAAAAGGCTCAAATCGTACTACAAAGAATCGCATGCAATTTGAATGTGGTGCGTTTCCTGTCTGAATCACATGCGGTTTCCCTGCAGGTGCGGTGTGATTTGCAGTTCAATTTGAGCCATTAGTTTTACATGGCCTCAAACCACACTTGCAGGGAAACCGCATGAGATTCAGACCAGAATCATACCACATTCTTGTTCAAATCGCATATGATTTTTGCTGTGAGAATTGAGCCCATTCATTCTGAATGTGCTTAAATTGCACTGCAAAAGGTATTTGTTTTAGGTATTCAAGCATTTGCACGAGTACAAGTACTCATGCTCAGTATTGGCACTGATACCGGCATCAGTGCAGCCCTAGGTTGGCCATACACTATACAATTTTCTGTTCAATTTCTGCCTAATTTCCTTTAGATTTACCTCCAACTATGTAGTGCAAGGGCCTGCCTGATTGGATACAATTGAAAGTGTTGTTCAGGTTTGACCTCATATTATATGGTTTTTGGTAAATCTAAAGCAATTTTCGAAAGAAAATTGTATAATGTATGGCCAGCCCTAGTCATCTCCCATCTGAGAATGTTAGTCAACCAGGCTCTGGTGTCTCCAACTACACAGAAAATAGAAGGAACACCACATCAAAGGTCAGAAAGTCTAAAGTGATGTTATATTTCATAATCAGTAGTAAGAACGCCAACACATTCCAGGGGTTTGGGCAATCCCCCTTCATCAGGGCCTGTGCATTGTATAATCTCCAAATATGGCTGAATAGTTAGATTTCTGTCACTGGCATTCCGTTTAGCACGGAGACCAATGCAAGAAATTTTTTTTATATAAAAATATGTTATCGAATATGTAACTTTTGTTGCTCTTCAATCACATCCAGCCATATTAAGGCTCCATTCACACTTGTGCGACTCCAAAGTCACACAATTTCCAGGGTCACTGATGCGATTTTACACTCTATGACACTAAGTTGCACCAAAGTATTGCAGAAACCTTTTCTAAGTCGCATAGGTCCAAACGGGTGCCATTGGAAACAGTAGGCTTGTCATACGTCTTTATGGGGTTTGTTTACTAAAGCTGGTTCACTAGGAATCTCGGTCACCTGTGTGCATGGTAGCCAATCAGCTTCTAACCTATGTTTTGCATTGTATTGGTATTGTTCTGTCACATGTTCTGTCCCCCTTTGTAATGTACAGCGCTGAGCGAACTATTGGCGCTTTATAAATACTGTATAATAATAATAATAACCTCAGCTTGTTCAGCTAAGCTTTAGCAATAAAACCTGGAAGCTGATAGGATCTTGTGCACTTCTACATAGAAACTCAAGTGAACCAGCTTTAGTAAATAAACCCCTATGTGTCCAAAGTCGCATGACAAGTGTGAATGGAGCCTTAGGGCCGGTTTATACCAGAATACAGTGTAGGAAAGAAGCGTTCCACGTGTTTACCACACCACGGCCAATCGCATTGCCCGTGAGATCTGAGGTCATCACAGAGGACAAGGGGGCACTCTTTATGTCTGCAGGAAAAGAGATTTAATCTCCAAACACAGAAAGGTTTCTTCACAGTAAGAGCTGTGAAAATGTGGAATAGACTCCCTCAAGAGTTGGTTCTGGCCAGCTCTGTGGATCGCTTTAAAAAAAAAAAAAAAAAAAAAAAAAAAAAAAAAAAGGCCTGGATTCTTTCTTGGATACACAGAATATAACTGGTCACTAACATTTATAGGTAAAGTTGATCCAGGGAATATCCAATTGCCTCTCGGGGATCAGGAAGGAATTTTTTTCCTTGCAGGAGCAAATTGGATCTTGCTTTGTTGGGTTTTTTTTGCCTTCCTCTGGATCAATTGTGGGTATAGGATTATAACTTTTTTTTTTTTTTGGTTGAACTGGATGGACTTTTGTTTTTTTCAGCCAGACTAACTATATAACATTAACGGCATCCCCAATACGGATTGTAAACGCACCATGTTTGAAGGCACCAAAATCGCACAGAACCACTGCAAGGATGAATTTTTAGATTTCCTGGCGTTGAGCTTTAAATAAAACATCGCCATGAACTCTCCGAACTTTGGGTTTGTTTCCCTCCTACCTCCTGTAGAGCTGGATTAGTCTGAAGACCACCTCCTTTTAGGGGTGTGTTCTGGTAGTTGCGAGCTGCCCAAGGAAAGCAAGTTAGCCCAATCAATAAGATGGTGTTTGGAAACACCGGAAACCGATAACGGGAGATGAAGCGCCTCTGTATCTAGGCACCATATGGTGTACCCTCACAATGGTTTTACAGGAGGGAATGCAGCTTCTTTCCACACAAATCCAAGTTCTAATCAAAGACAACAAAACAACCTGCCATTCATCAGAGCAGAAAACTTTACAGTCTCCTGCCTCATCCAGGCAACACAGAAGCCATCAGACCAATCAGACATCCAGAAACACACACTTTACCAAGACCAACAAAGCACTCCATGTCTATTGTTCTCAGCTACACAGGTGATGTTCTGTTGTCACCACCGCCAATTAAAGTGACAGCTACCACTCTGGGTACAAAGCCATCGGTTTAGCAGTATAATCGGTTGCCATAGTAACAGGAAGCTGTCCATGTGCTACAAGTCTTGGAGGTATTCTAATTAGCCTATATCATGTCATCTAGGCTAATGACTTCCACCTGGGGAATATGGGGGGAAAAAAGTGTTCGCTACTCAGGTGACCTCTCCCAAAGCTTCACAATATAAAAAAGGAGAGGAGGGCAGAATGCAATCAATAGCAAACGCACCATAGGAAGTTATAGACTGCCATTTTGGTCATTATATACTATTCAAAAATAAGACGCATTTAAAAATTGGACTGATTGTTTAGTATTGTTGGTTAGTTGGAATCTGAAAGTCCACCATGCTGTTCAGGTTTCCCGTAATTACTCCAGTTGACATGCCAAAAACATAACAGTATGTTAAAGTGGACGAATCTGTAACTCTACCTGTCTGAGTGACTAAATGCCTTAAAATGCTGCATTGTACAACAAAATATTAATAAAAAATAATAATGTGACCAGTAAAAATACTGTGCCCAGGCCTGAAATGAGGTAGCCATCTGGCAACGCTTCACAAGGTGACTGTCCGAAGAAGGTGCTGAGCAGTGTTCTACAACGCTGGAAGTTTGGGGGAAATTTAATGCTACAGCTCTCTCCAAGACATGCAGTGCTCACATTACTGCCATGGAATACGTTTATCAGATAAACATGTAACCACAACAGAACTGAGCATGCACGTTTATGCGGTTCTGGGCCTGAGCGCAGTCAGTTTGTGCCTTCATGTCAGCCCTCTAAACCAGGGGTGCTCAGCCTTTTGAAGAACGGACCACTTAAGTGATTTGGTAACTGGTCACAGGCCACAATGAAATGGTTTAGAATTTTAAACAGCATAATGAACATTTTCCTTCTGCAGCCACTGAATGCCAGCGAGAGGGAGGAGGAGAAGGAGAAACCCGGTTTCAATTGCAGGAGGAAAATGCTCAATTTAGCTCATCAGACTGCTAGAAAGGTCCCAGGCGATATGCACTTGGTATCACTCCACCTCGGACAGAAGCACTACAAAGGAAACATTGGTCTATGCAGCTCCTGCTCCCTTCATTGCCAACTGCTTCCTCTGCTGCCGGCACTGGCTCTATGCACTCTGGTGCTCTGGCATGGCGGGTTGAAAAGACCAAATCAAGATCAATGGGTTGCCAAGCCCAGGCATCAGCTTTCCTGGTTTGAGGTCATATCAGAAGGCTCCACGGGTCACAAGTTGAACACCCGTGCTATAAAGTATTTGACCAAACATACAATTTAGAGGACACACCTGTTTGCACAACACAAGCACTAACAAAATTTTAATCCTGCAACTTGGTTTGCCAAAATGTGCAGGTTTATGTGAACTAAAAGGGGGAGTGCTGGGAGATCCAACCCTGCTGCTCCATCTGTACAAAAGTTCTCAGCACTTTCAAAGACTTTACGAATACAAAAGTACTTTAAAAAGGGAGTTTGCCTTTTATATTCAATCTTGGAATGGATTTTCCTGAACAAAAGCCACATGCACGGTTATAAATTTGTTCATTCAAGAAAAATATTCAGTCCAGCTCCTTCAAATTTCATAATCACTGTAGTCGAAGACGGTCGATTTGAGCAACTAATGATTAGAAAACAAACAAATGTTCTTAAAACGAAAAATATCTCCCAGAGTCAAACCTTTGCATTTGTTGGTGTTTGGGTGCCTTTTCATTGCGTTGTCACGGAATGTGTATCACAATTTAATTATAGTTTTACTAAAAGAAAAACTGGACAGCTCCCATCAATGAAATGGGGTCTTCTACAGACAATTGTTAGGAATGTTAGTAGAGGTCTTCATAAGAAAATGGACAGCAAGTCTGGTCTAAGGTGTCCAACTAACCGATCCTGTTCCATAACTTCTCAAAGGACCAGGAACCACAGCCTGATGTATTTAAAAGCTACAGTTACAAATTACAATGTGTTATAAAATATTGCAAAAAGACTTAAATTTTCGATCAGAGAACATAGCTCCTTTTTAACTAAAAACACATTCTGGCCTCTTACAAAGCACTTCATCTACTTTGACTACCATCTAATATGTGTATGCAGTTATTACTTTCCTAAATGGAGAAGGAGCATCTCCCTACGAATTTCTGCTGGCAGCCATTGATTGTGTGGGCATCTGAAGCCATTGCCCATACACTTTCTTTTTTTTGTGCAGCTGGCTACCCACTGTGCACCTCCTGTTCTCGCACCTGCACAGTGAAGACACTGTACAGTGCACAAAACGGGATTCCAGAAGCAGAGGATGCCCGTTGACTCCTGGGATTGATGACACCGATATCCCAAGAGTCAACAGGACATCCTTGATGAGGTAGATGGCCATAATGAAGTAGACCGGAAGTAGCGGCAATTTTAAACTACAAAAAAAGGTATTTAAAAAAAATAAACAAAGACAATTTCCAAACAGTAAATACTGAGGTATCATTAATTAAATGGGACAAACTTGTTAAAGAGGGTGAAGCTCTGCATTAGCCCGCATGTACACTGCTGCTTGTAAAACGTGAGTTTAGGAGCTTTTAGCATTTTTTTCTTGCCAAAGCCCCTAAACTCAACTCAATAAAAGCCGGTCTCCATGCGCACACAGGCTTTTATCAGAGTTTAGCAGCAGCGTTTAGGGGCAGTTAATCGCCCCCCCCCCTCCCAAACACAGAAGAATCGCGGTCAGGAGAGGAACGTTTTGGCCAAAAACCGCAAAAAACACGTGTAAATGCGCCTAAGCGCTAGGAGTGTATTTCAATGGAAAGTACTCTGGCCAATGAAAAAAATAAACATCCAAGTACTAAACACAGTACCGCAGTTACACCGGGTTTAGTGTTTTTCGGCTGCCAGGAAAGATTGGCGCCCAAGGGAGCCTAGCGTGCACGTAGCCTTACGCTGGCCATACACACAGGCTTTTTTCATTCAGTCTGAAATAGATTCCTTCACCCATGCTCAAAATACCCAAACAGTGCCTGTTCAGATGCACTGTTCGGTTAACAATTTTCTACCAGGAACCGGTCTAAAATTTGCGCAGTGTATGCTCAGTTTTAGAAATGGTTATATTTAGAGAATTTGGATCCTGAGGACTTGTTCACACACTATACAGTATGTGTCTGTGGGATGCAGCACTGTTTATTCCGAATGGCATCCCACTGCAGCTTGTCAATGGACGTGCATTACAGCACACCCACTGCAACGTACATTAGTGAACTGCTATGTGTTGCACTGCAATGCACACCTGTCGGCAAGGTGCGGTGGAGTGCCATTCAAGATGAATGGCACAGTATTGCACCAACATATAATGTGTGTTTGCATGCAACAGAACTTTACCACAATACACATTATGTGCATTGGTGTGATGGGGTGCCATTCATTTGAACAGCATTCCAATGCACCTCAGTGACGGATATACATTTTAGAACGTACTGACGCACAGTGCAGGCAACCTTATTTGGTGACACATGGTAACATAAATCAACGCATTGCCTTGCAACAGATTCATTTTGTTGTGTTGGAATGCCACCAAGAACGAATGGCACTGCATCCCAACATACGTAATGTGCATTGTGGTAAATGTGTGGAAAGGCATGCGCTATCATAATGATACAACGTGAATAGGCTCTAAGAGTATACTAAAAACCACGAGTATGACCTCTGTAGACTTCCTCTGGTGAGCCTCCTCTAGCCAAAAATGGCTGCTAACATGAACCCTGCTTACTGAACAATACAAGTCGATGGGGGAGATTTACTAAGATTGGTGCACTCAGTCTGCTGCAGCTATGTATGGTAGCCAATCAGCTTCTAACTTCAGCTTGTTCTAATAAGGTTGGACAATAAGACAGTTTTCGTAAATAACCCTCATTATCCTCTCCAGGTTGGAGGACTTTAGTATAACAGTTCATGGAAAAGATGAGATCCTATTGTCGCCTGTAGATCGGGGCTATCAACCTTTGTATCCCCCACTTGTAATAACTTCATACACTAGGTAGCGGTGATGGTTTTTAGAAGATTTGTGGGGTTGGTTGATTCATTTGTGAAAATCGGTGTGGTATATCGTATGTGATTTGTACCTCATTGCTGTGCAAATCACATGCGAATTGTGTGCGGTGAGATTGGAGCCATTTTATATGGCTCCAATCGCACCAAAAAGGTGCAGGACCCTTTTTCTGCACAATCGCACTGTGTTTTGCGAACAGATTATGGGGTTTTGTTAACAAACACACACGCAGCGGTTCGCATGAACAGGGTGCGATTGTGATGCGGTGTGGAATCCGCACAGAATTCCGCACCGTATCAGTGTGAACCCGAGCTGCAAAACAGACAGAGGGCTGGTTAACCGCAATTATCATCATTTTATTTATTCTGTTAGCTTGTTTTGAAACTAAGTGACTATGGGATGGATTTACTAAAAGGCAAAATAGGCTGTGCACTCCAAGTACACTTGGAAGTGCACTGAAAGTGCAGTTGCTTTAGATCGGAGGGGAATATGTAAGGAAAATCAGAAAAACAGCATTTTTGCTTGCATATGATTGGATGAAAGAAAATCAGCAGAGCTTCGCCTCATTTCAGCGCTTCCCCTCGGATATAAAGCAGCTGCACTTGCAGAACACAGTATATTTACCTCTAGTAAATCAACCCCAATGTCGGAGATAGGTTTTCATGCTGATGTTCTGTAAAGCCAGCAAATCCTTCTACCAGGTAACCGACAAATTAGCCACCAGGGATTCAGTGAACAACATTATAAAGAACTCCGATTAACACCAAAGATAACCATTTTTTTTTGTAAGTCCTCATGCACACGGGACGTTTTTACAGCGGCTGATTTTGGATTTTGAAGTTTTTTTCTACAGCCAGTAAACTCCCCAGCATGTTATCCTATGTGTCCATGCACACAGACTGTAATCAGCATTTTTTCACAGGGGTGTTTTTTGGCTGGAAAGAAAATCCAGGATTAGTGGGTTTGTAGAGGAGTTTTTTAACTGTTAAAAATGCTCTAATGCTGAAAAACATGTTAAAACACCGCAAACCAACGTTTTTGGACAAACACGCAAAGCGAGGAAAAACACCGCTAAAATGCTAATGCAAAAAAAAACTCACGTTTTTAATGTGACTTTACACAGCTAATGTTACCAGTGTTATAAAAATGCCCCGTGTGCATGGAGCCTTAAGAGCTCAGAAGTGCCGCAGTGATGATCCAGCCCCTGCAATGGTTGTCTGGCCGTTTCCCCAGAGTACATGCCACTTAAAGTAATTCTGTAATAAGATGCCACAACCCATCATCTCTTTCTGAAAATGCTTCTTGCCTGGCTGTCTGGCCGCGACAGTGACCCAGAATGTGTGCAGATCAGTAACTTCAGTGTCAGATCTAAACTGCAAGTTTATCCTATCCCATGGCTGAGAAGGAACTGAAATCAGGATACAAAGTATTTTCACAATGATAGGTCAACAATGGCAGCATCCATACTTCCTTATATCCTATGACTGTAATCAGCAGAAACAACAGGATTCCCAACTTCATTAGCCAAGAATCCACCTTCCGCACCCCTCTCTAGTTTTGTGTCACTTTCTTTCCCACATCCTTCTTCCCTGATTTCATGGCAAAGTCCATCGACTGCCAACCCCTTGTCCAAGGACATCACCATCATCAAGTCTCATCAGACCAGGGACTACTGCTGGGAAACCGAAACCACAGAGTCAGGGTCCAGTAAAAAGGAAACCATATCAGAGAGGCACAAGGAGACGCTTTCCTGGATAATAAAGACAGACAATCAGGGACATCTCATAAGGCCTGCTCTTATGGAAGACTTTCACAAATCCACTTTAAAAACCATTAACTCTACCAGTCCCTATAGGCAGTAGATGCCCATTGTTCATTCCCTTGCCCAAGACTACAATCAGGCAAATTCTGAAGTCCAACTAGTACCACCGGCCTATCTTGAACCACTATTTCCAGAGGAAACCTCAACTGCCCTGAATGCATTTTTTTGTCAAAAGCCCACTGTTCCTTTAGTGTCCCTGAAGTTATAAGCTCTTGGGTGTAACTTTAATTAAAAAAAAAAACAAAAAAAAAAAAACAACTTTTTTTTAACTTACTTTTTTTTCCCCATTACACAGGAGACAGATTCTCTCTATTGAGACATCCAGGGTCTAAAAGATCCTGAATGTCTCCCCTGTACTACACTGAATGTAATGCAGTGCACAACGCACTGCATTACATTACATTCTTTCCTGGCCTTGATGGCCGGGAAATCTGTCAATGAGGACCTGGAAGTGACGTCACATCACTTCCGGGTCAGGAAAAGAAGCGGAGGGGAGCAGATGTGTGCGTTCTCCCTCCTCTATACCCGCTGGCACCCATTGAACTGGTCCCAAGCCCGCAGATGGGCAAGCGAAGCCCGGCACCATAGTGGGCTGTGTGGAAGCAGCCACCTGAATGCTTCCACCTGACAGATGATCCCTGCTGCTTGCCCTCAGCAGGGCTAAAGGTTAACAAAAACTACCTGCCCGGCACCCAGAACTACATATCCCGGGTGTCGAGCGATATGAATTGAACATCCCTGATGAAGTATGGAGCTCAACTGTCCACGAAGAAATACAAAGTCTGATACTTTTCTTGGTAAAAACTGATGCAAAAATAATTTTCCATCAACAAAATTCCTGAAACGTCCTTCAGAAGAGAATAGTAATATATCTGTTCCCTGCTCACCTAACATACAATTCTGAGTTATCTTTACCGATAAAACGAGGGCCGCTCCCCTCAGCTCAATGTCACCAACAGCCAAGATAAGACCAATAAGTAAACCCTGTGAGCTCATACAGCTGATAATCGATTCTCACAGGACACCTGCATAGATTCCGATCTAGATTCTAGGAATGAGACAAACTACGATACAAATGTTATGTCATGCAGACTGCAAAGCATTCATTTCCTAAAACACCTTCAATCCGTATATCCAAACTTCAGCTGCAGAATAACAGGAGACCTTTCACTGTACACGGCCCTCTGAACCCCCTAAGGAGCCCCAGGGTGACTGTGCACATTCAGTTGTCAAGGAGAGAGAGAGCGAACATGCAAACTCGGCCCATTCCAACCCTGCCATTCAGACTGCAGATCCCGCTACAGAACCGCAAAGTCACATATTTTCGGGAGTAAAATCAGGAAAACCTGTCATTACACTGCACTGTATCAGATCAGACATTATATAACTGCTCAGAGGAATGTTCAACAACCAGAGAATCAGGTCGGCCCTTTTAAAGGAAGGAAAAAGGGCAAAGTGCAGGAAACCATAAACAGCCAGAAAAACTAACTTCCCACCCATAATGTGAAATCACCTAATCTGAAATGTGATTGGCTCTGTGGGTAGGGGGGGGGTTGTTATCTCACACTTTGTACTACCTACTGATGGAAAGCTGAATGTGTACAGTAATAAAGAGCTGGTTAACACCACATACAGTCCGGTGTGTTTTTTTTCTACATCAAAAGCATATGGACATTTTGTATGGCTTAAAACATCCAATAAAAACAAAACAAAAAAAAAAAAAAAAACGACGAATGGATTTTAGGTTACATGGATTCCAATGGCAAAGTTCACACCATTGCAGTGCATTCCAGTACAGTAAAACATGCTGCATTTGTTATGCAAGGAACTGCGCTGGAAAGTGGCAAAAATGCACTGGAATGCATTATACACAAACAAAAAAAAAAAAACCATAAAAAAGGAAAAAAGAAAAAAAATGGTAAAAAAAAAAAAAAAAGAAGAAGAAGAAGGGGGGGGGGGCATAAAGAAATGCATGTAAACACAAGCAAGCACATGCAAAAACGCACCCAGGAGACATCCAGACTACATTTCTGTGGTGTGAACCATCCCTACATGAAAGACATAGAAACTCTAATTGTGGAGGATCAATTCACTAAATAAAATCATAAAAAAAAAAAAAAAAAAAGTCAGAATTCATTCTCTCTCTCCTGACAGGGACTCTAACCCTTCCACAGTGTCCAAAGCCAAAAAACATTTTTTTAAAGCTCCAGCTTTACATACACTTTAATCATTACTTAGGTGGATTCATACTTCAGTTTGAAACTTATTTTATGTACAAGGAATCATAAGAAATAATAAAAGTAATATTATATTGAATATTGCTTTGTTAATAAATATTAGTTTTGTAATAATAATAATGCCCTTTTCACACCGACGGTCCAATTGGGTCCACCTGAATAGCCTGATCGGACCATCCATAGACCTCTATGGACCAGAGGGTGTTAGAGGACAAGTGACGGGTTAGATCGGATGACAGTAGGGTGGAAACGGACAGCCGAACGGCTTCCATCTGACTGCCCCATAGAAGACAGCGGGCTGCGTCACAGACTGGTCAGCGGGGCACAGACCTGTCATCCACCTGCTCAGCGGAGAGATCCCTAGCTGAGCAGGCAGATCTGCTGACCGGTCCTAAATATTGTTTTTTTTAATGACATTAATAGAACTTTTTTTATTATTACTTGTACTATTATTTCTTCTAATGGATATCACTGCTAGTAAACAAAAGTTTCAAAACTAAGCCCGAATCCATCTAAATAATGATTAAAGTGCATTTAAACCCAAAACGATTTTAACTTATTTTTTGGGTTCGGATAGTGTGGAAGGGTTAGAGCCTCTGTCAGGATTTTGTTGCCAACTGTGTCCCAGCTGGGAAGGCTGACCCTCTCATTATTGGTCTTAGTGGCCATGGTCACCAGAAGTGAGAATAAGGAAGAAAAACATTTTGGAGTTGTCACTATAAGAGAAAAGGGAGAGGGGTTCTTCTAATGGAGATACCTGTTCCAGCCACAACATCCATGAGGGGAGTTCCCTCACTTTGGAGAGATTTTCTCACTTCCATTTGTGTCTACAGGACAGGACGTGAATGGAGATCTCCCTGAAACAGAAGGCAAATGAACCCCCCCCCCCCAAAAAAAAAAAAAAGTGACAAGGGTTTTAACCCTTCTCTAGTCTAAGAGCTTAAAATATTCTAGCTTTAAATATATCTTAAAAGGGCTTTAGATATGCGTTAAATGTGTGTGCTGGTGTGTAGGCAGTGTGATGTTTTCTTTTATTATTTTAATATCCAAACTGAATATTTCATATTCCTAATATGTACCTTCTGTACCACGTACTTGTATGACAAAGTAACCTGTTCTCTTTGCATTGCTTCCTTTGTGCAAAATCCCTGGGGTTCATGTCAGTCTCTCTGCTTTCCAATTAAAAACTGACCACACTAGGCATGAGAAAACAGGGTGGGTAGTTTTCTGGCTGTGCTAGAAGCTAACCCAAATGATCAGGCTTGTGCCGACATGCCCTCCCTGCACAGCCATTTACTGGAAAGGATTAGTGTGATGCTGTTTCTCCTCCCCTTGCTACTTGGGCAGCTGAGAACAGAGAGTATGTGGCCACTTATAAAAAAAAGGAAAATAAATGAATATATATATATATATATATATATATATATATATATATATATATATATATATATATATATATATATATATATATATACACACACACATATACATACACACACACACACACATATATATACATACACACACACACACACATATATATACATATACATATACACACACACACACACATACACATACATACACACACACACATATACATACATATATACATACACACACACATATACATACATATATACATACACACACACATATACATACATATATACATACACACACACATATATACATACATATATACATACACACACACATATATACATACATATATACATACACACACACATATATACATACATATATACATACACACACACATATATACATACATATATACATACACACACACATATATACATACATATATACATACACACACACATATATACATACATACACACACATATATACACACATATATAAAGTTTTTCAGATATTTATACACAAATGTTTTGCCTTTCATTTCTATTTTATGAAGTGCTTGTTATAAAAGTGGAGGGTTTACATATGCTTTAAACTTCAGTAAAGTATAAGAAAATGACAGTTCAGTCAACACTACACATCAGATGCGGCGATGTGGTGAAGTGCGCTGCACAGTGTACAAATACAACACATCCGCAGGTTTAACACATGCTGGGAACAGGCCACAGAGAACAACTGCACTGATCTATGCAGGGAGACAAGGAGAGTCTGTCATTTCTATATGACCTTCACAACCCAAAGGAAGTTCTATAAAGCCGACCCAATTCTAATGAGATCTCCAAACCAGAGGACTCCAGCTGAGCATTCCCAGGTAGAAAGGACACTGGAAAGTCCATGCTGAGCTACTTCATGGGATCTGCTCCTGGGATTCAGTCACTGGATGGGGTCATGGCATCCAGTTTGTTGCATCTGGCCGTTGTATATGGGTATATGAGCATGGGATCCAGCTGGAAGATCTGGGCATGGGATCCCACTGCTCTCCATCCATTCACTGGACGCCCGGCTCTGACCACATCCATCCATCGCCCCATGCATGGTGGTCAGATGTACTTTGTCACTTTTTATTGCTATAGTTGTTTGATTTGTGTGTTGGTTCAGTGAAGAATTCATATATCGGTACACCAATTGTATTTCCAGGAAGTTTTGGGAGATCTGACAGCCACAATTCTGATTGGTTAGTGTTTAAGTGGTTGTAAACCTCAGATATGAAATATGAACAAAGCATATCCCTCTATAGTGTGTACTTGTCTCAGTCCAGAGTATTAAGTGTCATTTCTTGCTGCTGCTATCAGCATGAATCACTTCTTACAAGTTTTCCTGACACCAAGAGAAAAATGGTGACAAGGGAGGGACCTCCAGCAGATTGACAGCCTCAGCTTTGGTCCTGTGTAAAGGGGGGTGTGTCTCTTCCCTCCAATCAGATTTCCGAGCTCTCCTCACTGAGCTGTGCAGAGTGTAACATCAGCTCTTCACCTCTTTTTTTCTGAACCCTCAGACAAGCTTTAAAAATTCAACACACTTTGTACAGATGTAGAGAAGAGAAGACTGCGGATAAACCGCTACCAACTTAAGTAGAAGAATTTTTTCCATCTCTGTGTATCGCCTGAGGCCATTCACTTTGCTGGGTATGTGTACGGGTTTACAACCATCTTAAGGCTGAGACACGTCCCCCGTTCGGGAGAATAAAGATATTCTTCTAATGGGCAGCACAGTGGCTAAATAGTCCACACTTCCGCCTGGCAGCATTAGGGTCGTCGGTTTGAATCCCAACCACGGCACTACCTGCCTGGAGTTTGCATGTTCTCCCTGTGTGGGTTTCCTCTGGGTACTTCAGTTTCCTCCCACACTCCAAAGACATGCTGGTAGGTGAATTGGATCCTGTCTAAATTGGCCCTAGTATGTGTATGTAACGGACCTTAGACTGTACGCCCCTTGAGGGTTAGGGACTGATGTGAAAGTACAATATATATATATAAAGTGCTGCGTATATTGACGACTCTATACAAGTACCTGCAGTAAATAAAATAATCTGGACAATGAGGGCGAGTTCTGGCATCTGGGGACAATTCTGATTGGATGTTAAACTAGCAGGGTCACGTCAGCCGACCAATCATTAGCCTGGATCGCCCATTTGTGACTCCAAAGCTGACAGATTGGTAATGTGTCTGATCTCTATGGAAATCGTGAGAATTGATCATTAAGCTGGTCATACATTATACAATTTTCTTCTAAAACTCCCTTTAAAATTTACCTTCGACTATATAGTGCAAGGGACTGCATACAATCGGAAAGTGCTTAGGTTTGACCTCATATTATATGGTTGGGGTAAATCTAAACATTGTATAATGTATGGCCAGCCTGACTCATTTCTCCCTCTACTCCAGGACTGTGGATGAAGGGTCAGGCCTGCTCCCCACTCTACCGATCTGCTCTCCTCTAGATATAAAACTTTAGTCTCCTGGGATCAGAGATGACACTTTGTATCCCCTGCAGTGACATCGGCCCGTGTATGGGGGGAGGAGGCGGCGATCATGTGATCACGTGTGACAGCGATCAGAGCAGCAGCGCCTGTGTGTGACAGCTCCAGACACCCCGCCCCCTCCTTCACAAGCCTGTACAGAGGTGACAGCTCGGCCCCGCCCACAGGTGCCCCCCTCACCTGCATGGAGTGCTTGGCGGGGGGTAACTCTAGTTCCATCATGGTGGTCCCTGGCCCCGGCCGGGTGTCTCCTCGCTGTGGTGGTCGCAGTATGTGTTCCTCGGTGTGGCACTCCCTTCGTGTCCCCCTTCTAGTCTTCCCGGCCGGTGACGCTCTTCCCCTCCGCTCACAGGACCGTCCAAAGCGATATGACGGGAAAGTCCGGCGTAACACTGCCAAAGTACCAAGACACTCCCACACCGCCAATGAGGAAGCGCGTTCACCCAGCCACGCCCCGTTCGAGTCTGACGAAAGCAGCACGATAAGGTGGGCGGAACCGGCCATCGCCCACGCTTTGGTGTCACGCCCACTTCCAGTAACCCCCTCGGTGCCGGAGATTAGATGCGGAATTGAGAATATTGGGGCGAAGTATCCCTGAGCTGGGGGAGCGTGACCTATAACATACACTGGACAGGATGACGTCTTATGCACCTTTCTATATTCTGTACTGGGCACGTTCTAGGCGGAGTCAGGACAGGAAGCCCTCCAATTGGACCACAAATGAAATCAGAAACATTTTAGTGATGTGAGGAAGGGGTACAATATTTGCCAACAGACTCAATTCACAAAGTTTTAACCACTTCCCCTCCTGAGGATTTACCCCCTTTCCAGACCAGACCATTTTTTACGTTCGGCGCTGCGTTATATTAACTGACAATTGCGCAGTCATGCAACGCTGCACCCAAAATTAAATTACGTCCTTTTTTCCCACTAATTGAGCTTTTTTTTTGGTGATATTTGCTCGCCTGTGCGTTTTTTATTTTTTGTGTTATAAAAAAAAAGACCAACAATTTAAAAAAAAAAACAATATTTTTGACTTGTTGCTATTAAATGTCCAGTAAAAAAATTTAAAAAATCTAATTTTGTCATAAATTTTGGCCAAAATGTATTCTGCATGTTTTTGATAAAAAAAATACCAATATGTAAAAATGGCAGAATATATACTGGAATTTTTTTACTAGTAATGGCGGCGATCAGCGACTTATAGCGGGACTGCGGCGGGCATTCTGACACTGGTGGGAACTGACTTGGTGTCACTGACAACCCCAGTGACACCAACACAGTGATCAGTGCTAAAAAAAAAAGCACTGACACTGTACTGGCACTGGGCAGGAAGGGGTTAACATGTGGACGCTCAAAGGGTTAACTATGTGCTAGGAGTGTTTTACTAGGGGGCGATGTGTTGTTGGTTCACTGTAAGCACACTGCTTTGGATGGCTGTGTTGTGCACAGCCAACCAGAGCAGTGTGCCCAAGCAGACAAGAAGGAGTGTTAGTTAGCAAAGCAGCCCTCCTTCCCGTCAAAGGTCCTCGGTAATCACCGGGCTGGGACCCGGTGATTGACAGCCACGGCGGCATGGGTAGGGCGCGCGCACAGCCACCTGTAGCAGAATATCTGTTATAGGGCGGCGGGGAAGCAGTTAACCACTTCAGCTACTTAAGGTTTTACCCCCCCTTAATGACCAGGCCATATTTTGCTACTTTAACTGACAATTGCATGGTCATGCAACGCTGTAACCAAACAGAATTTATATAATTTATTTCACACAAATAGAACATTGATCACCACTGGATTTTTTTACTTTAAGAAAATATTTTTTACTTTCTGCTATAAAACAAATCCAACAAAAATAATTTAAAAAATCACATTTCTTCATAAATTTTGTCCAAAATGTATTCTGCTACATATCATTGATTAAAAAAAATCCCAATAAGTGTATATTAATTGGTTTGTGTGCAAGTTATAGCGTTCACAAATTATGGAATATATACTGGATTTTTTTTTTACACTACTAATGTCGGCAATCAGCAACTTATAATGGGACTGTGATAGTGTGGCGGGCAATCTGATACTAACTGACCATGGGAGGAACTACCTAACTGCCAATGACATCACCAGTGACATTAAAGGTTTACTTTTTTTTTTACTTACCTACTGTGTGCAGTGCTTTTGCACAGAGCAGCCCAGATCCTCCTCTTTTCGAGTTTCCCACCAGCGCTCCTGGCCCCTCCCTCCTGTAATTTGCCCCCACAGCAAGCAGCTTGCTATGGGGGCACCAGCTGCTCTTGAAATGGGTGTTCCAACAAGACAACGACCCCAAACACACCAGTAAACCTGCAACATCTTGGTTCCAGACCAACAAGATTGACATTATGGAGTGGCCAGCCCAATCCCTGGATCTTAATCCAATAGAAAACTTGTGGGGTGACATCAAAAATGCAGTTTCTGAGGCAAAACCAAGAAATAGAGAAGAACTGTGGAATGTAGTCCAATCATCCTGGGCTGGAATACCTGATCACAGGTGCCAGAAGTTGGTTGACTCCATGCAACACAGATGTACAGCAGTTCTCAGAAACAGTGCTTATACAACTAAATATTAATTAAGTGATTCAAAGGAAAGCAAAATCTTCAAACATTTTTCAGTTTATATAGTGAATGTTTGAGTTTGTAAAGAAGAATACAAACACTGCTATTCTTTGAACAGTCTAATATTCACTTTTCTTCAATTTTTTTAGAGGAACAACAAACATTTGATATATTTTTCTTCATGTTTTGATTTGGAATAGAATGTGTAGTGTTCCCAATGCATTTGTGTGTATGGAAATAAAAGCTATTAGAAGGATTTTGAGCTTTATTCACTTTTTTCAACACACTGCTATTATTTATTATTTATATGAACACAACTGTACGTGCCTGCTATTCTATTCTATTTTTTTTCTATTATATTCTTTTGTATTCTATTTTTTTTATTCTGTTCTTTTATTTTCTATTCTATTTTGTTTGATCCTATTCTTTTCGAATTTCAGAAGACAGCTATATTCTTTCTGTTCTATTCTATGCCAACTATTCTTGGCTATCCTGACTGACTGACCAGGAAATTACATGAACACGAGTTTATTCATTCTGGTGCAGAGCATGTATAGTGACCTGCACGTGTTTCGCTCGGTGTACATTATGAAGAAGATTTCAAATAGACTTCCAGCACTTTAGTTCCGCTTTAAGGGGCTAGTTCACCTTTACCAAAAAAAACAAAAACTGCCTATGCTGGTAAGGGGTGCCTGTAGATAAAATCAAACTGGCAGTTTTGCAGCTTTGACCAAAGTTGAATAATGTCCTTGCTATAGGTGGAGGCCATTTATGTACCTTCTGAAGCCTTACTGAAAAACTCTCAGAAATGGCATCATCCTGCCTTGTTGCTAGGACGTTTCTAAGAGACACCTAGCTCTACTGTTCACCTTCACCATTACAGAAGTGAGCTGTTTCTCTAATTCAAACCCCCTCACATGCACTCTCTCCCCCCTGATGGAGTAGAGTTGGAGAGCTCACTCCTGTGATGGTGGACGTGAACATTGGAGGTGAGCCTGGTGGCTCTACAGGTCCCTGATCACTTTTACAGTAACAAGAGTGGCCGCCCCCTTATTCATTTGGAGAGCCTAGAACCACAGCTAAAGGCTGGGATTCTTTCAGACAAAGAAGATGGTGAAGCTGGAAGCAAGAATGAATTTGTGCTTCCTGTTTCGAAGCTGTCATTCCCTAATTGTTAAAGCCTAGGGATCAGCTGATCAAGCACAATCTCTGCTTGATCAGCTGCATTGGAGGGCAGGGGAGACATTGGTCTTGTTAGCCCCCTGTGATAGCAATAAAGTTAAGTTTAATAAAAAAATGCATTTTAATAAAATAAATAAAAATAATAAAAAATAAATTTTAAAAGTGCCCCTGACCATCCACGCATGCATGCAAATGCAAACACATCATAGGTCCTGCAGATGTATATAAACAGCAATTGCACCACACATGCATTTATCTCTGTGAACGCCAGAGTGAGAGCAACAATTGTAGGGCCATTATTCACTATTAACTTTACACTGATAACCTGAGAAGGCAAATACAACATCTCCCATGAAACATTTTAGGGTTCCATAATTTGTCGCCTTTTCTCAGGTGCATGCAATTTTGAGTCTTAACAAGTTTACTTGATGCAAGCTTACCTTTTTTATTTTATTGTATTGTATATGTGTGGACAAAAATTTGTTTTAGTGTATTGTTTCCTGAAACAAACGCGCAAATATCATGTGAAATCAAAAATTGCAACAGCCACCATTTTATTCTTCAAAACCTCTGTTGTCAAAAATAAACACTATATTGCCAAAAGTATTGGGACACCTGCCTTTACATGCACATGAACTTTAATAGCATCCCAGTCTTAGGCCTCATGTACAGATGAACTCGCCTACTTGATAAACTCTTCTGGCAGCAGAAAAAGGCTAAACACGGCAAAAATGCATGTAAACACGGTACCGCGTTTAGCCACATTTAGCGCTTGGATGTTTATTCAATTGATTGGCCAGAGTATTTTCCATTGACGTGGATAAACGCCCAAGCGCTAAATGCAGCTAGCATATAGCCACGTTTAGACGCGTTTACGGCACATTTAACATTTTTTGGGCAAAACGTTCCTCTCCTGAACGCGATTATTCTGCGTTCAGAAGAGGAACATTTAACTGCCCCTAAACTCTGCTGCTCCTAAACTCTGGTAAAAGCCTATGTGTACATGGACACAGGCTTTTATTGAGTTGAGTTCAAAACACCAAAAGCTCCAAAACTCACATTCAGGAGCAGCAGTGTACGTGAGGTCTTAGTCCGTAGGGTTCAATATTGAGTTGGCCCACCCTTTACAACTATAACTGCTTCAACTCTTCTGGGAAGGCTGTCCGCAAGGTTTAGGAGTGTGTCTATGGGAATGTTTGACCATCCTTCCAGAATTGCATTTGTGAAGTTAGGTTCTGATGTCAGACAAGAAGGCCTGGCTCGCAGTCTCCGCTCTAATTCAGCCCAAAAGTGTTCTATCAGGTTGAGGTCAGGACTCTGTGCAGGCCAGTCAAGTTTGTCCACCCCAAACTCGCTCATTCATGTCTTTATGGACCTTGCTTTGTGCACTGGTGCACAGTCATGTTGAAACAGGGAAGGGCCAACCCCAAACTGTTCCCACGAAGTTGGGAGCATGAAATTGTCCAAAATGTCTTGGTATGCTGATGCCTTAAGAGTTCCCTTCACTGGAACTAAGGGGCCAAGCCCAACCCCTGAAATACAACCCCACACCATAATCCCCCCTCCACCAAACTTTACACTTGGCACAATACAGTCAGGCAAGTACTGTTCTCCTGGCAACTTCCAAACCCAGACATGTCTATTGGCCAATCAGTGATCACATGATCGGGACCTCATACAGAGGTTGGACACAGTGGGCACCGGATCGCCATGCCATGCGCTCCCAGGGAGCGTGCACAGGCAGGGAATGCGGAGGCTGTTTATAAAAGGCCACGCGATCCTGCACTGCTCCAGTCAGGCTGTTTATGTACATGGGCCGGACGGGAAGTGGTTAATGTAAATAGGTATTACTTGCCTAGAAGGGCAGTGTAAAATTTGTAAGTAGACCAGGGACAATTTTTTTCATGGATGCCATTTAACATAACTAAAATGGTGGTATAGCAATTCACAGACCTATGAAGTCATGGGCCAGACCTGGCTTCCATTATAATTGCAGCCTACATACTCACATAACATTGTTTTGCATGAGGCCATATTTTGTTAATCTTCACATCCCGTTCTGCTTTCTATTTTCTCCTCTCCATTGGGCTTATTAAGGCTGGTTCAGATGTTGGTGAGTGGCATTTTCCAGACACAGATCATTGCTCTCCATAGTAGCAAAATAAACTTTACAGTATGAATGGTAAGCTCTATTTCTCTCTACGGATGAATGGCGCTATTGCTTAGACGCAGAGAAATGGTACATTTTTTTGACCACCAATGCCCATGTTTGTAATTATCTGCATGTCTGAATGACAGTGACACTTGCCTATAGGGATAAATGGAGCCTGTCATTTCCCATGTTGCATTATATAGAATCCATCTGTTTTTTGGGTGGCAAGGTCTTTGATCAAAATAACTTACTCTATAGCACTACAACTCTTTTAAGCATTTTTAAAGCCCCCCCCATCTCCCACTCTTTTCTAGTAGACTCCCCCCTCAGGACCCATTATGTGATCCCCCTTTCAAATAACTATGTGACTCTCATTTGGAATAACTGGCTCCTAATATGGCACCGTTCACACTTGCGATTAGCTGTGGGATTCCCTGTGTTTTAGCTGCGGGCAGGAGGCCTCATTGAAGGGGAGGCTGACAGTTCCCACAGCTATTTGCGGCCAATCACATGATATCTGTGTGAGCTGCCAGCCTCTCATTGCTGTCAGAGGGGCTTCTTGCCTGCAGTTAATCACCTGGCACCCCACTGGTCTCCCAAAACTAATTGTAAACAGCTACTACCAAATTAAAAAAGAAGAAAAAAGCGCCACTTACAAAAAACACCAAAGTGTCAGCAGCATATCCCACCCAAAATAAATTTTGGCAACAATAATCCAAATTAAAAGGTATGCGCTAATAACAAACTTATACAAAAGTGTATGTCATCATCCAAAAAACATTAGTGTTTTAAATACATTAGAGTGTCCAAACATAAATTAGTGTCCAAAAAAATATATATATCTTCAGTGACTTGAACCAATTGTGAGAAATCCACCACCAAAGGAGATTAAATGAACTCACCAGAGCTAATGGCTGGTCAGATTATAAACCAGCAACAGCGCTTGGACATCAGGTTCATTGCTCCCAGAGCACAAGCGCTGTTGCTGGTTTATAATCTGACCAGCCATTAGCTCTGGTGAGTTCATTTATTCTCCTTTGGTGGTGGATTTCTCACAATTGGTTCAAGTCACTGAAGATATATATTTTTTTTTGGACACTAATTTATGTTTGGACACTCTAATTTATTTAAAACACTAATGTTTTTTGGATGATGACATACACTTTTGTATAAGTTTGTTATTAGCGCATACCTTTTAATTTGGATAATTGTAAACAGCCCATTTGAAAAGTGCGAATATGGCCTATATTACCTTTACATACCAATTGGTAATCCCTCTTAATTACCTTTGTGTGAATGAGATGGCACATATACACTCACTGGCCACTTTATCAAGTACACTTTGCTAGTGCCACAAAAATATTACCCACACCATTACACCAAAAGCAGCAGCCTGAACCCCTGATACAAGGCAGGATGGATCCATGCTTTCATGTTGTTTACACCAAATTCTGATCCTACCATCTGAATGTTGCAGCAACCAGTCTGCCCATTCTCCTCTGACATCAACAAGGCATTTTCTTCCACACAACTGCTGCTCACTGGATATTTTCTCTTTTTTGGACCATTCTCAGTAAACCCTAGAGATGGTTGTGCATGAAAATCTCAGTAGATCAGCAGTTTTTTAAAAACTCAGACCAGCCCGTCTGGCACCAACAACAATGCCACCTCCAAAGTCACTTAAATCCTCTTTCTTCCCCATTCTGATGCTCAGTGCGAACTTCAGCAAGTCGTCTTCACCACAGCTAGATGCCTAAATGCATTGTGTTGCTGCCATGTGATTGGGTGATTAGCAATTTGTGTTACCAAACAATCGAACAGGTGTACCTAATAAAGTGGCCAGTGAGTGTACTCTGCCTGGGCACATTAGCACATTGGTATTCTCTGACCAGGGACGGACTGACCATTTGGAAACTCGGGCACTGCCCGAGGGCCCAGGGTCAGTAGGGGGCCCCATGAGATGCTCCTGGTACCTTTTTCATAGACTTTTTTGAGTTTGGGCAAGGACACAGGGGCCCCATGATCCCCTATTGTCCGGGGGCCCCATGAGTTGTCAGTCCGCCACTGTCTCTGACTATGATATTGGATCATCCAACCTACCTGAACAGATCCCAGTGTAGAGATTATTATTATTATACAGGATTTATATGGCACCAACAGTTTGCTCAGCGCTTTACAATATAAAGGGAGACAATACAGCAACAATACAGTTCAATACAAGAGGGATAGGAGGGCCCTGCTCCTTGAAGCTTACAATCTAAGAGGGAGGGGATAAAGCCTCTTGTTAACTATAGATTATTTTCTTACCCTTTTTGTGTGTATTGATTCTTTTTTTTTATGCCTTTCCTGTTTTTTTTTCTTGTAAAAGCAGTATTAAACCCAGAACCAAAAAAAATGTATTATACTGCAGCTTACTAATCATTAGATGTGGTGGCTGTATTAGGTTTTTTTTTAGACTTTTTTTGCATCTGTGTTCATCTGGTGATCTGTCTAGCAGCACACCCCCTGTATTAGTAAGACATCACTCTGGATGAAGGAGCACAGAACACAGCAGACAGAAGCATTGCCAGTTGGGGGTGGGGGATGGGAATGCTAGATGTATTAGCAGATTTGAACACAATAACAAATTGAAGCCAAACACCAGCTCAGGCTTTATAAGTTACAGCAAACAGTTCTTTCCTTTTGGGATAAAGGTTTTACATGAATAAATAAAAGCTGATCATTTTAATCACCCCTGCCAGTGGTGAATGGATTGTTGTATCCATGTAAACTGATACATTTTGCTAAAGCCTCCACAAATGACTCATGTTGATTTCCCCTGGTGGTAGACCAATGGTGCTCCAAAGCTCACAGTGTCTTCCTAGCACCTTTAACAGCATGAGAGTATAAGGTAAAGAGCTGGCAACTTGTTCTCCTGATAAAAGTACTTTATTAATGAAGGGTACAGTGTGCAGAAGCTGTGTGACCTATTTCTTTTTTTGGTGTATCCAATAATCTTTATCCTAAGTCCTCATGCACACTGGATGTTTTGATAACGCTGGTAACGTTAGTCATGTTAAAAACGTGAGTTTTTCAGCTTTTTAATCATTTTTTGCATTAGCGTTTAGCGGTGTTTTGACAAGTTTAGCAGCGTTTTTCCGTGTTTGCATTTTTTAGAGTTTTTCTTACCAACAGAAATTCTTTTTTGGTCAAAAAAACATCCAAAAATGCCAGTTTGCGGCGTTTTGCCTCATTTTTCAGCGTTAGAGTGTTTTTACAGGTAAAAAACTCCTCTAGAAACCCACCAGTTCTGGGGGTTTTTTTCCAGCCAAAAAATGTCCAAGCCAAAAAACATTGATTACAGTCTATGTGTGCATGGACACATAGGATAACATTACTAGCTATAGAAAAAAATCAAAAGCCAAAAACAGCTGCTGTAAAAACGTCAAGTGTGCATGAGGACTTAAAGCTACTCAACCACCATCCTGGATGACCAGAGTATCCATCTTTGTCAGGATCAGGATCACAACTAATCATTCTGACAGGGTTTCCCTTACTGCTATCCACTCATATAGCCACACAAGCCCTACAGCAATCAGGGGTGTATTCACCACAAGGCAAACAAGGCATTTGCCTAGGGCGGCACTTTTTTGGAGGGGGGGGTGGCACTACCCCTCGGTAGAAGGGTGGAAAAAGGGATGGGAGAAGGGATGGGAGACAGGGGAGAAGGGACGGGAGAAGGGACGGAAAAAGGGATGGAACAAGGGACGGAACAAGGGACACTCGCTGTATGGGGACCTGGTGGGTTCCGAGACAGGCTGCAGGGTTTCATGATGGTGTATACACAGCCCGGCTCTCATTCCCAGGGATGTCTAGAGCTGTGAAGGTTAGTGTCTCTTTCTCTCTCTCTCTCTCTCTCACCATGGGGGATGGTGGCTGGTGTATGGGGGGCAGTGGTAGTGGAAGGCTCTCTCAGCTGGGGGGCAGGAGTGTTGTTGGTCAATGTCAGGCTCTCTCTGCGGGGGGGAGGGGCCCCAATTTTTGTGTTGCCTAGGGCAGCACAAAACCTAAATACACCACTGACAGCAATGTCTATGTAGGGATACCTTCCCCTTTAAATATAATGATAACCAAGTAGATTCTTTAGTGCTACACATTGTATAATAACAGTTTACAAATATCTAATCAGGTTACATTTATTTTCAATTCTGGATCAACATACAGTAATATTGGTTGGACATTTGTTATATGTCTGCATATATCTCCATAAAAAAACTTTCTCTCCAACCGTGAACTGAATGCACTTGACACACTTACTTGTTTTGTTTGGTCAGCAGTTCCAGCAACATTAACTTTAACCTACTCGCCCTGAAAACTCTTGGCAAGGTGTGCTGCAATCGGAGGTAAGCAGAGTTTTCTTTTTGACTTCACAACACTTTCTAGATATAATGAATATGTTGGGATGTGTTGCAATCAGAGGTGAACAGAGTTTTCTTTTTGACTTCATAACACTTTCTGGATGTAATGAATAGGTCGGGATGTCTTGCAATCAGAAGTGAACAGTTTTCTTTGAGTTCTTATGTGCAACACTTTCTGTATTTTTAGCCCTATATGATGAGAAGATCAGATGACTGCAAAAGTAACATCGGTGGCATGGTTATGGTAGATAGAATAAGAAGACAAAAGTAATAGTAATGTGAAAAAAAGTTAAATTACTTAATGCTCCTGCCTCCCCCTCCGAAACCCCTCCCCATGTTTTTAAAATAACAAACATGTCATACATACCTGCTCTGTGCAGTGGTTTTGCACAGAGCAGTCCTGACCCTCCTCTCCTGGGGTTCCCCCGCCAGCTCTTCTGGCTTCTACAACCTGCTGAGTGGTACTGGCAGAACTCTTGCGGGCTAGATTCTGAGCCGTACTCTATGTGTCCAGTGATACACAGAATGAGACTCAGCCCCACCCCCTGCTCCCTCCTTACTTGCTGTGATTGACAACAGCAAGAGCCAATAGCTCCCGCTGCAACCTCTGAGCCAGTGAGGAGAGAGAGAGCAGCGTTGCTGTTCTCAGGCACAGCACTGCATCAAGATAGGGCTCAGCTAAGTATAAGGGGTGGGGGGGGGTGCTGTACTCAGAAGGTTTTTTAGCTTAATGCATTGAATGGTAACGACCTTCTGCCTTTAGAAACATTCTAGGGCAAATTTCACACTAGCCCATGCTCTGCTAAGAGATCAGCGGTGGAACTCTTTTCAGAGTGCATCTGAGCAGCTTACAATTTACAATTGAACTAATGCACTACAACTGAGAACCAAGCAATTGGCTCACAGTTGCAGCACGGCCCCCTTTACATAAATGGATGAGTTTTAGCGGCAGCAGTGCCCATCACCTTGACATTCCATGTCAAAATTGCCATGACTGTGACACAAAGCATTGCAGTTGTGGCATGTGAATAGCCCCCTCCAACTGTTCAGTAGACTTTGGGTGGGCAAAGAAAGAGGCCCAGTCCTGCAACAGTGTTTACCTGTTGTTACTGTGAGAAGATCCATAATTTTTCCACTCCCATTAACAGGCCAATTGACAGTTAAAGGGTTGAGACAAACTACACTGACAGTGGTGCTTACAAAGGTCAGTTTTTATCCATATGCTTTACAAATTTCTTTCAAAAGAGAAAAAAAAGCCTGTTGCTATAACTTTCCTCCAACCAGTTCCCATATTTCACTCAGCTCTGTGCTCTAGCTCTGTAGTGTGTGTGACATCAAATCCCTACCCCCTGCTTTCTGCTGTTGAGAAAGATCCTTTCATCTGTATGTTGTAGAAGGCTGTACAGTGCAGATGGCTGCAGATAAACAGGTCCAACGTATGTAGGAGGATTTGTTTCATCTCTGTGTATCATTAGGTATATGTAACGGTTTACAACCACTTTAAAGGCACACGTGCAGAAAAAACACCAGTTTAAGAGGCATATTCATTTTTTTATTTTTTTTGGTTATGCCTCTGAATGCAGCTCTGTTTCAGCCATTACAGTATGTCTATGCATTTTGCAGCATTTAGATTTGTATTTTAGAGTAGCATTCAGGGTAAAAGAACAAAAAATGCCCCTGCATTTGGAGAGTGCTTACTGTCATAATTTACGCACATATGCACGAAAGCATGTGTAAATGCACACTAATGTGTTTAAATTCAATCTAGTGGCTAGCTGAATATAATGAACATTCTAGTCAATAGAATTAATTCTCTTCTAAACGTCATGCCAAAACAAACATTTTTCATGCTGAATTTTCTGCCAGCACCTGAGAGTATTTTAATATTCCCATGTGCATGCATCCTAAAAATAATTATTACCTGAAGTTGGACTTTTATTTGTCATTTACTCAAAGTCAATTTAAAATTACTAATGGTGGCCATACACGGAATGATTTTATATACAAAGTACTCACATTATTTCTGGTAGACTTTCTGTCTAATCAGAAATACAATGAGAAGATTGAAAAGTTTGGTCACTGCTCCATACACTGAAAGGCTAAGTTCACCTTTCAGGAAAAAATAATAAATGCACTTATTTTTGAAGAAAAAAAAAATGTGTATTTATTTATTTTTTTCATATAGGATCCTGCAAAGCATTGCACCATTGATCAGTGGATTGCAGGTACAGAGGTGGCTCTAGGCTTTGAAAAAAAAAAATAGACATGAGGCCCCACTTATGCCCATCCATCTGTACATCTGTCAGCTACGCAGCAGGCTTTCCCAGATTGAGATCCTCATGTGGTGTATGGGAGGGTTGACATGCGCGGACGCAATGTCACTCCTCATTGGCTGGCGCGCGCACTCCAGAAGTCTTAGGTTACATGAGAGATGAGTGTGATAGGACTCTTAAGACTGTCTGCTCACAGTAGTGTTAAGGTGCCTTGTCACCTCTAAAATAAAGTCATGCTGCGAAACAGCTGTTCAGCCACCACGAGGCCCACTTAAGTGAGACAAGGCTCCTAACGCTGCCTGAGCACAGCAGTGTTAGCCAGTTCATCTCCAGAGCAATTTTTTTCTATCTTTCACATACATGTAAAAATCTAACTTTTTGGCAATAAAATTACTTATTATATATTTTCTGAAAACAGAGGTCCTGTAGAATAAAAAGATGATATTTGCACATCTTTATGTCCCATGAAATTTGCGCAGCTGTTTATTAAATGCAAATTTTCAGGAAAAAAAAATCATCAGTGTATAGTTAACGAGGAGTTTACATGTGCACGCATACCCTGGGCTTGCATCTGTGTTTGCGCAGATGTGTGGGGCAACAGGGACTACAGCAATTTTTTATAATTTTAGTATAATTTTAATTTTTAAAACTTTTTTCTTTTTTTTTAATTATTTTTACTTGATTGCTATCACAAAGGATTAATAAACCCCATGTGATAGCATTTAGCATGTGACAGGTACTCTTTATGTAGACATTAGGGGTCTAATGGACTCCACATGTCTCCCCTACCTTTCACACAATCTAACCAAGCACAGATCAGCTTGGTTAGATGTGTCCCCTGGCTGTGCTGGCCAGGAGAGGGTGCATCTGAAACCAGAACTGACATCACTTCTGGTTTCACTGCTTGCATGTGACATCGAAGCATGGATTTGTCTCGGTCTCACATCGCTCTCCCTCCCCTAGTTAGGTGGCCGCGAGGACCCTGTAAGCGCAAGGCCTTAGGCGACCTCCTAATTTGCCTAATTACTGTAGAGAGTCGCCTCTGCACGGGTGCAGTGTAAGGAATCCACAGACACGTCCTCCAGCTTTCTTGGCCATACCTCTGGAGGAAGTGTTTGTGAACTTCAAGGGTGCTTCTCAGTACCCTTGCAGTCCATTGAGAACTACAAGTCTGTCTGCAGCAATAGTACATGGGACTTGTAGTTTCCTTATTCACAGATCCCTTTAAATGAAAGAATGACATTGTTTGCAGGTGGAACCCCACATAGCCCCTCTGCTTTTGAATGTGACAGTGGCTGTGAAGGAAAGGATCTCCTGCCTGCTGTTACAGGGAAAGGGAAGCGGGGGGGGGGTGAGTGGGGTAGGTACTGGAACATGCTACCTGTTTCACAATAGATTTGGGAGTGTAACATGCTCCAAAGGTGAACTTATCAGTTAACAATTATATTAAATTATCTACTTTCCCGCAATCTGAATTTCTACCCAAACCAATCAGAATAATTCTGATTAAATCAATCTGTCTGTGTCTCGGGCCAATCATCCACAGGTTATAGCCACAGGAGCAACTACATGTGATTAGTCGCAAATAGCTGCAGTAGCTGTCAGTCTCTCGTTGCATTCAATGAGGTTTCCCGCCCACAGCTAATCACTGGGAACCTCACTTGGTCTCCAGCAGCTAATGGCAAACAGCCCCATTCGCAAGTGTAAATGGGGCCTAAGTGTTTCCACTTTTATAAATTAGATTGTGAAGAAAATGAAAGAAAGTTTGAATTATATATTTGATTAGGATCCATGTGGTCTGTGTATCAAGGCATTCCATGTGACCTAGTAAGGAAACTTCCAATGACTTTTGCAAGCTAACCTTGAAATTAGTCAAAGTGTTATAAACATGGAGCTCCTACAGCAGGGCTAGCAGGAAAGTGATTGGACTAGTAACATAAAAAAGGAGATCATGAGCATAGGCTGCAACCTTATGGCAATGATCCACAACCAGTAATTCCTTCACCTCTGGATTGCCTCTGATGTGTTGGAAAATTGGTTCAATAGCAAAGACAAATAAAAGCAGTGAAAAAGCGAAACTCTGCTTGGTATTGTTATAGATTGGAAAGGGTTGGAAATGAAAACCACTAACCTTGTTGGTGGCCAGGAGGGTGGAATAGGGGACTTTAATCCAATTGTTCGTTGACAAAGGACTTCCATTTTGGACCAAAATTTGTTCCAAAATCACATTCTACCTTATCAAGTGCATTTTCTGCATCAGTTGCAGTCCTAGTTTATAACTGGAATAGAGCGCTGTAATCCAGTTGTTCATGAGCAAAGGATGAACAACAACCCAATATGGGTGAAAGCTTGATCCAAAAAAGTCCCAGTCCACCCTCTCTGACATTTTCTGTATCAGTCACAGTTCTGGCCTTAGCTTTCAGGTAGCTTTTTCTGCATCAGTTGCAATCCTAACCTTCACTATCAGGTTAATGGTTCCAAAATTTGTGAGTCCACGGAACCCCGGAAAAAAATTTTCATTGTCTCGGAACCCCACCCCTCCCCCAGAGTGAAAACATTATTAAATGCTATCAGGTACATTTTTTAAGACTTAAGACTAACAACTTTTATTATAGTACTACTATGATTGGAAACTTTAATTGAAAATGACATCTAGAAATATATAAACATCAATTCTATCATAGCATGTCATGAGCTTGATTATATGAGAATTGTAGTGTAAGAATCGTAGTATGCTATGAGCTTCACAGCCATACAGCCATACATACATGCATACATGAGAAGCCAATTATAAATATTGAAATCTAATGGGAAGCGTGAGTTTGCTTGCTATCGCAGATCAAACTTATTTGAGGCTCACTGGTGGACAAGCTCACACGCATTTGTTCAGTGATTATTTGAAGTCTCTTGTTTCTTCTACTTAATTTCCATTAATACTGAAAACCCCTGCTCGCAAAGGTATGAGCTACTGAACGGCAACAGCAATTTATTCACTTCCATGCTAAGCAGATAGAAGATTTTGAGCTTCCAAACATATCCAGAATTCTGAGAGCTCTTTCTCAGCAAAGAGATTTTTATACACCAGATAATTTCTCAAATCGATGAGGTTTTCTTCAGCTTCTGGTTCAAGAAGAATGATTTCATGTTTGACGAAAGGATTGAGCACCCACCCAATTCTGGAGACATCCAGCTTTGGGAAATATTTCTTGAAAGAAAGTTTTGAATATTTCCAAATCCTTTCTGCGGAACCATTGGAGCTTCTCACTTCCCTTGGGTTCTGCGGAACCCACTTTGGACAACACTGCGATAGTGTTATCTTCAGTTTCTCATGACAGGATAAAACCTTTATGGTTGAGGTGAATAGGGAGATGGAGAATAGGACAAGATCTGTTCACTATGATTTTAGATAAGTCCTTCAGCTTACAATTTAGTAACAAAAATGTAGTTGCCATAGTTCTTGGTGATGACTGAACTATTAGCATGTAAGAGGCCTGGGGGAATGCTATGGCCCTTTGTAAGCGCATTGAATGCTTCTATAAACTGTAGAGAAAATTGAAACAAATGTCATTCGTAGTAGGACATGGTAAGGCATCAGGACTTGGTACTGCCATGATCTGGGGTCAGGCTTGGAGTCCAGATGCTACAGCAGTAGAAAGGCTCCCACCGACCAGCAGGATAAGTACACAAGCAGGTGACCCTGGCAGATGACGCTGGGTCACCTGATGTATGGGGTCTAAGCATTAAGCAGGATTCACCAGAGCTCCTGATGGTGTAGTTGGGTTTTACTGCATGTTCCTACCAAGTCGCGTTCTCAGGATCGCCATGAAAGGAGATGAGAAAGCCGAGGTCCAGTAGCAGTTATAGTAGGTAGGGATCAAGCAGAAGCGTAATCCATAAACAAAGTTCATTAACAGGTGGTAATGAAGATAAGGAGAGCTGCAAGTACACAAAGGAGCAAGTCATTGGTGGGAGAGCGCACAATTATCTGGCCAACAAGAAGTGCAGAGACATGGATCACATAAGAAGGAGCAAAATGTTCAAGGTTCACGAGAAACAAGAGGCAAGGCAAACTTATTTTAAGAGAGCTGCCCGGCATCTTAGACAGCATAGTGAGTCCCCCTAAATCACCCCTCTTAGTACAATTCCCCCCATTTCTAACACAAACCCTCTCCCCCATATCCCCCCTCCTAGTACAAATTCCCCCCCATTTCAAGAACAAACCCTCTCCCCCAAGTCCTCACTCCTAGCGTAAATCCTCTCCTTAAATCTCGCCTCCTAGTACAAATCCTCCCTCCTAGTACAAATCCCCCCTACTAGTACAGATTCCCCCCGATCCCCCCTTCTAATACAAATTCCCCTCAAATTCCTCCTCCTAGCACAATCGCCTACAAATTACCCTTCCCAGCACAAATCCCTGCATACTCAAATCACCCTGGTAGCACATATCCACCACCCCCCTCCCAAATCCCCCTCCTAGCAGAACCCCCTCATTCCACCCTCCTAGCACAAATCTTCCCCAATCCTGCCTCCTAACACCTCCCCCCCATTACACTTCCCAGCACAAATAGCTCTTCCTACCCCTCCTCCACAAGCTCCCCCTCCCTCAATCTTACATGAGGCAACAACAGGAGTAGTGGAGTAGTTGAGCAGTCTTTGGAGGAGATGGGGGCGGGTAATGAAGCCATGTACTGTCAGATGTAATAGCAATCCCATGTAACCTGTTGTATGGAGGATCGCTATTATGACAGGAGGGGGAGATCACAGAGAGCTCGCACCTCCTCAATGCTTTCTCCTCTCTGCCGCTCCTGTCTGGACTGATCACTTTAGATGCGGCCGGCCTTGAGTGCAGGGATAGGGTGGAAAACTCAGCGGACACGGCACAAAGTACATTGAAAGAGAGGGGCACCTGGCCTGGGGGGCACAACTGAAATCTGGGGGGCACAGCCCACCCCAGCACCTCCCTAGATCCGGCCATGCAGTGCTAAGAGCTACAGCCAAATGGCACAGACGTTGCAGGTTCAGATCCAGATCCTGACAGGTGCCTTTCCACATGAGGTTGCAGGGAATGTGTGCTTTTTTAACAGTAAGATGTGCTTAACAGATCTTGTATCTCAGCAATTGTGCCCCATTAGAAATTCCCTGCACTTCTTTTCCAGTGACACAGCAGGACCTGAAGAGACATCTCTTCAACATGAACAGCAAACAAATCTGACTGAGTTATAACTGGGGTTCTACTTTAAATTGTTATGCAAATGAACTTTCAATATTCTTGTGTTTCAATATGCTCACACTCCTCACATCTGAAAAGTACTGAGTTGCCCCTGCATGTAAAGTTTAAATAATTATGCAATTGTGGCTATCCATAAAAAGAGAATTCTCCTAGGAGCATGTTGCAAAATGCACACATTGCACAACTTGGGTGTGGCTTATATATAAAATGAGCGACAGATTCAAAGAATAATTACAGTTGCACATACAAAGATTTTTTTTTTACTAGACTATGAAAAACAATGAAGGAACAGCTTGTGAGATTCAAGGGAACGCAAATAAAAACGACCTTCTTCTCAGAATAAATGAAGGATATGGCTTTAGAGGTTTATGGAGTACAACTTGTAGCACAATATGGTAAACCATAATATAACCTATGGCTTTATTCTAACAGCAGCTTTTGTGGGTTTGTTGTCCCGTTATTCAATGGTAAAATTAATCTAGTCTCTCAGAAATCATTTCTCACCTTATCATAGATATGTTAGTAAAGGGTCAAGGCTAGTAGTAGTTGGTCACATTCAACTAGACTTGTTTGGTAATGTTAAAGACATTTTGCTACTCATCCAAGTAGCTTCCTCAGTATCAGGTGGGAACAAGGCCATATGCATTTTATATAGTACATGTTGATTGAAAGGAATACCCATTTTTTCCCTTTTATAGTGGAGTAAAACTCTACATGCAAAACACTTTAAGGTTCTCCAGGCAGAAAGAATGGTTTATAGGGAAATAAATTTTAAAACCCAACTCCAGAAATTAGACAAAGTCTACCCTTTCAGTGGGGCTTGTCAGAAGTGATTCATGCTGATAGCAAAGGAATGAAGCAGCAGACAGAAATTACACTTAGTGATCTTAACTGAGACAAGTGCACAAGGCTATGCTTTGTTTATATTTCATGCCTGAGGTTCACAACCACTTTAAAATTACTTTTTGCGATGGTACACACACGCACGCACGCACATACGTTAAATACCTGTTTTTTCTGAAGGGATTTGAACAAGTAATAACATTTACTTTATTATTTGGCCCCCTGGTAGCCCATACTCTTCTCTGCTGTATGAAATCCTGCAATGTAGGTGGGCCCTTGCTTTACATGCAGTGCAGGACTGCTGAACCTATGCTGCATTGTATGTTATTGGAAAGCCTCCTTGGAGAGAAGCTTCCTGGGGGAGGGAATGAGGAATAGGGTAGGGTGCTTAGCTCTATCCTCCTAGAGTAAATAGGCGTAGGAGGGAGGCCCTGCAAGAATAAGATTTTTTAGCTAAGTTTGAACCTTTAAGTGATTGTAAAGGCTAATATTTTTTATTAAAATGAAAAAGATGTCTTACCTGCTCTGTGATATTGCACAGAGCGACCCCTTAACCCCACCTCTGGAGTTCCCTGCTGGCAATGTTCGCTCCTCTGGCAGCGTGTCACTGATCCGGGCTGTGTGGATCCATAGACACATGTGGCACCTGTAAGCCCTGCCCCCTCTCATTCCTCACAGGAGTTTGACTGACAGCAGCAGGAACCTATGGCTCCCACTGCTGCCTGTGTCTCCTGTGTGAGCAGGAAGAAAGGAGAGTGGGGTTGCAATCAGGACAATGCTAGATTGGTACCAGGACTCAGGTACATATTGAGGGATGGGGGGTGGGTAGAGTTACAGTATTTTTGCCCTTAATGTAGGGAATGCATCAAAGCAAGGAGAGTTAGACTTTAGAGTCACTTTAATGCTCTTTGATGAGCTAATTCCAAGACTTAGGTATTCTAATTTACTTGCCTAGAAATCCCACCACATTTAGTGGGCACTTTACCCGTAATGATACTGCTGTCCTTATGCGTACAATAGTTACATGGTACCTCAAATAGTCACATTACCTGTACACGTCTAGGCTGGAAACTGTGTCTACAGCCATCCACTGTACACTGAGTGTCAAATATTGACAAAGTTCCCACAAGTGTCAGTTTTAGGGCGTATTTAGAAAAAAAAAACTAGGAACGTTAGTAAATAATGACATAATCTACTTCAGAAGGCATGAAAAGAATATTTGAAAGGAAAAGAAAATTGACAGGAGAAGAAAAGTTTTAGAGTAGCAGTTTACTGAGCTTTGTGAGCAAACAATAGAACATTACATTTGCAAAGCTGTGTGTGTAGTTACTGTCCATTATAAGGATAGCCATGTATGGAGATCTATCAACTGAAAATGTGATATAGATGAAAAGAAGTACAATATGTGAACTTTGTTACATATTCATGCACATTTTACAATTTTATATGTAGCACTACCCCTGCAGGAACTGCTTGGTAATTTGGGTTCTCTGTTCTGCGCCTCAATTCCCAAGAACAAACTCAACCCCTCAGATACACCCGGTTGAAAGAAAGTTACTGCAAGCACTTATAAGAACCCAAGTATAGATACTTTTATACTGTGAGTTAGCACCAGGAAATAGACACAAGACTGTTTAGTAGTAAATGAACCCAGTGTATTTATTGATACAGGTTAGAATAAATGGTGGTTTGAGCATAAATTAACACACACAAGGTAAGTTCAGACACAGTCCACTAGACAGTATAACCACTATACCAAGGCAAATTAGAATAGAGTTCTGTACCAATAGATTGGATATAACTCATAAATCAGCAGTCAGCTATAAACAATGCATATGGCGCAATGTCTCCTGAGAGGTACCTCTTGGCATAAGCAATAGGTAAAGGTCTAGTGTAGCAGCTGTAAAGGGACAGTCTTTAGTCCTAACTCTTCAGCCAGCTGGCGTTGGGGCCCAGTTGTACCATTGGTGCACATGAGAACAGTCCCAGTTAAGCCTGCAGGCATCAGTAAGGTTAATAGATGGTTATATGGCCAGTTCCTAAAAGGCTCAGTCTCTATAGCAACAGATCGTTATTCCACACAGCAGCAGCTCACCAGTCCAAGTGATATTGCAGTTCACCATCTGGTTACACACAGTGATTAGTCTACTCTCTGCTCTGCATCCAGATGACTCTGGCATTTAGCCCAAACTGTCATCGCTGCAAGGAGAGGAAAGAAAACGGCAGGGATTTCAAATCCCCACCACTTTCTCTCCTCTTCTACCACTGACATTCAGCATAGAATGCCTGCAGGGAGGTTTCCCGCACCACTCCTGTGTGAACTGGGGGTATGACAAGCCTGGGTTCACACAGGAGCAGTGGGGAAACCACATATGACTCGGACAGGAATCGCATTCCTGTTCAAATCGCATGCTATTCTTTGCGGTGCAATTTGCATCCATTTTCATAACTTGCACCGCAATGTATCGGTACTCGGTATAGGCGAGTACTTGACCAAAAGTACTTGTACTCGTGGATAAAAAAAAGGGTATTGGTGCATCACTAATTTTTAACATCTTCATATTTAGTGCTGCAGAATCTTGGTCAAAAGTCCAGGCCGAGGTCAGCAACACAGGTGGGCAGCAGACATAAACGGGCAAGGGTAATCCAGAGAATAGTTGGACGTAGTCTGATCATTAGTAGGGTCAAGCAGCCTGCAAGAAGATGGATAAGAAGGGTATAAGCTGAAAGACCATCCAGAGATTATATCATGCAGATCTAAGGTTTAAATAGGTCATCAGGTGCCAGGATATGTGACATGTGAAATGAGCATGGCTGGCATGAGGTTCATGACAATGACCTTACAAAAGTGTAACAGTAGCCCATGTATATTTTACTGTGCATGCACAAGATTTCTAGGGCATCATCACAGTAGCAACAGATGATGGATTCTAGTAAGCAAATGCTACATGACTCATCTACCCTTACTCAAGATGGCCATACTAGAAATGCTGGGGGGGGGGGGGGTTTGAAAGGGTTTTCTCAACAAAATAAAAAAAAAATAACGAAATAAACATTTTGTCTACCTTGCAAAATATGTTAATTTTATGGGTGTTTCTCTTGTCCTAGCAAATAGAGAATCATATGCCAGAATTATGCGCCTTAAAGACCCGAAGGTGCTCATTGGATTTTGGGTCTCTTTATGCATCTAGGCATAGAGGATATATAACCTTGCTTATTTCAATGTATAGTTTGTGATTGCATATGACTACACAAAAATGGGTCTGTGTATTGTTAGAAATGGAAATACACTACATTGTATTCAAAATATTATTTTTGGTGGACAGAGCCTTTAGAATGTAAATACCCTAATGCATTTCAAATGGTTCTCTTTGGTAAATGGAAGGTGGAACATTAGCTAATTAAAATAATCCAATCTAGCTTGCATCAAATTGCAATATCTACAGCAGGTATTGCAAAAATTAGCCATTATCAGAACCATAGATAAAAAATTCCCGGTGCAAAATTTTCAAAAACCTAGGACTTGCCATGTAAACTGTGAACAGTCAGCAAAACAACAACCCCAAAATGTAAATGAAAAGTCCCCGTCTCTACAAAAGCAGCACGTCATATTTCCTTGAATTAGGCTGTTTCTGTGTTGTGCATGGAATTCATGAGAGAAAAACAGATGTACCAATATCTGTTCCATGCATCCAGATAAGCATATCATATGGCTGCAAAGCTAGCAGACAAAATGAGATTAAAGCACCATTCAGGAGGAGCAAAATACAGTAATATGACTGCTTTCAGCTTAACACGGAACTTCAACTAAAACCTGTCAGGCTTCTACTGTCTACTTTCCTGAGCATATTTTTTCCTAACTTCTTGAGTGCTAACGAGACAGGAGGTAAGGGGAAACCACCCCAATCGCTATACAGACTGCAAAAAAATCTGATACAGGTCTTATCCCTTCCCCAAATATACAGTGAGGAACAGAAGTATTTGAACACCGTGCGATTTTGCAAGTTCTCCCACTTAGAAATCATGGAGGGGTCTGAAATTTACATTGTAGGTGCATTCCCACTCTGAGAGACAGAATTAAAAAAAAATTCAGGAAATCACATTGTATGATTTTTAAAGAATTTATTTGTCTTGCACTGCTGAACCAGGGGCGGACTGACCATTTGGAAACTCGGGCAATGCCCAAGGGCCCGGGGTCAGTAGGGGGCCCCATGAGATGCCCCTGGTACCTTTTTCATAGGCTTTTTTGAGTTTGAGCAAGGACACAGGGGCCCCATGATCCCCTATTGCCCGGGGGCCCCATGAGTTGTCAGTCCGCCCCTGTGCTGAACATAAGTATTTGAATACCTGAGAAAATCAGTGTTAATATTTGGTACAGAAGCCTTTGTTTGCAATTACAGAGGTCAAACGTTTCCTGTAGTTCTTGACCAGGTTTGCACACATTGCAACAGGGATTTTGGCCCACTCCTCCACACAGATCTCCTCTAGATCTGTCAGGCTTCGGGGCTGTCGCTGAGCAGCACGGAGTTTCAGCTCCCTCCAAAGATGTTCTATTGGATTTAGGTCTGGAGACTGGCTAGGCCACTCCAGAACCTTGATATGCTTCTTACAGAGCCACTCCTTGGTTATCCTGGCTGTGTGCATCGGGTCGTTGTCATGTTGGAAGACCCAGCCACGACCCATCTTCAATGCTCTGACTGAGGGAAGGAGGTTGTTGCTCAAAATCTCACAATAAATGGCCCCATTCATCCTCTCCTTAATACAGTGCAGTTGTTATGCCCCCCTCGCAGAAAAGATCCTCCAAAGCATGATGTTACCACCCCCATGCTTCACAGTAGGGATGGTGTTCTTGGGATGCAACTCATCCTTCTTTTTCCAGCAAACACAACGAGTGAAGTTTAGACCAAAAAGTTCTACTTTGGTCTCATCTGACCACATGACTTTCTCCCATGCCTCCTCTGGATCATCCAGATGGTCATTGGCAAACTTCAGACAGGCCTGGACATGTGATGACTTGAGCAGGGGAACCTTCCGTGCAATGCATGATTTGAAACCATGACGGCGTAGTGTTCTACCAACAGTGACCTTTGAAACTGTGGTCCCAGCTCTCTTCATGTCATTGACCAGCTCCTCCCTTGTAGTTCTGGGCTGATTCCTCACCTTTCTTATCATCAGTGATACCCCACGAGGTGAGATCTTGCATGGAGCCCCAGTCCGAGGGAGACTGACAGTTGTCTTTAGCCTCTTCCATTTTCTAACAATTGCTCCAACAGTTGATCTATTTTCACCAAGCTGTTTGGCAATTGCCCCGTAGCCCTGTCCAGCCTTGTGGAGGTCCACAATTTTGTCTCTGGTGTCTTTGGTCTTGCCCATGGTAGTAGTTGGCGTCTGACTGACTGTGGGGTTGTCAGGGCAGGAGCTGAGGAACGGACAGGCAGGCCTAACAATGTAACGCACTGGCTGACGACAACCACCACCCACAGACCAAAGTCCCTCAGGGCGCGGAGTCTAAGTCCCAGGCTGCCCTTCACCAGGGCCCCTGATGGTGGGGATGGACTTGACGCAGCCAGGAACCAGGTCGCGGCCCCCGAGACACCTCAGCTGCGGTAATGGCCGCCGCCAATGGCGTGTAGCTGGTGGAAGAGACAAAAGAGTAGTCAGACAAGCCGGGGTCAACAACAACAGGACAGAACAGTACAGGACAGCAGACGAGAATCACAGGTCACGAGCCGGGTTCAGCAACAGAGGGTCAGATCAAAGGAGAATACAAAGAATAGTCAAGACAAGCCGAATCAGATACCAGGAGAGTCACGAGAGTCAGGACAGAGTAACAGCAACACAAAGACACAAGTGCAAAGAGCATGTGCGGGCCACAGGCTTATATGTCATCAGCCACACCCCTCTGGAGGATGGACCACAGAAACCTGAAGGCATAAAAGGGCTCCCATCATGCACAGCAGAATCCAAGATGGACACCAGCACATGAAGTAACATAACCACAGGAAAAAGGTAGGACCTTGACAGTACCTCCCCCTCAAGGGCCCCTCCCCCTCCGCGGCTCAACAAAAGGTTTCTGAGGAAAGCGGGTATGAAAAGCGCGGAGGAGGGCAGGAGCATGGACATCCGCGGAAGGAACCCAGGAACGCTCCTCGGGACCATAACCGCGCCAATGAACCAGGAACTGTAATTGACCGCGCACCAATCGAGAGTCCAGGATCCGGCTCACCTCATACTCCTCATGACCGTCAACCCGGACAGGACGGGGCCGAGGAAGAGAGGTAGTGAAGCGATTGCAGATCAGAGGTTTCAACAGGGAAACATGAAAGATATTGGAGATCCGCATCCCAGACGGAAGGGCAAGTGCATAGGCCACCGGATTCACTTTGCGGAGAATGCGGAAAGGACCGACAAAACGGGGAGCCAGTTTGGGTGTGGGCACCCGAAGATTGAGGTTGCGAGTAGACAACCACACCCGATCGCCGACCTGGTATGAAGGAGCGGGCAACCGTCTGCGATCAGCCTGGAACTTCTGGCGCTGAGCTGAGTCCCTCAAGGCCCTCTGGATCTGCCCCCAAGAAGAACGCAGGGCAGCAAGATGGTTCTCCACAGCCGGAATGTCCTGTGGTGAGAACCTCTCAGGTAATACCGCGGGTTGAAACCCATAGTTGGCCATGAAGGGAGACATCCCGGTGGAGGAGTTGACCGCCGAGTTCCTGGCAAACTCTGCCCACGGCAGGAGATCGGCCCAATCATCCTGATGGTCTGAAATATAACACCGAAGGAATTGTTCTAAGGCCTGATTGGAACGCTCCGCAGCCCCATTGGACTGCGGGTGGTAGGCTGATGAAAAGGAGAGACTAATACCCAACTGGGAGCAGAAGGCACGCCAGAATCTGGACACGAACTGACTCCCGCGGTCTGAGACAATCACCTTAGGTAACCCATGCAGGCGAAAAATCTCCCTGGAAAAGACCGTGGCCAGTTCCTGCGCTGTGGGTAATTTCCTGAGTGGAATGCAATGGCACATCTTGGAAAACCGATCGACGATCATGAGGATGACCGTATGACCCCGAGACACCGGGAGGTCTACAATAAAGTCCATCCCTAGATGTGACCAAGGACGCTCCCCATTGGGAATGGGTTGCAGAAGACCCAAAGGGAGATGCCGTGGAGACTTATTCTGGGCACAGATCGAACATGCCGCTACATAAGAGGCAATGTCGGCACGGAGGGTTGGCCACCAGAATAAGCGAGAGACGACCCAACACAGCTGGTTCTTCCCAGGATGCCCGGCAGTTTTGGCGTTATGGTAGGTACGCAGCAGGCGGGTGCGCAATCCCTCGGGTACGAAACATCTACCCTCCGGCCTCCCGGGAGGAGCATCAGTTTGAGCCGCCAAAATCTGCTCCCCAAGGGGAGAGGTCAGACTGGTGCGAATGGCAGCCAGGATCTGATCTGGAGGTATAAGTGAGATTGGCTCAGAGTCCTCCCTGGACAACTCAGAGTATTGCCGTGATAACGCATCAGCCCTGACATTCTTGGAACCAGGCAAATATGAAACCACATAGTTGAAGCGTGACAAGAACAGAGCCCATCTGGCCTGGCGGGGTGTCAATCTCTTGGCCTCCGAAAGATAAGTCAGGTTCTTGTGATCGGTAAGAATGAGGACCGGAACCGCGGAACCCTCGAGCAGGTGCCTCCATTCCTTGAGAGCCAGAATGATGACCAACAACTCCCGATCTCCAATCTGGTAGTTGCACTCAGCCGAGGAAAGCTTCCTGGAGTAGAACCCGCAGGGAAGTAGGGGTCCATCGGGCGACCGACGCTGAGACAGGAGAGCCCCTACTCCCGTCTCGGAAGCATCAACTTCGAGGACGAAGGGCAACCCAGGATTGGGATGCGAAAGAATCGGAGCCGAAGCAAAGGCAGCTTTCAGAGCCTCGAAAGCTCTGATGGCCTCGGATGGCCACTCGTGAGGGTTACTCCCCTTCTTGGTTAGGTCAGAGAGAGGCTTTGCCAATGTGGAGAAGTTCCTGATGAACTTCCGATAGTAGTTGGCAAAACCCAGAAAGCGCTGAATGGGCCGAAGACCATTGGGACGAGGCCACTGCAGAACTGCCGCAACCTTCTGAGGGTCCATGGAAAATCCCTCCGCGGAAATTATGTAGCCCAAAAAGGCAACCTGGGATCGATGGAACTCGCACTTCTCGAGTTTACAAAAGAGTCCGTTCTCACGCAATCGTTGCAGCACCTGCTTAACATCCTGGACATGGGACTCCATGGAGGTAGAGTAAACCAAGATGTCATCCAGGTAAACCACTACGCATTGCTGCAACAAATCACGAAGGACATCGTTTATGAATTCCTGAAAGACCGCGGGCGCGTTACACAATCCGAAGGGCATCACCAGGTATTCGTAGTGCCCAGTTCTAGTGTTAAATGCGGTCTTCCACTCATCCCCCTGTCTGATCCGTACGAGGTTGTACGCCGCCCTAAGGTCGAGTTTGGTAAAGACCGTTGCTCCCTTAAGGCGGTCGAATAACTCAGAAATCAAAGGAATTGGATATGCATTTTTAATGGTAATCCGATTGAGACCCCTATAATCGATGCAGGGCCTCAATTCCCCACCTTTCTTCTTTACGAAAAAAAACCCCGCTCCTGCTGGGGAAGTAGACTTACGAATGTGCCCCCGGGAAAGCGCATCCACCACGTACTCCTCCATGGCCTTATTCTCCGCAACCGAGAGAGGGTACACCCTGCCACGTGGAGGAGTGGCCCCGGGTTGCAGGGATATGGCGCAGTCGTAAGGACGATGCGGTGGTAAGGTACCAGCGCGTACCTTATCGAACACGTCCCGGTATTCCCCATAGTCGGTGGGCAACGCAGAGTCCGAGGAGGCACACAATACCTTAACCGGCCCCCGGATGCACCCGGCCCCACACCGTGGAGACCATGAGAGAATCTCGGCTGTCTGCCAATTGAAGGTTGGATTGTGCCTCTGGAGCCAGGGATACCCCAAAACCACCGAATAGTGTGGGGAAGAAATCACCTGAAAACAGGCCAACTCCCTGTGAACAGCCCCAATGGCTACCTCTATTGGCAGGGTCTCGTGGGTAACCTGCGGCGGCTGCAGGGGCCTGCCATCTATTGCTTCGAGAACCAATGGGGCAGCACGAGCCTGCAGGGGAATGGAGTGCTGCGCAGCAAACGAGCTGTCCAAGAACAACCCACCGGCCCCAGAGTCTACCAACGCCTGGGCCGTCACCGAGCCCCCTGTCCAAGAAAGGACCACGGTGATCAGTGGCTTATCCTTGCGGAACGCCGGGGACGAGGAAACTCCACCCAAGATCTGTCCCCGACATGATCTCAGGTGCGAGCGTTTCCTGGACGGACCGGACAAGACTGCCGAAAGTGCCCACCGAGGCCACAGTACAGGCAGCGACCCTCCCGACGCCGAGCGGCCCGCTCCCCCTCGGAAAGGCGAGCAAACCCCAGCTGCATGGGTTCCCCACCAGACAAGCTATCCCCAGGAGGCGTGGGAGGAGAGGGAGGAACGGGTGGGACAGAAAACGCAGGTGCCAGTCGATTGGAAGGCCTCCGCAGGCGTTCCTTGAGTGAAGGCCTCTCCCTGAGCCTGGTGTCAATCAGGATCAGGAAAGAGATGAGCTCCTCCAACACCACAGGCAGTTCCTTAGCTGCAATCTCGTCCTTCAATGAGTCAGAAAGACCATGGGAAAACGCAGCCACCAGAGCCTCATTGTTCCAACCGACCTCTGCCGCCAGGGTACGAAACTCTATAGCGTACTCGGCCACGGTCCGTGAACCCTGATGCATGGTCAGGAGCAGCTTGGCCGCCGAGGCGGAACGAGCCGGTACGTCGAATACCCTACGGAAGGCATCGACAAAACCAGAAAAATCTTGAATCACCGGGTCGTTCCTCTCCCATAAGGGATTTGCCCAGGCCAAGGCCTTGTCTGAGAGTAGTGAGATGAGGAACCCCACCTTTGACCTCTCAGACGGAAAGGCGTGGGGTATTAATTCAAAATAAATACCCAACTGGTTGAGGAACCCACGACACTGACTCGGCTCACCCCCAAAGCGCTGTGGAAGAGGGGCTGAACCGGTCATACCTCTGGACACCGCGGGTGCCGCGGCGGTAGGCACAGCAAGCGGAACAGCAGCGGAAGCGACCACCGGAGCAACAACCGGCCTAATAACACCAGGAGTAAGGTGCGCGGTGCGTGCAAGCAGAGTTTGCAACGCCTGAGCGAACTGATCCAACAGGTGATCCTGTTGATCGAGTCTGGCGACTAGCATTGGGAGCGAAGGCGTGCCTGCACCGTCAGGGTTCATGGCACTTGTGTAATGTCAGGGCAGGAGCTGAGGAACGGACAGGCAGGCCTAACAATGTAACGCACTGGCTGACGACAACCACCACCCACAGACCAAAGTCCCTCAGGGCGCGGAGTCTAAGTCCCAGGCTGCCCTTCACCAGGGCCCCTGATGGTGGGGATGGACTTGACGCAGCCAGGAACCAGGTCGCGGCCCCCGAGACACCTCAGCTGCGGTAATGGCCGCCGCCAATGGCGTGTAGCTGGTGGAAGAGACAAAAGAGTAGTCAGACAAGCCGGGGTCAACAACAACAGGACAGAACAGTACAGGACAGCAGACGAGAATCACAGGTCACGAGCCGGGTTCAGCAACAGAGGGTCAGATCAAAGGAGAATACAAAGAATAGTCAAGACAAGCCGAATCAGATACCAGGAGAGTCACGAGAGTCAGGACAGAGTAACAGCAACACAAAGACACAAGTGCAAAGAGCATGTGCGGGCCACAGGCTTATATGTCATCAGCCACACCCCTCTGGAGGATGGACCACAGAAACCTGAAGGCATAAAAGGGCTCCCATCATGCACAGCAGAATCCAAGATGGACACCAGCACATGAAGTAACATAACCACAGGAAAAAGGTAGGACCTTGACAGGGGTGGGCAGGTGTCTTTAAAGAGCTGAGACAGGTGCTACTAAGTTAGATTAATGAGTAGAGTAGAGGTGGACTTTTTAAAGGCACAGTAACAGGTCTTTGAGAGCCAGAATTCTTGCTGTTTCTTAGGTGTTCAAATACTTATGTTCAGCAGTGCAAGACAAATAAATTCTTTAAAAATCATACAATGTGATTTCCTGAATTTTGTTTTTAAATTCTGTCTCTCAGAGTGGGAATGCACATACAATGTGAATTTCAGACCCCTCCATGATTTCTAAGTTGGAGAACTTGCAAAATCGCAGGGTGTTCAAATACTTCTGTTCCTCACTGTATCTATATCTAACAAAAAGGTTTTGGCTGGCGTTCCACTGTATTTGTAAATATGCGCACTGAGTTCCCATTTACATGAAAGAGGCTGTATATTGAGGCTGCAAATCAGATGCAAAATTTATGCCCCTTGAAAGCCTGAAGGTGCTTTTTTGATTTTGGACCCCTCTATGCGTCTAGGTCGGGGTGTCAAACTCCATTTCATCGCGGACCGTATCAGCATTATGGTTGCCCTCAAAGGGCCGGTTGTATCTATAAGACTAGTTGTCCAAAGCACCCCACCTCCCCTTACATCAGATGTCAAGAATCCCACACCCTCCCTAACATCACCGTGCACCCCCTTTGGGGGCAGAGCTAGAAAGTAAAAAGTGCAGGGTCTGGAGGAGGACCAGTTACCAGAGTCTGCTGAATGCCGAGACCAGGGGGGCCAGAGATGAGGGGGTGCTGCAGCTGCACTGAGAGGTGAATTATTTGGCAGATGAGTTCTTTTCTCCGCTCTGCTGCCAACTGCAGAGACAAGGTGGGGGTGAAGAGAAGGGGGTACCTGCAGAAGAGGTGCAAGGGCCACATAATATGGCCTGGAGGGCCGGATTCAGCCCGCTGGCCTTGTGTTTGACTCCTGTGGTAGTGAAAAAGTCCTACACATGTGCAGTGGTGTATTTAGGTTTTGTGCTGCCCTAGGCAAAACAAAAATCGGAAACCCCCTTGCAGAAAGAACCTGACATTGACCAAGAACACCCCTGCCCCTCACCAGAGAGAGCCTTCCACTACCACTGCCCCCATACACCAGCCACTAGCCCCCATGGCGAGAGAGAGAAAGACACTCACCTTCACAGCTCCAGCATCCCCAGGAACAAGAGTCGGGCTGTGCATACACTGTCATGAAACCCGCAGCCTCTCTCGGAACCCACCAGGTCCCCATGCCGCTTGTGTCCCTTCTTCCGTCCCTTCTTCCGAGGGGCAGTGCTACCCCCCCCTGAAAGATTCCGCCCTAGGCAAATGCCTTGTTTGCCTTGTGGTAAATACACCCCTGCACATGTGGTATTCCACCATAAGAATGTTTGGGGATATAATTGTAAGTATGCCCATGCTGTCTGTGCCAAATAACTTGCTAAATTAAAACGTTAAATAAAAATAAAATTTTATTACTTTCTTTATTTTCCAAAAAACTGTGGCAAAAAAAATTACACCTTCAAAAAAACTTATCATGTTTCTTACTAATTAACTTGAAGTGTCTACTTTGCAAAATGGGAAATGTTGCGGTTGTTTGTGCTATCTTGGTGTTTTAGGGACTCACGAAATGTAATAGACAGGACATATGAGCTGAAAAATGTTTATTTGCAAAGTTTTTTAACAGAAAGTAAGGGAAACATTTTTTTTTTCAAAATGTTCAGTCTTTTTACCTTCATATAGTAAAAAAACTACCATCAAATACAACAAAAAATAGCACTATCTGTCTCAAACAAATGATATAAAATGTATTTGGGTACAGAACTGCATAACAGAGTAATTGTCATAGTATCACAGGGCTGAAAACTGAAAAATGGCCTGGATAGGAAGGGGGTTTAACATGCTGGTCTTCAAATGGTTAAAGCTGAACTCCAGACAAATGAAAAACACACATTAATACAGCTCTGTATTGATACACCAATAAATTATTTTTTTTAAAAATGCAAGTAGTGAAAATAACTGAATTCAACCTTCATCAGCCTCTTGCAGTCCTGTACAGCAGAGCTCAGTGTATAGCAGAAATATATCAGTCCCCTGCGCTCAAGAGTGGTGAACAAAGATGCAACTGTGACACATTCTTCGTGCAGCAAATATTAGCACTGGCCGGCTCTGAAGAAGAGGAGACCGCTCCTCGAAACGCGTCAGGCATAAAAGGGTCCTCACGAATTTGGGAGCTGATCCTGCATACTGGTCGCTTTGTATCTGACACTGAACTTTTTTTTCTACAATTTTGAGTATATTTTGCTTTGAATTAATAAAGGTATCACCCTAGGTAATGCACAAGGCTGGTGCACCCCCTTTTTCCAGCTCAGACTGGAAGAGGGAGAAAGCCTGCCCTAATGTTCATGGGGAAATATATACAGGCTTCCTCCTGTTAATCACTCACAGATAATCACTGTATCACCAGACCGCTTCCTCCAAGGTCCTAATGTAGATGATATCTCTATATCCTGTTCATTTATACCAGAGACCCCTCCAAAGCCATTACTGGTACCAGATGTTGGGCATACATCATCGGTCCTCGGTTACCACCAGGTATCATGATACACTAAGCCTGAATATGTTCAGCAGGGACAAACCAGGCTTATGCAGCATTGTACCTAGATTGATTTAGTCTTCTTTTTCTAGCAATATGGTGGAAGCTACTGGTATGGAAGGCAGTCACTGACCACAGAGTGAGAGCGGCTTCAGCTGCAGATGCATGTGATATTGCTGTAATATGGAGCAGCATCTACCAGGATTACAAAGTGGAGTCTCCAGGACAACTGGCAAAAGTGAACAGTTGGTCTGTGGAGTTGAAGACATAATGAGAAAAGAAGGAGAACCAGGCAGAACTCAACTCTACCGAGGTACTAATGCATCAACGGCAGGCTGTGAAAAGTGTCCTGAAGATATGTGAAGTGCGCTGTTAACAGCAGAAGCCTCTCTTTATTCTCCTGACAGTGTGGATAAAATCAGGCTGGTCACTAGAAAGAGAGTGGCCTGGAGTCCAGCATGCTGAAATTCATATATTATTATTATTATACAGGATTTATATATCGCCAGTCAGTTTACAATATAACGGGAGACAATACAGCAACAGTACAGTTCAATACAAGAGGGAAAGGAGGGCCCTGCTCCTCGGAGCTTACAATCTAGGAGGGAGGGACTAGTGGTACAAAAGGTAGTAACTGTGGGGGATGGACTGGTTGGAAGAGTAGAAGATTCCATTATTAGCTGAGGGCAGGATAGGCTTCCCTGAAGAGATAGATTTTCAGAGATCGCCTAAAAGTGAGCAGAGTAGGCGATAGTCTGATAAATTGGGGTAGAGAGTTCCAGAGGATGGGGGAAGCTCTGGAAAAGTCCTGGAGACGAGCATGGGAGAAGGAAACAAGGGAGCTAGAGAGTAGGAGGTCTTCCGAGGAGCGGTGAGTATGGTTTGGGTGATATTTAGAGACAAGATCATTGATGTAATTTGGGGCAGAGTTATAAATGGCTTTATACGTTATTGTTAATGTTTTGAATTTTATCCGTTGGGCAATGGGAAGCCAGTGGAGGGATTGGCAGAGAGGGGTGGAAGATCTGGAACGGTTAGTAAGGTGAATAAGTCTGGCAGCAGCATTCATGATAGACTGAAGAGGGGATAGCCTGCAATGAGGTAGGCCAATGAGGAGGGAGTTACAATAGTCAAGGCGAGAGATAACAAGGGAGTAAATAAGTTGCTTAGTGGTTTCTGAGGTTAGGAACGGGCGTGTCTTGAAGATGTTGCGAAGGTGAAGTCTACAAGATTTGGACAGTGATTGGATTTGGGGGTGAAAGGACAGATGGGAGTCTAGGATTACACCTAGTTCCCTGGCATGAGGGGAGGGAATGATGATTGTGTTATTGTATAACCATGTCCCACCTCTCCCAGTGAGCACTCCAGTTTCTGTTCCTACAGGCCAAATCTTCAAAGCCCCCATCATACCAGAAGAGATACTGTACAGCCATTCATTCTTACCAAAAAGGCCAGAATAGTGGCGTAGCACACCTACTGGACACTAATAAGAACAGATACTACGCTTGATCTTAGACAAATGGCTAAGAAGTGATCCTGCTGAGCTAAATGTTGCTCCTTTAACAGGCAGAGAATGCTAAAAGGCCACTAATCATTTCAGGGCACCTTTGCATTTGCTGTACCCACTTGGACTACAGAAGGTCATGTCAGAGGGTATGGGGCTATAAGCATAGTTACCTTTTAATAACAAGCGCAGGGAGGTTCAAAATAGTGCTCTAAAGGAGAAGGCCCTCAGGCACTGTCCCAATGGACAAAGAGGTCCTTTTTTGGTACTAGAGATAATAATGTAATGTTACAATCACCCTTCCAAAAAAAACCAAAATCTTTAAACTTGAAGGAAAACAAAGGTAGTGCCTACCCTACCTTCTTTGCTGCTTTGCAACATGCTGCTTTCTAAAACATTACAGGTTCGCTTTTATAACTGTCTGTTAAATACAGAAGTCTTGTCATTTGTAAAATGTGTCTTGTCTTGTCTGGGGGTATTAAAAAACTTTTCCTTAACTTATTCCTCACTCTCACAGGCTTCGTTCTCTTCGTGTGACATGTCCCCTAAAGCCTTTTCTTTTTGTTGCCCCATCTGTTGCAGATACTCTGATGTCACTATCTCCAGTCATCCTTCATTATAAGTGAGATTGCATAGGGCCTGCTCACAACTCGGAGCATCAGAGAGAAGAGGAGAGCACCAGCTGCTGGGTAGTGAGGTATAAGGTAAGTAAAACTTATTTTAAATATTCCCCTAGAAAATGAGCAATAAAATCTTGCAATACAGGGAGAAATCCAATGCGAGAATAACCATGGATTTTTCAGAGTTTAGCTTTAACAGTCTCTGTTTAGATAAATGTACTATTTAACTTCCTTGCTTAAAAAATTCTAGGTGTGTTGGATGCTTGCTCTCCTGCTGTGCTTTGTGGTCCCTTCCATTGGGCCCTGTGTGCTATAGTAAGGTAGGTGCCAGCAGTAGAAACCACAGAGCACAGAGGGGGGACCCCAGCACCTGGCTCCCAGTAATGTCAAATGCAGAAGATCTTTGAGCAAATTTCTCTCTTCAATACAGTGCAGTTCAGCCACACAAGCAACGGGGTGGTAATTAGTTATTTTTTTGGTTTGAAGGGATGCCTTTTTAAGATTTTAAAAACAGAGACACTGTTACTTTAAGCTTTTAATCTTCTGGCCAAAATATTCAAGCTCACTGCTTACGTCAAGAGTTTTCATGTCTAGCGTTACCAGGTTACAATAACCTTTTTTTGTTTGTGTTACATTCTGTTAATATAAAATATCAGATTCAACTCTCATTGGGTTTAGGCAAAGTCATAAGGTATGAGTTAATATTCTGGCCAGAATGTAACGTGAACAGCTGTGGCCAAGGCTGTTTTGTTTTATGATATAAAAAAAGAGAATTTGGCAAAAAACTCAAATTTATGTCACAAGGGTGTCAAATATAAGATTTTAGAACTGAAAATATTATTGAAGCAAAATGTTATTTGGCCCAAAGACTGTGCTAGAAAACAGACAGGTCTATGTTTGGTATTTGATCATGTTTGATGTTCTTCTTTATTCTTACAGAGTTACAAAGTATTTACAGTCAGGTCCATAAATATTAGGACATGGACACAATTCTAACATTTTTGGCTCTATACACCACCACAATGGATTTGAAATTAAACAAACAAGTTGTGCTTTAACTGCAGACTGTCAGCTTTAATTTGAGGGTATTTACATCCAAATCAGGTGAATGGTGTAGGAATTACAACAGTTTGCATATGTGCCTCCCACTTGTTAAGGGACCAAAAGTAATGGGACAATTGGCTTCTCAGCTGTTCCATGGCCAGGTGTGTGTTATTCCCTCATTATCCCAATTACAATGAGCAGATAAAAGGTCCAGACTTCATTTCAAGTGTGCTATTTGCATTTGGAATCTGTTGCTGTCAACCCTCAAGATGAGATCCAAAGAGCTGTCACTATCAGTGAAGCAAGCCATCATTAGGCTGAAAAAACAAAACAAACCTATCAGAGAGATAGCAAAAACATTAGGCGTGGCCAAAACAACTGTTTGGAACATTCTTAAAAAGAAGGAACGCACCGGTGAGCTCAGCAACACCAAAAGACCCGGAAGACCACGGAAAACAACTGTGGTGGATGACCGAAGAATTCTTTCCCTGGTGAAGAAAACACCCTTCACAACAGTTGGCCAGATCAAGAACACTCTCCAGGAGGTAGGTGTATGTGTGTCAAAGTCAACAATCAAGAGAAGACTTCACCAGAGTGAATACAGAGGGTTCACCACAAGATGTAAACCATTGGTGAGCCTCAAAAACAGGAAGGCCAGATTAGAGTTTGCCAAACGACATGTAAAAAAGCCTTCACAGTTCTGGAACAACATCCTATGGACAGATGAGACCAAGATCAACTTGTACCAGAGTGATGGGAAGAGAAGAGTATGGAGAAGGAAAGGAACTGCTCATGATCCTGAGCATACCACCTCATCAGTGAAGCATGGTGGTGGTAGTGTCATGGCGTGGGCATGTATGGCTGCCAATGGAACTGGTTCTCTTGTATTTATTGATGAGGTGACTGCTGACAAAAGCAGCCGGATGAATTCTGAAGTGTTTCAGGCAATATTATCTGCTCATATTCAGCCAAATGCTTCACAACTCATTGGACGCCGCTTCACAGTGCAGATGGACAATGACCCAAAGCAGACTGCAAAAGCAACCAAAGAGTTTTTTAAGGGAAAGAAGTGGAATGTTCTGCAATTACCAAGTCAATCACCTGACCTGAATCCGATTGAGCATGCATTTCACTTGCTGAAGACAAAACTGAAGGGAAAATGCCCCAAGAACAAGCAGGAACTGAAGACAGTTGCAGTAGAGGCCTGGCAGAGCATCACCAGGGATGAAACCCAGCGTCTGGCGATGTCTATGCGTTCCAGACTTCAGGCTGTCATTGACTGCAAAGGATTTGCAACCAAGTATTAAAAAGTGAAAGTTTGATTTATGACTATTTTTCTGTCCCATTACTTTTGGTCCCTTAACAAGTGGGAGGCACATATGCAAACTGTTGTAATTCCTACAGCATTCACCTGATTTGGATGTAAATACCCTCAAATTAAAGCTGACAGTCTGCAGTTAAAGCACATCTTGTTTGTTTCATTTCAAATCCATTGTGGTGGTGTATAGAGCCAAAAATGTTAGAATTGTGTCGATGTCCCAATATTTATGGACCTGACTGTAACTATGCCACAATGGAGTAAAGAAAGTACATTTCAAACAATTTTTCACAGGACAGCTGAATTCCCATATTTTTAAATGGTCCATTAAACTGGCCACACACTTCACAATCTAAATAAAATTTCTGCAACATTGCCACAGAGCTACCTAAAACTATGCAATGTGAAGGCTTGCCTAAAGAATCTAGTCAATTTACAATATTTAGTCTAGTGGTCTCCAAACTGTGGCCATTTGCTTGCTTTTATGTGGCCCTTGGGTCACTATTTTTCCCACTGATATGGGACACTATTCCTCCCACTGATATGGGGCACTATTCCTCCCACTGATACCAGGCATTATTCCTCTGACTGACACCAATGACGAGGCACCATTCCTTCTACTAACACCAACAGTGGGGTACTGTTTCTCCCACTGACACCAACAACAGGGCACTATTCCTTCCACTAACACCAATGATGTTGCAAGATCTCCTTCCCATACACCAATGATGGAGGCTATTCCTTCCACTGAGATCAATAATGGTGAACTATTTCTATCACTGACTCCAACGATGGGGCATAATTCCTCTCACTAACACCAATGACGGGACACTATTCCTCTTATTGACCAAATGTGCTATGTAAGCTTTTTACTCCTACTGATCACTAAGCCTGACACATTGTCCACTCCCTCTGATGCTTGGCTTTTTCTACTCTCACTGGCCACTGAAGGACAGTAAACTGGCTCTTTGTTTGAAAAGATTGGAAATCTCTCAGTCTAGTTGTACTACATAGTTGTCGGTTGGTCTACAGAATGCTATGCATTCACCTTGCAAAGTAAACTTGTGCTTTGTACATGCAGGGCAAAGCAACATGTTCCCTTTAAAACCCAACTCTGGGCTCAGGTTCAACATGCTCCCAACCCTCCCCCTTGGAGCACCCCACAATACTTTTAAAAACAAAAATGCCGCAACAGCTGTATATAGTGGCCAACAAGAGCAAAAGGAAAGAACTGTGCAAACTAAGAGTGACTGGAATTGTGGCTTATGCCAGGTTATATCCTCCTTGTGTGAGGAGTGGGTCACATGCTTCTGCATACTCAGAGGAGTCGGGTATGTCCTTTGATTTCCAGCACTAAATGGAGCTATGGGGGGAGCAAAGGAAATTGAAGTATATCCACTTGCCGACCGCTCACTGCAGCTTTACTGCTACAGTGTGGGCAGAATCACATATATATGCATGTGATTCTGCTTTTCCAGGTAGGGAGTGTGTGCACCTACCTACCCGCGATGTCACTGGCTCCTTTATATGCTGATCAGCCAATGATTTATGGCTGGGACCCTCCGATAATCAGGGCAAGTGACAGGAGAGAGATCTGTGTTGGTAAACAACACTGATCTCTCTACTGTCAGCGGGGATGTGCCAGTTTTTGTCTCCCTGCAAAGCAGTAAAACAGCACATATTGCATACATCACACATAGTTAGGCACACATTTAACTGTTTGGTTGCCCCAAATGTTAACCCCTTCCTGCCCAGTGTCAACAGTACAGTGTCAGTGCATTTTATTAGCACTGATCACTGTATTAGTATCACTGGTGATGTCATCGTCAGTTAGAAAGTGTCAGGATGCATGCTATACTATCACAGTCCTGATACAAGTCATCGATTGCCTCCATTACTAGTGTAAAAAAAAAAACAAATTACAGTATATATACACCGTAATTTGTAGACACTATAATTTTCACACAAACCAATATACACTTTTTTGGATTTTTTTTCACCAAAGACATGTAGCAGAATACATTTTGGCCTAAATTTATGAAGAAATTTGATTTTGTTATGGGATATGTTTTAGAGCAAAAAGTAAAAAATATATTTTGTTTCAAATTTTTCGGTCTTTTTTCATTTATAGCACAAAAAAACCAAAAAACAGTGGTGATCAAATACCACCAATAGAAAGCTCTATTCATACAAAAAAAAAAAGATGTACATTATTTGTGTACAATGTTGCATGACCGTGCAATTGTCAGATAAAATAGCACATTGCCGCATAGCAAAATAAATCGCCTAGACATGGGGGGAGGGGGGTAAATCTTCTGAAGGGCAAGTGGATATACAGGGTATAAATATATAATATATAAATAAATTATAAAATTGTAGCCAGGCAGCCAATCCTTCCACCTATCTCCCCCCTTTCCCGGCTCATCTGCCTGTCCTCTCTGCCAGTTTACTGTGTAAACTGGCAGCTGTACTGTGGCAAGAAAGAGGTAATGTGTGTGGACTCTCTTCTCCCTCTCTCCTAGCAACAGCAATGGACCAATTAGCAGTAAGGAGGAGAGAGGATGTTTCCGGAAAAAGGAATCTCCTTATAATGTGACAGGAGAGTGATATGACAGGAGTGTGACAGGAGCTGAGTGTGACAGGATCTTGTCAACGAATCCCTTCCTAATAGAGAAAGAGCCTGGTCAGCGAAGACCACAGCCGTGTGAAGGACAGCCAGAGGGTACAGAGTGTGACTGAGTACTGAGGGACAAAGCTACCTCCCAGAGTCATCATGGGTAACCCAGAGTGAGCGGATATGCTGTGTCGCTGGGTCTGGTGAGAGGGCCTTGTAGCCACTACTTGTTACCACTGTTAGAAACTGCCATTAGGAAGTACCTACCAGCTACCCCACAGCCCTAATACTGACTGCAGGCCTAACTGACAGCCCTAAAGTGCGCCAAAGAGCTCAATGTTTAGCTGTAGAGTCAGGACTAAAGACTTCCCCTAGCAGTTGCTGCCCTGAGGCCTTGTTATTTTTTTGTTAAAGAGGTACCTTTTAAGAGAGGCTGCATCCCAGGCAATAACTTAGAGTGCACTCTAACCTAGTGTAGTGGTATCATCATTTATACTGCACTTAATGTGTACTAATATTGTTTATTGCTGATTTACTAACTTACTCTTCTGATCCTAAAAAAAAAAATCACATTTTTGCCAATTTAACATAGTTATTTCACTGTCTAGCAGACTATGTCATAATCTTTCAGCTGTGTGCTCATTTATGTTTAATTTGACATTTAATCTAACCCATATCAGATTAGAAGCATTTACCACTAAAGAGGAGAGTTTATTTACTGATAGTAACCCACAGCCAGGTTAAAGGTGTTTTACACTCATGTATTTATCTGTGCTTGCAGTGATTTTTAGTCAACCAGGTATGTCAGAGGGGTCAAGGTTGTTTTTGGAGTCGAGTCACAGTACAAAGAACCCAAAGTCACCAAGCAGCTCCTTCAGGGGTGGCACTACAAAATTATGATAAAAAAAAATAATATATATATATGAAAATATAATAGAAAATATATTGTAAAATTATAAAATATTATATTTTAAATAAATATAAAATTGGAAAGATATTAACATTAAATAAACATATATTAAATATATCAACATTATAAAAATATATTAATTAGTAGACTAATGAAAAAAATATAGTAATCCATGACCTTAAAAAAGTTGCAAGATAAGTAAAATATACTAAAAGCACCAAGTAACAGGGGCCCTTGTTTTTTTTATTATAACGTTCAGGGCTAAATAATAATATAGATTTTTAATTAAATAACAGTGTGTGGCCATGATTGCCTGCTCTTCTGGAGCAGGCAACACTGACAACTTAATTTAATGCCTGTGTTTATACAGAAGTGATATATAATTACATAGTTAGTCTGGCTGAAAAAAGACAAAAGTCCATCCAGTTCAACCATTAAAAAAAAAAAAAGTTATAATCCTATACCCACAGTTGATCCAGAGGAAGGCAAAAAAACCCAGCAAAGCATGATCCAATTTGCTCCTGCAGGGAAAAAATTCCTTCCTGATCCCCCGAGAGGCAATCGGATATTCCCTGGATCAACTTTACCTATAAATGTTAGTATCCAGTTATATTCTGTATATCTAGGAAAGACCCCAGGCCTTTTTTAAAGCAATCCACTGAGCTGGCCAGAACCAACTCTTGAGGGAGTCTATTCCACATTTTACAGCTCTCACTGTGAAGAAACCTTCTGTGTTTGGAGATTAAATTTCTTTTCCTCCAGACGTAAAGAGTGCCACCTTATCCTCTGTGATGACGTCAGGGTGAATAACTCTACACCAAGTTCACTATATGAACCACTGATGTATTTATAAATGTTGATCATATCCCCCCTTCATCTCCTCTTCTCAAGAAAGAATACATTCAGTTCCTCTAATCTTTCCTCATAGGTGAGCTCCTCCATGCCTCGTATCAGTTTGTTTGCCCTTCTCTGCACTTTCTTCAGTTCCCCAATGCCACATTATACTGAGAACTGTTCACTTCAATTCCTGCTTTTCTCCCCATTATAGTAATTCCCACTATCAGTAGAATGGAAAATGTGGACAACTGGGGCACTATGTAAATAACAGCCAGTACACAACACAACTATTTAGAAGAAACATAATACTATATGTGATCACACCAAAGCACATTTGCATGTCAATTATACAGTGTTTTATATAAAAACATTTATACATTAGCATGTATAGGAACATTTCTTTTTTGTCAATGCACTGTGTTAAAATCGATGTTGTATTTATCGAAAATTGGACTGACCAGAATTTATAAATCCTTTTGAATTTTGTATTTTTATATGTATCAAAACATTCTGGAAGAGAAATGTCACAAGTTAGAGCAAGGTGTTCATTGGTAACTGGCTCAGAAATTTTTGTCTGGTCATAGCTGTGGGAATTGTTCTTTTTCATTCGAAGTAAGATCTGAGGTCATTATATAACTGGTATTATAATTGAAAGGATCATCGATCCAATCATGAACATTTCCAGATAGACATGAAAACCACCAAAGGCAGAATACCCAGGACGACCTTTTTAAATTGGCCTTTTGCCTCCAAGTACCTGTGTGAAATAACATTATCTGACCTAACAACCATAAAAAATGTGAGATCCAGACTTCACATAGAGCCAGTTCTTTCTGTGGCCATTTCTGCTACCAAGATCTGAAAACCTTATTTTCCACTGCAAAGCCCAAATTTCCAGTTAAAGGGACTTTAGCTGTTAAATATTTTTATTCTGTAGTTTTGCACATATGACATGTAGGCTTTTTTATTATTTATAGAACACAAATCCTGAATGACTGTATCTTGTTATTTCAACATATATGGGGTCTTTAAAATGTTCTGGCAATTGTTTTGGCACCCTGATGCATGTTGAACATACACATTCATTTTCAATATGCCCTCAACATGTCCTTAAACACACATGAGAATGCAACCTTTGGCATATTTGGTTCTCTCACTACTGATTATTCTGTCTAGTTTATAAAACCTCAAATCAAAAGTCATAACATGGATACAAATTGAAAAATTGGTTTTAAAAAGCTATAAAAGTTAACAAAAACACAAAATTTTTAAAAATATGAACCATCCCAAGAAAAGTCATTTTTCAGGTTCACTGTATGGACAATGATACTTTTTCAATTCGATAAAAAAAAGTTGGAAAGTCTTTACAAACTATAAAATTAGCTGCAAAATAGATTTTAGCTGGGTTATCTACTTCAATCAAAACAGAAAAATGAGAAAGGTTTCCCAGGGCAGCTTTATACATAAATAAATGTTAGAAATAGATTTTTATTGTACTAAAATAGTAAAAATAAATGTTAATTAGTATAACTGTGTCATAGTGAAAGTGCAAAGTGCATTTACCCCATAGCAACTAATGACATTTCACCTTATAATAGTAAGTACATGCAGAACAATCCACTCCAACAATACAGCAGCCAGACTGGCCAAATTAGTTATATTTTCAGCTGTCTAGGCTTTTACTGATAGGTGTAAAGGAAGTTTATATTATTAAAAAACATAATTTACTTTTTGCCCCTCTTTCGCCCTCTCATTCACATCTTGGTTTCCAATCTGCTTGTGTACTCTGTCCTGCTATGATCCAAGGCTGCTACTGAGTGGCTGATGTCTCCATGATGTCTCACATACTGAGGAATTAAAACACGACTGCCACCCATTTAAACAACCTCTTTTGGTGATGAATGAAAAGATGAAACTGCTGCCATAAGGCATTATGGAGGTGGAAAGAGTGCCAAAAAGACAGGAGAGGACAAGAAGATGGTGGGAAAATTGCAAAAGGATGTTCAAGTGAATCTGTACTTCATTTTAAACTTTTAAATGTAAAAATCCCATGTAGGAGCAGACACTTTAAGGTGCCTGCTATTATCTTCCACTTACATTGGAACATGGGATGATATTTGGTGAGGCTAGCCTTAAGTCAGGGAAAGTCAGGTGAAACTATTAAAAATATGTAATACTATTTTTTTTTAAATTTCTTTACTATTTTCTTCATTAGGATGAAATGAACAAACACTTTTGACTTTCAATTTTGAATGAGTTTTGAATATAAGTTTAAACGTAGTCATAACTTTACATCAAGCTTTGAAGCAGTTTCTCTTGCAAAATGAAATTTCCCTTGCAAACTGAACAGCCTGTTTGTTTGTTATAAATTAATCCCACTGAGGTCCATGTGTATGTGTAGGTTGGGATTTGCCAAGATTGGAAATGAGAAACTGCCATGTAGACACTGTTTGATGTTCCATTTGCCTGGGAGTATGGCATTGTTGGCCATGCTTCCCCTAGAGTCTTTTGGTGTGCCTCCCAAATAGAGTGGGATAACAAGATGAGCACGTGACCTCATAGTGCACCTGTTATTGCCACTAGTTGTAATACGAAACAAACTGTAAAAAAGGTTTTGTCATTCCACAAAACCCAATTGGGTGGATTCATGCTACTCCTATCCCACCATAAAGATTACCATTCTAAAGGTAAAAATGGCTGCTAGGGGAATGGGTTGCAAAGGCTTAAATCTTGTAATCTTCTGAAGACTTCAGAGTTGAGTGATCATTTGCTTTCCAACCTGGAGAGACAGTAGGAAACCATTGAAAAGCCCATAACCTAGTGAAGTCTTGTAACAGAGGAAGCATTCTGGGTTGGGCATTCTTTCTGTACAAGAAATGATGGAAAATCACCCCCCCAGCAAGGAGACACGCAATACATTTTTAAGTAGCATGGGTAAGAGTTAGAACTTAAGACACAATTTCTATTGATGTCAACCCCTTCCTTCTTATCAAGGTGTCACGGGGACAAGAAATAAGGAACTCATGAAAGGGAACCAGACAGAAGTAAAAACCCTATTAAATATTTAACTCTTTAGCAATCTATCCAAAACTTTTTTTAAACGACTGAAGTTAGGAAGGCTTAAAAGCTTGAGCAACAATTTGATTCCAAAGATTTTGTGAAGTTTTCTTGGGTCTAACTCAGCAGAAGGAAATGTGAGATCTATATCTTTTGTTACAAAGCACCTTCTTTATAAAGTAGTAATGAACATTTCTTTCCAACCACGTCTGAAAGCCATCACATGAAATGCTGAAGATCTCTGGGATACGACTGCTCCAATGGATGAAGAAAGAGAACAGCAGGATCTAGTTTGTAATGTTTTATTTATTATTTACCAGAGTAGAAATCAGATTGGTCTGTTTTGGAAAGGCCAGGGTTACAGGCATCTTGCACTGATCCTCCCTCTGGCAATGGCAGTTGTGGTTACAGCAGCCTCTTTACATCATTGATCATAATAGCTAACTAGTGCGTGCCAAGATCTTTGTAACAGCTCGAGTCGGTGTAATCCTCTCCACAAAGGAGTAACTACATGTATGTGAATCGCCCCTAGGGAAATAGAACAGCTCCTCATGTGTCTTAAGTGGGATTTATATATTTCTGTTTAAACAGAAATATATAAATCCCAGAGTTTATGTAGCTACAAGAGACAGAATATTTTCTGAACATATAAGAAATCTTTATGAAAAATATTAATTCATGTAACTTAATTGTCATACTAAAAAAGGTTGCCAACATACAGGGCCAGACTGGCAAAAAGCAAACAAAACTTGTTAGCCCACACTTATAAACATGGATAAACTTTGCTATGGTCAGTGGAGGAGTTTACATTGTATTTTGATACTGCTGAAAACTCTGCCAACTTTTTTTAGTTTTGGATAAAGTGGGGAAAAGTTAGAACGTTTGTTGCTTTTTTTTCTACAATTTGGGACTCTGTTAAAGAGATTTATCCTCTTTCACAGTCAGGTGTCAGGCTCAGAGGCCAATAGCTATAGCAGCAGAGACGCTTTCACCAACCAACAGGATGGTATACGAGAATGCGGGGTCTAAGCACTAACCGATATTCACCAGAGCTCCTGATGGTGGAGATGGGTTTTGCTGCATGTTAGTACTAGGTTGCAGTCCTCAGGATTGCCCCACCATGAGGTGAGCAAGCTGGGGTCCAGTAGCAGATATAGCAGATAGGGATCAAACAGAAGCATAGTCAATAAACATGCAAATAAAATATAAATAGATAGGCGCTACATTTGCCCAAACAATAAACTTCATATAGTGCAATAAATACAAGATTAGTACCACCTGAGGGTTATCTGAATATTAGTCCATGCAAAAAACTTTTAGCCTACAGCACTTAGTATTCTCAGATGGCTTCCCATCTAGGTACTAACCAAGTCTGACCCTGCTTAGCTTTTAAGATCAGGCGCATGCAGGGTGATGTGGCCGTGGGTGGCAAAGTGTGATTAGACCAAACAGATATTGTAACCTCTCCGTATAGCAATTCAACCAACAGTGAACATGTGAAGTAAATCATAAAAAACCCTGAATATAAAGACAACTCTTGTACCTGTCCCAAAATAGGGTACTAGAAAATTCCAAAGAGGGACAAAAAAATCAAAAAGTGTAAAAAAAAAATAAAAAAATATACAAAATATATAAAAAATAAATGTGGCTGTGATATTCACCACATGTTCATAACCGTGAAGTGTAGATAACTCACTCACCAGATCCTTTGACCCCAGTTATGGTGGTCAATTGCACCTTTGGTTATATAGGGAACCACCCTTTCATGTTGGATTCTCCATTTTTCTCCTTCTAAATCTCCATGGGTTATAGCCAGATATAAGGGATTCCAATAGGTTTTCCAGTAATATACTTTAGGTTGGTTTTAGATATTCCTCCCACGGGAATGCAGCCTGCCACTGAATGAATCAGACAAGTAAATAGCTTATCTAAGTGTAGTACTTTAATAGGAATCAAAATCACATAAATATTCCACTCACTTGTACAGGTGCTTGTAAACCAGCACCAGTGTGTCAGGCATATTTGTTTTTAAAGATGGCCGCTTTGCACTTCAAGCCTTGCTTTCACTTAGCTATTCCCAGACCAGAAGTGACGTAATGACACTCCGATGTACGTTTTGCCCAAAAAGGCGTCTTCAGGAAGTGACAACTGTGACAAATGTGCGCAATAGAGGCATGGACGCTGTACATGACAAGCCATCTTGTTAGGTCACGGCCATGTTGTCTCTCCTGTCCTCCCTCCTCCCTTTTGAATGGAATGTGGGGCTGTGGGTGGACAGAGGTCAGGAGTGCCTATTGTCCTAGATAAACACAGCTACATGAGCTCCTAGGCTGTAAACCACTATTTAGTCTGGTCCCAGAGGATCTTCTTTGAAAAACCACTTTTCGCTGCCCGATCGTAAAACAATAACTCAGTCAGTCATGACCTGTTAGGCCATTAGGGCTAAAGCATGCCATAAAACATACATTCCACATAAATCATTTTTCATACAAATTCATACACTTCAGCAGGAACTGGGCACATTAATATGAAGTACATATTTGGATAGGTCATTTTTATATGAGTCAAACAAGACCTTGCATGACTATATCAGTACCTACAAAAGAACATAAAGCAGTCTCTTTTATCCGGAGTGGCAAAGAAATGTTAAGTTTGGTATCTGTGCATTCGGAACATAATTCTAAATATTAATCTGCCAGTTGCTAGGATGCTACCGGTACCTATTGAAGGTTATTGACCTTAGTATGAACTTGTAAGGGATTTGGTCATAACCTTGGTTACCGCCTAACACCCATCCCCAAATGGGATGATTGGCCATTTGTTCTCAGGAGACACCCCTTTGAGATGATAGAAAAAGACTGACAACCTGGAGAAAAATGAGCTCTCCTTTAACATCGAACAGGAACCATCTCAGAGACTTGAGAGCAAAGGTAGCCTTTTGTTTGGACACTTGGACTCTGCTCAAACCAAGGACTTTTGCAAGTATTCTGCCTTCTAAACTTCTTTCTTTTATTTCTCTGTTGCTCTCTTTATATTTTTGTTACATCTTTTTCTGTAAATATTTTAATTGTACCATTTTGACCTTTTTAGTAATAAATCCTATTTTCTGAAAAGTGTTGAACTGCCTCTAAAGCTTTTAATGCAAACTAAAGAATCCCTGTCTCTGAAGAGTGCTACTGTATGTAATAATCCTCTGAATACATCTGTCTGTGGTGACAGTGTGTATTACAGACGCTTATACTAATATAGTGTTACTGCTACAATTTGTGAGTTTCCTCCTTCTCTGTAAAAAGGTGGTGGTGGCGGCAGTGTGAAGGGTTAATTGCATAGTTAACCTGACCCAGTAACAATCGCTCTCAGGCTGCTGGCACATAGATTGTGGTCCCTCGAGCTGGAAAATCTTTGTTTAGGGTGCAGCTGAGAGTGGCATTGGAGAGTGACAGCGCGTTGCAAGATCGGCTGGTCCTTCGGTCACGAGTTTGTGAGATGGGCTGGAGTCTGACACAGTGCACCGTCACAACGACTGCCATATCCGGGAAGGTTTATATAAGGACACCTGGTTTTCCATTGGACACCAGTCAGCAAGAATACTGAAAGTTAATTGGATGGCTCCAGGAACATGAGAGATCCCATATATTGGTCAAGAAACTTAGTGATTGCCATAACCTATACAAAAACTAATTAAACATGCTGTGAAACACTGGTTCTTTGGTCAAAAATTCCCTAGGCACAAGGAGTGAATATAACATGTACATATATTAAAACAATGGAGCATTGATATTTTTAGTTTTTGTAATATGTATATTATGTTATACGAAATCACCAATGGATATAAGGACATAGCAATGTATTAATATCTTTATGCAGTACCCCTCAACTCCAAATATTAAAACGTAAGATACTAATATACAATTAGTTATAAAATTGGTTATAAAATCAATTAAAATGAGTTAATGTTTAGAAATCGATACATTCTTACAGCAATACATAAATTGCAGCAATACATTACTAAACAATAATATGATTATGAATAGATACATGATTAGAGGGCTATATAACTAAAAGGTTACGAGCTTATAGCTGGAAGCTCCAAACCCAGGAAATTATATATAAGTATCTTGTGCATCTAACAGGACTAAGTTCTGCGGATGCATTACTAAACCCACCAGGGCTGGGAAACAAGATACTTCCTTTATCCCTCAGTAAGTCATCTGGGACCCCTAAAAGTAACTAAAATAAAACTCTTTTCACCAGTAAACCTAATTGATAGGTGAATGAAAAAATTGGTCATGTCCTATGTTTTTTAGATTTATGACCAATTGCAGATGTAGTAGGGGCGACAGAAATCCCCCTAAGTGAGGATATACATAAAATTGAGTATAGATAAATTGAAAAGACTCTGTGTTACTGATATTAATTGTATTATAAGGATCTGACTCTAAATATCTTAATGGGAGATCCACACTCTCAACAAAGCAATCATAGTCCTGCCAAGTAGGAGATCCCCCCGAAAGAGTAATTACATAGGGCTACTTGGGGGTAAAAGGCGGTATTTCCCCATTATCAATATATACATGATACTTCGTTAATCAAATCGTTATTACATGGGGTGCTTCCCCTTGTTTCATAATGAGGCAAAAGTGGCCAACTTGGAAGTTTAGCTTATAAATAGCTTTTTTTGAAGTAGGTCTGGATCGCTTCCTCAAATAGGTTTGAACTTTATAAATCATTGAACATTGGAGAGGAACCAATATGGCGTTAAATGTATCTCAGATGGAGACCCAGTGGATCCACAGGCTCCAAACTCTGGACCCAAGGGCCTTAATAGGGAAATTGACTTAAACAGTTTCCTTACTAACTACTGATATCGATATATGTTCCACTCTTGGGCTAGTCCTAATGTTACCCACCCCAAATAGAATCCTGGGTACTTTGGGAATTAGATATTTAGCCTCTTTTTTGTTCAAGATGTTAGCCTTACTTACTTTTTTAACAAATTTAGCTTAGCTTTAAGTCTTCTAGTGGGGTCACCTTTTAATTCATGATAGGTAGTATTATCTTTTAGCAACCTTAACATTTCTTTGTTGTAATCAGATTTGGAGAGGATGACCAGTCCTCCCCCTTTGTCCGTGGGCCTAATACCTATGTCTTTATTATTTTCCAAAGATTTTATTGCCTCCCATATTTCTTTAGAATGAAAATTCTTCTGATTTATTTGGATTTTTGATATATCATCCTGGACCATATGTTTAAATACTTCTATATGTTGTTGATTGGAAATTCTAGGATTAAAGGTAGACTTATTTCTTAGTCCTGTATGTGAATACCTATCTCCTGTTTTGTTTTCCCCTTCTTGGGGGTGTTCAAAGAAGAACTTTTTAATATTTAAATTTCTTACAAACTTCTCCACATCTATATAGTTTCAAACTTGTCTAGATGTTTACTTGGTGCAAACTTTAGTCCCTCATTTAAATTGTTAATTTCTTCTTGGCTTTTTAATTCACCTATCAATTAGGTTTATTGGTGAAAAGAGTTTTATTTTAGTTACTTTTAGGGGTCCCAGATGACTTACTGAGGGATAAAGGAAGCATCTTGTTTCCCAGCCCCGGTGGGTTTAGTAATGCAGCCACAGAACTTAGTCCTGTTAGATGCACAAGATACGTATATATAATTTCCTGGGTTTGGAGCTTACAGCTATACGTTTGTAACCTTTTAGTTATATAACTCTTTAATCATGTATCTATTCATAATCATATTATTGTTTAGTAATTTTATTATTGTTTATTTAATTGTAATTTTATTTATGTATTGCTGTACAAATGTATCGATTTCTAAACATTAACTAATTTTAATTGATTTTATAACTAATTTCATAACTAATTGTATATTAGTATCTTACGTTTTAATATTTGGAGTTGAGGGGTACTGCATAAAGATATTAATACATTGCTATGTCCTTATATCAATTGGTGATTTAGCATAACATAATATAAATATTAGAAAAACTAAGAATATCAATGCTCCATCGTTTTTATATTATTATTATACAGGATTGTCATTATATTCAGGGTTTTTTATTATTTGCTTCACATGTTCACTATTGCTTGAATTGCTATAAGGAGGGTTTACAATATCTCTTTGGTCTTAGCACACTTAGCAACCTATGGCTAAATCACCCTAAATGCACCTGATATTGGAAGCTAAACAGAGTCAGACCTGCTTAGTACCTGCATGGGAGACCACCTGGGAATACCAAGTGCTGTTTTGCATGGACCAAAATTGAGATAACTCTCAGGTGGTAATAATCTTCTATTTATTGCATTATATGAAGTTTATTGTTTGGGCAAATGTAGCGCTTATCTATTTATATTTTATTTGCATGTTATAAGTGATAATCACACTTAATTAGGGGCAGCTTCATTTAGAATAGAACAACACTAAGACAAGATTTGTCTAGGGTCACTACAGTTGGCCCAAGCTTTCGGGGCCTTACACTATATAGAGTGATTAGTTATAGGGATTATTTGTTTATACACATCCCTTCTATATTACATTTTGATTTTGGTATATATATATATATATATATATATATATATTTATAGCGCCCACCTATTCTATCTTTATTTCTATATAGTCAGTAAACAAGCCGAAGGTCAGTAACAGATGGTTGCAGGTTGGGATCAGGCAAAAGCATAGTTGAGGAACAAGCCAAAGATTGGTAATGAGTGGTACAGACGGCAGCAGGAGAAATGAGAGCGAGATATTGGCTGGAAAAGGCAAAATAATCTGGGAAATAGGAAGAGCAGAGACATTGCCTAAATCAAGAAAGTTCATGGGAGGAGCAAAGAGTTCAAGGTTCAGAGGAAAACAAGACACAAGGCAGAACTGTCCAATGGCATAGCTTAGTGAGAAGAGTTACTGCTAGACACAGCAGAGGTCCCGGGTTCAAGTAAAGCCTAGCAGGGGCTCTAATTTTTCCCTACTCCATCCAAAGCCAAAAAAATTAAACCTTTACATTCACTTTAAACAGAAACAGTAAACAAAAACAACAACCAAAATTTAAAAAAGATACCATACTGCTGCAGGTATAGAACACAGACAACTATAAGTACCTGCAGATGCCTACTGAACACTCAAATTCCTAGCTTTACAGCCAAACACTAAGCCATACTGACAGGCAAAGTTTCAGGCCTTTCTGATAATGTAGAAGATTACCTGCCCCTTTCTGCCTCCTATTCATTCTTACTGACCAGTGAAGGAGCCCATTATATTGATGAAGTAATAAGAATGTGTGGGAATGGGGTTAAAGGCGACCATAGATGGATTGAAATTTGGCCGGTTTAGTAGGGACAGTCTAAATTTTGATCCATGTGTGGTCACTGTAGTTCAACAGAAGTTGATCTACCAATCGACTTCTGTTCAACCACCCTGATGCATATGGATGCAATGGCTGTGGAATGATCTGTGTATTGTGAAAGCAGGGGAGTCTTCCTATTGTCAGAATTCAATAGTGCAGTGGGGAGGATTCTGCCATCCACCTTAACTGTTTGGAAGGGGGAACCAGTTAGGTTCAGTTTTTTTTTTGTTCAGACTGCTGGTCTATTGAGAAAAACTGAACCATGATTGGCCAGGTTTAGTGGCAATCTGCAACCCTTCTTGGAGATGTCAGAGCTTTGCCTTTCTGAATGACTTGGCCTTTGAATGGGGTATAGTATCATGTGTGGCAGGGATCAGCAACCTGTAGATTGCAATCTACCAGTAGATCACGGCCAGTTGATTTGGTAGATCATGGTCTGAACTTGCTGATCCACCATCCCAGAGCATCAGGCAGAGTGCAATGCAGAGGAACTACCTGTAAAGTTGGAGCTGTAGTAAGGAGCAAAAGCCACATAAGCTGATGCCTCCCCTGTAGTGCTGGCTCCTGTCCCATGCGGAGTGATACCAACTGCACTCCACCTTTTATCCCAGCTAGCGAGAGTGGTTCCAGCAGCAGGAAGGAAGAGATCTTCAGGTCAGTGTGAAGCAATACACTGGCATAATATTATAGGGCTGCTTTCACACTGATGTGCTGCAGTTTAACCATACTGCAGGTGCAGTGCAATGTACTCGCAGCTTTCCTGTTTGCTGTGCTTAGCCATAGACTTCTATTATATCCTGCGCTCGTCTGAAAGGTGATCAGTGTGTTTGACAGGTGGTGAGGAGGCGACACGTGGCCTCCTCACCACCTGATTTGAACCCATGATTGCTGTGCAATGCACACGTTTGTGATGTGGTAAAAATTAGAGGTTTCAATCGGGTCTGAGGAGGGAGCACTGGGCAACACTGTGCCCGGAGATCTTTGACTTCCCCCATGTTATTCAGGTAGATCTCCACCTCTTTAAAGTTACCTACCACTGATATATGGTATCTATGTACACGTTACTTCAGAGACTGCAGTCACAGACTACTAAAAGTCATAACACAGACAGCAATATGCAAGCAAAGGACAGCTCAATTGTAAGTAAACCAAGATGAATGTAGCATTACAAGGTACTATTAAAGAAAAACTAAAGTCAAAAAACTTTTTTGTCATTTTGGATAGAGTAAGGGAGGGGTTTAACCCCTTTCAGTTTTATTTGTCATCTGTGTCCCCATTAGGGGAGATTGCTCTTCCCCTATTGCCGTATAGCTAAAACAGGAAGTGAGAAGAAATCCCTAGAAATAATAAGAGCCCCTATTGGAAGATTTGTCCTTAATTCCTGTCCTGGTCACATGCTAACATTTTTTAACAATTTGAGACAAGAACAGCAATAAAAATCCCTGGCCCCCTGTCAACGTCACTTTTGAAGAAAAATGTTGGGCGGAGTATGACACCCTGACCTCACTGCATTCTCAAACTCTCACAACTTACTCAAACTCTCCAACGACCTGCTAACCGCCAAAGCTAACGGCCACTATTCAGTGCTCCTACTCCTCGACCTCTGCCTTCGAGATTCCTCAGAGATTCCGCTCTCTCCTGGCTCTCATCCTACCTATCACAACGCTCCTTCAGTGTTACCTATAATGCTACCACCTCCCCCTCACTCCCCCTCTCTGTTGGGGTCCCCCAAGGCTCTGTCCTCGGGGCCCTTCTCTTCTCCATCTATACCTCCTCCCTTGGCCAACTCATACACTCTCACGGCTTCAACTACCACCTCTATGCCGACGACACGCAAATCTATCTCTCGACCCCTCACCTCACCCCCTCAGTCTCCACCCGAATCACAAGCCTACTGAACGACATATCAGACTGGATGTTGCTCCACTTCCTTAAACTGAACCTCTCCAAAACCGAGCTCCTAGTCTTCCCCCCAGCCCGCACACCACCCCCATTGACTTCTCCATCACGTCCAACAATGCCACCATCAGGCCCGCCCCGCAGGCCAGAGTACTTGGTGTCATATTTGACTCCAATCTATCCTTCCAGCCCTAAGTCCAATCACTCACAAACTCATGCAGACTCCACCTCCGCAACATCGCCAAAATCCGCACGTTCCTAACCCTTATCATATCACTATTCGATTACTGCAACTTCCTCCTCACTGGCCTGCCCCGCCACAGGCTATCCCCGCTTCAGTCGATCCTGAATACAGCAGCCAGACTCATCCACCTTTCCAACCACTCCGGTTCCTCCACCCCTCTCTGCCAATCCCTCCACTGGCTTCCGATTGCCCAATGGATCAAATTCAAAATCCTAACACTGATGTACAAAGCTGTCCATCATACTGCCCCAAACTACATCACCGACCTAATATCCAAGTACCACCCAACACGCACTGTCCGCTCCTCACAAGACCTCCTTCTCTCTAGTTCCCTGGTCTCCTCCTCCCATGCCCGCCTCCAGGACTTCTCCAGGGCGTCACCCATCCTCTGGAACTCCCTACCCCAATCCATTAGACTATCACCTACTCTCCTCTCCTTTAGGCACACCCTGAAAACCCACCTCTTCAGGGAAGCCTACCCCACCCCCTGCTCATTGCCGCCCTCCTCCACTCTTCCTACCACTCCATCCCCCACAGCCATTTCCTCCCATACCACTATCCCCTCCCTCTTAGATTGTAAGCTCCAAGGATCATTGCCCTCGAACCCCTCTTGTATCGCATTGTATTGTTATTGTACTGTCTCGTGTATTGTCTCCCATTGTAATGTACAGCGCTGAGCGAACTGTTGGCGCTTTATAAATACTGTATAATAATAATAATTCTGTGTGAGATAGCAGGGCGGTGAGAGGAAAAATTTACTGCTTTGCTTACCTTTGTGAGCTTTAGTATTGCATCTTATTCATAAATGTGAAATTGTTTACGTGCACTATGTGGAACGCACTGTATTACATGTTATGATGGTATACTGATGGTTTGAGGAAACATCTTCATTTGATTATTGACTGTCTGTGTGCTGTTCTCCTCCTGGAGAGCTTACCTTTATGCGAGATAAGACCTCTTATGATTTTGAAGTCTTAATGTTTGGTAAGAGTCCTTAGTGCTTTTGGTGATGGCCAGTGTACTTTCAATTAAAGATTTGGTAGTGGACTGTTTTGGATCACCTTTTGCTATAAGGAAGCTCTTTGGACTTTTTGGTTGCACTACAACAATTATTTCAATTTTTACTTGTTTCGCTTTTTTGTTTGTACATTATGTGTTAATTCGATTGGTTTACTTTATTCACAATGTATATGAAAAGTGGTAGTGCAGCATATGTGGCGAATTACAGCAATAAAAAAACCCTTCAATGCGATCCAAAACTAAAAGAAAGTTTTGCCTTTAGTTATAGTTTAATCCACACATTGACAAACTCTGCAAAAAATATGCTTCATTATCCAATTAGTGGATTGGTAACTGCTACATGTACAGGAATTCTTTTTATGATGACAGGTTCTCTTTAAACATTGAGTTTCATTAACTCCTAGATTGTTTTCAGTGTTTCAAACATCAAAGTTTACATTAATGAGCAATACACAATTCCAGTGAGTAATAACCAACTAAATGTTGACAGCATTCTTTTCAGTCATGTTTATATGTGCTGTACATATAGAGATGTGTTTTATTTCAGTTGTAATGTTGGTTAAGAGTGTTGTGGGTTATGTTTATATCTAATGATGTATTCCCACTGTAATGCATGCTTCAAGCTGCCGTCCTAATTCGTTTTCTTTATTGTATCTCATAATGTTGTGTTGTTAATTCTTTAGTTATATATTTTATGTATGAAGATACAAGAGGGATCGTGAAACTTGATAATGTGAAAGTATTAAACCTAACTTTATTCTGAAAGGGTCTGTTCTTAGAGGCTGTATCAACTGAGAACAGTCAAGTTTTTACAGTATATTTGTAAAAAAGAGAGCAGAAGAGCAGTAGAATTAGATTCAGACTTCCATTATGTTGGTGAAAAGCTTGTATTGGGAGTCCTGGAGCTTTCAATATCAATTAGGTTCCTGTTAGGGTTTATTCTCTATTGATGATTTCTCTAGGCATCTTGTCACACATAAGCTGGTTGATTCTGTCTAGATATATGAGGGGCATTCAAGTCAAACTGGGACTTTTAATGTTACAGGTATAAAAGGGATACTAGCATGGCAGTACTACATGCAGTAGTAAGTGGCAAATGTGTCCTATCATTGATAGGCGCAGGGGCATGAATAAGGGGGGGTCAGGGGGGTCTGAACCCCCCCAGAGGAGAGTTGCCAACCATCCCTGCAGGCTGCAGCCCTCTAAATTTCCACTCGCCCGCGAGTGGAAATAAGGTGGGGGTGGTGAACAGTGCCGGGACTAGGGGTGTGTGGGAGGGGTGGTGGTGACAAGCAGCAACCTCCTGTATGGCTTTCAATAAAGCAGCGGGAAGCCGAAGGAGGGAGAGGAGGAAAGGCTGCTTCCAGCTGCTTTATTAAAAGCCATACAGGAGATCGCTGCTTGTCACCTCCCCCACCGCTGCACAGAACAGTTCAGTTTTCTTTCTGGCCGCCCTCCTCTCCATCCCACTGTGTTCCTGCCACTGTGTTCTTCTCACTGCCCAGGCCCTCCCTCCATCCTCCGCACTAATAGGAGAAGAGGGGAGAGAGGCTGGATCTGCTCTGCCTCCCCCCTGTGCCCGCCCACACTTCAGTCCATACAGCTTCAGAGGATATGTGGGCGGGAAACTGAACACAGCAGCTAACAGCTCTAATGCTTCTGAAGGAGTCATGGTGAGTCTGACCTAACCTTCCTTCCTACCACCCACTCCTCCCTTCCATCCACTCCTCCCTTCCTTCCTTCCTTCCTTCCTTCCTTCCTTCCTTCCTTCCTTCCTTCCTTCCTCCCACCTCTCCCTTCCCCCCTCCCTTCCTCCCTCCCACCCCTCCCTTCCTTCCATCACTCCCTTCCTTCTATCCACCTCTCCCTTCCACCCCTTCCTTCCCTCCACCCACCCCTTCCTTCCTTCCTTCCACCCCTGCCTTCCTTTCTTCCTTCCTTTCTTCCTCCCTTCCTTCCACCACCTTGCCTTCCTTCCTTCCACCCACCCCTCCCTTCCTTCCTTCCACCCACCACTCCCGTCCATCCACCCCTTCCTTCCAGCCTGCCTTCCTTCCTCCACTTCTTCCTTCCTTTCTTCTTTCCACCCACCCCTGCCTTCCATCCACCTCTTCCTTCCAGCCACCCCTCCCTTCCTTCCTTCCACCCACCCCTCCCTTTCTTCCACCCACCCCTCCCTTCCTCACTTCCTTACACCCTCCCTCCTTTTCTTCCACCACCCCCCCTTCTTCCCTTCCATCCACCCACCCACCCCTCCCTTCCTCCCTCCCTTCCTTCCCCACCTCCCTTCTTTCCTTCCTTCTTTCCACCCACCCTTGCTTCTTTCCACCCCTCCCTCCCTTCCTTCCACCCACCATTTCCTTCCTTCCACCCATCCCTCCCTTCCTTCCACCCACCCACCCCTTCCTTCCATCCACCCCTCCCTTCCTTCCACCCACCCACCCCTTCCTTCCATGCACCCCTTCCTTCCTTCTATCCACCCAACCCTTCCTTCCACCCAACCCTTCCTTCCACCCACTTCTTCCTTCCTTCCACCCCTCCCTTTCTTCCTTCCTTCCACCTACCCTTCCTTCCTTCCTTTATTTCTTTCTTCCACCCACCCCTTTCTTCTATCCACCTCTTCCTTCCTTCCTTCCTTCCTTCCACCCACCCTTCTTTTCTTCCACCCACCCCTTCCTTCCTTTCTTACTTCCACCCACCCCTCCCTACCTTCCATCCACCCCTGCCTTCCGCCCCTTCCTTCCTTCTTTCCTTCCACACGCCCCTTCCTTCCTTTCTTCCATCCACCCGCCCTTTCCTTTCTTACATCCACCCACCCCTTCCTTCCTTTCACCCCTCCCTTCCTTCAAGGGGAAGAAGTTGGTGGGGGGGGAGCTGTAAAATGCAGCTCAGCTTCGAGCTGAACCCCCCCAGAAAAAAAAATTATCTACAGCCCTTGATAGGCGTCGCACATGTTGCAGGCCAGTCCAGAGACCGTTAATCAAGATGGTAGACAGTAGTGTTAGTGCGTGCATGGAACAGCGTGTGGTGATGAAATTTCTTGTGACCAAAGGTGTAAAACCTGTGGATATCTACAGAAGACTTCAAGCACAGTACGGTGATGAGATGCTTAGTCACGGTAAGACATTTGAATGGTGTAAACGTTTTAAATATAGCACTACCCCCTTAGGTGTCACCGAGTTATTTTTGAGCTCCTTGACATTAGTGAACGCACTCTGGAGGCCCAACCACTGCTGACACTTCAGGCCAGGGGAAACCCTCTGGATGTTACCAGAAAATAGACTGACACACAGTTTAGAGTGAACTGATATTTTGTTTATATTGAAGTTAAATGAAAGCACAGTAAAGCAACATAAAGTAATAGGCAAAGTAAGCAAGTAATAAGAAAAAATAAAAGTCAATACTCACAGCAAAAAAATCTCAATCAATTCTAGAAGTCCTGCAATTCAGAATTTAACCAATAGCCTCAGCCCTGAGATGTTTCTTCCCCCAGTGAGCAGAGAAACTACCAACAAGCAAGGCTGGCTCTCATAGACTGGTGACAGGGATCAACTCTGAGGCGAGGAAAGAGCACTTTAATTAGAAGGGTCAATGTCCCTTGACTGCTGTGAGAAATCTTTTGCGCGCTCAGTGGGGCCCAAGTTGGTGCACTACTAGAATTCAGATCTCCTTGGATGCAAAACAAAAGTGGAAGTGCCTTAAAGGATTAATGCATAGAACAACACTACCCCTTTAAGTGGCATTCAGCTTGGGCAGTACCCCTTTAACACATAAGATGAGAAGCAGATTTTACACAGGGGGTTTTAAGGGGTGGGCAGAAGCACTTAGTGGTGAGGGTTAAGCCCTCTTTAGGCCACAATAGCAAATGGCAACAATGAAAGGTGTCTCTTGATGAATGTGGGCCAATTTATAAGGCTTTGCCCGTAGAGGGTGGAAACTGCAGTGGGCTCCTTAAACTGGATTATGCTGTAGGTTTGTTTGCTAATAGGCTGGGTGAACTAGGCATCAACCTGTGCAAGTTGTGAACAATGTCAGTAACTAAGTAGAGAATGGCCAGCTTGAACAACGTCAGTGACAACTCAAATGACTTGAGAATGGGACTCTCTCATTCGATCTGTGGCATCTTCTGTAGATGGGTGCCCCCAGCGGTCTTGCAGTTTCTCCTTCAGAGATCCCTCCTGACAGTAGCACTCTGAATTGCTCGCCAACAGGCTGGTCCCTCAAATTCCGCAGCAATGTCAACGGTCAGTGATTCCTCTCTTTTCCTCCACTCTCTCACCCTACGGCCTGGTCGGGTCCTCTGGCATTCCGCACAGCCTTCTCCTCATCCCTGCCTTCTAACTCTCCCTGCTCACTTCCTGCCCTTGGGTTCCCAGGCTTCTGTATATATCTGCATCTGCCCACATGCCAGCCCCTTTGGGAAATGTAGTCTTTTAATCTACTGCTTCATAGCAAAGTCCTGTGTCTCTTTTACCATCCTACAGTCTGAATAATAGCAGGGTGTTACATAAGATGGCTGTACTTCCATCAGTGATGATCCTAGCCACGGTGGTTGCTGGCCCACAGCAGTGAATCTTGTGAACATTCAGCATGTGGAACGCCTGATCCTGGATAATTGACGCATAACTTGACGAATCTTTCTGTGGAAACAGTGAAAACAATGATGATGAAGTGAAGCAGGCTGTCCTAGGATGGTTCAGAAGTACTGACAAATCTTTCTATGCTGAAGCTTTCCAGGCATTAGTTAAACACTGGGATAAATGTATAAATGTTGCAGGGGAGTATGTTAAAAAATAAAGTCACTTTCCACTCTTTTTTATTATATAAACGCAAAAATCCTGGTTTGGCTTGAATGCCCTTCGTAATCTATTGCTACATTCAATAAAGAACAAAAACTCTTGGGGGGTTCCAAAGGCTCCCTTTATCATAGCTTAAAGTGTTACTAAACCCAGGACTCTGCATTCACTATATCTGGTCTCCCTGGACCCTGCATTCACTATATCTGGTCTCCCAGGACCCCGCATTGACTATATCTGGTCTCCCAGGACCCTGCATTCACTATATCTGGTCTCCCAGGACCCTGCATTCACTATATCTGGTCTCCCAGGACCCTGCATTCACTATATCTGGTCTCCCACAGTACACACAACATGGAAATGCAATTATTTTAGTAAATATAAACTGTTAAATACCTTTTCTCATCACAAGTTAGAGCAGTCTTGTGACTTCTATCAGTGGTCAGCCCAGCACTAGCTAAAGCTTGTAGGATGAGTTTTCTTTTTGCTCTAGAAGGATGAAAAAACCCTAACTTTCTGTCTGGACAGTGCTGATTGGCCCTGTGCTGATCACATGCACTCTCCCAAGAAGAATTAAAAAAAACCCCTCTCTATCAATACAGACCAAACTGAGCATGTGCAAATGCCTTCGGTTCAGTCTGTCTTATCAGGAGATAAGAGGTGGTCGCTTGAAAAAGGGGAGGAAAAGAGAAGAAAGGATCAAACGGCCTTTTTAAAGAATGCAAAGGATTAACCCCTTAGGTTCCATAGTGAGTATAACAAGCATGCTTTACTGCATATATAGGCTGAATTTACTGCTGTGGGTTTAGTAACACTTTAACATATGTCTAAACCCAGAAACAATAATATAATATATTGCAACCCGTCATTAGATTTGGCGGTTTCAGTAGTTTTTTTGTTCAGATTAGGTACATTTTCTGCAAATGCAGTGTTGTGTTCCACTTATGTTGTATTTTTCTGTTGCACTGAACTGCACCGTGTTACTGATGTTCTGATGTATAGCGACATCTAGTGGAAGTTCTGCCCCACTACATCTTGTTTATCTTTGGATTTAGTATCTCCCTCCATTCTCCCCTTCTGCTTAGTGATAGTTAGTTCAGTACTAGCCCTCTCTGCTACTTCCATATTTCCTATGGCAGCCATTGTCATGTCAGGTACAAATATAATAAACAATACTACCTGTGCCTTACATTGTGAACCAACTGGAAATTAACAAATAAAATAGTGTCCCACAACTATGTGCCAATATGTGTATTGTACCATGTGACATAGTTTTATAAGCAAAATTGATTAGCCCTATGGATGTGCTACAAACCATAAACATACTGTATATATAATGTGTGACCACTGTGAATTGTTTGTTATTTTATATCCACAATATTCTTGTATCTACCATCAGGAGCGTATCCACAGCGAGGCAAACAAGGCGTTTGCCTAGGGCAGCATTTTTCAGGGGGGCACCCCCCCTCCCTGAAGAAGAGACACACAAGGCAGCTGGCAGGTGATGATGGGGACCAGGTGAGGGCCGGCACTGCATTAGCTCACTCACTGGCTGCTACATTCCAGGTCAGTGCAGCACTTGGTGTCTGCTCCTGGGCTGAGCCGGGTGATAGGTGAGTGATCCGCAACAGCAGAGAGAGGGGTCGGCTGGCTGCAGCCATGACAGTTGGTGTGTGGCAGTGTTGTGTGTACTGAGGGGATGGAAGGAGTATAAGCAGAGAGAGGGAGACACGTCAGCAGGAGACAGCAGAGCAAGTAGAAGGAGGAGATTAGGAGAGGAGGATGGAAGGATGGGATCTGCTGCTCCATGAAGTCTGAGAAGATCACAGCCAGGGAGGACTACAAGTACCAGCTGTATCCAGGATCCTGTCTGCTCTGGCTATGGAGTCACAGATCTGTAATTGTACTACACACATATTACATCTACTGTTGTTGTATACTGTTATAGTGAGCAGAGCTATACAGTTGGGAGGACTACAAGTACCAGCTGCACTGGGGATCCTATCTGATCAGCCTAGTCTCTCTTTACCTATCTCTCTCTCTTTATCTCTCTCCCTCCCTATTTATCTTTCTCTCTCTATTTCTATTCTCTTTGTCTTTCTCTCTCGATCTCTCTTTCTACACCTCCCTCTTTATCTCTCTTTCTATCCCTCTTTATTTTTCTCTCTCTCCCTCTTTATCTCTCCCTCTTTCTGTCTTTCTCTCTTGATCTCTTTCTCTCCTTCTGTCTCTCTCTCCCCCTTTATCCCTCTCTATATCTCCCTCCCTCTTTCTCTCTCTCTTTATCTTTCTCTCCCTCTTTATCTCCTTTTTTTCTCTCTCTTTATATCTCTCGCCCTCTAACTTTCTATCTCTCTCTCTTGATCTCTTTCTCTCCCTTTTTCTCTCTCTCTCTATATCTCTCTTTCTCTCCCTCCCTCTTTCTCTCCCTCTTTATCTCTCTCCCTTTTTCTCTCTCTTTATATCTCTCTCCCTCTATCTTTCTCTCTTGATCTCTCTTTCTCTCCCTCCCTCTTTATCACGCACTCTTTATCTCTCTCTTTATCTTTCTCTATTTTTCTCTTCCTCTTTATGTTTCTTTCTCTCCTTCTTTCTTTTTATATCTCTCTTTTTCTCCCTCCCTCTTTATCTTTCTCTCTCTCCCTCTTTATCTTTCTATATTTCTATCTCTCTCTTTATCTCTCTTTCTTAATCTCTCTTTATCTCCCTATCTCTCTTTCTTTCTATCCCTCTTTATCTCTCGCCATCTATCTTTCTATCTCTCTATCTTGATCTCTTTCTCTCCCTCTTTATACCTGTCTCTCTTTATCTCTATCTCTCTCCCTCCCTCCCTCTTTCTCTCCCTTTTTATCTCTGCCCACCTTTCTCTCTCTTTATATCTCTCTCCCTCTATCTCTCTTGATCTCTCTTTCTCTCCCTCCCTCTTTATCACTCGCTCTTTATCTTTCTCTCCCTCTTTATCTTTCTCTCTCTCTTTATCTTTCTTTCTCTCCATCTCTCTTTTTATATCTCTTTTATATCTCTCCCTCTCTCTTTTTCGATGGGGTGGGGCAGATGTTAGTGTTGCCTAGGGCAGCACAAAACCAAAATACATCACTGTCTACCATACTCTCAGTCCATATACACTAAAAAGAAAAAATACAGTCCCAAAATCAATAGTGAACTTTTCACTGTGCATGTGCTTGCTTAACCAAACAGAAGTGCTCCAAACATGGGATGTGCCACGCTCCCCTTACAGGTAACAACTCACCAGAGTTAACGTGACCCTCTATCAGTTTTGGGTCAGATTGTGCTCTATTACAAAGACCATAGGCTTGCTGCCATATTCCACTGCCTTGCCAGCCCAGCACTCCTCTCCAGATATGTCCTCCACACAGCTCAATGAATCACATAGGGAAGCCACAAACAAAAGATTGTTGCGCATCAAACTTTATTAGCACTTAAAAGATTCCCCCATTCATACAAGCTCTAGATGTAAACTCAAATGTAATAGTGCCTAAAACAGGCACTCAGTATTTCCAGAGTCTGATAGATAGCAATGGCTGACTGCGGCCCCACTTCTGGGACCAGCATGCGCTCCAAGCTCAGGAAATGTTATGTCAGCATCAGGTCCCACCTCAACACGTTTCACTCAATCAGGATGTCCTCAGCATTTAAAACAGAACATACAGGAAAATTCTTGTTGATCCTGATTTAAATCCTGATGAAGGGGGCCTCTTGGAACCTCTAAAAGCTTTGGCAGTTTATTGCATGCAACACTAAATAAATTATTTCCGGGCTGAAAAATCAGTCTGGTTCTCGCCTCATATTATCAGGTCCGTAATTTCGGAGCAGTGTTTCTCATACTGCAGTCCCCAACAAGACATGTCTACAGAAGTACCCTTAGTTTACACAGCTATAGCAATCGCTAATCCAATAAGATTAATTCACCCGTGTAACAGGGTTAAGAAGATCATGAAACTATGAAATGTTGGAATTTGCAAGTACCCAAGGACTGAGCTAAAACACAGACATAAAGCTTGTGTACTTATTGATTCTATATGTTATTTAAGGTCTTTGGGTTCCTTTATAGTGCATACGCTGCTGACTCCATTGGAATCTTCAGCGCTCGCTATTTTTCTTCATCATATACAAGATGTCCTGTCATGGGTAGCTGTCACATACCCCGATATGATGAGAGGGCTTCCTTTGCAGCTAAGGTCCAAGCTCCCATAGGGTTGGTGACAAGAAGTGCAAGGCCCCGGGTGATGGTTAGGCTGGTATGCTAGCACTACTTCTGGTAGTACTTGCCTGGTTGGGGCTCCAGGAAGACGGCAGAGACAAAGGGCACACTGGTGGAGGAGCAGGTGGTATACAGCAGCTGGTATCATGATGTTACCCATGACAGATGCAGGATCAGGCAGGCAAGGTGGTACTGGAAGCAGGTGAGCATGGTCTAGGTTCGCGTTGAGGTAATACACAGAGGGAGAACAGGATGCAAGGTCAGGGACCAAAGCCAAGGTCATACATGGAAGTCAGAATGGAAAGGTAGAAGCGTAGTCAGGAGGCAGGCTGAAGTCATACACAGGCAATCAGAGAAGCAAAGGGTCACAACAAGAGGTCAAGCAGAAGAGAAGTTCATAGGCAGGCCGGGTTGGTAACAGAAAATCAGGAACCAAAACAGGAATCACGGAGACAAGGAGCACACAGGAGCTTAAGAACATCCCGCAACCTCTCATGGCAGCTCACTTCCTTAAAGTGGTTACAATGAAGAAGGACACGCACTCAGCTGTGATCCTGAAAAACTTCTGCTATCACTGTTACTACAATGATTTGCAGCGTTCACAAGAATTGCTCATGTATGAGATATGCATACTTACATTGTTTCAGTGTACCTTCAAGCTGAACCAATGGTAGACAAAGCTGGACCAATGAAACTACGCAATAAAATTCATACCTAAATTTCAGTTTTAAACTCTTTTTTTGACTCCTCCCCTTCATTAAAGTGGAACCCCATCAATTTTTTGTCTTTTAAGTTATGAATGGAGTTGGTAAGGATTGAGCCCCCACTGTGTTTTCACTTTTTTCTTCCGGCTTTAGTAGTATGATGTCAATAGTTCCCTATTATTTTTTTTACAAGAATATATTGAGAAAAGACTTTTGCTAGTGGAAACAGGGCTCTAGTTGTCATGATAGAAAGGTGGGTCATATACAATAATAGAGAACCCAGAGGAAGATTACATTTACTGCCTCTCAAAGCCAGAAATGAGGAATCAATGGCTAGTCTTTAACTTTATATATATAACATCAAGTTTCTGACATGTTTGAACAATCTGCTTATGGTGTGACGTAGCCAGTAAATTTGATATGATCTACCTTGACACACAGAAACATTGTGAGAGAAATAAAACAGCCAAAGGAAAAAGATTTACAGATCACTGATTGGACTCCAGAATAGAATAGACATAGTCAGTGGCTCAGAATATTACATTTATGCATTAAAGTTTACTCTAGACTGCGGTGGCCCGAAGCTCTTTTGTTTAAAGTCAGCAGTAGTATATTTCATGTGGTTTCTGGATGGGATTTGGAAAGACAGACTACGAAATAAAATCTTTTATGTATATTTTCTTGCAAATGAGTCAAGAGGACTGTGACTAAACTAGTAAGTAGCAAAGAGGAAAATAAGTTTTAACCACACATATATTTGTAATGAAATATTCCTACAATTAGGAGGATCTGTTGCATAAACTTTATGCATCAAAACTTGCCACATAACATGACCACAATGTCATTTTAGAAAAAACAAGAACCTTTGTTCTTTTCCCTGAAAAATATTTATTTTAATTCTTTCAATGTCTGTAAAGTCCCTAAGCCTCAACTGCTAGAACAGAAAAAAAATGATAAACTCCTCCTGGGCATCTCATAGCTATACGTATCTCAACCACAAAAGAATGCCTGCTCCCCTACAAATGCAATAACAGCTTCCTTCAGGTCTCACACGCAGCAGTAGATGGGAAAAGAGACAACCTTCTCAGGGTATAAGGTCCAGTATTTCATGTTGAATCATCTCTGCTAGAAAGGATAATTGGTTATAATTATTTGGTTGTATGTAGTTATAATCAATTTGCTATAATTATTTGATTATATCAAAGCATAAGTAAAGCTAGTTCTTCTAGTGTTTAAAAGTGTGGGGAAAGGTTAAAACCCTGTCAGGTTTTTATTGGTGTCTGTAACTCTGGTAGGTGTATTAAAGTTGGCCATACACAGATTGAAATCTGGCCAGTCCAACAGAGATCAGACATATTTTTATTGGTGTTTGGGCTCCCTGCTTGACAGAAATAAGTTGTTTATTGGGTTTCTGCTGAAGGGACAGGATGGAACATTTTCCATCAATCAGCAGCTGTAGCCAATCAGGTGCAGATTCCTCCATCCACCTCGTACACGAACAGTGTATGGCCAGATTTACTCTCTACTTTAGTCATGGTTACTATTGTTTAGTACAAAAAGTAAGGAGAATGTGAGGTGAGGTTAGGTGATGTTGAAAATTCCAATGGGGAAGTCTGTTCCTGAGAGATATCCAAAATCAGAAAGTATTATCTACATATTTATTCCAGGTAACCAGTTCAAAGTTCTGAATTAAACAAGCCTGTTAGCATGAGAGCCAGGCAACTAGAATTTTTAGAAGGAGCGGTCAACAATGACAGCCCCCATGTTTCTCTCATTAGAGATTTTCTTTAACAGACGCTACCAGAGACTGAAATGCTCCAGGAAGGCTCTTTTCATGCTGAGCTAATCAAAATGACCACAGATGAACGTCAAATGGCTTTATCTGCCATTAAGAAGGTGATCAGCTACACCTGATTGAGATTTAGAAGGGGTGATCCTTTTTTCAGCTCAGTGATTCTGTATTTGACATTTTTCTCTGATAGGTTTGTGTTATATCTTTCACTTGAATGATAAGTAAATACAGTTTGATAAAACAAAAATGGTGTCTGTCTTCATTTCAGACTGCAAAGCAACAAAAATGTGAATTTTTTAAAGGGGTGAATCATTTCTATACCTATCTATTTACTAATCCTAGCAGCATAAGGATTAAAATATTCAATGTTTATTGAAAGAGCGAAGCTCCACTTTAAAGGTAATGACCATGATTATACAACTATTTTTATATTTACACCCAGTTTATATTTATGTGCATTATTGCAAATACATTGCATGTGTATTTTGGGAATATACTCATTCATTTCAAATGAAGCCCAACACACAGCCATGCAGCAAACAAGGCAACGCATAAACCAGTAAACACCTGAGCTCCTTGGTGATACATAAGAAAAAGACTTGTGTGTACATTTATTGGTGCACAGAGGTGCATTAAGAATCCCTAGGAATGGATTGAAACATCCAGCAAAGCCAACGTATTCACTTCGAATGTTGTAACATGTGTGTGCATGTGTGGATGGGACTCCACTCCAAGATCTCATGCCACTATAAATCTTTTCTTCCAGACAGTTTTAAAGGAGATTGACTGCCTTTTAATTACACTTCAGAAGGATGTGCAGTTAAAACGTCTTACAAGGAAACAATTAAAATAAAGGCAACAATGGAATCTCCCAGAGATTATCTTTCATTAAATTCCTTGATTTAGGGAGTATCCCTTTGCTTAATAGCCCAGAAACAGAAAGACTTATGGATCTCCTAATGTCTATGGCCATCTATACCCTTACTAGGGACAATTAAGTAGAACCTGCTAATATATTGTTAGACTGAAGGAAGAAAGCTATGGAACCACATAGAAAACATATCAACACCATATTGATAAGGATCTGGTGGGAACTAAAAGCAGGACCTTTGTGCCCCAAGAACCCAACATTAACTGCACAGGAACCTCACAGTGGGCAGCATAGTGGCTAAGTGTTATCACTTCCACCTGGCAGTACTAGGGTTTTTGGTTCAAATCCCAACCATAGCACTACCTGCTTGGAGTCTGCATGTTCTCCCTGTACCTGCATGGATTTACTCCAGGTACACTGGTTTCCTCAAACACTCAAAAGAGATGCTGGTAGGTTAATTGGCTCCTGTCTAAAATGGCCCTAGTATGTGTATCTTGTAAGGGCCACTGGATTTGTTTTGGGTCCCTCTGTGCTCTGCACCGCCAGGCAATGTGCATTTTCCACACTTGTACCTTGATAGTCAGTAAACAATACGTGAGCTGGTTTTTAATTGTTTTTTATTAAGGGGTTAGCAACTTGGATGGTCTAAGGGTATATGGGATGCCCAAGGAACTGTGAAACTCGAGAACAAACTTATTAGCTTTGTAGAAAAATAGCAACAGTCTCTGTTAAGGAATTCTACAGTTCTTTTTTTGTGTACCTCCTCAGACCCCAGATTAGTCCTCCTCTCCAACCAGCTGTTCTGAGGGTATCCCTGAATAAGGGGGTCTCAAGAGCTTGCAGTTAAGCAGTCGCGGATTAAAACTAGTTGGGTATTGCACTGGACTGCCCTCTTCCCTTATCTGGTCCAGGGGGTGTAGGAGTACGCACACTGTCCTCACCTGCTAGTGTGGTGGGTTGATGGCTGCCTTCAGGCCCTAGGCTGGTCTGGCTCCTTCCCTGCCAACAGGTTGTCTTCCCAAGGAGATGTTGAGGCAGTAGAGATCCTTATGTCCAGCATCCTGTCTGTAGGTAGGCTCCCCTCCCTGGGGTCCCCTCCCAGGCTCTACACTTCAGCCTTCTCCTCAGTCTATCTTCCACCTGACACTCTCCACTGCTCCCCAGGCTCTGTGATATTTGAGGGTTGCCCTGGTCATGCCCAGCCTTCTGTCAGGGGATTGCCAAAGGTCCCTCAGACATGCAGATCTGGGCCTCCTCCCCTCCTCCTCCCTTGTTCCAGAAAGTTCTCCAGTTTCTGGAAGGGTGAGAGGGCTCCAGAAGCCCTGACTTGTAGAACCTCCCAGCCTGTCCTGAGGTGAACTCCTGCCTTACTGCCAGGCTGACTCATCCCAGGCTGCTACTCAGTCTTTATCTAACCACAAATATGATCTAACTAGCCTGAAGGGCGTTACATGTATGTATGAATGTGAGTTAGGGACCTTAGATTGTAAGTTCCTTGAGAGCAGGGACTGATGTGAATGTAAAATATATACAGTATGTAAAGCACTGGGTAAACTGATGTGGCTATACAAGTACCTGAAAAAACTGCAAAGCTTTTATGTATTTATTTTTTTTTTTGTTGCTCCAAGATTTCAGTACAATCTGGATATACTGTGCATTTCTATTGCTTTATACACTTTACTGTTTAGACCAGCACTGTTTAAAGCAGCACTATTACATGTCTAGTTAGGACATTGGATTTCTATCAGTCCTGCAGCTTGTTCCCAAATCCCTGTTATATACTGATGAATTATTTATTTAGTCCAGAAACTTACTATTGTTATTGACAGTTATACTGCAATGAGATAACAGTTGGCCATGAAATATAGAAGGTTGCTATATCTAGTACAGCGTCAGCTACATGTCAAAGTCCAGTTTGGTTTTCTGGGCAGACTATTCTTCTTGTGTTTGGTTTAGTGCTATTACTATGCTCTACACCACGCCTTTTCCAATGTAAATACACTTTACATTGTTACACTTCAACACAGCCTGGCGTTGGATCAACTCTTATCAGTATGTTAATATTAAACAGAATAAATCCGTCAAAGGCAAATAAAGAAGAGGTGATTTTCTTACAAGCAATTAGCAAACACTTAAAAAAACAGATATTTATGACTCAAGCATTTGGCACATGAACATTATTCCTTTTTTAAAAAAAGCATAAAATTGTAAATACCTTCAAAAAGGGTACTGTTAGGAGCCGATTGGCGGTAGCCTCTAGTGACCCACAGGCCGGAATTCCCCAGGGCGTGGGGTCTAAGCCTCAGTCTGCTGATTCACCATAGCCCCTGATGGTGGGCATGGACTTGAAGCAGGCTGAAACCAGGTCGCGACTCCTGAGTACAACCAGCTGTGGTAGAGGCAGCCGTCAATGGCAGATGGCAGGTGAGAGCCAGGTGTGAAGAGGTAGTAGTGTAGTCAGGCAGGCCGGGTTGGTAACAGTGGGGACAAATGGTACAGAGCAGCAGGCAAATGGATAACGGGTCATGGGCCAGGTTCAGCAACAGGAAGTCAAACAGCAAGAGAAGGCAAGAGAATGGTCAGACAAGCCAGGGGTCAGGGCAGGACAAGGTCATGATAATCCAGGTCAGGCAGGTTCGGCAACAAGCAATTTCAGCACTAGGAACAGGAACACAGGAAAGACCATACGGCACTTGAGTACTGCAGGAGCCCGCTTTAAATAGGGTGCCCTGCGCTGTCATTGGTGACAATCACGTGACCGTGTGCGCGAGTGCGCATGCGTGGCCGTGACTGCTGCCGCGGTTGCCCAGGTCCTAGCGCCCACGTGTTAGTGAATTTTCGGCAGTCTGTGCATTCGGAGACCTATGCGCCGTGGTGATCCCTGACAGGTACCATCCATTGGCAGTGCCCTCAACTTGGACTAGCGCTCCTGCCTTGAGAATGTATAGTAGAAATATCCACATAATGCATTTTATTTGCATGGCATACCGATTCACTATCAGAAATTGTGTGTTTTTGATGTACATCATTGCATACATCAAATACATGGTAGCCCATACTGTTAACTCAAGTTGAGGTATGTTCTAAACAGGTATTTTCTGATCATGTATTAAAGTTCAATTCATGAACAGAGAGTTTCTATGGTGCAGATGCACTGAAAATACTGAAACTGGGCCTTGCATGTGTAGCAGTTCCCCCGTAGGAGCTGCATTATTAAAGGTCTCTTAGGTCTTCTCCTAGAGTTGCCCGCCAGCCAGGCACACAGTCATTTCTTTAGCTCAATGAACAGTCTAGGGGTATGCTCTTCTGATGCTTTATTGTAATATGTGAACAGGTCCAGGGTAATTGTGGGATACTCCAGTAACTCTTAGTAGCAATTTGAGGACACTAAAATTTCCCCTTTAAAGATATGAGCAAAATCCTTGCACAAGTAAATGGTGGACTGAGCTTTGTAGTAGCAACTTATTAATAATATTAATCTTTTTCCTATAGATAAGAGTCCTTGTAAAACAAACAATGAACTGAGCTCTTCAGGGCACCAGACACTATGTCCCCTTTGAACACAGCTGACTCTGTCACACCAGAGGGGTGGAAACAGCACACAGTCTTAAAGCAGAGTTCCACTCAAAAGCAGAGGCTTATTTGCCTCCTCCCCCCTCCACTGCCATATTTGGCACCTTGGTGGGGGAGCGGGTACCTGGTTTTGACAGTTCGCCACTGCGAAGTGAGCCAGAAGTTCAGCCCCCTCCTCCCTCCTGCAGTCTCCTGGGAACTTTTGCAGGTCCCAGGAAACTGCCGGACCAATTAGGAGGCACAGCACAACTCGCGCATGCGCAGTGAGCACCAGGCTCTGAAGCCACAAGCTGTAACAGCCTGCTTCCCACAGTTGAGATGCCGGCACCATGGAGGAGAGAAGGGGAGAAGGGACCGCGTGGGTGAGAACATCGCTGGACTCTAGGACAGGTAAGTGTGTGTTTATTAAAAGTCAGCAGGTATAGTTTTTGTAGTTGCTGACTTTAAATAAACACAAAAACGGCTGGAACTCCACTTTAAGGATCTCTAACACCAGCTTGTACTCACAAATGTCCTTGGATAATTGGTGGCCTCCTTTCAATATATTTCAGACACTTTCCCCCAGCAATACCAGGCTAGATCCTCAGATGAAAAGCCCTTCAGTCAGCTCCAGCAGCTTTCAGCAAAGTAGGACCCCCAGCTAGTCCAGCTGGGATCTCGATGAACTGCAGACACACAGAATATATGCCTAGGGGGCAAACAGCCGCCCTAAGCTGTGATCTCCTCCTCAGGGACAAGACATCTCTGTTCCAGGTCTCAGAATATTTATTAACACGCTCAGCTACCACCTTGCCAACTGTCCCCAGGGATTGGCCAGGGCTACATAATTATTCAGCTGCTAATTTGACTTTCCCAGCCCTCTATCTTTCAGAACATGTCCAGCCACAGAGGGGGAAGCAGTCAACCCTGCAGCCAGTGAAATGCAGAAAAGATCTAACTAATCACATGCAGATACACAGTTTACAGTAAGCCAAGAACTAAATTTACCTAATCTAGCACCTATCTAGGAGGGTGGTACACATAAAAATGCACTAAATAAATAATTAAAAATAGGTATTTCCCCAGATTTTGGCTTACATTCACCTGGAGGTGCAGGTCAGGTCACTTAGCCTTACCAATGCCTCCTGCCCTGTTCTGGAAGCTGATGGAACCCAGGGCTGAGGTCTAGGGTAAGTACTTTTTTCCCTTTAACTAGTACATATTTTTTCAACATTCTGGGTCTTCCAGAAAGTACACATTGCATTTTCATTCAAGGCCTGTTTTAAAATGTAGTAAAACACATAAATGGAATGCACCTTTCTTAGAACATGCACCCAGAACTGTCCTTCAATTCATACAACCAGGTAATACAAACAAACAAAGTAACAAAATGTGTCAATGAGAACAAAAAAACTGCTGAAATACTGTAAATGTGGATGAAAACAAGGCAAAACCAAGCTTACAGCATAGACAACAAATGAGACATAGTTACAGGAACATGAATCAAGCAGGCTGCAAACAAAACACTAAGAGAACTGGATAACAGATCATTATTATTATTATTATTATATTATTATACAGGATTTATAAAGCGCCAACAGTTTGCTCAGCATTTTACAATATAACGGGAGACAATACAGCAACAATACAGTTCAATACAAGAGGGTTAGGAGGGCCCTGCTCCTTGGAGCTTACAATCTAAAAGGGAGGGGATCGTGACAAATAAGTCCTAGAAACACCCATGTGAAGGGGTAAGGCCATATGAAGAAAGGTAGTGCAGGAAGAAGACCCCTGCTGGTAATACCTGGAATCACTCTCAACCAGGGGTGAACTGACAACTCATGGAGCCCCCGGGCAATAAGGGATCATGGGGCCCCTGTGTGCTCGCCCACACTCAAACCACACCCAAAAAAGCCTATAAAAGGTACCAGGGGCTTCTCATAGGGCCCCCTACTGACCCAGGCCCTCAGGCGGTGCCCGAGTTCCCAAATGGTCACTCCGCCCCTGCTCTCAATGTCATTGACTTCAGCAGTGGAGAAAAATCATTGGAGAGAACTTTTAGCTCTTGCCTGGTATTTTTCATCTGCTATGAAGGATTCCATTCGGTCATGTCAAATATAACAAGCCCGGTCTTTAGGGAAGAAATCTCAAAACCTGATCTAGGTAGTCAGCAAAATTGGTTTGCTGATTGATTTGTGATTTTAAAGGCGCTATTCTTACCTGTCCATTGCTATAATGTGCAGTAAAATGTGATCCACAGTACCATATCATTCATTTAGAATTGCAACCCCATGGCATCTACAGTACAATGCAACAAACCCACATTGCAATGCACCACAAGACACGTATCGTGAAGGTGCTGAAAGTCAGTTGTCCTGCATCTCTGAATAGTCATTTTACTTTTTTGATGTGAGTAGGCTCCAATGTGGTTATTTATTTAGAACAAACAAAGCTGGATGACTCAGAGCAAGAACATTTACCACTCACCTAATCCAGCTCATCCAGTTTTGGGAATCTCCTCAGTTGAGGCAGAGACTGACATAAATGTGCTGCTATTGCTGGGCTTTCTTATTTGAAAAAATAAAGTGAATGTTCTATAAACAGCTTAGAATTAAATGTTTCTTTGTAAAAGAACACTATCATAAAATGATAATACAATGTCATGAAAACATGATATAAAAGATTAGTTTATAAACAAGCAAACATAAAAATAGAAAGAAAACTGAGAATGGATTTTTATAGTTTTCCTTTTAGGTAAGCAGATTATTAACTGAACCAGCCAGTGTACGTAAACAGCCAGGCTACTGCCCTATTGTTCCTAGAGAGCAGACTGGTACATCCTCATGGGACTGTACTCCTGTGCACAGTCCCGAGATTGGACACAGCAGATTACAAGCAAAAGGTACAGAGCCAAGGAAAGTGTCTCTGTACTACATAATCACTGAGACCCTTTAGAGCACCATGTGCCATTAGCAGCCATGTCTCGCTTACTGGCTGGAGATCAGGAACCCCTTACCTTCCGATCTTAAAGAAAGCCTCCTGGCCACAAAGCAGCAACCAGCTGGTAAAGGACAGCTCTGGATTATGGGACAGGTGAGTGTCCTATTATTAAAAGTCAGCAGCTACAAATACTAAAGCTGCTGACTTTTAATTTTTCTAACAATGATTGAAGAACTGCTTTAAACACATTTAAACCCCAAAACAAAAATATAATATTGCAGCCAATCCTAGATGTGGTGGCTGCATTAGTTTTTTTTTCCTCTGGTATTATTGAAAAAAATACATTTCCTGTCTCTTCATGGTTACACTCACTTCTCCCTGGTATCTGAGGAATGTGCCATGGTTGCCACCCTGACTGAACTTCAAACATATCTGGTTTTGTTCATGTCAATTACATGAGAAAAGGAGTTTACAGAAGGTTTGTGCTTTCAGATCAATTTACTGAAAGTAACAAGGACATTTGTGACAAGATCAAGTATTTCCTGTACTTACTGAAAATGTTCTTAGTCTGAAAAAAGAAAACTAATGCAGCCACAACATCTAAAGCCCAGTACACACGGGACAAATATCGGATTGTTCAATAGAAACCGGCCAACATTCGGCCTGTGTGTACAGCAGCCAGCCTGATGGAAGTGTTCAGCCCGCTGGGTTGAACAAAAAAACAAGGGATAGTGTGTACGGGGCAAAGGTAATGGCATATATTGTGCTTTTGTTCTTGGTTATCCAATATGCTTCCAAAGAATAACTAGCAACATTTAGTTTTGTTCAGAAAACTGAAGGGTATATAGCTAGTGTTCAATAAGCTGCACTTCAAAAAGAACTTTGAACTAGAGAACTAAACAAAAATGTTGTTTTCACTGTAGATCTCTATCTATAACCAGGGCTTTTTTTCCTCAGAGAATAGGTGCAGGAACTCTGCTTTACGAGTCACCCCTTATCTCCGCCCCCTACCTACCTCCAAGCACCGTCCCTTGGTTCTACCCCCTGTTCACCTCCCAGTTAGGCCTCTTTTAAAGAATACAGACTCAGGTATCATTTTTTGGTGCTGAGTAATTTGTATGGAATTTTTTTTACTGATGAGCTGTAAAATTGATTCTCCGCAGACATCAATAATACACCCACCTTTCAACAATAGATCTCCCCAGCATCAATAGACCCCATCTAGCATCAATAGGCTCCACGTAATAAAATACCCCGCTCAGCAACAATAGATCCCCCCAGCATCGGCGGACCCCCATCTAGCATCAATAGACTCCCCGTAATAAAATACCCCGCTCAGCAACAATAGATTCCCCCAGCAGTGACAGACCCCCATCTAGCATCAATAGGCTCCACGTAATAAAATACCCCACTCAGCAACAATAGATCCCCCCAGCATCGGCGGACCCCCATCTAGCATCAATAGACTCCCCGTAATAAAATACCCCGCTCAGCAACAATAGATCCCCCTAGCATCAACAGACCCCCATCTAGCATTAATAGACTCCCCGTAATAAAATACCCTGCTCAGAAACAATAGATCCCCCCAGCATTAATAGACCCCATCTAGCATCAATAGACTCCCTGTAATAAAATCAACCCATCAGCAACAATAGATCCCCCCAGCATCTGCAGACCCCCATCTAGCATCAATAGACTCCCCCCATCTAGCATCAATAGACTCCCCGTAATAAAATACCCCACTCAGCAACAATAGATCCCCCAGTATCAATAGACCCCCATTTAGCATCAATAGACTCCCCGTAATAAAATACCCCGCTCAGCAACAATAGATCCCCCCAGCATCGATAGACCCCCATCTAGCATCAATAGACTCTCCGTAATAAAATACCCCGCTCAGCAACAATAGATCCCCCCAGCATCAATACACCCCCATCTAGCATCAATAGACTCCCCGTAATAAAATAACCCCATCAGCAACAACAGATCCACCCAGCATCAACAGACCCCCATCTAGCATCAATAGACTCCCCCCATCTAGCATCAATAGACTCCCCGTAATAAAATACCCCACTCAGCAACAATAGATCCCCCCAGTATCAATAGACCCCCATCTAGCATCAATAGGTTCCCCGTAATAAAATAACCCCATCAGCAACAATAGATCCCCCAGCATCAATAGACCCGATCTAGCATCAATAGACTCCCCATAAGAAAATACCCCCATCAGCAACAATAAATCCTCCAGCATCAACAGACCCCATCTAGCATCAATAGACTCCCCATATTAAAATACCCCCACCAGCAACAATAGATCCACCACAGCAACAATAGATCTCCCAGCAGCCAGCATCAATAGACCCTCCAGCAGCCAACAACAATAGTCCCCTCACTCAACAGTAGATCCCTCCCAGCACCAATTGACTTCCCAGCAACAATAGATCCTCCATCTGCCAGCATCAATAGACCCTCCAGCAAACCTCAGCACCCCTTGCCATTACATACATTCAGTGCTGGAGGTGCCAGGACTGCGTCCCCCCCCCCCCCCCATTCCCACTGAAAAAAGCCCTGTCTTTAACTCAATTTCGTCTCAGTATTTGAAGTGGACAGGACTGATAAAACTAATTTCTTGAACCAAAAAGCCAAAAGAATTTGTAGTCTCTACCACCTCGTTTTAAAGTTGACCTATAGTGAAAAGCTAACATAAAGCAATGGTAACTGTCTTGCTGGGATGATTTACCAAAAAGAATTAAAAAAAGCTTAAAAAAGGCTTAGGCTCTAGATCATGTGATATCTGCTAAAGGCAGCAATACGCCAGTGTACGGTGATTGTCTTGTAGCAGAAATCATAGGACCAATTCCCCTAGCCTTTGTACATGTGACCAACACTAGAGAAAACCTGGAACAGCATTTTCCCCAGGGAAGGCAGGTCTATCGGTGGTTCTAATCAAATTTATTTAGCCATATTGACAAGACTGTTAACATAGTTTTACACTAAGATTTAACCACTAACCTACAGGGCACTTATACCCCCTTCCTGCCCAGGCCAATTTTCAGCTTTCAGTGCTGTTGCACTTTGAATGACAATTGCGCGGTCATGCAACACTGTACCCATATGACATTTTTATCATTTTTTTTGAGATAGAGCTTTCTTTTAGTGGTATTTAATCACCTCTGGGTTTTTTTATTTTTTGCTAAACAAACCAAAAAAAAGAGTTTTTTCTTAGTTTTTGTTTTAAAATTTTGTAAAAAGGTGATTTTTCTCCTTCACTGATATGCGCTAATGAGGCTGCAGTGATGTTCATTGATAGGTGGCACTGATAGACACTGATGAGGAGGCACTGGTAGGTGGCACTGATGGGCATTGAAAGGCATCACTGATGGACACTGAAAGGCAGCACTCATATATGGCTCTGATAGGCGGCACTGACTGGCACTGTTAGGTGGCACTGACTGGCACTGTTAGGTGGCACTGATAGGCAGCACTTACGGGCACTGATAGGCGGCAGTGATGCGCACTGATAGCCGGCACTGACTGGCACTGATAGGCGGCACTGACTGGCACTGATTGGCAGCACTGATAGGTGGCACTGACTGGCATTGATAGGTGACACTGAAAGGCAGCTCAGATGAGCACTGATATGTTATTATTATTATTATTATACAGTATTTATAAAGCGCCAATAGTTCACTCAGCGCTGTACATTACAATGGGAGACAGTACATGCGACAGTACAATAACAATACAATGCGATACACGAGGGGTTCGAGGGCCCTGCTCCTTGGAGCTTACAATCTAGGAGGGAGGGGATAGTGGCACAGGAGGAAATAGCTGTGGGGGATGGAGTGGTAGGAAGAGTGGAGGAGGTCGGCAATTAGCAGGGGGTGGGGTAGGCTTCCCTGAAGAGATGGGTTTTCAGGGTGCGCCTAAAGGAGAGGAGAGTAGGTGATAGTCTGATGGATTGGGGTAGGGAGTTCCAGAGGATAGGTGACGCCCTGGAGAAGTCCTGGAGGCGGGCATGGGAGGAGGAGACCAGGGAACTAGAGAGAAGGAGGTTTTGTGAGGAGCGGAGAGTGTGTGTTGGGTGGTACCTGGATATCAGGTTGGTGATGTAGTTTGGGGCAGTATGATGGGAAGCTTTGTACATCAGTGTTAGGATTTTGAATTTGATCTGTTGGGCAATCGGAAGCCAGTGGAGGGATTGGCAGAGGGGGGTGGCGGAGACGGAGCGGTTGGTAAGGTGGATGAGTCCAGCATGGATTCTTCAAAACTGATAGCAGTACAGACCTGAAGGAAGAAAAGTGGGTAATGAGAAGGAGAAATTCTGACCAGTTTGGCTATGACATGTTAAAGGGGATTGGCACTGAATGTCTCCTGTGGGTCACAGAAGTGCACTTAGTTCTACACTCCTTTAACTCAGATTCAGCAAAGAGCAGGCTAAAGTCCGCCGTCATCTGACATCATTCAGCTGCTCCAGACTCTGGAGGGTTTCTAATTTTAATGTCGGAATCCACCCCAGATTTCTGACCGTTAGCTCTCTGACCATGCAACTATGGGGTTTATTTGGTAAAGCTGGAGAGTGCAAAATCTGGCTCACTTCTTCATAGAAACCAATCAGCTTCCAGGTTTTATTGCCAAAGCTTAATTGAACAAGCTGAGGTTAGAAGCTGATTGGTTTCAATGTAGAAGTGAGCCTGATTTTGCACTCTCCAGCTTTAGTAAATAAACTACTAAGAGTCAGCCTTTCCTACCCCCTCCACAGTCTGGCACTCCAGTGAGCACTGGAGGGGCACGGCAGAGAGCCAGTGACTGACAGTCACCATCTCTCTGCTCACTGAAGGCCAAGAACTGAGTGATCAGAGGTCTTTGGCTACTTAATTCTCAATCTCAGAGGCGGAAGCAGCATCCACCTAGGTGAGTATAAATATTTATTTTAAAATTCCACACTTCTCTGTTAATTCTTCCACGAGAGGAGAGCTGAATCACACTCCGCAGAGCTCAGTGAAAAGAGCTGTGTGAGCTGATTGGATGGAAGGGACACAACCCCCTTCACACAGCACACAGGAACAGAGCTGAGGCTGTCAATCTGCTGGAGGTCCCTCCCCGTCACCTTTTTTCTCTTGGTGTCAGGAATACTTGTCAGAAGTTACTCATGCTGATAGCAGAGGAACACAGCAGCAAACACTAATGACACCTAGTGCTCTTAATTAAGACAAGTACACACTATGGAGGGGTATGCTTTGTTTGTATTTCAAGTCTGAGATTTACAACTACTTTAACCTTTTATTCTTTGTTCTAGTGACAACTCTAAATTTTGGATTTTCTCATTTATTTTAGTCCTGGTGACAACAGCTACCAGGACAAACAGAGAAAGAAATCTCCCTAGTGAGGAGGCAGACAGCAATAAAAAAAAAACGATGGGTGTTCTAACCCTTCGCCACTTTTTCTAAAACTAAAAACATTTTGGCTTTAAATCTTACCAGACTTACAGAAGATGAAGAAATCAAACATGGCAGCTCCGCCATATACTCATCAAAGATATACCATGAATCAGACAGGCACAAGAAGATTTATATTTTATATCCATTTATTAGAATTACACAGCAATTCCACATAATACAGCCCTGTCTGGCAGGGGGATGGGACCTGATCTTTCTCTGCTGCAGTTTCACTTTCACTTACAGCTATTTTCCCAGATCCCACTGTGAATAGATTCAGGGACTGTGCCCTCTTGTGCCTTGCATTAATATGCTACAATGTGTGCCTTAAAACAGTACCACAACAACCTGCTGCATGTGCCCTGTGTTCTAGTTCCATTCATTGTGAAGGGCACCCAATACATTGTACAACAGAGTGCAATGAATAACGCATGGTAATGAACGTGCATTAACACACTGCAAGGCATCACTAAAGTGTGGAATGGCCTTAAAAAGGTGAAGCAGCACACTGGTGAGCTCATCTGTTGATCACTCTGCTCTCTCCTCCGTCAGCAGGATTTTTGCACTGCAGCTCACCTGATTGGCTTATCATGCTGCTTCCTTCTCCTTCTGCATGTGCTCTGCCATTCATTGACTGCTGATACCAAGTCAAATTCAGCTATTTACACTGCTTGTATTTTAAAAATGTGTTCCATAATCTATACAATTATCACATAGCAGCAGTTATCTTAGCTCTTTATATCGGCCTAGAGTTTAGTTTAGAGCTGAGGTTTACCTATTTAATCCAGTGATATATTCATAAAACTGTTCACATAGAACTAGCATAAGAAGATAAAATAGGTCATGTACAGTATGTGTGTTTATACTGTGCATTTAGCCATTTTGCTAGAGAGCCAAAAATAACAATCTAAAAAAAAATATCCTGTTAAAAGAAAAAATAAGAAGACCAGCCTTTGCTGTAATGTTCAGTTTCAATCCAGTGGTTTCTCCTGCCAGACTTTTTTTCCACTGGATATTCTTAGTCTGATAGGCAGCATCATTCTATTCCTCAAAGCACAGATTTTCCTGGACCCTCCTCAGCCTGTGACTGGACAGTGAAAAGAGAAGCAGCGCAGTAACAAGCTCATCTATCTGTCACTCTGCTCTCTTCTCCTATCGGCATGCTACCTGTCAATGCATGACCCATTAGGCTCCTTGTACTGCTTCTTCTATTCCAGCTATGCTATACAGGGACTGCAAGAAGCTGCTGCCAGGACAGGTTCAGGTGCCTACACTATGTCCATTTAAAACGCATTTAATGATGTATAAATTATTACAGAGCTTGTGTCTTAGATGTCAGATTTAAGTATAAGGCGCGGTTCCTCATCAATTATCTTGCAAGTTAAATTAGCCAAAGTTGTGTGTTCAACATGGTCATTTTATCACACGATTATGAAAGACTGATGTGATCTCAGTTTTAAATCAGTTTGTTATAGTTTACCTTGGACTGTTGACTTACCAGTTGTACTTTAATATTTGGCTCAGTTTTGGAATTTTCTACATTTGCCAAGAATCATTGCTTATCGCATTAAGAAACCGTATTGAACAAGTCCTGAGCAACAGGGTAACCTTTTCCTACAATCCAGTCAGTTAAACTTTAACTTTTTCGACTGTGTTTTTGAAAAATTGTCATACATCAATAGTTGCAGACTCTAAAATTACTGATGAAAAAAACTAATATGCAATCACAGCATGGAAGTGTACTCATAACGTATGTTCACTAATATGGAAACAAATTCCTCATTGAAAATGAAATTATTATATATTTCCATAGACACTAATAGTGAGTTATAGCTATAAAGTTTTTTGTACTTTCCATTTTTAAATTCCTGTAGTGTCATCTTTTATGATCGGATTTCCTCTACAGTACAGGTTAGAGGAATAGTAAGCAAAAGAAAAGTACTGAGATACTACTACTCCTACTATTACTACATGAAATGCCCATTCACTCCAGATGTGTTGGGACTGTGCTGGGACTGCAACGCATGCCAAATAAAAAATCTTTTTTCCCATCAGGTCATTTCACAGCAATGTACTGCGGTGGTGAGGAAAAGTACGGCATGCACAGCATGGTGCAATGCAATCCACTGCGTCAAGCTTAATGAAATTAAATTTTGTATGTGATATTGCAATGGAGGTTGCACAAAAAAAATGTAAACAGTAAAATGTGTCAAGATCAGAGCATCAGCACCTCTGTCATTATACCGCACACCAGAAGCTGCGTTCTAACAAACCTATGCTGTAACTGCAGTGCATTATATTGAATTCAAATTAAATTGGTTGCAAAACCCTTTGTGATATTATTATTATTATTATACAGGATTTATCTAGTGCCAACAGTTTGCTCAGCGCTTTACATTATGGTGGGAGACAGTACACGAGACAGTACAGTAACAATACGATTCAATACAAGAGGGATTCGAAGGCCCTGCTCCTTGGAGCTTACAATCTAGGAGGGAGGGGATAGTGGTACAAGAGGTAATAACTGTGGGGATGGAGTGGTTGGAAGGGTGGAGGATTCCAGTATTAGCTGTGGGCAGGGTAGGCTTCCCTGAAGAGATAGGTTTTCAGAGTGCGCCTAAAAGTGAGCAGAGTAGGTGATAGTCTGATGGATTGTGGTAGGGAGTTCCAGAGGATGGGGGAAGCCCTGGAGAAGTCCTGGAGACGAGCATGGGAGGAGGGGACAAAGGAAGCTAGAGAGTAGGATTTCTTGTGAGGAGTGGAGAGTACAGTTTGGGTGATATTTGGAGACAAGATCGGTGATGTAATTTGGGCAGAGTTATAAATGGCTTTATACGTCAGTGTTAGCATTTAGAATTTTATCCGTTGGGAAATTGGAAGCCAGTGGAGGGATTGGCAGAGGGGGGTGGCAGATACGGAACGGTTAGTAAGGTGGATGAGTCTGGCCGCAGCATTCATGATAGACTGAAGTGGGGATAGCCTGCGGTGAGGTAGGCCAATGAGGAGGGAGTTACAGTAGTCGAGGCGTGATATAATAAGGGAGTGAATGAGTTGCTTAGTGGTTTCCGAGGTTAGGAACAGTCGTATCTTGGAGATGTTGTCTACATGAGTTGGTCAGCGATTGGACCTGGGGCTGAAAGGACAGATTGGAGTCTAGGATGACACCTAGTACCCTGGCTTGAGGGGTGGGACTGATGATAGTGTTGTTGGTCTTGATGGAGAAGTCGGGGGGGGGGGGGCATGGGCTGGGGGGAATACTAGGAGCTCAGTTTTGGAAAGATTGAGTTTGAGGAAGTGGAGTGACATCTAATCCGATATGTTGCTTAGTAGGCTTGAGATACAAGCGATATGTCGTCAGCATAGAGGTGGTGATTGAAGCCATGGTAATTTATCAATTGGCCAAGGGAGAGGTGTAGATGGAGAAGAGAAGGGGTCCGAGGACAGAACCTTGAGGGACCCCAACAGAGAGAGGGAGTGAAGAGGAGGTGGCACCGTTATAGGTAACACTGAAGGAGCGCTGTGATAGATAGGAGGAGAGCCAGGAGAGAGCGGAGTCTCTGAGGCCAAGAGAGTGTAGTTTTTTGAGGAGGAGGGGGTGGTCAACTGTGTCAAAAGCCGCAGAGAGGTCGAGGAGTAGGTGTACTGTATAGTGGCTATTGGCTTTGGCAGTTAGTAGGTCATTGGTGAGTTTGAGTAGGGCAGTTTCGGTGGCGTGTAGGGGGCGGAAGAGGATCGAGGAGGTTTTTTTCGGTGAGGTGAGAGCTGAGGCAATTATAGACTAAGCGCTCTAGGAGTTTAGAGGTAAATAGCAGCAGGGAGATGGGTGTTAAGTTGTTCAAGTTGGTGGGGTCCAGGGAGGGTTTTTAAGTATGGTAGTGATGTGATCGTGCTTTAGAGGGGAGCAGAAGGTGCCAGTAGAGAGGGAAAGATTGAAGATGTGAGTGAGGGAGCGCAGGATGGAAGAAGAGGGTGACTGTAAGAGTTGTGAGGGGACAGGGTCCAGGGGACAGGTGGTGAGGCGGGCTTCTGAGAACACCTTAGTGACCTCTTCAGTATTAGTGATATGTGGGGTTCTTAGCCCAGTGGCGGATGCGTTTTCCAGTGAGTCCACGGCAGTCAACTATTAGATTTAAGGGTGTGTCAGCCTGTTTTTATTAAAAGGAACAAAAATGAACGTTCATACACACATGGATTACATACACAGGGGTTCTCCTCCAGTGAATACAACAAACAAGAAAAATACTGAGCTACCTTGATCACCCTGATCAGCAGTACCCAGTTCTTCACATAGGCCTACTTCTGGCCTCAACAGGATTCTCCAGCCCCCCTGGGTTTGCTCACTCTCCTTGAGACTTATGGACTTCCTCCAGCCCCTGTGGACTTGCTAGCCGCCTGGCTTTCCCAGCCTCCCAGACCTTCTCTTGGTCTCCCAGGCCTATGCAGCCATCCCGCCCTTCCCCATCCTTCAGGCAAGAAGTCCCACTCACCAGGGATGCAGTCTCAGAGAGACAACCAGGTCTCCCGACAGGGTTCTGAATCCAAACGGCAGCAACTGCTATTCTGCTTCCACCTCCCCTGAGCTATGCCCAGATCTGCCTTATAATGGTCCTGACCACCTGTGCCCTCACACAGGCTGTAGGTAATTAGCAAACCCTGGACACAGTACTAAAGGCTCCGTCCCGCCCAATGCTCTTTGGAGTCTTCAAGCTTCCAGCCGCTAACCAGACTTACAAAATCCAGGGAAAAAGTAAAACATAGTTGTCTCTGCTCACAAATCTTCTGCTGCAGCTTCTCGAACTGACTCTTTGAGAGTCCTTTGTCCATTTTAAAACATTTTGCATAGCGGCAGGGATTCTCCTTGTCACGCCTTACATATACCCACTACAGTGACTAACCTCAGGTGATACACAGCGACGAAACATATCCTCCTACATAAGTTGGACATGTTTATCTGCAGCCCTCTCTTCACTACAGCCTCCTAAAACACACAGATCAAAAGCTATTCCTCAGCTCCAACAGGCCAGGAGCAGGGATCTGACTTCACACACTGCAGACATAGAAAGGAAAGCTAAGTGTAATCTGAGACCTGAGTGGAGTGAAAGGGCACAGTCTCATAGGACAACATACACAGCTAAGGCTGTCTGTCACCTTTGTGTGCTGGAGGGGGGGGGCAGGGCTGTCTTATGAGATTCTGTGGTTTCGGGATAACCTATCAGATGTGACTAATGCAGATAGCAGAGGGAAGAGCAAGGAGACAGAAATCACACTTGGTGATTTGGATTGAGGCAAGTATACACTAGAGCAATATGCTCTGTTTGTTTTTCATTACAGAGATTTACAACCATGTTAAGGTACATTGTTTGAACTTTCTGACCTATTTACTCTTAGATTGTAAGCTCCAAGGGGCAGAGCCCTCCTAACCCTCTTGTATTGAACTGTATTGTTGCTGTATTGTCTCCCGTTTTGTATATTGTAAAGCGCTGAGCAAACTGTTGATGCTATATAAATCCTGTATAACAATAATAATAATAATAATATTTATTAGACAGCTTTTCCCTGATTGTTGTCTGGAATTTCTTTTTTCTACTTGCCCTCCAGAGGATTTACCCCCCTTCCTGACCAGATCATTTTTTGTTATGGTGCTGCATTACTATAAAGGACAATTGCTCGGTCATACAACTCTGCACCCAAATGAAATTTACGTCCTTTTTCCCCCACAAATAGAGCTTTCTTTTGATGGTATTTGATCGCCTGTGTGTTTTTTTATTTTTTGCGCTATATAAAAAAAAGACCAACAATTTTGAGAAAAAAACAATATTTTTTTTATTTACCTAAATTTAGGCCAAAGTGTATTCTGCTACATGTCTTTGCTGCAAAAAATCCCAATATGTCTAAAGTAATTGGTTTACGTGAAAGTTATAGCATTTACAAATGGCGGTATACAGTCAGGTCCATAAATATTGGGACATCGACACAATTCTAACATTTATGGCTCTATACACCACCACAATGGTTTTCAAATGAAACAAACAAGATGTGCTTTAACTGCAAACTGTCAGCTTTAATTTGAGGGTATTTACATCCAAGTCAGGTGAACAGTGTAGGAATTACAACAGTTTGCATATGTGCCTCCCACTTGTTAAGGGACCAAAAGTAATGGGACAGAATAATAATCATAAATCAAACTTTCACTTTTTAATACTTGGTTGAATTTTTTTTTATACTAGTAATGGCAGCGATCAGTGACTTATAGCGGGACTGCCGGACTGCGGCAGGCATTCTGACACAAGGGGGAACTGACTTGGTGTCATTGACATCCTCAGTGACTCCAATTATTTGATCCCCTGCAGATTTTGTAAGTTTGCCCACTTATAAAAAGAAATTAATGGTCTATAATTTTTATCATTGTATTTTAAATGAAAGAGACAGAATATCAACCAAAAATCCAGAAAAAACACCTGATACAAGTGTTATAAACTGAGTTGCAGTTCAGTGAGTATTATTATTATACAGTATTTATAAAGCGCCAATAGTTCGCTCAGCGCTGTACATTACATAGGGGGACAGAACATGTGACAGAAAAATACCAATACAATGCAAAACATGAGGGGATTGAGGGTCCTGCTCTTTCAGAACAATACCAATACAATGCAAAACATGAGGGGATTGAAGGTCGAGTAAAATAAGTATTTGATCCCCAAGAAAAACATGACTTAGTACTTGGTGGAGAAACCTTTGTCGGCAAGCACAGAGGTAAGACGTTTCTTGTAGTTGGTTACCAGGTTTGCACAAATCTCAGGAAGGGTTTTGGCCCACTCTTCTTTACAGATCTTCTCTAAATGCTTAAGGTTTCTTGGCTGTTGCTTGGCAACTCAAAGTTTCAGTTCCCTCCATACATTTTTTATAGGGTTAAGGTCTGGAGACTGGCTAGGCCACTCCATGACCTTAATGTGCTTCTTCTTGAGCTACTCCTTTGTTGCCTTGGCAGTATGTTTTGGGTCATTGGAAGACCCATCCACGACCCATCTTTAGTGTTCTGGCTGAGGGAAGAAGGTTCTCATCCAAGGTTTTACAATACATGGCCCTGTCTATTGGCCCCTCAATGCAGCAAAGTCAGCCTGTATCTTTAGCAGAGAAACAGCCTCAAAGCATAATGTTTTAACCTCTGTGCTTCACTGTAGGGATGGTGTTCTTACAGTCATAGTCAGCATTTTTCTTCCTCCAAACACAACGAGTCGAGTTAATGCAAAAGAGCTCAATTTTGGTCTCTTCTGACCACAGCACTTTCTCCCAATCCTGCTCTTATTTATTTAGATGTTCATTTTCAAACTTCAGACGGGCCTGTACATGTGCCTTCTTGAGGTAGGGGGCCTTTCGGGGCACTGCAGGATTTCAATCCATGGCGGTGTATTGTGTTATCAATAGTTTGTTTGGTGACTCTGGTCCCAACTGCCTTTAGATCATTCACAAGCTCCTCCCCTATAGTTCTGGGCTGATCCCTCACTTTTCTCATGATCATCCTTACCCCATGAGGCAAAATCTTGCATAGAGCTCCAGACCGAGGGCAATTGGTGGTTATTTTGTATTTCCTCCATTTGCAAACAATCGCTCCAACAGTTGTCTCCTTCTCACCAAGCTTTTTGCTGATAGTCTTTTAGCCGCTCTACAATCTTGTCCACAATGTCCTTTGACAGCTCTTTAGTCTTGCCAAAGGTGGTGCCCAAGAAAGAGATTCTGTGGACAGGTGTCTTATATACACATAATGAGTTGTCGTTAGGAGCACCTGCTTAAATTGACAGGACTAATCTGTGTACCACATGAGCACATGGCCAGTCTGTGGGAGCCAGAATTATAGTTGGTTGGTAGGGGATCAAATACTTATTTTACTCACTGAACTGAAACTCAATTTATAACATTTGTATCATGTGTTTTTTTCCTGGAGTTTTGGTTGATATTCTCTATCATTTAAAATAGACCTATGATAAAAATTATAGACCCTTAATTTCTTTGTAAGTAGGGAAACTTACAGAATCTGCAGGGGATCAAATAATTATTTTCCCCATTGTAGGTAGGAACCAAAGCACAAAGTACTGCCTCTTCTATGGTGAGAGAGTGTTTTGATTTGTTTAGGGACTTGACTGGATTTTTTTTTAAACCCAAACATGCTGGAATAATACATTTGTCCTTGGGAAAAAGATAGTGTCTCCAGGCTTTCTGTTTGTTGCCCAAATGTGAAAGAAACTGGTATGCAAAACAAAAGGTAATTGTTTCATATTGCCTGATGGCCACAGGCAGAATATTCTAATAAACAAAACATCCCCAAAACAGGTCCTTCCTCTTGGACCATAGCCATTATACTGTATATAGAGGCCAACCTATAGTGCTGGTTTAGTGAAAATTCCCTGTGGCTCACAGTACAATGTACATCCTGAGGGCTTGAAGGAAATTCCTATATTGTCCATACAGTCATGTTTATGTTCATTTTGTTGTCTGCACTAGATAAAAGTTGGTTCTGGTGAGCTGATTTAGGTAATTGTAGACATTTGTTAAATTTCACACATATTTGATTTTTTTTGTCTCCTTTATAACTTTTTTCATTAACTAGAAGGTCTAAAGTATGTTGATACTTCTGACTGGATTGATAATTAAATCAAACTTATAGTGAAGTCTGAATGTGTATACTACCAAATCCTTTCTGTACTTTCATTCATTAAACATATTTGATAACTTATTTCTGTATTCCTTTCATTGTCACAATGGTGTCTTCAAGGTTGCCCCCTTTTGATTCTGTGGTGGGATTCCATATTTTTTTTTCATTTATAGGCACAGTACAGCCAGTTTTATGGAAATCAACATCCCCTTTTAACCCTGGATCAAAGATATTTTTTTTTATTCAGAACAAAGAAATGCTAGTTAAGTAGCCACCCTTACAACTATTTTTTTACTTTTCAATTTTGTTTTCTAAAGTTTTTCTGTGCAGAGGGTACAAAATACACGGCCATATGTACATGCAGCATTTAGCAACACAAAAGTGTATAAAATTGTACAAAGAACAATTAGGAAGCAAAAGTAAATTGAACAAGTGTATGTGGATACAGAATAACAGTAAGTCCATGTGAGGAAAACAGATTGGGGGTTAAAGGCCCAAGCTGGGTTTCTGCAATCGTGGGTGGCAAGGGGCAGCAACAGGAGGTAGTAGCCAGGCGCACAGAAAATGTGGGTAGTGGTTGGTCAGGAGTATGGATGGGGATAATGGAGAAGAGGGATGAGGAGGACTCATCTTTCCGCATCTGGACTTGTCTCTGACCTTGTATATAGACTTGTTATAGAATCCAATGTGTTGGCCCTGTTTTCTGTGCTGGATTTAAGGTGTTTGCAAACACACACATTCAAACTAACTGTTGTTGCACATGTTCCTGTAATGTCAATTTTTTAATACATCATACTTTCAATTAAATCATACCACCAATGTACATCAACAGTCTCTTCCTGTCCTAGGGTGACAATGCTTTATCAGCTCCGCGGCTGAGTTCACATTCTGCTAGTGTCATTACAATTACTTCCAAAGGAATTAAAAAAAGGTTACAGGATATGAACAGTGTGGAGAGAATATGCACAAAGTAAGGGGACTATTATTTATTTCAGGTACTTATACAGCGCTGTCAATTTATGCAGCACTTTACACATATATAATGAATATTCACATATTTTATTTATTTCAGGTACTTACATAGCGCTGTCAATTTATGCAGCGCTTTACACATATATATATTGAACATTCACATCAGTCCCTAACCCTCAAGGGGTGTACAATCTAAGGTCCCTAACTTACATTCATACATACACATATTAGGACCAATTTAGGCAGGATCCAATTAACCTATCAGCATGTCTTTGGAGTGTGGGAGGAAACCAGAGTACCCAGAGGAAACCCACGCAAGCACAGGGAGAACATGCAAACTCCATGCAGGAGGCGCCATGGTCAGGAATCAAACCCATGCCCATTTAATGCAAGGCAGACGTGCTAACCACTAAGCCACTGTGCCGCTCTATATTTTCCATTAAGAAAAAATTGAGATCCTTTTCAACCTAAAGTGAATTCCAGGCATGGTATATTTTTATATAGTTACATACATTTATGTAAATACCATACCTGGCTGATCCTGGAAGCTGGAAATTACTGAAGTAGACACTGCTACTCCACTACTCCAGGCCTTATGCATTGTGAATACAGGAGGGCTTTGGCCATACATCTCCTTTAATAACATGAAGCTTCTTCAGAAGACCAGTTACTGCAGGAAGCACTTCCCTGAATGTTACCAAAGTAATCCAGTTCCAGTGGGGTGGTTCTATGTTCTTGCAGGGCCTGCAATTCCTCCAGCTGCTGCCTGTGTTGCTAGAGATACCCTGGGCGCTGTGTGGGTCACTGTTTAACCGGATTCCCGCTGCCCTATAGCAGATACACTGCTACAGGGCGGCAGGGGTGCACAAAGTCATGTATATATACGTGATTTTGCATTTCCGGGTAAGGGGCGCTCGCACGCCCTACCCGCGCTACCATTTGTGGCCACAGCTGTCAATCACCGGATCCAGGCCAGTGATTACTCGCCGGCGCCTGCTGATTGCCGAGCATCTACGACGAGGGGGAGAACTGTCAGCTCGTGCACACTGCTTTGCATGGCTGTGCACAGCATAGCCATGCAAAGCAGTGTGCTTACAGTGAAGTATACACACACATTCCCTAGTAAAAAAAAGTACACAGTGAACCCTTTGATCACCCCAGATGTTAACCCCTTCCTGCCTAATGCCATTAGTGCAGTGTCAGTGCTTTTTATTAGCACAGATCATTGTATTGGTGTCAATGTGGATGTCAGTGATACCAAGTCAGTTCCCCCCAGTGCCAGAATACCCGCCACAGTCCTACAGTCTTGCTATAAGTCGCTGATCACCACCATTACTAGTAAAAATAAAAACAAAAATTCCAGTATCTCTACCGCCATTTGTAAACACTATAACTTTCACGTAAACCAATTAATTTACACGCATTAGGATTTATTTTTAGCAAAGACATGTAGCAGAATACATTTTGGCCTAAATTTATGATGAAATTTGATTTTATACATTTTTTTACTGGACAAGTTTAATAGCAAAAAGTCCAAAATATTGTTTTTTAAATAAAATTGTCGAACTTTTTTTTTATAGCGCAAAAAATTAAAACCGCATAGGCAATCAAATACCACCGAAAGAAAGCTCTATTCATGGGAAAAAAGGACGTACATTTAATTTGGGTGCAGCGCTGCATGACCGGCCTATTGTTCATTAAAGTAACACAGCGCCGTAACGCAAAAAATAGCCTGGTCAGGAAGGGGGGTAAATCCTCTGGAGGGCAAGTGGCTAAGAGGATAATTGCATGTAGATGTGTTCTGTACTGTTTTACTGAGGTAGCGATTCTCAGCTTGACTCTCTTTTGCTATAAAGTCTTGTAGAGACTATGCAATGCAGCCACATTTTGGTTTCCTTTTATGATGCAGTGGTAAATGACCACTGCTCAGTTCTCCAGCATTCTCAGAGAAGACAGTTCTCCTCTAATGCCTTTTTATGAAGCGGTGTAGATCACTTCTCCGAATGAAGAGAGAAGCGATCTACAAACACTTTGAACGCTGGAAAACAGCTGCTTTTACTATAATCTTGCGAGATTACAGTAAGAGATCAGTCAAACACCATTTACTAAGCAGTGGTAAATTATCATTGCTTCGTTTGAGGTTCCTCCGATTCTCCAGTCTGGGCTGGAGAATCTGGAGGGAGAACACAGATCGCCAGTGAAGGGCTGACATCGCTCCTTCATACACTGGCCATCTGTGTGCTGAGATGATCAGTGGAGAACATGTTCTCCGCTAATCATCTCTGTTTCCTAAACCACTAATGATAGGAGATGAGCAACGATCCTCAGGATCGCCGCTGCTGATCTGTTTCATAAAAGGACACCTTTATCCTGACTGAGTCACAGAGACATTGCTATGAAGTGTCCATGTTTTTGTACAGCTTTCACAATCTGTTTTGTATTATTCTGCAGTGTATACATGCCCTTTGCCATTCCAGCTCTGTTTTTCAGCTACTCCCTGTCTGACCATTCCCGCAATTACATATCCTGTTACAAGAACCGATAAACACATGTTGGTAGGTTAATTGGCTCCACTGAGTTTGGCCAAGATGGCTGCCTCACCTCTTAACCTCCCTAGCGGTCTGATTATGTCCATATTTCTGTGCTCAAAGCGGTACATTTTTTTGCATGGAAATATGTATATTTTTTATTGTAGGCCTGTAATTTTTAGGAATAACTCACTGAAATCTGTCCGAACAAGAGTCTAGTAAACATCCCAGGTAGGATAAAATTTGAAACACGAAATCATAAATTATAATTTAATAATTATAAAAAATAATAATATAATAATAATACATTTAATTCAATAATATAATCAAACCAAAAACACTGAAATTTGAAATAGAGCACCAAGTTCGCACATCACTGAGCAAAGTCGCAAAATCGTTTTCAGTGTCTGATGATGAATTTCCCCACAAATCATTATCACTCAATTCTGCAAGTAGTTCTAATTTACTATCGCTGCTCTCTAGCTGGTCTAAAACCGATTTTGACCTAAAGGGACGCTTTTTGGACACCATGGACGTTTCTCAGTTTCCAGGCAGAAAGAACAGTAAAAATGCAGGCAGGGCGCAGGACAAAGCACTTGGGACAAAATGTATGTGAAATGGTTTGATACAGTAATGTTATACTATGTGATTTTAGTGAATGTCACTTTTTGTCATGTTCAAATTTCTCACCATTACGTCCCCCGTATGTCCCGACGCTCGCAGGGGACGGAACCCTGATGATAGATGCCGGCATCTGCCGGATTACATTGCCGGGGACACTGCAGTGGGGACATCACAGAAGCGCAGGACAAGGTAAGTGAAGAACAGATCCCGGAGCAGCGCCACATGGTAAGCCCGAGTGTAGCTCGGGATTACCGCTTTTGTTACTGAAACTTTACCCCGAGCTACACTCGGGAATACCGTCAGGGAGGCTACGCACTTTGATTTGCCAGACAGAAAAGTGCTAAAGAAATTACATTAAATTGAAATATATATTATGTAGAAACACAGACAGGTGTTCCACACATACAGTACATTACATATATGGTATATTTAATATATACTGCATATATATCAATGTATTGGCACCATACATTTATATATATTTCCTGAACACTGGCTAGCATCCAACATAGCAGCATTAGTTGCTCATAAATCATACAGCATATCTCTGTCATCATATGTTTGCTTGTTGCCATTCTTTGTTTGTAAAGCTTGCAGTTCCAAACCAAAGTAATTGTGCCCACTATGCTTTGGAATCTGCAGTTACATGCACATGGCATTGAAAAAATAGTAATTCAAAGCTTTGGGGCTTTGTGTAAGGGTGCGGTCTTAAATCAGTGGAACCAGCAAACTCTAATTTGTTCTGGAACCGAAGGGAATTCCAAGCAGCTATTTCATTGTCTTTATGGAACGCCACACCTGGAAGCTTTACACAAATAATAATAATCTTTTTGGCTAGCTATCTAGTACACTTACTGAGCTACCCACTTTTTGACTCTACGCCAACTTTCTTCCTTGTGCCAGTTTTCCTTTTTTGCTGTGAGAGGTTATTATTCTAAGGTTTAGCAATTCTGAGCAAGGTCAGTTCAGGCAAATTACAGTTTGTTAATATTAACACACAAGGTTAACATGCAAAAAAAAAAGTAAACAATTAAATAATTAATTTAGAAAAAAAAACAAAACAAAATGAAAACAAATTATATATATATATATATATATATATATATATATACACACACACACATACAGTGAAGGAAATAAGTATTTGATCCCCTGCTGATTTTTTAATGTTTGCCCACTCACAAAGAAATGATCAGTCTAAAAATCGAATGGTAAGTGTATTGTAACACTGAGAGACAGAATAGCCACACACAATTCAAAAGAAATGCATGTCTAACAAATTATACATTGATTTGCATGTTCATGAGAGAAATAAGTATTTAATCTCCTATCATTTAGCAGGATTTCTGCCTACCAGGTGTCTTTCATACAGGTAACAAGCTGAGATTAGAAGCAGTCTCTTAAAGGGAGTGCTGCTAATCTCATTTGGTTACCTGTATAAAAGACACCTGTCCACAGGAGCAATCAAACAATCAGATTCCAAACTCTCCACCATGGCAAAGACCAAAGAGCTATCCAAGGATGTCAGGTACAATATTGTAAACCTACACAAGGCTGGACTGGGCTACAAAACTATCGCCAAGCAGCTTGGTGAGAAGGTGACAGCAGTTGGTGCAATCATTCGCAAATGGAAGAAATACAAAACAACTGTCAGTCTCCCTAGGTCTGGTGCACCATGCAAAATCTCACCTCGTGGAGTGTCAATGATCATGAGAACAGTGAGTAATCATCCCAGAACAACATGTGAGGATGTTGTCAATGATCTCCAGGCAGCTGGGACCACAGTCACCAAGAAAACAATTGGTAACACACTACCATGATCAGTCTGTATATGGAACCTAAGGGATGAATGCTATGCATTGTGTAAAAAGGCAGTTTAATCCTGTCTTCTCTGATCCTCCCCTTCTTCTACTGTCCCCAATCCATCTGCTGATAGAGCAGAGCCTTGGGGGCAAGCTGCACATGATCAGTTTGGTGAGTATTGCTAGAAAGTTTTTTTTTCTTTGGGAGGGTGCATGGGATAAGCACTGGGCCAATCATCGCTGTCTAGACAGAGGGTCAGGAGTTATGCAGCCTCACGGGACAATCAGGGGAAAATGAAAACTCCTCCTACAAGATTACCAGTGTTCTGCTGGACACTGATAGAAGTCACAAGACTGCTATATACTGCTGATGAGAAAAGGTATTGAGCAGTTTATATTTACTAAAATAATTGCATTTCCATGTTCTTTGTACTGTAGGAGACCAGATATAGTGAATGCAGAGTCCTGGGTTTAGTAACACTTTAAGCTCTTGTCACTTTTGTTACATTGTATAAGCACTTTTAAGTTGTTAGCCCTGACTCACATCTGTGTGGTTGTGTGGGCCGCATTTGCGTGGGCATGAGAGCCCATTCATTTGAATGGACTCCCGTGCCCCAGGACACGCAGGGAAGAAGTCCCTGCACTACTTTGGAAATCACAGGCCGCACGGGAACCGAGGTTCCCAGTATGGTTGCGATTATCAGTGTTGGCGGGTGGGTGGTGCGGCTGCAGGTATTTGTGCAGGTCCAACAGCGGCACAACCCACACAGATGTTAACCAGGGATTAACGTTTGTTGAATATTTTAAATGGTTACATACTGATCTACATCATAGTATAATCAGAGTGAGCGCTGCCATTTTCTGCTGCTAACTGAAGGATTTTTTTCAACTTCACATACTGACAGCTGCTGCACTGAGTATACTTTCTGTAGAGTGGTTCATAATTTTTAGTTTACTACACTAAGCCCTGGTTCACACTGATGTGGTGCAGTGTTTTCTGTGTGAATTCCGCACCATACCAGAATCGCACCCCGTTCATGCGAACTGCTGCGGGTGTGTATGTTCAGTTAACAACACCCCGAAAGCAGTCCGCAAAATGCGGTGTGATGTGCAGAAACAGATTGCATAGGTGTGAATACCCATGGGATCCGATTCTACTGTGGACCAAAAAAATGGGTCCTGCACCTTTTTGGTGTGGGTTTGGTGCGATTAGAGCCATACAAAATGTATGGCTCCAATCACACCGCATACAAATCGCATGTGATTTGCACAAGAATGCGGTGCGGTTCCTGTGCGAATCACATGCGATATACCGCATCACATATATGTGAACCCAGGCTAAGTGACAAATTGTGACAAGACAGTCTGTGTTGCCCAAAGCAACCAGAGTTTTCTATTCAGTCTGAGATACTTGTTATCCTTACATCAGCTACTGACATAACGATAGTAGCTTTGATTGTTTGCTATTGCCATAAGGCAATATTTCCATACATGAGGCCCATCAACACTTTAGGCATCAAGTAAAATTAATCAGTGAATTGCTTTTGCAAGCAAAAAACATGGTTGTGATACTATAGTCAGAAATTCTACCCAAATTATGTTTATTTGCATTTTATATGTTTTAAAGCAGATTTGAGCCTTTCATTGTATTTTTGAGAGAGACTACAGACTGCGCTTTTACAGTGTTCTGTGTTGTTCGACTTTCCTGAGGACTGCAGAGAATAGGACCCGGAAAAAGGGAATGCCTTGGAAATAATTTATTTGCAGGATGTGAAAACAGTTAGAAAACAAGAATAATGACAGCCATAAAGGTTAAAGTGTTACTATACCCAGGACCATGCTTTCACTTTATCCAGTCTCCCACAGTACACACAACATGGAAATGCAATTATTTGAGTAACTATAATCTTTAAATACCTTTTCTTATCAGCAGTATTTAGCAGTCTTGTGACCTCTATCACTATCCAGCTGAGCACTGGTTAAAGTTTGTAGGAGGAGTTTTCATTCTGCTCTGACTGTCCTATGAGGCTGCATAACCCCTGACCCTCTGTCTGGTCAGTGCTCATTGGCCCTGTGCTGATCACATGCACCCTCCCAAAGAAGAAAAAAACTCTAGCAATATACACCAAACTGATCATGTGCACAGTGACTCCAGCAGATGGATTGGGGACAATAAAAGAAGGGGAGGATCAGAGAAGACAGGATCAAACAGCCTTTTTACACAATGCAGAGGATTAACCCCTTAGGTTTCACAGTGAACATAACAAGCATGCTTTATTGCATATACAGACTGATTTTACTGTTGTGGGTTTAGTAACACTTTAAATGAGAAAGACATTCAATTATCAGGGTGACAATTAGAGCCACTCAGAGGGCATGCTGTATGCCAAGTCAGTTCAAATGCAAAACCCATGTGACTGACCTCAGTGCCCTTGTAACCTTCATAGGTGAAATAAAAAGAAAATGCAAAGAAGTCATCAAAGCAAAGAATATATAAAATAAAATGAACAAATAAGTTAATAATAACACTGGCTACATCTTGAAAAGAATTTTAGAAGCCATTTTAATGTATTGGAGTGTTTATTTTTATCTGCTTTTCAGCTGAAACTCCAGAGGAGCAAGGCTGTGAGAATGAAGTACCTTCTCAGCCAGCTGATTTATAATATGGAACTTCAGAGGTAAGTAATAACTTGGTGTTGTGTCAACTCCCAATAAGTGATTAGTGTTGATGGAGTTATCTTTTGGAAGATGGAGAATTAATTTGGACATGGTTACGTAAAGGGCCAGTCCACCTAGAAAATTTGAGACGGAACACTTACATTTTCTGGGTGGACATCAAGAGAATCAGAAATTATGGCAGGGAGCTCCTGCTACTCTAGTATTAAAGACATATAAAAAGCTAGGGCATTACTCAACCCATCAAGTTCCACCTATAACATATAGCCCTAATGGGTGGACTGATCCTTTAGGCCTGACCAGCAATACAGTATAACATTGTGAGGACAGACAACTCATGGGGCCTCCAGCAATAAGAGATAATGGGGCCCCCTGTGTCTCTGCCTACACTCAAGCCCAAGCCACACCCACACAACACCCCTCTTACATATTGCAGTTCAGATGCATAGAAAGGGCATTAAAAATAATAAAAAAAAATAATAAAACAATGTCGTGGGGTCCCCCCTCCCATCCATACCAAGACCTTTGGGCCTGGTATGGGTTTTGAGGGGAACCCCCACGCCAAAATTGAAAAACAAATGGCGTGGGGTCCCCCCCCCCAAGATCCATACCACACCCTTATCTGAGCATGCCGCCCGGCAGGTCAGGAAAGGGGGGGGACAAGCGAGTGCCCCCCCGAACCATACCAGACCACATGCCCTCAACATGGGGGGGGTGGCTTGGGGGGGTTACCCCCCGAAGCACCCTGTCCCTATGTTGATGGGGACAAGGGCCTCTTCCCCACAACCCTGGCCTGTGGTTGTGGGGGTCTGCGGGCGGGGAATGCGGGCCTTATCGGAGTCTCGAAGCCCCCTTTATCATGGGGGCCCTAGATCCCGCCCCTTCCCTCCATGTGAATGAGTATGGGGTACATGGTACCGCTAGCCATTCACAAAAAAAAAGTGTAGTGTGAAAAAAGACAGGAGACAGTCTTTGACAAGTCCTTTAATAAAAGAAGTAAAATAAAAGAATGTCTCCTGAAGTAGATCGAACATCAGTCACAATGCCCGCCGCTGCTACTGCTATCGGAAAAAAAAAAGGCTCGGCTCCCCACGCTGGCTCCCAGCCGTTTGCCTGCTCCAATGGCTTGACAGTTCTTAAATATGTAAGGAGCGGTGCCACCCAGTGACATCACGCATGTGGTAGCACCTCCTTGTGGCATCATTGACCCAGCATGCCCCAGTTGATGACGCCACAAGGAGGATGTCACTGGGTGGCCCCACCCCTTACATATTTAAGAACTGTCAAGCCAGCGGAGCAGGCAGATGGGCGAAAACCAGCATCACGAGAGAACTTTTTTTCTCTTTTTTCGGGTAGCAATAGCAGCAGCGGGCATTGTGTACCCCATACTCATTCACATGCTAGGGCAGGGATCTAGGGGCCCCCTAGTTAAAGGGGGATTCCATATTCCGATAAGCCCCCCCACCCGCAGACCCCACAACCACCGCCCAGGGTTGTGGGGAAGAGGCCCTTGTCCCCATCAACATGAGAACAAGGTGCTTTGTGGGGGCCCCCTCTGCCCCAAAGCATACCCCCATGTTGAGCGCATGTGACCTGGTATGGTTCAGGAGGGGGGGAGCACTCGCTCGTCTCCCACTTGCCTGACCTGCTGGGCTGCATGCTCAGATAAAGGTCTGGTATGGATTTTGGGGGGGAACCCACGCCATTGTTTTTTAATGTTGGTGTGGGGGTTCCCCTCAAAATCCATACCAGACCCAAAGGGCTTGGTATGGATGGAGGGGGGTACCTACGCCGTTTTTTAAATTATTTTTTGCATTGCCGGCAATTCTTTCTTTTTCATTCAGCAATCAGCCGGGAACCCCGCTGACAGCTGAAACATTAATGCATGGTTTTCACTACTAAAATACTGCATGACTTGATAAAATAACTCATGCGGTATTTTAGTAGCATTTTTGGTGAATTTAAACTTTTTTTTTTTAAATGCTATGCGGTATCCTACCGCATACTCAGATGCGGTAAGATACCGCTTGGTGAATTGTGCCCAGTGAGCCTCTCGCCGGGCCCCCTACTGACCCTGCGCCCTCGGGCGATGCCCGAATGCCCGATTGGTCAGTCTGCCCCTGATTGTGAGAGAATTCAGCTCCACCAAAAGAGAAAACTATGCTTGCGTTCTCCCATCAGTAATGCAGTAGCTTCATTACTGCTTGAGTTAGGAGGAGACATGTCTATCTCTCTTTCTTGCTCAAGAGCAATTAATAGTTAAATTTCAGGATGGAAGTCTAACCATGTTCTGTAAAATGACTGTCCACATTTACAGCTTTATGATGCTTAGCTATAATTCTAATAAAGTCCAAGTTTTTATCTTTTATTCTTTAATTTGGCAATCAATTTATGTTTCCCCTTTGTTTTATTTTATTTTATTTTTACAGTTAACCTATGAAATTGTGCCATTTGTAAGTGTAAGTAAGAAAAAACATAATGGCAGAACAAATGAGATGTTTTTCTTTTGTACATAATTGAATATGGTCTTTGTCTCTGATTTTTCTACCGAAGATAGTCATATATTCCCATTCACTGTTTTTTTACCTTAAAGTTTAACTGTAATAAATAGGATTCAGCTCCCTGGAACCCTTTCTGAAGTTTTGATTTACAAGCACCCATGTGGTTCAAACTGCTGAATTTATGCCTTAGTCTTTTAAAAGGTGTAACCTTGCCTTAACTTTTTACTCTATAAATCCTGTCCAGAAACTGAGCATCCTTTGAAGAAAAGAGAGTGAGAGTTTAGTGTCAGATCCCAGCCAGGGTTTAAAATGTTTTATTTAGTGCCTGGATTTAGATCAAAAATTCAAATAACTCAAAGTAGACAAGGCTTGTCTTGAAGGAGCAGTTCTCTCCTGTAAGCAGCACAAGCTTTGGTGTAATACAATCCATCATTGTCCCATATTCAAACATACAGACTTATTTATAGACAGTCTATACAAGGGGTTCTACACATGATAGAACTTGTAGGCCAGGGTAAGACAGTGAGAAAATATGGTGTCCATAGCTTAAAGCATCATAAAAACTTATATTTTCAGTTGGTTTCAGTTTGGTTATGTGTACTATCACTTTAAGATATATTTTTAAAGTTTGTTTGCCTTTTTCATTGGAAATAAAGGTAAATGTAATAGTTGAATTCATCAGGCTAATATTCATCAGCATTATATCCTATAAATGTGAATTAAAAAGTCTACTATACACACAATACCTTTAGAATATTAACCTAAATTAATTAAGTGTAGGTCATCACAGATAGATGGAATGTGCTCACACTGGCAATGGTAAGAACCTCTCTGTTGATTCAAGTTTAATTTAATTGGACTTTTAATGTAGAGGTAACTTTATACATGCAATAATTGTTAGATATTTTTATTTATTTATTTATTTGTTATGGCTATGCAGTATGATGCTATGTAGAAGTAATTGCTGTCAGCTGAAATTTGCTCAGTGGGTGACCCTGTGGGTTGCCTTTCACCCAATATCCCTTGATTGAAAAATCAAAGGAGCCCCTTTCATAGTTTTGTTTTAATCTGTCTCTCGTAGCACCCTCCTAGTTTAGCTAGGGGGAGCTAGATCCTAATGGTAAGACAGGAGCTCAATAGCAGCTAAGGTGAAATTGTGGTCAGGGCTGAGAGGCTCTGCAGGCCAGCCCCTCTGGAATTTCCCCCTGCTCTGAGGCTTTTGGAGGAAGGTCTTGGAGGTACTGGGTAGACCTGAGGAGTGGCTGGCTGCACTCTTGAGGGACCTCAGCCAATCCCCAACAGACTTGACAAGGGTCTGGGACTCTTAAAAGTGTTGGAGCCTGCTCAGTAGCAGGAGTGGGGAGTGTGGAGAGTCGAGAGAAAGATGTGAGGCTGTGAGAGAGGAGGCTGCCAGGCGGCCTAGTTGCATGGGGCCTGCCTGCAATCCTGGAGCTGGAAAGGAGGACAACTTGGAACTCACTGGCCCCCTGAGAGAGGACCACCTGTATGGCAGGGAAGGAGTAGGCCAGCTGATAGGCCTGGTAGCAGCAGCCAACCCACAAATGGTACAGGAGAGGATCTGAGTGAGTACACATGCACTTCCTGGGCGGATAGGGGAAGGAGCACTCTGGTGGGAAACCAGATTAGCCCCTTACTAGTGACTATTCACCCATTTAAAGGGATAGGAACAAGATCTCCTGCTCAGGAAAACCTCCAGATTGCTGGGTGAAGAGGAGAATTTAATCTAGGGTCTTGGGTGGTACATCAAAGAGATGCTGGCTAGCTCTCTAACAGAGACTGTATTGCAGAAGAGAAGCTTATGAATAGTTCTAGGAAGTTTGTCCTCAGTTGTCGGTTCTCTTGTGCATCCTATACCCCCCTTACCCTATCCCAGTTCTAAATCCAATCAATAAACAACAAATCAAAAGCTCAAGGACTGATTTCTGACTTTGAATGCAAGCTTTTGTGAAGATTGCAGATTGCCTGGCTGTGCAGGACTATAGGGGGACCTAAATCTCTTAGCAACCCCCAAGGGGGTAGTGCTATATGTGTGGACTCGTAAATCCGAGATTCACCTATAGCAGCCTACCTGCCATTACCCCTAGCAATGAACGATCTAGAGAAAAAAAAGTGTCTTTCTAAAAGTTTTTATGCCTTTTCAAAACAAAGCCTACCTCTGAGGCTGCTGGGTGATCCCGCAAAATTGGTCAGGATGGCATTATCTCTGGAGTTCTCCTTGGTGGTGATCTTCCGATGGCTACAATGACCTTGATAAGTATATGGCCACATATACATATGGACTGTATATCCCATTACACAAAGGGACTCTTCATGAATCAATGGCTTATGCCTGACCTACAGCGCTGGTGAACTCCATGCTCAACAGGGTTAAGACAGTGCTGGAAAATAATGGTGGCCACGCAAAATATTGACACTTTGGGCCCAATTTGGACATTTTCACTTAGGGGTGTACTCACTTTTGTTGTCAGCGGTTTAGACATTAATGGCTGTGTGTTGAGTTATTTTGAGGGGACAGCAAATTTACACTGTTATACAAGTTGTACACTTACTACTTTACATTGTAGCAAAGCGTCATTTCTTCAGTTTTGTCACATGAAAAAGATATAGTAAAATATTTATAAAAATGTGAGGGGTGTACTCACTTCTGGGAGATACTGTGTATGGACTGTGTATTTTTATAGATATTTTGATCTCAGTGGAACTGATATGGAATGAGATTTCTAGGTACATATTTATATGTGCTGCCCAATACTAGGAGTATAGGCGAAGTGAAGGATTTATTAAATGAATCCTTCCCTGGATCGCACCCCTTAGATGGGTGTGAGAGGGAGGTGAAGATATTATAAAGCATAGTATTGATACATGCAACCTTTCCTTCTCTGGACCACATCACTATAAGGAGCTTTGTGTTGCCCTGGTCCACATCGCCTGGCTGTGCAGGACTATAGGGGGACCCAAATCTCTAAGCAACCCCAAGGGGGTAGTGCTAAAAAGTATCTTATCTAATTTTACAGCATGGGGGTGTAGCAAAAGACATGAGGTTCCCATACTTTAGATCATAATACCTGTTGAGGAGCATATGGAACCAGGAATCCAGGAATTTTAGTGGAGACATTTCTGTGTTAGTTAACCTAAGGGGGTTAATTTACTAAAAAACAAATAGGCTGTCCACTTTGAATGGGAAGTTGAACTTTCCAAGGAAATTTGACCCAGAGCTTAGTGAATGTGGTGACATTCACTTTGCAAAGAATAGCCAATCATGTGCAAGAAGAACAATAAAAGCAAAGCAGCTTTTTTGCTTGTACATGATTCGATGGTGAGCTGAAGTTCTGCTGATTTCCATCATCCAATAATGTGCAAGCAAAATGCAGTTCTTTTCCTTGCATTTGATTGAGTATTCTTTGCAAAGTGCAGCTTAACCACATGCACTAAGCGCTTTGGAAAATTCTGTTGCAGAGTGAAACTTTGCAAAGTGAACAGTCTATTTGCCTTTAGTAAACCAAGAGAGCTCCTTGCTTTTCTGGAAACCAGACACCCGAATATAGACAGATTCAGATCCACAATCTAGACCAGGGGTGTCTAACTCAGTTACATCACAGGCCACCTCAGCATTATAGTTGCCCTTAAAGGTCCGGTTGTATCTGTAAGACTAATGTCCAGAGCACTCCATTACATCAGATGTCAAGAGCCCCCCCCCCCATCATCAGAAATCCAGAGTCCTCCACCCTCTCTTACATTACAGTGGACCCCTCTAACCCTGTGCTGTTGTTGGGAAGAAGTTGGGGACAGAGCTGGGAAGCAGAAAGTACAGGGTCTGGAGGAGGACCAGTGGAGGGCTGTAGTGAGTTTTCTGAGTCTGCTGAATGTTGAGATCAGGGGGGCAGAGAAGAGGGGGTGCTGTGACTGTACAGAGAGGTGCAGGGTCTGTAGGAGAAGTTCTGTCCTCCTTTATGCTGCTGACTGCTTAGACAGGTGGGGGCAAAGACAAGCTTCTCCACAGCTGCACTGAGAAGCAGAGATGTGAACTAAGCCTTTTGCTGATAGAGAGCTCACTTTTGTGCACCTCAGATGATCAAGTCTGTAATGGTTGTGCGCACTGGACACATGAAAACTGTATGCAACATCCATTTTGTTCATGTCTCAACCATTTTGTTATGAGAAGAGTCATAACCAGAGACCGAGCAGCTCTGATCCCCCCACCACCACCACATTCCAGAACATAGCTGTAGTTTCAAAGGTGCCTTGAGCAAACAAGGGTCTAGGTCTTCAAAGAACCTGTTATCTCAGCTTGGAGATCTGGCAGGGTCTGCTAGCAATCAACTCCCATGCTTGTCTTTTTCCTGAGGAGATTGGAAGTGACCAATAGTAAAACTATAACAAAATTCTTTAGTTATGTCAGATGTGTTTTGCAGGGCAATTAAATCTATTTGGAATACGTAGCCGGCCATAAACTGTCTACCCAGAACTAATGGGTATTGTAAAAAAACATCTTGGAGCTACCTTTCCAAGACCCCTGCTCAATTCACAATTTAGCAAAATCCACACACAATTCATAAAATTAGACAGGACCCCAACACATTAACATTAAGTATATATTTGAATGAGGAATATCATACTGAACAAATCAAGGTCATACATGTCTAAGATAGAGCATACAGAAGGGGAGATAGCAGTCTCCTACCTCCTGGGTGACAAGCTCATCCAATACACTCTGTTAGGAATCTAGGAATGACCAGAAAGGTGTGGACTGACACAGGGAAATGCTGGCTTCAGGTATAGTATAACAATACAGTTTATTATTAGCCACCCAGATATATATATATATATATATATATATATATATATATATATATATATAAAGGCACAGTGAACAAACTAACCTTCCACTAATCTTAGTAGGTGCAGGAACACAGGCGTAGTCAGGGCTGGAGAGGTGGAATGGTCAGGCCGGCCGTAGAATTCTGTAACGACTGCCTGGTGGTACCTCTAGCGGTCCTCAGGGCAGGATTCCCCAGGGCGCAGAGTCTAAGTCCCAGTCTGCTTATTCACCAGGGCCCCTGATGGTGGGGATGGACTTGGAGCAGACAGGAACCAGGTCGCGGCCCCTGAGTACACCTGCTAGTGGTAGAGGGATCCGCCAGAGGTATGTGCAGGTAGAAAGCCTGATGTGAAGAGGCAGAAGGTGTGAGCAGGGACGGCTGGATCCGTGCAGGATAGATGGATGGCAGAGTAGTTAGCGTGGTCAGATGGGCCAGGTCAGCAATGTGCGGGCAGCAAGGTACCAAAGGAGCAGGCAGAGAATGGTCAGGGTCACAAGCTGGGTTCAGTAACTCACGGGCAGCGCGGTACAGGGGATCAGGCAGAAGGATGGTCAGGCAAGCCAGGGGTTCAACAGGAGACGGTCAGCAGAGGTCAGGATCAAGCAGGGTCAGCAACGAAGCAGGAACACAGGATACCAGGTACAGGGGCTCATGGGAAAACATACACCAAGGCCCTGATCACAGGCCTGGTCATGCCTTAAATACACCTTCTGCAATCAGCCCCAGGTTTGGCTGATTGCAGGAGTGAGCTTCTGGCTGCTGAGAGCACCCGCTGGTCAGCCCTGGTACTGCAGCCCACACGGCAGGTGAGTCCCACCACCAGTGCTGAGTCCATTCCTGACACACTCTGTGTTTGGTATCCCTGGACATAAAATTTAATGCTGAATATTAATCTACCAGTTTCCAGAATGCCACCTGTACATATTTTAGGATATTAATACTGGTATAAAACTGCATGTAAGAGAGGGCCATACAGTCATAAACACAGTGACCTCCCATGGCCCCTCCACAGACACTTAATTGTTCAGATGGCCTCTGTCAACACACCATTGATACCAGAGAGAAGGGGAATGCCAACACATTTTGACAGCTCTTGTGTACCATCAATCAAATGAAAACCTGTCAAGTTAAGAGAGCCAATATATTACCTTGATCATGGATTGAAATCTGCTGAAACAGGACTTGCAAGTATTCTTTATTTTCACCCCTTTGTCCTTCTGTTGCTTGTTTTCTCTTTTTTACATTGTAATATCTTTGTTTTTTTTTGTAAATATTTTATTTGCACCATATTACCATTTTCATTATTAACCCCTTGGCACCTCCCGGCCCTTTAAGTGTTTTATAAGCCGGGAGGCGGGGCAGGGTTTTAGGGTCATGTGACTGCCGTGATACGCCGTTATGGCGGTCACATGATCAGGAAAGGTCGAAAGAGGAGATCGGGACTTTTCCGTGAGATGTGTGCTGGGAGCATGCAGGGCGTGTGCTCTCAGCACATATGTTTTTCTTAATTGCACACAAATGTGCTGCTGCTCGGCGTCAAGACCCAGACATTTGTGTGCGGGATTAAACGATATTTTGAAAAGTGTTCAAACTGTCTCTAACGCCCTAATGAAAAGAATCCCTGTCTCTTGAAGACCGCTACTGTAGTATAACCCTCTGTATATACCTGTCTGCGGTGACAGTGTGTGTACAGATGGTTTCTTTAAATTCATAATTGTGCTTGCTAATATTGTGGACAAGTGATAGGCCGATCCTATCTGGTTGTAGTTTGGAGATTAAAGAGTTAATTGGTTAGTTAACTAAACTCAGTAACAAACGCTCTCAGTCTGTTGGCACCTAGAGTGGCATTATTGCGTAAATGGTAGCCTGGTGTGAGGTTGACCAGTTTTTGTCACAGGTTGGTGAAAAGGGCAGGGGTCTGACACTGCTCGTCACAAGGCCAACTTTTTATTTTTCACATGCACTGATCAGTCACAAATTATGGTTATTTCACTAAAGACCTCCAAGCTATATTCTTTCTTGGGCCAGTGGTTTTTGGTGCATGGGTCATTGGGTAACTAGGAGATGAATAGCCATGTAGTGGTTTATGCATTATTGACAAGCACAGGATTACTTTAAGAAACCCTTAAAGAATAACTATAGTAAACATGCATAAAAGTGAGCACTAAAAATGAGCTGCTGTACACCGAAAGGCACCAACAACCTCCTAAGACCAACTATTGAATAAAGGTGAAGTGCTAAAACATCAATACAATAAATATGATTATTATGAATATAAAGTGAAAATGTTAACAACCTGAGAGGTAAATCTTTCATCAAACGTATGTAAAAAAAATGACAATATTGCAAATCAGGGGCGGACTGACCATTTGGAAACTCGGGCACTGCCCGAGGGCCTGGGGTGAGTAGGGGGCCCCATGAGATGCCCCTGTTACCTTTTTAATAGGCTTTTTTGAGTTTGGGCAAGGACACAGGGGCCCCATGATCCCCTATTGCCCGGGGGCCCCATGAGTTGTCAGTCCGCCCCTGTTGCAAATGTATATTCCCAATTGCAGGAAAATAAAGTGACAGGAGTGCAAATGCACATCCAAAATAGTGACTGATGGTGCTAAAGTGACAAAGTCTATATAATATTCAAAGGATGGAGCCTGGATCCCTCACTTCCGGTCCTCTGATGGATGGTTAGCAGTAGGCTGGCCTGTGCTGTGCCCGGGGGTTGCTGGCTGTGCTGCAGAATTGGGCTCTTGTTGAGCCTACCACCCACAGAGCCCATGTAGAAAGGAGTTGAGAGGTGTTGCATTCCATTGATGATCCAGCGGGAAATCCTTACCAGGATAGAGGAGTCCATAAGCGGATCCAGCTGACTCACTGAGATGTGATAATTTCTCAAATGCATGATGGAATTATGCATCTGGTTAGTGTATAATTCTAATATTTGATCACCAGAAGATGCACAGTGGATCACTTGATTAGTAGCTTCACATCCTTTGAATATTATATAGACTTTGTCTCTTTAGCACCATCAGTCACTATTTTGGATGTGCGTTTGCAGTGCTGTCACTTTATTTTCCTGCAATTGGGAATATACATTTGCATTATTGTCATTTTTTTTTTACATACCTATTGATAAAAAGATTTACTTCTCAAGTTGTTAACATTTGCACTTTATATTGATAATAATCATATTTATTGTATTGATGTTTTAGCGCTGCACCTTTATTCAATACTTAAAGAATAACTATATTTTCCATGGGAATACCCTTACACAGGTGTGGAAATTTATAATGTTTTTCCTTGTCCACATACATTGACAGCCATCAAAGCATCACAAAACTGAATTCCTGGTCCACTGATTTGCAGACCTGTGCTGAAATGCAGCGTGACCCACAGTAGCCTACATCTATCAGTGGGAAATAGAGGACAACCATTGGCCAATGAGGACTGTCAAAGTTGGTGCAGAAAAATGGATGTAAATATGTTGGAACTTGACATCTGTGTCAAGACTATCATTGGCATTTGTCCACCTGTGTGCAGCAGAATAAAAGGAGACAGCCTCACAAGACATTTACTTTGTGAGGTTTTTTATCTAATTGCGTATTGTCTGGGAGCCACTGGACTTTATTGGGTAATTCCAGTAACACAGTTTAAGAGGAAACAGTCATCACACAGTCTGTAACTAAAAGTGTTTCATCACTTCCTCTTTCCCTGTAGAATCTACACTGGAATCCACCAATGCTTACAGTCAGATACTTAACACTATTAACCACAAATGCTGCCATCCAAAACTGGACATCCCATCTGCTGAATTTAGCCACTGCAACAGTCATTTACTTGTATGTGAAAACAAACTAGCTAAAAATTCCGTAGCAATACAAACTAACATAAAACTGAGCTTCCAACAAAATATCCAGCAATTTGCATGAAATATTAATATTTATCCATTAAACGCAATAGCTAATTTTCCCCTTGTGAGGTTTCTGAAACCACTTAAAGTTCTGCCCTGCTGTGATGAGCTAAAAGCTCAGTAATTTATGCAACAAGCAGTATACTGATCATTTTTACTTTCCTTGTAGATGGTTTACAGCACTGTTATAGGTATTTACTGTATGCAATATAAAGTATATGTAGCAGCACAATATTAAAGAAGGACTTAACTTACCATCTACTCCAGTAGTTTTCAACCTTCCTAATGCCGTGTCCCTTTAATACAGTTCCTCATGTTGTGGTGACCCCCAACCATAAAATTATTTTCGCTGCTACTTCATAACTGTAATTTTGCTACTATTATGAATCGTAATGCAAATATCTTACCTTCAATACTGCTGCTTTCAACACAGTAGCTGCTTTCTACACAGTAGCTGCTTTCTACACAGTAGCTGCTTTTAACAGAGTAGCTGCTTTCAACACAGTAGCTGCTTTCTACACAGTAGCGGCTCTTTACACATGTGTGACTGGTCCACATAAGTACATTATGGCGCCAAGCCTGTCACATACACCTGTATTTGTACGGGGTGTATGTGATGGGGTTGGCACGATGATGTCATCACGCTGAGTACTCGTATGTGGGCGTATCTGTATGTGGGCGGACCCGCCTGGAGACGGATAGAGGAGCAGTGTCTCGGTTCCTAAGACCATCGGAAATATGTGTTTTCAAATGGTCTTAGGCGACCCCTGTGAAATGGTTGTTTGACCCCCAAAGGGGTTACAACCCACAGGTTGAGAACCGCTGATCTAGTCTAAGGCTATATGCGCTGATCAATAACTCAAGTTATTTTTACCTTGAGTAATTTATAATTGGTAATACTTCTTTATAGTCACATCCTAAAGGGAAAAGATGGGGGCTATGGAGTAATCAAAGAAGATTCATATTAACAATCTATTCTACTAACAGTTCTGAAAGTTCTACATATCATACCTGATTGTGTGTGTAAGATGCTTATGTAGGCCATACAATTGTCAAATTATGAAAGATTTTTCTTCCGAAAATCGAAAACGTTGTTTACTCGGTAATGCGATGGTGCCATCAATGATTTTGAAAATCGGCCGACCGAGTCATAAAGTTGTGTTCCTTCCAGGTCACGGCTCATGCGCATATTCTGTTCAGAAAAACGATCGAATGATTTGATCATCAGTCTAAAATCGGTCATTTTTCACTAATTTTCCAACATGCCCGATCGGCGAAAAGGGGAGGAACCATGAAAATCGGCCGGTGCCATTGACCCATTAACAGAGTGAAAATCGGTCGATTACTCTTAGGTCCAATTTTCGGACAAAAAAATCGGTCGAATTTTGACCCATATTTGGCCGGCATAAGGGTGGGATCTAGAAGAACCATTGGATGGCTTCCTCTTTGGGGAAAGTGAGAAGTAAGTATTATATTATGTCCGCTTTTAGAGTTCCAGCTCAGCTCCCTAGCACATGTATAAACTTTGCCCATGTCTATCCTGTGTAATGCCGGCCATACATGATCGCACCATCGGATTACAGAGCGAACAACGTTTTCGATTTTCGGACAAAAATCGTTCAGAATTTGACTCATGTATGGCCTGCATTAGACAGCAACCACATGACCCAACAGCATTGCCTACTAGCAGGCCCGCTGATAATGGGGTAGAACCAGTTCTCCTGTATGGGGCCCAAGCCAGCAGGGAGGCCCAGATGGCATTGGAATCAGATGTGGGCAGAAGAGGGGGTGATTGGTGCAGTGGGAGGGCAAATACAGGAACCAATCCCCTGTGTGTCTCTCCCTGCAACAATTGAAAGCTGACTTCTCCTCTTCTACTTACCGCTGGCTTTCAGCTGCTGCAAGAAGAGACACACAGGGGATTAGTATCAGTAATTGGTACTGATCACTAACTGTGTTCCTTCATAATGGAAGCATAGTAAACTGTGTTTGATATGCTTCAGTTTGTGAAAGAACAGGAGCCTCTGTACAGAGCGATTTCTGTTCATTCACTGTCTAGTGCAGCTGTGGATGCAGAGAAAGGGATGGAGGAATCTATGTCCTCAGTCCCTTTCTCTGTCTTAAAAGTGAAACATCAGGGTCTGTTTGGACACCCTGATAATTCAACAAGCCCCCCCCCAAAAGGGTTGTAAAAATACATTAAAAAAATTAAAAATAGTACAGAATATATTAAAAGATGAAGGTTCTCTGGCCCATACAGTGTGAATGAGTGGTTTGTGCAGCTGGAAGCGCCTGTTACTCTATGAGGATGCAATTTACTGCAGTGTTATCTTTTAGATTTTAGAAGTTATTTTGTGTTTGATTTTAATGTTTTTTAGCAAAAATATTGTTATAATATTTTGAGGGGGGACGTCCTCTCAGACAAACGTTCCGGGGTTCCGTGATTTCTAACAGCAGCCCTGCCTACTAGATACTGGTATAAAACAGTGGGGAATAAATTAGGCTAGGGTTACATTGGGCTTTACGTTTACTTTAAAAAAAAAAAGTGCACTACCGGTTTGTACCTAAGGGGAGCCTTATCACTTAAAAGCTCTCTGCCCAATGGGGCAGGGCACTTTTGATTTCTTAAAAATTATATATTTTATTAAATTTTTATTGCGATACATATTTCAACTGTATATCATTTATTAAAACACATACATTCCAAAATAAACAACTTTAACCCCATTCCCACCTCCCCTAATCCTTCCCCTCCCAATAACAATCCCTGTCCAAGTAATTCTTACCATCTCTTTCCTTCCCTGTTTACCAACCCAAATCTATAACCCTGTTTTCTGTTATCTAGTTATCCCGTCCAATTCTCCAACCCTGCTACTGGGGCACCCCTTACTTTAAAGTATCCTTCAGAGGTCTTAAATTCACACCACCTACTCTAATCCTTTCTAAATCTTTCCATCCTGTCCTCCTCCACATGACGTAATTCCTCCATCCTATATATATATATATAATCGATCCTCTCTATCCAGTCCCTCATTGTTGGAGGGTCTTGTACCTGCCAAAATTTGGGGATTAAACTTTTTGCCGCACTTATCACTGACATCTCTGACTTTTAAAAAAGGCACACCCACGGATCCTTCTGGATAGATATCCCCAAAATCTCTTCTATATATTGAAAACAAAAATTTGAAAAATAAAAGTGAAATTGGAAATGGAAATCTTGGCTGAGACGGGAAATCAATTTTATAGGATGGGGAAAATGTTGAAACTAAGGTCTATTTGTTCAGAAAAAGATTGTTTCTTCTTTTGTTCATAGTGTCTCTTTAACCACTTGCCTAACGGGCACTTTTACCCCCTTCCTGCCCAGGCTAATTTTCAGCTTTCGCACTTTGAGTGACAATTGCGCGGTCATGCAACACTGTACCCATATGAAATTTTGATAATTTTTTTCACACATATAGATATTTCTTTGGGTGGTATTTAATCACCACAGGGTGTTTTATTTGTTGCTAAACAAACCTAAGAACCGCAGAAAATTTAGAAAAAAAAAAGTTTTCTTAGTTTCTGTTATAAAATTTTGGAAAAACAGGAAATTTTTCTCTTTCACTGATGTGAGGCTGCACTGATGGAAACTGATAGACTGCACTGATGGGCACTGATAGGCAGCACTGATGGGCACTGATGTCACGCTGTGACAGCGTGAGGAAAGTATTGCCGATAGCCAGCAAATGTGTTTACATGGTGATTAGCTGTGATTGGACACAGCTGATAACGTGGTAAAAGGCTGCTGTGATTGGCCCTTTACTGTGTCATGTGATCAGCTGTGTCCAAAGGACACAGCGATCACAGAAAGCGCTAGGTGTGTGCCACTGGGGGCACGGGCTGCTCTGGGAGGACGTCATATGATGCCCTTCCAGAACTGAGTGACCGTGCTGTAGCCATCATTCTGCTATAGCACGGTCAAGAAGTGTTTTAAGAGGAGTTCCAGACTCTCCCAAAAAATTAAAAGTCAGCAGCTACAAATACTGTAGCTGCTGACTTTTAATACAAGGACATATATAAGGACTTTTAATATAAGGAAACTTAGCAGTGCCGTTGTCACCCGGGCTAGTTCTTCACTAGCATCCAGGTTACCAGTGCTGGCATTGCAAGCAAGGCCTTATGGCTTCACAGACGGTTCCTACTGCGCATGCACGAGCTGCGATGTGCCTTGTTATTGGTTGCTTAGTCCTCTGGGACCTGTGAATTGTCTCAGAAGACTGTGGTGGGAAGGAGGGGGGCCACACGTCCGGCTTAGTTCACAGCGGAGCACTGAGCCCAAAGTGAGAGCGGGTACCTGTCAAAATCAGGTACCTGCTCCCCCAAAAAAGTGCCAAATGTGGCAGTGGAGGGTGCAATCAAGCGGAGCTTCCGCTTTTGGGTGGAGCTCCGCTTTAAATATTTGTATAATTAGGTAAAAAGAGATCAAATACCCAAAGTCTTTGTCATGGCATGTGGTAGTATCATTTTGGAGGGTAAAAAAATTTGCACCAAGGAACCATGTTAGGTTGACCCAACCCACATTTCTCTAAAACTGACCTCCCCTCCTTGGTGTACAATGAGACAACAAATGGCATGTTATCCATCTTCAGTCAAGGACTACAAAGAAAGCTGAAAGGTCATAAACATATTCATATCTATTTATATCTATATCAGCCTACCAGGCATGTGATCCTCTGTAAACTGTACAATGGTATGATTGCTACGTATGTGACCTCGGCTTTTAATGAACATTCCACTTGCACTTGGCTTGCACTACCCTGTTTAATCCTGACCTATCTTCTAAAATTGGGCAAACAAAAAAGTCAGTCTCCCTCTGCATTTGTAACACAGCTGATGACTCGGACTACGAGGTTCACCTAGTGCACATTTTCTCCAAAATCTGTAAAGGTTTATTTACTAAAGGAGTTGAGAATCTTCACTGCATAAATTGTAGCAATGTTTACTTTGAATAGCCATGCAGATGAAATTAATAAACATGGACTTGCTTAACTTATTGAGTGACAATTCTCCACTCCTTTAGTAAATATTTATATTCAATCCAGAATATTACCCCACAGTCCTTTTTTCGAATGCCGCTAGATGTTCTGAATCTGATGGCCAGCATCATTTAACCCACTTTTTCTGAGCCCAGGTTGTCCTGAAACCCCTTCAGTCTGCTTACTTAGCAGTAAATAAAGAGGCTGAGCTCAAATCTTCCCTTTATCTCCCCAGCAGCATGTTGTGTCAGCATGTAGCAGGGTGTAAGAGCATTTGGGTCAGGTGCAGCACTTTTTTGCTGCAGTCTGCCTTTCTAGGGTTCATTATAAGTAATACTGGGTGGAATTGCATCAGGGTGTCCACTGAGAACACAGAGAACCAAATGGTCACACAATCTCTGTTGTTCTCTATGCTGTGGAGCGAAACCTGCTGTACTGGGATCCCAGTGGTCATTTGGGGGAAGCCCTACCTATTACAGACACAGCATTTCAAAAGATTTTGAGGGAGAAGGAAGTGGAGCAGAGGAGTGTCATAGCATCCTAAGCTATGGGGCCATGTGTTTCTATTGACGCACACAGTGTAGGGAGACACAACTCTTGTCCCTGCATACAAGAATTCTGCAAGACAAAGAAGACACCCTGAAACAGGGTGGGGCAGATGTCAGGGCACCAGCTTAAAATGGAACATAGGCAAGGATTACAGATAAAAAATCTGCATACTCAAAAAGTGCTTAACAACTTCTTAACCAATTCTGACATTTCTCTTATACCTGTAAAAAATTCCATTCCTTCTATTCCTCTCAGTTTATGCAATCAAAACAGTTGACCCCAGGCTCCCCGGTGGGACAGGAGAGGCTGGGAAAGGTAGGAGTGAGAGAAGGGGGACCTCCATTCCACTGCCTGTAAAAGTGATTAGGCGGCTGTATAGTTGCTCAGATCACTTTTACTAAAAACAGAATTGTCTGCTGTAAATAAAGCATACCAGGATCATGGTTGTAGCTGCAACCAGGGCTTTTTTTCTCAAAGAATAGGTGACGGTAACCCCCTCCCCTTCTGAGTCACCTCTTGTCTCCACCCCCTATTCCAAATACCATCCCTTGGTTCCACCCACTACCCACCTCCCAGTACTGCCCCTTTTAGAGAATACAGAACCAAATATAATTTTGTGGTGCTAGGGAATTTGAATAAAATTTGTTTATAATTATTATTATTATTATACAGGACATATATAGCGCCGACAGTTTGCTCAGTGCTTTACATTATGGAGGGAGACAGTACAGTAACATTACAGTTCAATACTAGATGGATTAGAGGGCCCAAAAAGAAAAGCATTAAACTAGATCCCCTGCAGCCAGCAAAAATAAATTTCCCCAGCAACAATAGACCCAATCCCTCCATAACAAAATGACTTGCCAGCAACAATAGGTTTTCCTGCAGCCAGCATCAATAGACTCTAGAGCAGCCAGCAACAATAGTTCCCTCCCTCAACAGTAGATCCCTCCAAGCAACAACTGATACCCCAGCAACAATAGACCCCCAAAACAATAGATCCCCGAGTAACAATAGATCTTCCTGCAGCCAGCCTCAATAGGCCCTAGAGCAGCCAGCAACATTAGCCCCCTCTCTTAACAGCAGATCCCTCCCGGCAACAATAGACCCCCAACAGCATATGACGCCCCCCAGCAACAATAGATCCACCCACAAAAATAGATCCCCCAGCAGCCAGCATCAAAAGACTCTCCAGCACACCCCACCACCCCTTGCCATTACATATATGAAGTGCCAGAATTGCATTCCCCCACATTGCTGCTGAGAACAGCCCTGGTAAAAGTACTTCAGACATTCAGACATTACAGCTGTAGCATGCCTTAGCATGTAGTAACTTCACCTGAGCATAGGTGCAGATTGAGCTGTTGGTAAGAGAACCAGAGATGGGGCACTGGAAAAGAAATACTTTATTGTACATAACTGTACATACAAACACATTGAAGCATGGGATTTCTAATCGGCGGCCTTTCCTATACTTCTTCCCAGACCTGTTGGCCATATTAGTGGAAGTGATTATCTGCTTGGTGTAAAATGGCTTGTCATGTGCCGAGCGAGTGGTTTATCACATGTATGCAGTCCTTTTCTATGGGCTAAGCGGCCATTGTTCCATAGCTGCTAGAGTACCCTGAAATTTCTAAATAAGGATCAAATGTCAGAAAGTTAGAAAACCCGAAAGCTTAACAAGAACCCTCTACACCTGTACACAACTGTACCCCCTACACTTTTACACATCTGTACCCCACTAAACCTATACACATCTGTACCCCACTACACCTATACACATCTGTACCCCACTAAACCTATACACATCTGTACCCCACTACACCTATACACATCTGTACCCCACTACACCTATACACATCTGTTCCCATCCTACACCTATACACATCTGTGCCCCACTACACCTATACACATCTGTACTCCTCCTATACTTGTACACACCAGTACTCTTCTACACCTGTACACATCTGTACCCCACTACACTTTTACACATCTGTACTCCCTATACCTGTACACACCTGTACCCCCTACACCTGTACACACCTGTTCCACCTACACCTGTGCTCCTCCTTTGTCTGTATACACCTGTACCACTCCTACACCTATACACATATGTACACTGCTACACCTATACACATCTGTACCTGTCCTACACCTATACACATCTGTACCCCTCCTACACCTGTACACACCTGTCCCCTTCTACACCTGTACACATCTGTACCCTCCTACACCTATATACACCTGTACTCCTCCTACACCTGTACACACCAGTACTCTTCTACACCTGCACACACCTGTACCCTCCTACATCTGTACACACCTGTACCCTACCTTCCTACACATGTACATACCTGTCCTCTCCTACACCTGTACACATCTGTACCCTCCTACATCTATATACACCTGTACTCCTCCTACACCTGTACACACCAGTACTCTTCTACACCTGCACCCTCCTACATATGTACACACCTGTACTCTACCCTCCTACACCTGTACACACCTGTCCTCTCCTACACCTGTACACAACTGTACCCTCCTACATCTATATACACCTGTACTCCTCCTACACCTGTACACACCAGTACTCTTCTAAGCCTGTACCCTCCTACATCTGTACACACCTGTACCCTACCCTCCTACACCTGTACACACTTGTCCTCTCCTACACCTGTCCCCTCCTACTCCTGTAACCCTCCTACACCTATATACAACTGTACCCCTCCTACACCTGTGCACGCCTGTCCCCTCCTACACCTATATACACCTGTACTCCTTCTACAGCTATACACACCAGTACTCTTCTACACCTGTACACACCTGTCCCCTACCCTCCTACCAAGTGTACTTGGTTGCACTCTCTAACGCCCTCAGTGCCAAGAGGAAGAATTTTTCTGGGCAGTTTCATAAAATATTGGGATCTATTTAACCATTATAATGTAGCCATTATATGGCTGCTGTATCAAATTACGACTCCCAGGATTCTCAGCGCTCTGCATAGAAGTCTATGGGTTTGCTTAGATTTAGCTCTCCCCCAGCTGGCCAAAGGAGGATGGTGCAGCATAACATCAGTATCTCAGCAGAGGGAGAGAAGTACAAATGGCAATACCTCCATCTCCATATTGCTGTAGCCCAGTACCTGGCTACACGTGTTACTTTAATAAATGAATAAATTGCTACATTTCCAAACAGTCTTATTTTCTGACCGATTACACCAATGGTAAACCATGCCAATCCTCATTCTATCCCATCTAGCAGTATCTGTGCATACAGGATGTTACAAGCTCTTTATTGTTCCCTCTCTCATACTACAGTTTCAAACTACATTTTATCAGAATGGAAACCATTACCAAAGAGGTCCATAAGTGCAACAGTATCAACAAGCCCAGCTGTGTGAACCTGATTTATTGCAGCCACATTTTCCCTAGTTAATGTTAACAGGTGACTGAATGATTGTATTCATTGTCTGGTATCAGTGCAGTACACAGTACACAGTAGGGATGGACCGATACCAATACTAAACATTTGCAAGTACTTGTGAAAATGCTCCAATACTAAAACCAATACTTTTTTTGCAATTTCATTGTGACTTCTTTTAACTTCTGTTCAATAAAGTTGCAAGCCACAATGAAATCAGAGGTCCATATTGCACTGATCTGTGGCTTTGAAATTGTGCAAAGTGCACAGTGCGGCTTTGAAATCATGCTACTTCAGTGCCATTTCAAAGCCGCAGATCAGTGCTTTGAAATCACGCTACTTCAGCGAGATTTCAAAGCCGATCAGTGCTTTGAAAATGTGCTACTTCAGTGTGATTTTCAATGTCATTGTGCCTTGCATTGCATCTGTTAAATGAAGTCACAAGCTGCAATTAAATTGCAAATGGGGTGCAACTTGTCATGCGATTTTGAACTGTCAAATAGCATGACAAATTGCACTGGTGTAAACCGTAAAAAATAAATGAATCCAAGGGCAAAATAGATTGTAAGCTCTAACGAGCAGGGCCCTCTGTCTCCTCTTGTACCAAATTGTATTGTAACTGTAATGTCTACCTTCATTTTGTAAAGCGCTGCGCAAACTGTTGGCGCTATATAAATCATGTATAATAAAAAATATTAATAATAAAATAGGTATTGGTAATTGGTATCGTTGAGTACTTGAGAAAAATTATTATCAGTGCATCCTTATGTAGCTAGAAATGATACATCACACAGACAATTGGCATTGGCTGGGTTTGCAAATCACCATTGCTCCTCGCTTCATGATGTCTATAAACATGGATACTTTGTGATCCTAGAACAGGTTGAAGACAACATCAGAAACATTTACGGTAGAGAAAAAGAGACACCTGTTGGTAGAAAATGAACTGCATAGAATCTGAGCTGCATTTACTTACAGATTTGCATACATAATTATCACCCCACCTGAGGGTTGGAATGTGATAAAAGAAAACATCCGTGTTCCACTTCAATACAAATACTTGACACTGTCATGAGAATTTGAGGTTTTGGAATGTTCTCCATAATGCTAAATGTGTAATTCTTGAGAGCTAAACAATATCCTTATTCTTCAAAAATAATCCATACACATCCATTACTTTATGGTCCTGCAATCTATTTTTCATTAAATTGTTTCTTATTGTGTTAGTATGTTTTTTTCTTCCTTTTAGCATCCTTTGTGAGTTCTTAAACCTCTCCTTTTTCCTCCTCACTTTCCCGTGTTTGGAAAGAACAGTACCACGTTTTTTGTGGTCATCTATACTACTCATACCATAGTCCATGGTCCATCTTGAGCATGAGCTTGAGAGGTTTCCTAATTTCCTTCATACAGTGAGACAATGAAGAATGAGTGTAGCCACCCTCTAACAGGAAGTCTGCTCACAAAAAAAAAAGGAATTTTGGAGATTTGGAGGAGGCTGAGAGCAATATTATAGAAGGCACTTTTTTGAGGTATGAATACATAGTTGAATATAATTTTCTTTTTATAAACCAGAGTTTGGTGTCACATTAAGTGACATACATAACAACCCCCACCCTTACAAGAAAAAAATCATATCTTCATTACATGCATGAAAGATACATAAATATTCCTTCCTAGAAAAGTAATTCCTGAAACCTTATTACCCCTATCATTTTTTGTGTCTGTAAAGCATTATGGAAGGTACCCTTTACTTCCTGTCCTAGAGATACTACAGATGAAATCTCACAAAGTCAGTTTATTAAACAGTTGTCCCCAGAACAGGTGTCCCTGTATGAAGATTTCCTCTTGCCTCTAGTTTTGGGAACAACTCTAAGGACTGGTACACACATACCGTACTTTGACTGGTACAGCAGGAACTGGAAGAATTTCGGTACATGTGTACCACTGTCTTTTCAACAGAATCTAGTCTAATGAACATCCTCTGTTGAACAGTCCTCTGGAAAACCAGCATTTGATCAGTACTCGTAGCCAATGGCTGCAAGCTCTGATCTGTGTATTCTGACAGGGGGAGGAGTCCCCATTGTCAGAATATAATAGAACAGCAGGAGAGATCACTGCATCCACATCACTTGTGTTGATGCAGGGATCTGTCAGGCTTTTTATTTCTTTTAAATTCACCAAGTTTCTTTACCTGCTCTGTGCAGATAAGTATAACATGTGCAGGTGCACACAGCAGCCTCGATCCAACTCTTCTCAGGCCCCCCAGTGGCTCTTCTTGCTCCTCCCTGCTGCAGAGTGCCCCCAGACCAGCAGCTTGCTATAGGGGCACCCAAGCAGGCTCGCTTCCAAGCTGCTGCTCTGCTTGTCCATTCATACACATATTCGTGGCTTGGCCCTGTGCCCTCTCTGCCCTCATTGGCTCTCTGGTTGTGAATGACAGCAGCGAGAGCCAATGGCTCCGGCTGCTGTCTCAGCCAATGAGGAAGGAGAGTCCCCGGAGAGCCAAGGCTCTTGTGCACATTGCTGGAGTGTGATGGGGCTCAGGTAAGTATTAGGGGGGGCTGGAGGTACTGCTGTACATAGATGATTTTTTATCTTCATGCATACAATGCAAGAAGGTAAAAAATCTCGAGCCTTTACAACCACTTTAAAGGTTTAACATTGTCTTAAGTTTTTTTTTTCATATTTTTTTTTCTATTGCATGCACACTGACCTGCATATGCACAGCTCAGCGTTCATTGTGCCAGAGTGACAGATTACCGTGTGCATGCACAGGGCGATGTTGTTTCCCCACCGGACAATCAAGAGGCCAAAAACCAAGCACCCAGAAGTAGCCAGGGTGAGCATGACATCAGCTGGAAAGGGATTGACGCCATATTGTTGGAATAGAGAGGTGAGTATTTCAGGGAGTTTACTTCCACTCTCCTAAACACATCTTCCCAATTAGCTCCAATTCACACCTGAGCGGTTTTATGTCTAAGGCTGGTCATACACTATACAATTTTCTGTCCATTTCCTGCCAAATTTCGTTTAGATTTACCTTCAACTATGTAGTGCAAGAGCCTGCCTAACTGGATACACTTGAAAGTGTTGTTAGGTCTGACCTCCTATTATATGGTTTTTGGTAAATCTAAACCAAAAATCTCAAGAAAATTGTATAATGTATGGCCAGCCTAAACCTACATGAGACAGTGCTCAGCAATAGAAACCCCATTATTTTTAGTACAGGATGTTCACAACTCTATACAGACGTACCTCTGTTTACGAACACCTCGTTAATGTAATTTCTGGTTTACTAATGAAAATCCATTGAAAATAATGCCTCGGTTTACAAATTTTTTTCGCAATACGAACGGATTAATTGGTTTTCATTGCATTTACAGTTTTTTTTTTTAATCATATCCCTGAACAGTACTATGGCTTTAAAGTGCACTTTATAAAGAGTTTTGAACAGATAAGACTTTTTTTTACTTTTTTCTGACCTCCGGAACGGATTAATTGGTTTTCAATGCATTTACGAATTAATTTTTAATCATGTCCCTGTACAGTACTATGCCTTTAAAGTGCACTTAATAAAGAGTTTTGAACAGATAAAAGACTTCATTTTTACTTTTTTCTGACCTGAATGGATTCATTGTTTTTCAATGCATTCCTATGGGAAACTGCGTTTTGGTTTCTGAATTTTTTGCAATACAAAAAGTCCCGCAGAACAAATTAAATTTGTAAACCGAGGTACGTCTGTAGGCAAGCTCTCCAAATTGAAGCTTGAGAAGGTACATGAACTTTTTTGGAGCTGCGTTGCGTGTTTCTGGCCCCATATATATTCATGGAAGCGTTTTTGCATCCAAACAACTCTTTTCCTCTCCTTCCAACCAGGAGTGTACATACATATGCACAAATGCCTGCAAAACACTTCAAACACACACACACAAAAAAATGCCTATACAGTATAAGTGCTCACTAGGTGTGATTACAGTCTGAAAGAGTTCCCCTCACTTCCAGGACAATAAAAAGTAAATCACCCCAGTGAAAACACATGGCAGCTACAAAAACCTGACACAGGCTCTGACCCTTCCACTGTCTGTACAAAGTTATAAAACTGAGTTTTAGATATGCTATAAAGCGGTAGTTAACCCTGACAGGAAGGGTTTTTATAATACAAGAGACCCTAGTGGCCTGTCAGTGGCAATGTAATCTGCACTGTGCATGCACAGCTCAGACCACGTTTACAGCCCGCTCTATGTGCAATGGTGAAATGACTCCAGCGTGCATGTGTGG